>NC_052149.1:5467679-6071697 GCF_902713615.1 Scyliorhinus canicula | reverse complement strand
TTATTACTGCAGAGTAGTAGTGCGAAACAGTTAGAATACATCTATTGCCAAATCTTTTGAGACACTTTATCCTTCCAGGGAGCCTGAGCGCTTCTCCAGTCCGAAAGGGGTGACCTGAGGGCCATTCATGAGTTTGTGCAAGTGGTATGATCCCAGATCTCGAGCCTGTACAAAGACACGGGGAGAATTTGCAAACTCCACACGGACAGTGACCCGGGGCTGGGATCGAACCTGGGACCTCAGCGCCGTGAGGCAGCAATGCCGCTCCACAGGCTACAATTAGTTAAGATATCTTCAGAGACCGCAAGTCATTAACTGACATATTTCTTTCTTAACAGGAACTTGTAGAATATTATAAATATCATTCACTGAAGGAGGGATTTCGATCTTTGGACACGACTCTCCAGAACCCGTACAAAGAGCCTGAGGAGGCGTCAATGTTCAAACCACAGCGAGGTCGGGGTCACTGTGAGTATTCACACTTTATTCCATCCTTCTATACTGCTCAGCAACAAACTAAACAATTCAGGTTTAGAACCTTTGAGACTGGATAATGTCAGCAGTGACCGCCTGTCTCCCCGTGTCCAGGACAGTCCATCCAGAGAACACGGCCTGAGTTTGAAGGAGGAAATTTTAAATGAATCTGGGGAAACAATATTTGAGTGAGTGAGTGATTAATCTCTGGAATAGGATCTCCAGGGAGATGGTGGAAGGTGTTAGTATTGAATCATTCAAATCGGAATTGGAGAGATTTCTCCAGGAAATTCACATTTTGGGCTCCAGTACCTGAGTAATTGGAGACAGGACTGGGGGGGGGGGAGGGGGGGGGGGGGGGGGGGGGGGGGGGGGGGGGGGTTGGGAGGAACAGGTGATTTTGGGCTGATGGTTCCCAAAGCTCCCACCCCCTGGGGGCTTTCCTCAGCTCAGCTCTGGGGGGAGGTGGGCTGCTGTAGATTCACTGATAGCGATTGATCACTGTGATTGGTCAATTACTCCATGGCCATTGGATCATGTGACCACCAGGGTGGCAGACGGTGAACGAGATGAACCCTGGGACTGTTCTAGCATCACAATAGAACAGTCCCTTCGGCCCTACAAGCCTGTGCCGACCATGCTGCCCGTCTAACCTAAACCTTCTACACTTCCGGGGTCCGTATCCCTCTATTCCCATCCTATTCATGTATTTGTCAAGATGCCCCTTAAACGTCACTATCGTCCCTGCTTCCACCACCTCCTCCGGCAGCGAGTTCCAGGCACCCACTACCCTCTGTGTAAAAACCATACCTCGTACATCTCCTCTAAACCTTGCCCCTCGCACCTTAAACCTATGCCCCCTAGTAATTGACCCCTCTACCCTGGGGAGAGCCTCTGACTATCCACTCTGTCTATGCCCCTCATAATTTTGTAGACTTCGATCAGGTCGCCCCTCAACCTCCGTCGTTCCAGTGAGAACAAACTGAGTTTATCCAACCTCTCCTCATAGCTAATGCCCTACATACCAGGCAACATCCTGGTAAATCTCTTCTGCACCCTCTCCAAAGCCTCCACATCCTTCTGGTAGTGTGGTGACCAGAATTAAACACTATATTCCAAATGTGGCCTAACTAAGGTTCTATACAGCTGCAACATGACTTGCCAATTTTTATACTCAATGCCCCGGCCAATGAAGGCAAGCATGCTGTATGCCTACTTGACTACCTTCTGTACCTGCGTTGCCACTTTCAGTAACCTGTGGACCTGTACACCCAGATCCCTCTGACTGTCAATACTCTTGGGGGTTCTATCATTCACTGTATATTCCCTACTGCATTAGACCTTCAAATGCATTACCTCACATTTGTCCAGATTAAGCACCATCAGTCACAGATTAGAGTCAGTCACCGGGAGGGGTCAGTCATACCAATAGAGTCAGCTCACCGGATAGTTCAGTCACCGGGAGGGTTCAGTCACAAGATAGATTCAGTCACCGGTGGAGAGGTCAGTCACCGGGGGGACGGTACAGTCCACGATTGAGTCAGGCCACGGGAGAGGAGTCAGTCACTGGGCAGAGCAACGTCAACGCAAGAGAGTCAGTAACAGATAGATCCCAGTCACCGATTGTCAATCACAGACGGAGCTACGTCAATGGGAGAGTCAGGTCACACGATAGAGTCAGGTCACCGGGAGAGTGAGTCACCGGGTGAGTCATCACCGATGGAGTCAGTCAACGGAGACAGTCACAGACAGAGTCAGTCACCGGGAGTGTCAGTCACTTTGACAGTCAGTCACCGCGAGTGTTCAGTTACCGATTGAGCCATGCAATGGGAGAGTCAGTCACCGATAGAGTAAGTCACCGGGAGAGTGTCACAGATAGAGTCAGTCACCAGACACGAGTTTCCGATGTGAATCTAGGCTTTAACAACTTACTTCAGAGCAGCTATTACCCGTTGATGAACTAGTAGTGACCAGGCTGACTCTGGACACGGATACTTATACAGCTGCACTAGGGGGAGGAGTAGTGGTGGAACCAAGGGTGGAGCCAGTACAAGTTCCTAAGTGCTCCCAGCGCTACTCCCCCTAGTGGTAGAATGGCTCTACTGCGCTTACAATAACAGTGTGAATAGTATATATACATTCATATATTACATTCACCACACCAGCAGGAACAATTCTCCCCCGTCTACTCTGTCCAGCCCCTCATGATTTTGAAATCCTCAGTCAAATCTACTCTCAGCCTTCTTCCCTCCAAGGAGAACAGTCCCAACCTCTCCAATCTAACTGAAATTGCTCATTCCTACAACTATTCTTATATACCTCTCCTGCATTCTCTCCTTATTAATCTTTTAAACATTTTTTTGATGCGCTTCATATTCTGTCCAATCTTCCGACCTTTGCAGAATATTTTTCTTTCAACTTGATACTATCTTTAACTTCCCTAGTTAAGACAAAGATCGTGCAACCTTCCCATTAAATCATAGAATTTACAGTGCAGAAGGAGGCCATTCGGCCCATCGAGTCTGTACCGGCTCCTGGAAAGAATGAAATGAATGAAATGAAAATCGCTCGTCACGATTAGGCTTCAAGTGAAGTTACTGTGAAAAGCCCCTAGTCGCCACATTCCGGCGCCTATTCGGGGAGGCTGTTACGGGAATCGAACCGTGCTGCTGGCCTGCTTGGTCTGCTTTCAAAGCCAGCGATTTAGCCCTGTGCTAAACAGCTAAAGAGCACCCTACCCAAGGTTAACACCTCCACCCTATCCCCACAACCCAGTAACCCCACCCAACACCAAGGGCAATTTTGGACACTACGGGCAATTTATCATGGCCAATCCACCTAACCTGCACATCTTTGGACTGTGGGGGGAAACCGGAGCACCCGGAGGAAACCCACGCAGACACGGGGAGGATGTACAGACTCCGCACAGACAGTAACCCAAGCTGGAATCGAACCTGGGACCCTGGAGCTGTGAAGCAATTGTGCTATCCACAATGCTACCGTGCTGCCCATAAGTCTTCCATTTGCTCTAGAATGCAACTATTCTGAATATGCTGAATTCTGCTTCAACCCTGCATTTAAACATAGCTTCTATGTGCTGGTGCACTCATTGTAAAACACCACCGACTAACCTGGGATTGACGGTTGTAAGGTTAATGATTCCCTTGTTGCCCTTTACAACAAACCAGTTAAAGAAAGCATTCTGTTGTTTCGTCCCTTCTGACTGATATGCTCTCGACCTCCAATAACCTAGCGGCTGAGGTGTCGCTGACACCAAAGTTACTTCCTTTAGATTTCTCTTTTTCAAGTTTGCACACACAAAAAAAAAGACTTCAAAATTCTGATAAAGACCAACCACGCAGTAACGGCAACAGGAAGTGCAGCGCTGGTTCAAAGCTTGCAACTTTACAGTACAAGGGTTGATGCACCTGCAACCGATACACCAGGTTCCAAAGTTACATTTCTTATGAAATGAAAATCGCTTATTGTCACGAGTAGGCTTCAATGAAGTTACTGTGAAAAGCCCCTAGTCGCCACATTCCGGCGCCTGTCCGGGGGAGGATGGTCGCACTTTAACAAATCATAAGACCATAAGATATTGGAGGAGTAGGCCACTCGGCCCATCGGGTCTGCTCCGCCATTCAATCATGGCTGATATTTTTCTCGTCCCCATTCTCCTGCCTTCTCCCCATAACCCCTGATCCCCTTTATTGATCAAGAACCCATCTATCTCTATCTTAAAGACACTCAGTGACTTAATCCCAGCATAATGTCCAGACATTAATAAATAATTAATCAAATAAATAAATTCATTATTAATAATAAGACGACCATCTATAAAACACCAAAAACAAACTATTCAAGAATGGAAAAAATAAACATTATAGAACTGGAAAAGTTGCCACAATGCTTCACACAGCATTCCATTTTAAAATTCACTCTGCTCTTTACGGCTGAATGTTCTTTTCTTAAAAACACGAAAATACCAAATCTATCACGATTTCCTAACCATCTAAAACCTCATGCGACATGTTCTGTGATCATTAATGGAACACAAGGCTTACAGTTCAACAGAGAACTTCTTCCAAAAATGGACTGACAGAATTGAACTCTTTTTGTATTGAAGCTAATGGGTTACTAAAGATACTGAAACCTGTGCTGAAGGACAGAGTTCAGGTGCAGGCCCACAATACCACTACGTTTTAGATCAGTGTGGGGTCCATGGAGTCTCCAGAAATTAACTAACCTCATAGACACCACTGTGAGCAACCTGATAAATCTAATGGTAATAACCTACAAGTTTGAAAAAATATATAAAGATATCAATTTTTAAAACTGGATGTGGAAAATAGGACAGCAAAATAAAAATCTAATTAGATATTGAAAAGTCAGTTTGTTTCCCAATTGGTTTGGGTGATGGATGATGGGATAGAAGGAGTTGCACATCCAGGCAGAGAGATTTAGGGCTGGATTCTCCGGTCGTCGATGCCGAGATCGCGCTTGGCGATCAGCCTGAGAATCACGGTTCCTGACCCCGCCGTGTGGGGGGGGGGTGTGATCCGCCGGCAAGGGGGACATTATCTGGTGCAGGGGGCACTAGGGGAGGGGGGGGGGGGGGTGTCCGGGGCACACGAGCCGGCCAAAAGGGGGGGGGGGCAACTATTTCACGGGCCTGGTCCACGAGCGGCCAGCACCGTGTAGCCCGGCACAGCCATTGTAGGCCGCCGCCATGCGGATGCCCAGCCACGGAACCGTCAATTCTCCGGGCCGTATCAGCAGCTGGAGCCGGGTGCTCTACACTATTGGCATGCTGGCCCCAGCAAAGCAGGGAATCGGCGGCCTTTTGACACCATTTTCTCCTGGAGTAAAACGCCACCGTTCCCACGCCGGCGTGGGGACATACCCCAGAATCGGAGAAGCCAGTCCTTATGAGCTGTTAGGTCCTAGCAGGCTCCTCTGCTGGTAGCCAGGTGTAAGGTAGCCTCAAGTGGACAAAATGCACAAAACAATTTTCAATATGCGACGATGGATGGGCATGTCAGGCGAGCAATGGCGAGTGTGGGGACAAAGCAATTGCTGGCACAAGATTGTGTGATGACACCTCCAGGAACTCTTCCAACCAGCGTGGTCAACCATAAATCAATAACTTGAAAAGCCCCAACTATAAAGCTCGAGTGCATAACTTCCTGATTACAGAGAGACTTTATGCAATACTGAGAGACAGCCACATTATCTGGGCCATAACACTATCTGATGAGCATGAAGTGATCCGAATGTCCAAAACAATATTTTCCCCACTCAACCAGGAGTTCAGCTTCTGGGTCGGCGTGGTATTTTCCACTAACAGCATGCTGCCGTCAGTTCAGAAACATTACGACACAATTGAGCAACGTTGCATATGAATTTCAGTGCTGGGTATCTAGGCAATACATCCCAGTGGATGGCGGACGAGAACAAATAGCATGTTTCTTCAGTTGTTCATTACAGACAGAGTGCAGACCGTACTCAACCAGCCCATGCATTCACCTGAAGAAGGAGCCGTGCTCCGAAAGCTCGTGTTTGAAACAAACCTGTTGGACTTTAACCTGGTGTTGTAAGACTTCTTACTGTGCTCACCCCAGTCCAACGCCGGCATCTCCACATCATTATAAAGTGCAGCAGTGGTGGAAGGAATGAATGTTGACAGTGGTGGGTGGGGTATCCATTCAGGTGCCATTTTTCCCCTGGATGGTGTCAAGCGTTTGAGTGTTGTTGGAGCTGCACTCATCCAGGCAAGTGGAGAGTATTCCACCACACTCCTGACTTGTGCCTGGTTACATGTAGATGGCTTTGAAATTAAATGAAAATCGCTTATTGTCACGAGTAGGCTTCAATGAAGTTACTGTGAAAAGCCCCTAGTCACCACATTCCAGCACCTGTCTAGGGATCGAACTGTGCTGCTGGCCTGTTTGGTAAGCCAGCGATTTAGCTGAGTGAGCTAAACAAGCCCCTAGTGAGCTAAACCAGCCCCTAGTGAGCTAAACCAACCCCTTTGGGGAGTCAGATGAGACACTGCGTTCAGAGTCTCCAGCCTCTGGCCTGTGTTTGTAGTCACGGTGTTTACAAAGCTCAGCCCTGTTCAGTTTCTGGTCAATGGTAACCCCTGGACCTTGATTCTGCTGATGGTGTGAAGTAAGCAATTCTTGGTCTGAATTGTATTGGGAAAGGGCAATGTAATATTACAACACAAGAAACCAAAGAGTGTTACCTGGGTGGAAAGTAGCTATTCTGGTATAAAAGGAACTTAAATATAGCAATTAGCGGAACAACCGGATGATTCAAGGCATTTCTATATTGAGTGAAGTGTGAACAAAGAGGGGAATAGTTTTATTGTGCACCATCGCCCAAATCTATGTTTGATTATTTGATCATCAACTCCATACACATATCTAAAACTGCATTCACGGAAGTTAAACTCATTTTGAACAGCCAGCTATAGAGTTGGCTCATGAAACAAATCCCATCGTAATCATAAAGTGTGACCTATGGGTTGTAAAATTACATCAGGTTTTTCCTCAGCCTCTGTGTATTTTAGACAAGTAACCATGCATTTTCACAGACATCTCTTCATTGTAAATTATGGAGCTGGTGCCACTGAAGACCCCATCTCGTTCCAGGAGACTGGGCTTGTCAGGGGAAAAAAAAAAGGTTTTTTGCAGCTACTTATCGTCCTCCGACCCAGCGGTCACCTCAGTGGGTAAACTCTAGCCTCAGAGTAGCCCCACACTGGAGACTGTAGGACATGTCAACACTCCCAGTATGGGACTCAGAGTGCTGCACTGAGATCTACTTCAAACAAGATATTAAAACCTGTTCAGTCCTCCCAGGTAAGAGTTCATTTTACTATTTTCAAAGAGGTGAGTTCTCCCTACCTGCTAAGCCACTTTTTATCTTGCAAACAACAATATTTTTTAAAAACGGTCATTTACCGTGCAGAGATTTTTTGTATATAAATTGGTTGCCATATTTCTGCCATTGTCTAATGATAACTCCAGAGGTAACATTGCTCGTAAAGCACTTTGTGGGTTAAATGACCTGGGCTCAGGAACTTTACAAAGTTTCTTTATTGTTCTTTAGATTACATGTTCAGAACATCGTGGCTGCTGAATAATACCTGTATCTATACATCAAAACGTTCTAGTCTCATTATATCGAAGTAGGATAGCTTTTTTAGCCATGATGTGGAGATGCCGGCGTTGGACTGGGGTGAGCACAGAAAGAAGTCTTACAACACCAGGTTAAAGCCCAACAGGTTTGTTTCAAACACTAACTTTCGGAGCACAGCTCCTTCCTCAGGTGAATAGGATATTGGAGATACCTATTAGAAGAAACTTGTTATGTGGATAGATTGGAGAAGTTGGGACTCCTTTCCTTGGAGTGGAGAAGGCAGAGGAGATTAGATAGAGATGTTCAAATGGCCAGAGTAGATAGAGAAACTGTTCCCATTGGTGAAGGACTGAGAACAGGAGGGCACAGATGGGGGAGTGATTGGCAGAAGAAGAAATGGAGACGAGTAAAAAAAGATCTTCATGCACCAAGTGCCTGAATCTCCAACGCGCTGCCCGAGTGTGTGGGGGCTGCAGGTTCAATCAAGGGAATTGGATTATTATCTGACAAGGAAGGATGTGCAGTTTACGGCGGAATGAAACTCGGTAAATTGCTGCAAGGGCAGACATGACAGGCCTCCTGTGTTGTAACAACGCGGAGATGCTGTGAAGCATCAGTAGATATATCAGCAGCACATTCCCCAGCTGGCACCATTCCTACCCAAGTTCAAAGAGCTACAACAACTCTCACCATCTGTTCACGGTGGAATCCCAAGCAGCAAGGAGTTTACTTTGGAATTTAAATGCATTAGTTTTGCAACAGGTGCAAAAAATAAATAAATTGACATCTTTTTGTATAGTCGGTCATCTGTGAGACAATCTTGATAAAAGCACACTGCAGGAACAGCAACACACAGGACCAAAGGCTACTCAAAAACATGGGGCGAGATTCCCTGGCCTCCCCACGCACGGCGTGTTTCTTGGCAGCAGGAGGCGGCTTGGCGTTGGCTTGTGGTGGGATCTTCTGCTGTTACCACTGCCAATGGATGGATTACTAATGGGAAGAGGCATTTAGGAAAGGAATTCAAGAGGTTAGGGTCTGGACAGCTGACACCATGACAACCAGAGTGTTGAAAGTGTAAGGAGACAGGATTTATAAGCATCGTGGATTGAAGGACTGGAGATTGCTCGTCACGACGCGAGCACATTCCACACACTGGGAGTGCCGACAGGATGCGACACAAACTATTTAAATGACTCCTCCTGGATAAGGAAAGAAAGACACCACGTGAACCAAAAAGGATAATTTATTTCACTTCCAAAAAGAAATGAGCCTTTTTGACTTACATTTGCAATAAAGATTTACCAAGCATATATTAATTTTTGATAATGTATATGATTTAACACATAAAAAAAGTTGAATTCGGGCTGCAAATTAGTTCATTTTGCCATTTCCGTGACTACATTTTGATTCATGACATTATCCGAAGCAAATATTTATTCACACACCCCCACCCCCACCCCGCTGCTCCATTATCACCGTTATTTCAATGCCCGCAAGCAGTAATCCATCAGAAACCTTGCTCCAGGGCCCGTAAAAGGCTTTACAACCAGTGTGATAGAAACGTCATTTACACCCAAGAAAGTGGCAGGCCCAAATTCCCAAAACCCCAGATGGGCAACGTTAGCCCACAAATTAAGAGTCATAAGAACATCCACATCTTGGCACACGAACTTCACAGCTCTACATCATTTTAGAAGACACTTTGGTCACCCTCAAAGTTATTATGACAATCACAGCACTTGTCCAGGGGCAAAACTGTACCATTATCTTATCAGTAGTCTTAGACGCCTTACTTTTAAAATATTGTAAACGTGCAGAAATTGGTATTTATCTTAGGCAGCTTATTATTTCTTCGAAGCAGAATTTCCAGTCGCCAATTAGGTCTGAACCTTTCGGTATTCAAACAAGTCAGCTATCGATCGGCAAACAAATGTTCTCTTTCTCACCAGCATCCCAACCTGGTCAATTAGATGGGTCACTCTCCATTTTGTCAGAACAAATTCAGGTCGAAGGTTTTACTCTCTTAAGCTCCATTTTCGGACCTAAGAAAAAACAAATAATATGCAAAACAATATTTGCATTTCAAACATGCTCTCATCATACAGTCATAGTCACACTCTACCCCCTGGATCCTTGCCAGTGCCCATCCGACTTCCTTTGGAAATCATTCATCATCTCTGCTGTCTGCTTTCGCCACAGTCATTGAGTTCCAGGTCGTTATCACTCACTCCATAAAAAAGCTCCCTGCCTCAGCACATCTTAAAATCTTAACTCCAGGTCCCAAAATCCTTGGGTGGGATTCTCCAATCCTGGGGCTACGTGTTGACGTCGTCGTAAACGCCGGAGTGTTTCACAACGGCGTCATCTGGCCCCGAGGATCAGCGATTCTGCGTCGCACAAGGGGGCCAGCACGGCATTGAAGAGCCTCACGCAGCTCCAGCTGCCGATACCGGTGTCAGCACGGGCGGCACGGGTCCGTGCATGCGCGCCACGGCTGGCGCAAGTTCACGCATTCGCGCCACAGCCGGCGCAAGTTCGCGCCACGGCTGGCGTAAGTTTGCGCATGCGCGTTGGTTGCCTTCGCTGCGTCGGCCCCGACGCAACATAGGCCCCCCACTGGAATAGCGCACCCGCCGATCGGTAGGCCCCTATCACGGGCCAGGCCACCGCCAAGGCCCCCACCCCGGAGTCGGATACCCCTCTCCCCCCACCAGAGTGGCCCCGCAGCATGAACGCAGAGGTCCTGCCGGTTAGAGCCACACGGGAACGACGCCAGCGGGATTAATCGGGGGTCGGCGTCGCGTGATGCGCCCCCCCCCCCCCCAATTCTCTGAACCGGCACAGGGTCAGAGAATCCCACCCCTTGTACCGTCAGCTAATGGGAACATCAATGTTGTGAAGCATTCTCCCTTGACAAAACGCAGTCCCATCTTTTGTTTATTCCTTCCAAACGCGTCATCTCAGCCAGCTGGAAGGATAAAGGCAGCAGGTACCAGAACCCCACCACCTGGAGGTTCCCCTCCAAGTCACGCACCATCCTGACTTGGAAATATATCGCCGTTCCTTCACTGTCACTGGGTCAAATTCTCTCCCTAGCAGCACAGTGGGTGCACCTACACCCCAGGGACTGAGCGGTTCAAGAAGGCAGCTCACCACCACCACCACCATCTTCTCAAGGGCAATTCGGGGTGGCTAACAAATGCTGGTCTAGCCAGCGAAACCCACATCCAAGAACAAATTTAAAAAGTCTAACTAATGATTATCGTTCAAGCTTTGGAAGGTGGTGGTCGGCATCTCGAAAAGGGTCTATTACAATATTGAGGAATCAGAATGGCAAAGCCAATACACCCCACCGACTTTGAAAAGTGGTTCTGCTTTTCAGTGGATCAAGACCAGTCTCTCCCAGGAGTGACCAGCCTCACCCACCAGCTGGGCACATCACTGAAAGACCTGATGGTTTCAGAGACTAAGTGCTGACACCGGAACTGAATGGCTGGTTTTCTACGGCCCCGGAGCAATTTGGGACGGGCTAAAAGGCCACTACTGGCGCCACGGGGAACTAGCGCAATTCCAAATGATGCTGGTGTCAGATTCGCTGGAATCGGGATTGGCACAGGAGTGCCAGACAAGCTGGAGCTGCATAAAAACGCTCCACCCCCCACACACACTCGCATTCCAGCCAAGAAGATGCCACCTGAGAGTGGCCCCGGGATTTGCAGATGCAGAGCTGAAGACACTGCTGGATGCCGTGGAGGAGAGGCAGGACACGCTGTTCCCCGGGAGGGAAGGCAGCTCCCACCCACAGATGTCAACCAGGCCTGGGAGCAGCTGGCAGAGGCCGTGGGTCCCACTGCCAGGACCGAGCAGTAGTGCAGGCAGAAGCTACACAACCTCTCTCAACAACTTCTCCTTTAACTCATCTCACTTTCTCCAAATCAAAGGTGTAGCAATGGGTACCCGCAGGGGTCCCAGCTACGCTTACCTTTTTAAGGGAATGTGGAATATTCCTTGTCCCAGGCCTACCCGTGTCCCCTCCTACAGCTCCTTTATCGATACATTGATGACTTTTTGGTGCTCTCGACCAGACCTGGAAAAATTCATCAACTTCACTTCCAGTTTCCATCCCTCCATCACTTTCACCTGGTCCATTCAGACACTTCCCTTCCTTTCCTTGATCTTTCTGCCTCAATTTCCGGCAATAGACTATCCACTAATACCCACAACAAGCCCACTGACTCCCACAGCTATCTGGGCTACAGCTCTTCGCACCCTACACCCTGTAAGGACTCCATCCCTTTTTCTCAACTCCTTCGTCTCTATCGCATTTGTTCCGATGATACCACTTTCTAAAATGGTGCTTCGAAAATGTGTTCCTTCTTCCTCAACCATGATTCCCCATCTACAGTTGTGGACAGGGCCCTCAACAGTGTGCGGTCCATCTCCCGCGCCACTACCCTCGTCCTCTCCACTCCCTCCCAGAACAATGATTCCCCCTCGTTCTCACATTTCACCCCACCAGCCTCCGTATGTAAAGCTTTTATCCAGCTGCACAAACTCCTCAGGGTGGCCCAGGTGAGTCGCCATCTCTGTGCCCCTGGCACCAACGTCCGTCCCAAACCCCTTTCTCCCCCACACCACGCGGCCCCCACCAGGCAAACCAGGAGGCAGCACTGGGCAAGGGTGGGCAACGGCCCAAGGCCAGCCAGAGTGAGTCACCACCATCATCGTGCGCCTGGCACCAACCCCCATAGCACTCCCACCGAGAGGGCGATCGACCCCTACTCTGCACCACATGCCAACACCCATACCACCTGCCATGGCCAGGTGCCCCACACACAGGACACTGGCTGTGGACTTGTGCTGCCCACGTCCAAGTGTCTCACTCCCCCCCCCCCCCCCAGTACAACCACAGGGAGGGGCAGAGAAAGCAAAATCTGGAGTGGGCCCACCGGACCTACGGACCTTTCACCATTACAGAGGAGGACCGGGTCAGCAGTGTTGGAGGGTGGGCAGTCATTGAGGTGGACTTTGCCATTGAAGTTGCAAATGAGCCCCCAATGAATTGTGATGTCTCTATGGCATGTGTGTCATACACACACACTGAGTCTTGTTTTTTGTCTTGCAGGATCACTTGGCACTGAAGTGGGTCCAACTGGGGGTTCGGTTCCCTTCCCCCCCCCCCCCCCCCCCCCCCCAACCACCCCGACGCAATCCTGCGGTTCATCTGGTGACAAGGAGGAACCTGCTGATGACCCACACCCCCCAACACCAACCCCGCAACACCCCAGAGCACATGTCCAGGGACAACACTGACTTTGAGATACAACCGTCACTGACACCCTCCACCATCCCCAGAGACACTCACTGGGCACTTCAATGAAGAAGCTCCTGGGACACTGTCTGCTGTGCACCACACACGTGCTGCGGGGCATCAGGTGGAGTTAGGAACCTCCGAGGGACGGATGGCTCGAGGGTGGCCAGACGCCAGGGACCAGCTGCCATCCAAATGGGTCTGCAGCTTCTGGAAAGGGAGGTCCCAGCGATCGTGGAGATGCAGTCTCAGAGCCACTAGGGGGAGTCAGCAACCATCCTGTGCCTTCAGGTGTATTATAAGTCGGCACCGACCATATCTACCACACAGACCAACACCGCACTGGTGACATCCACAGTGGAGGCCCAGGATCAATGCTTCGGGCATCCAGTGCGGGTACTGGCCTAGCCACAGGATAGGGTGGCCATGTCACAGGCAGCCATGTACCAGAGGAACATGGACATTACAGTGACGTTCCAGAGCTTGGCCCAGTCACAATGGGGTCATAGATGTGGGTGTTGAGGGCATTGGCCTGGCACCGGCTGACCTGAGCCAGTCACAGAAGAACATGGCACGGCCACGAGGATCCTGGTTTGAGTCGAGAGCAGGCCTTCAGGTGATGGCGGAGCTCGTTCCGACCACGCCCTGTCCCAAGGTGCAGCCCGGGGGGCATCGGGCACCCCGAGGGAGAAGATAGTAATTGGTCCCAAGCTGATGTCTCCTGCAGGGGAGGTGCCAGAACACCGAGCACCCCCTCCCACCCCCAACACACCTGTCCTTGGCACATGCGAAGACTGCGGGGGCCATTTGGGCCGGGTCGCCAAAGGGCCAGATACGCAGAGGTTACCTCCACTTCTGATGTCCGCTTGGTGGAGCCACAAGAGGCGGCGTATGGGCACATAGTGAGAAAGTTAAACACCAGTTAAGTTGGCATGGGTGGTGATGCACACAGGTTAGTGATGATAGGGTCTAGGGCACAATACTTGTATATAACACAACAAAACACCTGTTCACCAACGTTCCGCACTGCCTCAGTCCTTTGCCTGAAGGGTGCGGGGGGGGCGGGCTGTGCTGGGCCAGAAGGTGTGCCAGATATGATCGGGCACCATATGGTAGGGCCAGCCCTGTGCACGGCCCACCACCGCACACTGCCCTGATATCCAACCCCACCCTGGACCCTACCCCCACCCTCGCCACCCCAGGGGTTCGATGAGACAGAATGGACAGCACGCATGCAGGGACCAACTGGCAGACGTCAGAAAGTGCTACTGAGGGCAGGAGTCAGTCCTCGTTGGACGACGCAGAGCATCAGAGCTCATCGTAGAGTGGGTCATCATCATCCGCCATTGCATGGATCAGACCTACTGATACTGTCAGCCAGCACCAGCCCCCTGTTGTGAGGCAGGTAGGAAGCACGGGGGTGGCCAGGCCCCCTAGTCGGTGAACCTGGAGGAAATCAGATGTACGGCAGCCATGGTGTTCATGCTGTGCGGCCTCCTGTGGCTGCCTGGTATCTCAAGCCCTGCCCACCCTGGCCCTCCTCCACATCCTCCTCATCAGAGGGGGCCTGGCATTCATCCACCTCAAACATGCTGCCCCTCTTTTCCCTCTGTTGAGGACGACACAGCAGGCCACCACGATGTGGGAGTCTCTCCCAGGGCTGCATTGGGAGGCCCCACCAGAACAGTCCAGGCACCTGAACCGCATCTTGAGCACAATACACTTCTCAATTACGCTCCTGGCGGCTGCATGGGCCTCGTTATAATGGTTCTCCACGTTGATCTGTGACCTCCAGATAGGTGTAATCAGCCACAGCTGCAACTAATAGCCCATCATCCAGAAGCCAACCCCTCACCCAGGGGAGCACCACGAATGAGTTGGGTACCATTGTGTGCCAGGGTGAAGGCACTATGCGCACTGCCTGGGCATCGGGTGTAGACGTGCTGCTGGTGATCATCACCAACTGTACATTGAGGGAGTGTGAAGGGCATCTCCTCATCCACCCCCATCACCCCTTGGACCTGGGGCATCCGGGTGATGGTGACGATTACCTCTGCCCGGGCAGCCTGGTCTATATCCAGGAGGATGTATTGTGTCACCTGGGCATTTAGGGCCTCCGTAATGGTGCATATGTATCTGTGCACAGATCTGTGGGAGATTGCAGACATGTCCTCACTCGGCACCTGGAAGGACCCCATTGCAAAAACATTCAGAGCAAACGTCGTCTTGACGGCCACCGGGATCGGCTATCCTCCCCCTTATCCCCCCCGACTCCGGATGTGCCATGATCCGGCACAGATGTCTCACGGTCTCCCTACTTAGCCGGACTGGCAGGTCCTCATAAGACAGGCCCTGCCACCGGTATACACTGGCCTTCTGAGACACCTCCTCCTCGGCCTGATGGGCGGCCGGCTCTCTATCCTCACCAGCTGCCTCCTGTTCCTCTGGGGAAGGCTCCGGTACTGCAGAGTCCTCCCCGGGCAGCTTCTGCCTCGTCCAGTCTTAGTGAATCCCCGAGGGCTGCTGGTGGCTGGGCAGATACCAATCACTCCTGGTTTGATATCAAAATCTATTGTCTGCAGGGGCTAAGGAGCAGACATGTTAGCATGGTGGCTCCTCCCGTGGCCAACCAGGTATACATGGCAGCCCTGGCCTGGCCTGCAGTCCCTAACCCCGCATGACTCTCTTTCTCCCCCCCCTCCCCCCCACCTGTTCCCTGACACTTTGACCTCCCGCCTGGACATCAAGGCACTTCACAGCAGCATCATCAATTGAAATTTGACTCTGAAGAACCACACGAGAAGATGATTTTTTTTTTTTTTTTAAAAAAGGTGAGCTCCTCTGCATTGATGACCACTCATTCCCTCTGAGAATACTCCCGTCTGTATCTGTCCCTTGGTCAGGGTGCCAGTTTCTTCAGGGCTGCATGGGCAAGTCTGTGGAGTGCAGCACAGAGTTGCATTTCTAATCCCCCCCCCCCCCGTTTGGATTTCAGACAGAAACACATAGAACATACTGTGCAGAAGGAGGCCATTCGGCCCATCGAATCTGCACCGACCCACTTAAGCCCTCACTTCCACCCTATCCCCGTAACCCAATAACCCCTCCTAACCTTTTTGGTCACTAAGGACTATTTATCATGGCCAATCCACCTAACCTGGACTGTGGGAGGAAACCGGAGCACCCGGAGGAAACCCACGCAGACACGGCGGGGGGGGGGGGGGGGGGGGGGGGAGAATGTGCAGACTCCGCACAGAGAGTGACCCAGTGGGGAATCGAACCTGGGACCCTGGCGCTGTGAAGCCACAGTGCTAATCACTTGTGCTACTGTGCTGCATCCACAGTATTTTGCTTTTTCCCTCTATTTTTCCTGGTTAAACACCTGCGCCCTTGTGTGCCAAGTCTGACTCAAGTTAAGCTGTAAAACGTCATCTAATCAGAAGTCCGTTTGCTGGTTTGCATTGCAACATAACTGGGTTAAGCCCAGCGAAAATTATCGCAGAGCTCAGCTCCAAAACATTTTGACCATTCGCATAGTGGCAATGTATAAATAGAAACAGAGCGCGGAAATAAAAACAGAAAATGCTGGATAAAACTCGGGTCTGGCAGCATTGGAGTTAACGCTTAGAGTCCAATGTCCCTTCTCCAGAATACATAGCTGTTGGATGAGGTAGGTTTACAGAATTGAAGCACAGAAGGAGGCGGTCCATTGTGTCTATGCTTTGAATGCACTATCCGATTAGTTCCACTTTCCCACTCTTTTCCCCATAGCTCCACACTTCCCTCCCAAATATTTATTCAAACCATCTTTGCAAAGTTACCACTGAATCTACTTCCTCTGCCCTTTCAGTCGGTCACTCCAGATCGGAACCTGACACACAAGCATCTTTCCCTTTCAGTCTCCTTCCTGCGTCTGCAAATACTGTGCCGTTTGATTACTGCCCCTTATTCCACCTGAAATTATTCCTCTGAATTTACTCAGCCCATGATTTTGAGCATCTCCCTTAACATTCTGTGTTCCTAGGAGACCAATCCCATCTTCTCTACATAACGCAAGTCCCACCCCTAATCCCTGTGGTGTTCTAGGTGGTTCTAATCCAAGATGGTTGGTGCAGTGTTCACAAAGACCACACCGAGCTTTTATATTAAACAAAGCTAAATATTTATTTACACTACTTAGTTGGATTTGACACTTACTCTGATATAATAAACAGTTTTTTTTTAAATTATAAATTTAGAGTACCCAATTCATTTTTTCCAATTAAGGGGCAATTTAGCATGGTCAATCCACTTACCCTGCACATCTTTGGGTTGTGGGGGTGAAACCCACGCAAACACGGGGAGCATGTGCAAACTCCACACGGACAGTGAGCCAGAGCCGGGATCGAACCTGGGACCTCAGTGCCGTGAGGCAGCAGTGCTAACCATTGCACCACCGTGCTGCCCCATAGAATAATCATACAATCTACACTCATTTTCTATTCATTTACTATTGCAATTACAATCTACACTCATTTACTATTAATCTCTACACTAAAACAATAACTATGATCTGCTCTCACTCACACCATCTTTCCTACAGTCTGTTTCTAGCTTTCTCCTCAACACTCTCTCCCAGAAGGCTTAGCATCGATGCCTTATATAGTTCTGCATCTAGCACCCTCTAGTGGTTGATTTGGACATAACATTAACCCTTACAGTTCTGTACATTTATCATAATGTCACAACCCCATTCCTTTCCAAGATGGCGTCGGAGCGAGGCGACTCTCTGCGAGCTCTCCCCAACAGATCCACTTTTTAAACTTAACTTATACTCATTCTAATCTTTTAAAAATTAATTCTAAAACTAACATTATTACTAACCTCTCTCTTTTATCTTCTCTTGCAGGCTTGAACATCCTTGGAGACCTTTTGACCCGACCCGACCTGACCTCCGCCACCTGGAAGCATAATCAAAGACCCCTTCCCACCCAGCTTACACTCTCTTCCAACTTCTTCCATCGGGCAGGAGAGACAGAAGTCTGAGGACACGCACGAACAGACTCAAAAACAGCTTCTTCCCCACTGTCACCAGACTCCTAAATGACCCTCTTATGGACTGACCTCATTAACACTACACCCTGTCTGCTCCATCCGATGCTGGTGCTTACGTAGTTACATTGTATATCTTGTGATGCCCTATTATGTATTTTCTTTCATTCCCTTTTCTTCCCGTGTACTTAATGATCTGTTGAGCTGCTCGCAGAAAAATACTTTTCACTGTACCTCGGTACACGTGACAATAAACAAATCCAATCCAATCCAATCTAACAAATTTCTCCATACTCGCTCTTAAAGGTTGTGACATCCTTCCTGAGGTACAGTGTCGAGAATTGAACACAAAAACTCCAACTGGGGCCCAATCTGTGGTGTATAAGCAGGTTTCATAGTTACACGTCAGGATTGGGACAAGGGTTACTGACTGTCAAGGAAACAACTCACCTGTTGCAACAGCAGGAGAGAGATAGCGACACCTCTTCCACTCTGTACCTGCCAGAATCCGGCAGATCTTTGCACTCCGCTATAAAAACACGCAAATCAGTCTGAGGGAAGCCAACCTGCTGGTAAAGCTGAAGAGCAGAAGGAAATACGTACTGGTCAGCATTGAGCTATGTAGAACAAATACTTTACATTGTCCAACAAAATTCAATGGGCTCTTAGAACATAGAACAGTACAGCACAGAACAGGCCCTTCGGCCCTCAATGTTGTGCCGAGCCATGATCACCCTACCCAAACCCACGTATCCACCCTATACCCGTAACCCAACAACCCCCCCCATTAACCTTGAATCTCTACAGTAGAGACTTCAACCCAGAAGTCAAAGAGGTTTCTCTCAATATTCCCGGCCTAGAAATCAGATTAATCTCGCGGTTACAGAGGTTGTGCAGTTCAACTGAAAAATAGATTACACATATCCCACGTTTAAAAGTCTAAAGATTCTCCAATATGATCAGAGCCCAAACTTTTTCCAGCTCCAACTCCTTCTCATTGTATACAACATTTGAGACCAAAGATGATGGAGGGACAAATAAAAATCCTGACATTGGGATGTAAACTCTTGGAAAAAGGCATCTCCACACCGACGATACCTTTCACACAAGCTGAAGCACTGATCACAGCAAAACAAAAAAGAACATCTTAGGAAGTACTTCATCGGCAGTAAATTGCTCTGACACGCACCCCACATTATTTAATATTATTGTCCGTCATTGGGCATTGTTTTCTCATATTTCTCCATATGAGACTTTGTGGGTGTCTTGTTATGCTCTTGGTGTAGCACAAGCTGCTTCCTTGATGTTTGTTCTGACAAAGGAAGGTTCAGACGTGGAGATAACTTCAACACGTTTATTTAACTATTTACAATTCTCCTCCTCGGGTTCGCCTCTACTGTTAATCCTTCTATAGCTACTCAGCCTGACGAATCAGTCTGCTACAATCCAGGTGGTGGGTGTGATGTTCAATTAACCCTGCGTCTGTACTCACTGTGTGTCTCCACTGGAAAGAGGAAGATCATGTGTGCTGCGTCCTTTATATATGGGTTGGTACCACAGGGGATGTGGTAGTGTCACCTGTGTATCGTGAATGCCCATTGGACGTGTCCTATCTTACTGACCTATTGGTTGAGTCTCCGTGTGTCATGTCTCTGGTGCTCCCTCTAGTGTCTAGCTAGTCTACGTGCACTTACATTAACCCCTTGTATATCTACAGTGATGCATATCACCACAGTGGGATCCATAGTCGCTGTTGAGGATTCTTAGGGCAACTCCCTCCTGGCTGTACACCACTGCCACTGGGAGAGGACATACATAGAGATGGTGATCGTTGTGTCTGGGACATTTGCTGTAAGGTATGATTCTGTCAGGCTGTTGCTTGACTAGTCCGTCAAGACAGTTCTCCCAGTTTTGGCACAAGCCCCCAGATGCTAGCAAGGAGGACGTTGCAAGGTCAACAGGGCTGGGCTTGCTGTTGTTGTTTCCTGGTGCCTGGGTCGATGCTGCGTGGTGCGATCAGTTTCTTTCCTTTGTAACAGTTTGATACAACTGAATGTCTTGCTCGGCCATTTCAGAGGCCATTTAAGAGTCAACCACATCGTTGTGGGTTTGGTGTCACATGTAGGCCAGATCAGGCAAGGATGGCAGATTTCCTTCCCTAAATGTTTTTTTTTTAAATGTCAATAGTTTCATGGTCACCGACTTTTAATTCCAGATATCTATTGGATTCAATTTCCACCATCTGCCACAGCGGGATCAAACCAGAGACCTCAGGATATTACCCTGCGTCTGTGGACCACCAGTCCTGTAACAACACCACCTCCCCACAAGGATGTCCCGGCCTTAAATATATTCAGCAATGGAGCATTCACAACCCTCTGGAGATAGAAAATTCCAAGGAACCACAACCCTGATTGAAGAAATTTACCCTCGTCGCAGTTTACAATCAGCCCAATAATCCTGAGACTTGTACCCGTGTTCTCGATTCCCCAGACCGGAGAAAACAACCACAGCGTCAGTGGGGAAAACCTCTCTACCAATTCAGCTTTGAAAACCAGCCTGGCTCTCGTGATTACCCCAGCTAACCCCTTGAATTTAAATGATACCACACACACACAAATACAAGCGCCTGAATATCAGTTGTCACAATGGCCAGTCCATCCCTGCTCACTACCACTTTCTGAAGGGCAATTAATAATAATAATAATAATCTTTATTGTCACAAGTAGGCTTACATTAACACTGTAATGAAGTTACTAGGCTTACATTAACACTGCAATAAAGTTACTGTGAAAAGTCCCAAGTCACTACCTTCCGGCGCCTGTTCGGGTACACAGAGGGAGAATTCAGAAAGTCCAATTCACCTAACAGCACGTCTTTCTGGACTTGTAGGAGGAAATCGGAGCACCCGGAGGAAACCCGCTCAGACACGGGGAGAACATGCAGACTCCGCACAGTGTGATCCAAGCTGGGAATCGAACCTGGGACCCTGGCGCTGCAAAGCAACAGTGCCAACCACCGTGTGCTACCGTGCCACCCAATTAGTGTTGGGCAATTATCGCACTGACCTAGCCAGCAGCAATCACATCCCATGAATGAATATAAAAATTCCCACTCTTCAGCATTCAACTGCACACAGCCTCTGAATACATTCTAAATTTAAACGTCATTTGATGGCTAAGAAACCTAACCATTATAAATAGTGGACAGCAAGACAAGGAGGACTACACCTACCTTAATTGTTTCATAAGTGTCAGTAATCAGGGCTATAAAGAGACTGAGAACCATGTAAATGAAGAGGGTGATGAATGTGGACAGATAGACTCGACTGAACACCCAGACTATGTAGCTCTTGTCCTGCATTGCAGCAAAAGTCGCAAACATGTCATCTCCGTTGATCAAAGAGAAGAGGCACTCAGAGACCATATTCAAAGAACGAAACTGTCAGAAGAGAACCACACAATTATTCTTGGTTTGTCGAGGTAAGATTACCACCCTAAAAAAAAATCCAAATGATTTTGTCCGCCACACATGCCAGCTCTTGATCGTGAAATGTGCGGCAGGAGGGGTGCAGAGAGATCGTGGTGTTCATGCGCATAAATCCTTCAAGCAGTGAGGGGGCAATTTGAGAAGGCAGTCTACAAAAAGCCCATCTGTTATCTTGTTATAAATAAATAAATAAATAAATAAATGAATAGAACGCAAAAGAGCAGGGCCGGTGCTAGGAATTGCGGGCCCAATTAGAAAAGTGATGGCGGGGCCCCTACTCTACAAAAGTAAAAATTTATGTATGTTTATATTTCGTGTAGTATGCTCGTCTTTAACCAAAAAAAAACATTAAATGCTTGATATACTAAAATTTTGAAACTTACTTACCCGGGCGGAAGGATTTGGCGGCGCAGGGCTGAAGGATTTGTCAACGGTAATGCGGTGCGTTCCCCAAAAGTAAAAACTACCCTATAGTTCCTCTTAGAATACAGAAAAGGCTTCAAACGGTAACTCTGTCGCCGCTGGCGCGGGGCCCCCTTAAGGTGCGGGGCCCAATTTGATGAAATTGGTCAAATAGGCTTAAAACCGGCCCTGCAAAAGAGGTCCCGTTACAACTTGGTCTTCAGCGGGAATATTGGGCACCAAATTGGGGGAGGTGTACCGGGGGTGAGGAACTTCAGGTCAGAGTAGACTTTGGGAAGATTAGACGCATTTTTCGTGGGCTGAAGGTGGTTCAAGATGATGAAAGCTTTAATAGAGTTGAGAGAGAGAAATGTACTCCCTCTGATCAGTGGGTCAATAATCAGATCTAGATTCCTACTCAGCGCAGGAATTTTTTTTTAAATTCAGTCACGGGATGTGGGTGTTGCTGGTTATGTAAGCAGCTATTACCCAGCCCCAACTGCCCTTGGCGAGTGGCCTTCTCGAAACCCCGGAGACCCTGTGTTGCAGGGACACCCACAAAGCCGTGAAGAAGGGAGTTCCAGGATTTTGACCAAGGTGACAAGAGAAGGAACGGCGATATATTTCCGAGTTAGGGCGGTGAGTGACTTGGAGGGGAAGCTCCAAAAAGACTTCAAATCCTGACAATTCCAAGTGAAAGAAATTTTCCACTTCCAATCTAGATCTTTTGCCAATGACTTTGAATCCATGATACCCGACTGATGACCCACTCACCAGAGGGAATACATTTTATCTCCTTTGTCTATCAAAGCTTTGCCTGAGGCAAGCAATGGTTTGAAAAAAGGGGAGTTGAACAAGTTTCTGGAGATGAATAGCTGCTGACAAAAAGCAGGAATGCAGGGTGAAGCATAGCTGCTATTTTAGAAAAAAACCAGTACCGGTAGAAGGGCCAAATGGCCTTCTTTGACAAGTTTCAATTACTAAGAAAACCCAAGTGGGTTTTACTTTTAAAAAAAGGTAAAAGAAAAAATATAGCTCCTCTCTTGCTCACCTTTTGATGGTAGGGTCCCAGTACAATCCACCCACAGAAACAGTAACCCAGGTAAATCATAGACGCACAGCAGCAGAACCGAATGACATTTGGGAAGGCTGCTCGGAGCGTTAAAATAAGAACCTGCGATAAAAGCAAAAGGGAAGTCAAAATTCCACAAGAGAGAAGACCTTCAACGTGACACAAAGAAAGCCAATTGCCAATTCTTACGTTATACTTTTCAAAGAAGCCCAAGTATCGGATGACTCCAACCCAAACAAGCAAGGTGGCCGTGCCTAGTAAAATACTGCAGACGTCATAAGATGCAAAACTCTGCAAGGAAAAGAAAAGGAAAAGTTTGAGCTTGTGAAACTGCATAGGGAGGAATTTATGATGCTGTTAGGAACAGGGGAGGCCACTCAACCTCTTGTCCTAGTTCTACCTTTCAAATGGGAAAATGGAGACCCCCAGGGTGATGCTTTGGGGACCCCGGTTCAAATCCCACCTCAGCACACGGTGGAATTCAAATTCAATCAAAACATCTGGAATTAAAAGTCTGATGTTGACCATGAAACCATTGTCAATTGTTATAAAACCCCATCTGGTTCAAGGACAATAAGAAATGGACAATAAATGCTGGCCCAGCCAGTGCCGCCCACGGCCCCTGAATGAGTTAAAAACGGAAATGAGATCGAGGCAGATGTGCAAACTATTCACCTGCCTTTGCCCCACACCCCTTAATACCTTTGCTTAACATCAATCAATTTCAGATTTAAAATTTACAATTGATCTAGCATCAATTGCCATTTGTGGAAGAGATTCCCCAAGTTCTACCATCCTTGTGTGCGTTGAATGTTTCCCAAATTTCACTCCCGAAATTTCTGGCTCTAATTTTTAGACCAAACTCTCTACATTCAGGCTCTCCAATCAGTGGAAATAGTTTTAGTCTATCTGTTCCCCTTAATATTTTCAAGCTTCAATCAAATCACCCTTCGAACTTCTGGGGAATACAACCCTAATTTGGACCCTTTACTTCATCCACTTTGTTCAACCCTTGGGAATTCAGGTATCACCGACATTGCAGAACGGTGAGAGACTGAGGAGATTGGATCTGTACAACTGAAACAATTTGATTGAGCTGAACAGACGATTTGTACGTTCGCTGACAGCGATCGACACTGTTACTTGGAGAAGCCACAGGATAGGGTGGGAAATGAAAGGACGTAGGGAGCTCAGTACATTGGGAGCCCCAATCAGAGATGGGGGTAGAGATTTACAGGGGGAAGAGCTGTTTAATATTAGTAAAATCTGGGATGGAGCAATAAGAACCGTTTGCATTTATGGGAGCGGAGAGAAACAAGAGAATGGGGTGCTCAGTACTTAAAAGGGCATAGTTTTAAATTAATTGGTCAAAGAACCAAGCTGAAAGAAGGAGAATTGAATTAAATGCAGCAAGGACCTCAAACCTGATACCTGAAAGGGCGGTGGGAGCAGTTTAAACTGTAACTTTCAAAAGGGATTGATGTACCATCAATTGGACGCGAGGCATGATGAAGGTCCAAACTTGGGCTTTAATCAGCTAGATGTTAGCCCGGTGGTCGACTACAGAGAAAGGCCGACCGCCGGGAACTCTGGGTACTTATACCCCGCCTCGGAGGCGGGGTCTACTTGCCTCTCAACCAATTGGTGAGCAGTCTCATGACTAGTCCCAGCCAATCAGACGAGAGGCACATGACCAGCCAGAGCCAATGGGAAACCAGCACTCCCATTCATACCACCACAGGGATTGAAACGGAGACACTTGCAGAGCTATGGGGCAAAGACAGGGGGAGTAGTACTAATTGAATAACCCTTTCAAAGAGTCATTGCAGGCAGGATGGCCAAACACCATCCTTCAAAAGGTGTAAGATTGAGCCAGGGCCAAACAATTCAAGGTGTGGAAGGCAAATTTAAGATAGATTTTTTTTTAAAGGATTCCCTCCTGGCATGTGGGTTCATTAACTGCTAGAGAGGGTTGCCAGTATGAATGGCCTCCTTCTGTGTTGAGTTCTGGAACAAGTTTCTCCACTTTAACAAACTGATTGGCCAGCAGAAATTCCGTGGCGTTACTGGCGACACCTCCTCCACACAAAGTGGTTCATCTCAACTGAAGAGGAACGGGCATTGGCGGCGACTTTTACGAGCAAGACCACTCAACATAGCTCAAGAGTCTATTGATTAAATGCAGCAATGGACTAGGCCTGGGCCCCAGCAACCACTCTTCATTTACCATTCTGACTTTTTATAATTCATTCACAGGATGCACATGTGGCTGGCCAGGGTGATGTTTGTTGCCCAACCCTCTTTGTCCTTGTATTGAGTGGATTGCTGGGCCATTTCCGAGGGCTTTTACGAGAAAACCACATTGTTGTGGGTCTGGACTCGCATGTAGGCCAGACCGGGCAAGGATGGCAGACTTCCTTCCTTCGATGGCATTTTTATTGAATTTACCGAATTGAAATTCCCCAGGTGTCATGATGGGATTTCAACTCTTGAAACCTGCTACATAGAAGGAGGCCATGTTGCCCACTGAGCCTGTGCCAGTGGAGCAAATAGAGCTCTCCAGCCGAATCCCATTTTCTAGTTTATGGCATTTCAAAATACTCATCCAAGTGTTTTTAAATGTGATGAGTATCTGTCTCCCAAGTATCCAAAGGATTACTTCACGTGGCTACATTACTAGCCCAGAAACATAGAATCCCTATCGAGCAGGAGGAAGCCATTCAGCCCATCAAATCTGCACCAGCCCCCTGAAAGATCACCCTACCAAGTCCACTTCTCTACCCTATCCCCATAACCCCACCTAACCTACACATCTTTGAATACTTTAAGAAAATAAATTTAGAGTACCCAATTCTTTTTTTCCCAATTAAGGGGCAATTTAGCGTGGCCAATCCACCTAACCTGCACATCTTTGGACTGCGGGAGGAAACCGGAGCATTCGGAGGAAACCCACGCAGACACGGGGAGAACGTGCAGACTCCGCACAGTCACCCAAGGCCGGAATTTAACCTGGATCCCTGGTGTTGTGAGGCAGCAGTGCTAACAAAACCACTGTTACCACTCCCCATTGGAGGACAGACATGCTTTACAGGGGGCACAGCAACGATTTCCGGGGATGAGGGGCCCGTCCTATGAGAGGCTGAGTAAATTGGGTCTGTAAACTCTGGAGTTTGGAAGAATGAGGCAATCTCAACAAACAAGATTCTGAGGGGAGGGGGCCTCGAGAAACCATATCCTTTGGCTGGGGAATCTGGAAGGCAGGTGGCAGCTTTGCACGACAGGGGTCCGACCGTGTCGGACTGAGATAAGGAGAATCCTCTTCACTCAATGGTTTGTGAATCTCAATTCTCTGCGGACAGACAGATCTTTGGTCTCTTAGAGAATCAGGGATTATGGAGAGTTGAAGTCCAGGATCATATTGAGTGTTAGAGCAGACCAAATGGGCCGAATGGTCTGCTCCTATCTTATGTTCAAGCACCAGGCTGGACTCCTGGTTCCTTTCCCGTACCTTGGTTTCAATTTCCAGTTTGAGGACAGATCCAACGATCGTCAGCAAGTCGCTAACGATGATGAGAATGTACCAGCCATTCACAAACTCCATGCGGTCGCTCCACGTCACAGCTTTGTTATAGTGGAGCAAGAAGAAGTCCACAAACTCCTGGAGTGGAAGAGCAGCAGCAGTTACTGGCGGGTCAGTTTTGGCAGCAGAATTACAGCAAAGCAAATCCTTATTCAACACCATACGTACATACTGCAGCTTTATTCCATTGACAACAGATCGGGTGCAGAGAGTTAGCGAGGTCAAACAAATCACAACAATAAGAGCATCAAAGACCATCATGTAGTGAGTGTTCTTTTGTACTTTGAGAAAGAAAGAAATGAAAATTTTACAAAAATTACCAATGCAAATCAGCGGGTAAAAATTCGGTGTTGATTCAAAGTCATTTCCATCTACAGCAATCGATGGAAAGCAGATCCATCTAGTGGACGGGTATTAATTAGCACATTTACCGACTTCCACTCAGGAGGAAGGCCATTCGGGCCATCAGGATGTATCCTGAAGTTCCCACCAATTCACTTCCCCAGCTGCTTCCACCCAGACCATCGGCAACTGTGGCAGTTAACAGTCTCTTCAAAAGGGGTCAACGGAGTGTGGATATGCGGAATAGGGGAGGAAAGCTCATATCCATTCTTTCTTTATAAGAACAGATAGAGTTATTAAGACTGTCAACACTCCTCACGATCATAGCATCCCTCGTGCAGAAGGGGCCCCACAGTGTCTGCAATGATCCTCTGAAAGAGCACCTCCTTCCGCCCTATCCTCAAAGACAAAGATCACCCTTCAGTCTCTGGAAAGATGAAGCTCCTGGACAGTTCAGCATGGGCGGGGTGGTCTTAGGCAGAAAGGGTGGACAGGTTACGTTTATATCCGCTGGAGTTTAGAAAAGAAAGAGGCGAATTGATTGAAACATACAAGATCCGGAGGGGATTTGACCGGATGGATGTGGAGAGGCTGTTTCCTCTCGTGGGAGGATCTCAAACTAGGGGTGACTGGCAGAAAGTAATTCTCCTCATCCATGGCCAAATGGCGACCCCAAATTTTCAAACAGAGGGTGGTGAGTCTTAAAAGGTAGAAGTAGACACATTCTTGACAAGCAAGAGGGTGAAAGGTTAACCGGGTGTAGGTGGGAATGTGGAGTTGAGGACAGTTGAGTACTGAATGGCAGTTCCGGCTCAAATCGGTCAAATGGCCTATTGCTAATTTGTATTTATGTCAGTAAAATATTCAACCATTAATTAAATCTGCAAAAGACTAAATACGGGTGGAGGTGGTGAGCTGTTCGACAGTCGAGGATTATTCCCATCGGATTGGTTTGCTTTTTGATTGGTCCAGGAAAGCAGGGCGTGGTTGGGCTCGATACATCAGATGTCATGTGACAAAACCACCCAGAATTCCTACAAGTGAAGTTGGCAATCTCGAACGCTAACCTGGCTAAATACAGATAGCGGCACATCTCTGGTGTGGAGGAAGAGATTCTCATTTCTCCAGATATGGGCTCCAGCTTTCCGGCCGATCATGCCCCTGGACCGTCGGACCCGCTGATCCCGCCACGGGTGCATTCAATGGGAAATCCCGTTGATGACTGCAGGACCAGAAGATCCCGCCATTGGCCAATAGTGCTGTCTCCTGCCACAGCGAAACACACGGACGTTTGTGCGGCAAATCCCCCCATGGACTTCAGAAAGGAGCAATAGTGCCTAACAGACCTCAACTCTCCAAGGAGTTTCATTGGCTTGTCCTTCCTTTCAAGTCCCTCCATGGCCTCACTCCTACCGGTGCTTTGTAAACTCCACCAGCCCCACCGCCGTCCACAATCTCTCGTCTCTGTGCAGGCCTCTATCCTGTGGGGGAGGGGTCCCTGACTTCAGCTGCCTGGGCATTCAAATTCCCATAAGACCATAAAGATATGGGAACAGAATTAGGCCATTCAGCCCATCGAGTCTGCTCCGCCATTCAGTCATGGCTGATATTTTTCTCATCCCCATTCTCCTACCTTCTCCCCATAACCCCTGATCCCCTTATTAATCAAGAACCTATCTATCTCTATCTTAAAGGCACTCAGTGAATTGGCCTCCACAGCCTTCTGCAGCAAAGAGTTCCACAGATTCACCACCTTCTGGCTGAAGAAATTCCTCCTCATCTCTGTTTTAAAGGATCGTCCCTTTAATCTGAGATGGTGTCCTCTGGTTCTAGTTTTTCCTACAAGTGGAAACATCCTCTTCACGTTCACTCTATCCAGGCCTTGCAGTATCCTGTACGTTTCAATAAGATCCCCTCTCATCCTTCTGAACTCCACTGTGTACAGACTCAGAGTCCTCAACCGCTCCTCATACGACAAGCTCTTCATTCCAGGGATCACTCTTGTGAACCTCTTCTGGACCCTTTTCCAAGGCCTCCCTCCCTAAACCTCACTTTCCTCCATTAAGTCTTGCATAAATCCCTACTCCTTGGACCGGTTTCTGGTCACCTATCCTCACACCCCCTTCTTTTGTGCCTTGGTGTCAAATTGTATCTGAATCTCTTCTGCGCAGATTTGAAATCTAGAGGAAAACAACACAGTTTTATCTGAGGTTTGAACTGTTACTCTCGGTATCTAGAATTTGTTTAAAAGCCGAGAAAGGCGTGCATCACAATTTGTAGACGATGCCAAATTGCGGTACCGGTAATTTCAGATAATAAAGGAATTGGCAAAGGGATACTGACAAATGAAGAGGCTATAGAGCTACACACGGAATTCAAACTTCATTAAGTGAAAGTGACGATAGTCCCAGACATTGCTCTCCCCTTGAGAGCGCGGGGACTGGGGGGTGGCTTACCCCGACTGTCACCACACCTCAGGCAAGGGACAAGTTTGAGAAGTTAACCTCAAGCCAATATGGGAATTGAACCCATATTGTTGGCTTCTCCCAACATCATGGAACCAGACATTCAACCAATTTAAAAAAAAATTATTTACAGGATGTGGGCATCGCTGGTTAGACCAACATTTATTGCCCATCCAGAGTTGCCCTTCAGAAGGTGGTGGTGCCCTGCCTTGTCAAACCGCCGTAGTCGCCGAGGTTTTGTTCACCCACAGTGCTGTTAGGGAGGGAGTTCCAGAATGTCGCCCCAGCAAGTGAAGGAATGCCGATATATTTCCAAGCCAGGTTGTTGAGTGACTTGGAGGGGAACCTCCAGGTGAGGTTCCCAGGTATCTGCTGCTCTTGTCCTTCTAGATGGTAGTGATCGTGGGTGTGGAAGGTGATGTCTAAGGAACCTTGGTGAGTTACTGCAGCGCATTTGTAGATTGTACACATGGCTGCCACCGTTTGGTGGTGGAGGGAATGAATGTTTGTGGAAGGGGGAGCAATCAAGAGAGCTGCTTTGCCCTGGATGGTGTTGAGCTTCTGGTGTGTTGTTAGAGCTCCATTCCTACAGAGTGGAGAGTATTCCATCACACTCCTGACCTGTGCCTTGTAGATGGTGAGCACAGTAAGAAGTCTTACAACACCAGGTTAAAGTCCAACATGTTTGTTTCAAACAATAGCTTTCGGAGCGCAGCTCCTTCCTCAGGTGAATGAAGAGGTATGTTCCAGAAACATCTATATAGACAAATTCAAAGATGCCAGACAATGCTTAGAATGCGAGCATTTGCAGGTAATTAAGTCGTTACAGATCCAGAGATAGGGGTAACCCCAGGTTAAAGAGGTGTGAATTGTCTCAAGCCAGGACAGTTGGTAGGATTTCGCAAGCCCAGGCCAGATGGTGGGGGATGAATGTAATGCGACATGAATCCCAGGTCCCGGTTGAGGCCGCACTCATGCGTGCAGAATTGTAGCAGAATTGTATGCATTATAGCCAAGTTCCGCACACATAGGGTCAGTTGGTAACATCTGAGCTAATAAACCAGACAACACAAGTTTAAACCGCACTATCAGAGTTTGAGATTTGGAGTTTGGTTTAAAACACGGAAATATTTTATCAGTAAGAATGACCATGAAGCTGATACATTAGAATGATACAGTTAGCCATTTGCTCCTTCCACTGAGCTTCTCTATCGTCAAAAACCCAACCAATGTGTTTCAGGGTAGGGAAGATGCCTTACTTACCCCTGTCTGGAATATTAAGTGACTTTAGCGCTGCGTCACTCAAATGTGCTTTCTTAACCTCTGGATTTGGATTCTTCCAATGCGCTCCAAGCTGTTCACCCACATTTTACCCACCATAAACATGTGATCATCCAAAACCCTTCTGCCCACATCTTACCTCATGTGGTAGTCACCACTGATGTATATATTGTATATAGAGGATGTTGTTATAGGTGTTTTACGGTAAGGCCCCTGTACTACAGGTACGGGGGTAGATCCCTGCCTGCTGGCTCCGCCCAGTAGGCAGAGTATAAATATGTGTGCTCCCCGTACAGCAGCCATTTCATCAGCTGCTGTAGGAGGCCACACATCTCAGTGTAATAAAGCCTCGATTACATCCTACTCTCGTCTTTGCGTAATTGATAGTGGATCACCTCACATCAAATCCCGTTCCCAAATCACCGCTGTGCTCATTGATCTGAACTGGCCCCTCACTAAGCAAAGCCTTGATTTGTAATTCTCATCCCCGATTCGAAATCCCTTCATGCCTCTCTATCGCGGTCACCTCCTCCACTACCCGACAACATCCCTCCGCTGGTCTAATCCTGGCTTCTTATGCATTCCCGATTTTAATTGCTCCACCATTGATGCCCGAACCTTCAATTGCCGAGGCTCCAAACTCTGGAAAATTCTCCCCGAATCTCTCCACTTAATTTTCCTCTAAAGGTGATCCTTCAAACCCCTCACATTGACTAAGATTCTGGTTATTTGACTTAATATCTGCTGTGTGCTTTGGCATTATACTCCTGTGAAGCACCTGGGGACATTTATAGGGTGCTTTTCATGTAATAAAGCGATCATTGAGGCGATTTCTGAAATGGTCTCAGTTACATTAAACCACTGCAAAGAATATCCAACAGCACTTTGGGAATGCCTTGACTGCAGTTGCTGTAGCAGTTCAACACTACCTTCTGAAGGGCAATTAGGGATGAGTAAGTGCCGATCTGGTCAACAACCCTTAAACCAGGAAAACAGATGCTAAAATATTTAATATAAATGCACTTACCCCTCATAGTGACATAAAGGGGCTAGATGATCAGCATCATCCTCATGAAAATGGGCCAGAACAACTTGTTTTAACATATAGGGATTACAGTATTAGCAAACGTTCTCCAGCAAGCAAAACGGGATATACTTACTGCCCCCGGTTACATGCCATCCTTTACATTCCCTAATGGAAACATCATTGTCCAAATTAATTTGAATCCTTCCGCTGTGTGCTTTATTGTCAAAGGTAATCTAAAAAGGACAAAACAAAACTGTATAAAGAAACCAATGGCTCCAAAGAGTAGATTATTGGGGCTGCTTTAGCACACTGGGCTAAATCGCTGGCTTTGAAAGCAGACCAAGGCAGGCCAGCAGCACGGTTCAATTCCCGTACCAGCCTCCCCGAACAGGCGCCAGAATGTGGCGACTAGGGGCTTTTCACAGTAACTTCATTTGAAGCCTACTCGTGACAATAAGCGATTTTCATTATTGGTCCCTTTATAATCTTTTCATTGCGAAGGCTTCAACAATACAATTCTTCAAATGCCCTGCCCCTTATTATCTCTGTAAACCATCCCCCAAGTCCATTAACAAGCCATTTACTTTACAACCAATAGGGTTGTTAGTAAAATAACTAAACCTTTCAGTATATTTTCTTTGAAATCACACTCAGCACAGGCCGGAATAGTGTGTCCAATTCTGGATAGCATTCTTCAGGAAGGATGTCAGGGATTGGGAGAAGGTACAGAGGAGGTTTCCTGGAATGGGAGCAGGGAGGACGGATTTCAGTTTATGTGGAGAGGTTGGGGACGCTGGGATTGTTCTCCTTGGAGCAGAGAAGTGTTCAAAATCCTGAAAAGGTTTGACAAGGAGAAACTTTCTATTGGCTGAAGGGCTGGAAAGCAGATGATACAGATTTAAGGTAATTAGCAGAAGAGGTGGCAGATGAGGAGAATGTTTTTGTTTTAAGATGTAGTGAGATACGAGACAGTATTTAATGCTCCCTCCCCAGTGATTTCTGGAAAAGGGGGTGATGGGGCAAGAGTGTTAAATTGCACGGATCGCATTCCCTCCAAGTTCCGCCTGTCCCGATCCAGGTTAATTTTACACGGAATCATACCGAAGAACCGGTCTCGGAAGACTCAAGTCCTTTACTAACCCATCCTAGGGCAAGACCCCTCCAAGTTAAATGCAGAAACCCTACCAAACATGGAACATTTCCCAGACGTGAGCAACCATCTCTCCTCTGACTGACATCGATGCAGAGATCCAACATTGTATACAATCCGTGAGTGCCACCTTCAAATGTCTAAGGATCATAGAATTCACAGTGCAGAAGGAGGCCATTCAGCCAATCAAGTCTGCACCGGCCCTTAGAAAGAGCACCCCACTTAAGCCCATACCTCCACCCTATCCCCATAACCCTTCCGACCCTTTTTGGACACATGGCCAATCCACCTAATCTGCACATCTTTGGCCGAGAGTCTTTGATGACTGCGACATTCGTGCTGACATCACATCTACAAGGCAGTCGGACTCAACTTTCTATACGGCTTAGGAACATTGGAATAAGTACAGACGGCACCTCAATGCAACTGGAGAGGTACCATTACCTCTCTTGTTACCTGCACTGTAAATTCTATGATTGTATGATTCATTAACCCTGTCTGAGACGGATTCTCCATATCAGCTGGGGAGACAGGTGCAATAACATCAATGTCCTTGAAGGAGCCAAGAACACCGGCATCGAGACCATGATCATCCGCAACCAACTCCGATGAGCCAGCCACATTCTTCGTCTGTCAGAGTCCTGACTACAAACAAATCATCTTCACACAGCTCAAGGAAGGCTTCCGAACAATCAAGAGGACAATGGAAGCTTCAAAGACACCCTGAAGGCAATACAACATAGGCTCTCCCACCACCAGCGGCCTCACCCTTTCTCCTCCCCCCCCCCCCCCCCCACCCCCAGAGGTCTCCCCCTTCCCTACCCCCCCTAGGGCATCCCCTACCCGGAACTTCCCAGAAATGCGGATCCAGGAATTAGTCTCCAGCACGGTGCTGCAGTACCTCTTCTGGCCACTGCAACGCTGTGTCTAGAAGGCTGAAGAGCTGTCCTGTCAGCCTCTCAAATTGGCCAACACCTCTCCAAGGCAGGGGGCTGGATTCTCCACCACACCGCACCAGATTTCTGATTCAGCACGCCAGCGGGATACTCCATTTTGCCAGCTGGTCATTGGGGTTTCCCATTGTGGGGCAGCCCCACGCCGTCGGGAAACCCCCGGGCTGTGGGCAAAACAGAGCATCCGGCCGGTGGAGAATCCAGCCCAGGGTGTCTATCGAAGAGCGGACAGAAATCTCACCTGGTGCCACGTGGGCATGAAATGGCAGCGGGCCCGAGGGACACTCGGTATGTTCAACACCGAGGGCCCACCATCGAAAGTCCAGGCCATAACGGATATGGAACGTGCTGCCTGAAAGGGTGGAGGAAGTAGAATCTCAAAATGGAATTGGTTACTATTTAAAGAGGAGATAATCTGAAGGACTATGGGTAAAGAGTAGGGTAGTGATACAACTTTCCCCAAGAACACAGGACAAGTCTCTCACCGTAATACAGAAATCGTAACAATCTGGCAGCTCGTGACGACGGATCGTTTGTAGGTTAATTGCCTTCAGTTTGAACTGAACTTGCACCATCACAAGCCTGATACAAGGAAAAGAAAAAGAAAAACAAACACATAGAATTTACAGCGCAGAGTAGGACCTTCGGCCCATCGAGTCGATGGTGGCCCACCGAAAGAGGGACGTTTGTTTCCTTCGGATTAAAAATAAACATGGAGACACAAGTTCATTTCAAAGACAGTCAGGGAAAGCAACAAAACCTCACCTGTGGAAATGCAGAGTCAGGTTCAGCTTATTGTCCATTAAGCGTCCACTAAACAGGGGCAGGATTGGTTCAATGTCAAAGCATTCTGCATGATAGAGAGAACACTGCAGACTTTACATTGGTTAAACCTTCGGTGTTATCCATCATTTTCATTAAAGGATTGACTTAATTGGCAAGGAAATGGATGTGGGGGGAGGGGTTACGTGAGAAATACTCGCTGTTCTTTTAATGCCACACTTTTAATGCACCATCGGAGCATCGTACTGCACCATCAGACCAGATCGGAAGCAGGACTTCAACCAATCATCTCCTGATGAGAGTCTGATGGGAAAAAAGTTCCACCTAACACACAGCTCATTTAGTGGTGGCACCAAGGCGTCCTACGTCCTGTCTGGAGGCTCTAGATCGAGGGGCTAGTCGGGGTTAGCTACTTCGGACAAAGAATATTTCTTCACTCAGCAGGTTGTGATTTTTTTAGAATTCTCCACCTCAACGTGTACGCAGACTCAGTCTCCGAGTACATTCAAGTCAAGAGAGGGCATGGAATCGGAGCTGATGTTGAGGTTTAGCCGTGGTCTTACCGAATAGCAGAGCAGACTCGAGAGGCTGTATGGCTTAGGCCTGCTCTTATGTAGAGCAATCTTCCAAATTAATTAACTGTAAAGTGGAGCTCCACTTTAGAAAGAGGGATAAAGTTGCCAAATACACCCAAACCTGGACAGGGTAGAGATTGGACATTGTTTGACAGGCAGAGAACGGGCATGAGGATCGGTTTTGGGGTCAAAGTATACAGTCCATCCAGATACCAGTGTGGCTAACAGCAGCATAAAACAAATCAGTAATAGGTCACTTATTTACATATACATAGGGTCTAATGGTGGTTTTAGCCGACAGTCCTGTCTCACACCTTTTGTGGGACTGTGGTAGTATGACTAGAGGTATTACGGTAACTAGCAATGCTGAGACACCATTGGTGGGGAAGGCTCGCTGCTCATTGGCCCAATGGTATGTAACACTAGTCACCCATTGGCTAGAGCTGTAAGGTAGCTCCGCCCTGTAAGGCGGGGTATAAGAGCCCGTGTGTTCCCCACAGATTCCTTTCTGTACCTGAGATGCTGGGGAAACATCCCGTCTATTAACGCCTTCAGTTCGGACTACAACTTCGCTTCTGTGGTCAATTGATAGTGCATCAGGGACATAATGTTCCGGTTCCCCAGCTGCCTTTTTCTCGACAGAACCCGGTTCGCTGGCGGTGGAACGCTCTGCACTCATTGCTCGTCAATGGGATTTCCTATTGATGCCACCCAACGCTGCCGGGAAACCCGCGGGAGGGGGTCATTGCCAGTGGATAAGAGAATTCCCAACAGCCGGAGAATTCCAGCCTCGGTAGCAATGAGCGGAGCAGGATTCCTGATCAGCCACCGGGACCAGAAGACCCACAACAATTTCAAAAGTTGGGCAGGTGAAACGTTGGGATTTTTAGGGTGCTCACTAATCAACTCATTCCTTATCCCGAGCTAGACCTTGAGCAACAAACTTAATCTTTGTAAAATCGGCAAGCTGGAAGCATTAGGCTCGAGACCCAATTCAGTCAATACTGGGTCACTCTTTGAGAAGAATGTTCCTTTGTTGGCCCAAAAGCAGCTTTACCCTCATCATTTTTCAGAAGCACCCTTTCCAACCATCTCCCAGGTTACCAGCTGAGTGAACCAGCTCTGAACTGTTTCTATCTGTATTTATAGAACATAGAACAGTACAGCACAGACCCTTCGGCCCTCAATTTTGTGCCGAGCCATGATCACCCTACTCAAACCCAAGTATCCACCCTATACCCGTAACCCAACAACCCCCCCCTTAACCTTAATTTTATTAGGACACTACGGCCAATTTAGCATGGCCAATCCACCTAACCCACACATCTTTGGACTGTGGGAGGAAACCGGAGCACCCGGAGGAAACCCACGCACACAGGGGGAGGACGTGCAGACTCCACACAGACAGTGACCCAGCCGGGAATCGAACCTGGGACCCTGGAGCTGTGAAGCATTTATGCTAACCACCATGCTGCCCTTGCTTTTATCCTTTTGTAAATATGGAGAACTGTGCACAGTACTGCAATCAAAGGGTAGGATTATGTGATGTAAGAACATAAGAACTAGGAGCAGGAGTAGGCCATCTGGCCCCTCGAGCCTGCTCCGCCATTCAATGAGATCATGGCTGATCTTTTCTGGACTCAGCTCCACTTTCCAGCCCGAACACCGTGACCCTTAATTCTTTTATTCTTCAAAAAACTATCTTTATCTTAAAAACATTTAATGAAGGAGCCTCAACTGCTTCACTGGGCAAGGAATTCCATAGATTCACAACCCTTTGGGTGAAGAAGTTCCTCCTAAACTCAGTCCCAAATCTACTTCCCCTTACTTTGAGGCTATGCCCCCTAGTTCTGCTTTCACCCGCCAATGGAAACAACCTGCCCGCATCTATCCTATCTATTCCCTTCATAATTTTAAATGTTTCTATAAGATCCCTCTTCATGCTTCTAAACTCCAACGAGTACAGTCCCAGTCTATTCAATCTCTCCTTGTAATCCAATCCCTTCAACTCTGGATTAACCGAGTGAATCTCCTCTGCACACCCTCCAGCGCCAGTACGTCCTTTCTCAGGTAAGGAGACCAAAACTGAACACAATACTCCAGGTGTGGCCTCACTAACACCATATACAATTGCAGCATAACCTCCCCAGTCTTAAACTGCAACCTCTAGCAATGAAGGACAAAATTCCATTTGCCTTCTTAATCACCTGTTGCACCTGTAAACCCACTTTTTGCGACTCGTGCACTAGCACACCCAGGTCTCTCTGCACAGCAACATGTTTTAATATTTTATCATTTAAATAATAATCCGTTTTGCTGTTATTCCTACCAAAATGGATAACCTCACATTTGTCAACATTGTATTCCATCTGCCAGACCCTAGCCCATTCAGTTAACCTATCCAAATCCCTCTGCAGACTTCCAGTATCCTCTGCACTTTTTGCTTTACCACTCATCTTAGTGTCGTCTGCAAACTTGGACATATTGCCCTTGGTCCCCAAGTCCAAATCATCTATGTTGTGCCAACAAGTTGACCAATCAGGTTGGGAAGCTGTGGCCACGATTGGGAGCGAGGGCAGTATTGCAGTGCAGGAAGATGACCTCCTTCATGCAGCCAGGGTAAGTCTGCCCGATGTGTCCCACTGCACCTCTAACACACCCATCACACCCCCATGGCGATCTCGCTCCCAACCACCTCGCTGGGTCCCAGCACTTCTTCTGTCACTCTTCCCTCCCCATAATCCTCCCATCATCTCCTCCGCTCCTCACATCCCCACTCACCTCCCGCACGTGCCTGAATTCATTGCCATCTGACCTGGCACAAGTCCCACCTACACTCTCCCCATTTGTCTCATTTCAGGAAAAGGTCGAGCACATCTTGTGTGAGCAAAGCCAAGCGAAGCGATGCCAGAGCCCAAGACCCTTCCCCTTTGAGAAGAGGGAGCTTGAGCTGGCCGGCGAAAAGCAGGATTGCACTTGTGTCAAGGGCCAGGTGGATGGAAGGGACAAAAGCAAGAACCCTCAACACATCCAACCATAGAGCAAGCTTCATGTGAGTTCACCTTATCCCATCAGTCTGCTCCAGTGACACGCTAATGCCATCTCGCTTCCCTTGCAGGTTAATCAGCAGACCTGCCCAGACCATCCTCTCATTCTCTAGAGGCCACAGACCCAAGCAGCTCCAAGGGAGACATCTCAGAGACGAGCACCGAAGAGACGTCACACCTGACGCCCGCACCCATTATGAGCGGGGGGGGGAATTTAGCAGGAAGCAGGTTTCTGGGTCACTCACTGGTGAGCACCTCACACCCGATGATCAACAACAGGCAGGGGCAGTGACAGCCCAGGGATCCAGCACCCAGAGGAATGCCGGAGCCCAGGACTCTACTGAGCCCCAATTCAATGACGTGCCCCTGAGTTCAGTCATCCCCGAGCTGCTGGAGCTACTTCGGTAGAATCACGATTATCAAGGAAGGATGGCAGCTTCCCTCCCTTGGCTGCAAGGCTGACTGGTGGACTTCCATCATTTGGCCCTTTGAGCCTGCTCCACCATTCATGATGACTATCCAACTCATTAGCCTAATCCCGCCTTCTCCCCCCCCCCCCCCCCCCGTATCCTTTGACCCCCAAGTGCTATATCCAACTGCTTCTTGAACACATACAATGATTGGGCTTCAACTACTTCCAGTAGGCTCACTACTCTCTGGGTGAAGAAATGTCTCCTCATCTCCATCCTAAATGGTCTACCCTGTATCTTTAGACTGTGACCCCTGGTTCTGGACACCCCCACCATCGAGAACATCCTTCCTGCATCTACCCTGTCCAGTCCGGTTAGAATTTCACAGGTTTCTGAGAGATTCCCCCCTCTCAGTTTTCTGAACTCCAGCAAATACAATCCTAACCAATTCAATCTTTCCTCGTACATCTGTATCAGGTTACCAGCTGAGTGAACCAGCTCTGAACGGTTTCTATCTGTATTTATAGAACATAGAACAGTACAGCACAGAACAGGCCCTTCGGCCCTCAATGTTGTGCCGAGCCATGATCACCCTACTCAAACCCAAGTATCCACCCTATACCCGTAACCCAACAACCCCCCCCCCCCCCTAACCTTAATTTTATTAGGACACTACGGGCAATTTAGCATGGCCAATCCACCTAACCCGCACATCTTTGGACTGTGGGAGGAAACCGGAGCACCCGTAGGAAACCCACGCACACAGGGGGAGGACGTGCAGACTCCACACAGACAGTGACCCAGCCGGGAATCGAACCTGGGACCCTGGAGCTGTGAAGCATTTATGCTAACCACCATGCTACCCTGCTGCCCTTGCTTTTATCCTTTTGTAAATATGGAGAACTGTGCACAGTACTGCAATCAAAGGGTAGGATTATGTGATGTAAGAACATAAGAACTAGGAGCAGGAGTAGGCCATCTGGCCCCTCGAGCCTGCTCTGCCATTCAATTAGATCATGGCTGATCTTTTCTGGACTCAGCTCCACTTTCCAGCCCGAACACCGTGACCCTTAATTCTTTTATTCTTCAAAAAACTATCTTTATCTTAAAAACATTTAATGAAGGAGCCTCAACTGCTTCACTGGGCAAGGAATTCCATAGATTCACAACCCTTTGGACGAAGAAGTTCCTCCTAAACTCAGTCCTAAATCTACTTCCCCTTACTTTGAGGCTATGCCCCCTAGTTCTGCTTTCACCCGCCAATGGAAACAACCTGCCCGCATCTATCCTATCTATTCCCTTCATAATTTTAAATGTTTCTATAAGATCCCTCTTCATGCTTCTAAATTCCAACGAGTACAGTCCCAGTCTATTCAATCTCTCCTTGTAATCCAATCCCTTCAACTCTGGATTAACCGAGTGAATCTCCTCTGCACACCCTCCAGCGCCAGTACGTCCTTTCTCAGGTAAGGAGACCAAAACTGAACACAATACTCCAGGTGTGGCCTCACTAACACCATATACAATTGCAGCATAACCTCCCCAGTCTTAAACTGCATCCCTCTAGCAATGAAGGACAAAATTCCATTTGCCTTCTTAATCACCTGTTGCACCTGTAAACCCACTTTTTGCGACTCGTGCACTAGCACACCCAGGTCTCTCTGCACAGCAACATGTTTTAATATTTTATCATTTAAATAATAATCCGTTTTGCTGTTATTCCTACCAAAATGGATAACCTCACATTTGTCAACATTGTATTCCATCTGCCAGACCCGAGCCCATTCAGTTAACCTATCCAAATCCCTCTGCAGACTTCCAGTATCCTCTGCACTTTTTGCTTTACCACTCATCTTAGTGTCGTCTGCAAACTTGGACATATTGCCCTTGGTCCCCAAGTCCAAATCATCTATGTTGTGCCAACAAGTTGACCAATCAGGTTGGGAAGCTGTGGCCACGATTGGGAGCGAGGGCAGTATTGCAGTGCAGGAAGATGACCTCCTTCATGCAGCCAGGGTAAGTCTGCCCGATGTGTCCCACTGCACCTCTAACACACCCATCACACCCCCATGGCGATCTCGCTCCCAACCACCTCGCTGGGTCCCAGCACTTCTTCTGTCACTCTTCTCTCCCCATAATCCTCCCATCATCTCCTCCGCTCCTCACATCCCCACTCACCTCCCGCACGTGCCTGAATTCATTGCCATCTGACCTGGCACAAGTCCCACCTACACTCTCCCCATTTGTCTCATTTCAGGAAAAGGTCGAGCACATCTTGTGCGAGCAAAGCCAAGCGAAGCGATGCCAGAGCCCAAGACCCTTCCCCTTTGAGAAGAGGGAGCTTGAGCTGGCCATCGAGAAGCAGGATTGCACTTGTGTCAAGGGCCAGGTGGATGGAAGGGACAAAAGCAAGAACCCTCAACACATCCAACCGTAGAGCAAGCTTCATGTGAGTTCACCTTATCCCATCAGTCTGCTCCAGTGACACGCTAATGCCATCTCGCTTCCCTTGCAGGTTAATCAGCAGACCTGCCCAGACCATTCTCTCATTCTCTAGAGGCCACAGACCCAAGCAGCTCCAAGGGAGACGTCTCAGAGACGAGCACCGAAGAGACGTCACACCTGACGTCCGCACCCATTATGAGCGGGGGGGAATTTAGCAGGAAGCAGGTTTCTGGGTCACTCACTGGTGAGCACCTCACATCCGATGATCAACAACAGGCAGAGGCAGTGACAGCCCAGGGATCCAGCACCCAGAGGAATGCCGGAGCCCAGGACTCTGAGCCCCAATTCAATGACGTGCCCCTGAGTTCAGTCATCCCTGAGCTGCTGGAGCTACATCGGTAGAATCACGATTATCAGGGAAGGATGGCAGCTTCCCTCCCTTGGCTGCAAGGCTGACTGGTGGACTTCCATCATTTGGCCCTTTGAGCCTGCTCCACCATTCATGATGACTATCCAACTCATTAGCCTAATCCCGCCTTCTCCCTGCCGCCCCCCCCCCCCCCCATATCCTTTGACCCCCTTTCGCCCCAAGTGCTATATCCAACTGCTTCTTGAACACATACAATGATTGGGCTTCAACTACTTCCAGTAGGCTCACTACTCTCTGGGTGAAGAAATGTCTCCTCATCTCCATCCTAAATGGTCTACCCTGTATCTTTAGACTGTGACCCCTGGTTCTGGACACCCCCACCATCGAGAACATCCTTCCTGCATCTACCCTGTCCAGTCCGGTTAGAATTTCACAGGTTTCTGTGAGATTCCCCCCCCTCAGTTTTCTGAACTCCAGCAAATACAATCCTAACCAATTCAATCTTTCCTCGTACATCTGTACTGTCATCCCAGGAATCAGTCTGGTAAACCTTGTTGCATTCCCTCTACAGCCAGAACATCCTTCTCAGATGAGGAGACCAAAACTGCACACAATATTCCAGATTTGGCCTCACCAATGCCCTGTATAATTGCAGCAACACATCCCTGCTCCTGTACTCAAATCCTCTCACAATAAAGGCCAGCATATCATTTGCTTTCTTTACCGCCTGCTGTACCTACATGCTTACCTTCAGTGACTGGTGTATGAGGACACCCAAGTCTCGTTGCACAAAACCCTCTCCTAAATTATGGCCATTCAGATAGTCTGCCTTCTTGTTTTTGCTACCAAAGTGGATAACCTCGCATTAATCTAAATTATACTGCATCTGCCATTCATTTGTCCACTCATTCAACTTGTCCAAATCATAGAACATAGAACAATACAGCGCAGTACAGGCCCTTCAGCCCTCAATGTTGCACCGACATGGAAAAAAAAACTAAAGGCCATCTAACCTACACTATGCCCTTATCATCCATATGCTTATCCAATAAACTTTTAAATGCCCTCAATGTTGGCGAGTTCACTACTGTTGCAGGTAGGGCATTCCACGGCCTCACCACTCTTTGCGTAAAAAACCCACCTCTGACCTCTGTCCTATATCTATTACCCCTCAATTTAAGGCTATGTCCCCTCGTGCTAGCCACCTCCATCCGCAGGAGAAGGCTCTCGCTGTCCACCCTATCTAACCCTCTGATCATTTTGTATGCCTCTATTAGGTCACCTCTTAACCTTCTTCTCTCTAACGAAAACAACCTCAAGTCCATCAGCCTTTCCTCATAAGATTTTCCCTCCATACCAGGCAACATCCTGGTAAATCTCCTCTGCACCCGTTCCAAAGCTTCCACGTCCTTCCTATAATGAGGCGACCAGAACTGTACGCAATACTTGTTGGGCAGCAGGGTAGCATGGTGGTTAGCATAAATGCTTCACAGCTCCAGGGTCCCAGGTTCGATTCCCGGCTGGGTCACTGTCTGTGTGGAGTCTGCACGTCCTCCCCCTGTGTGCGTGGGTTTCCTCCGGGTGTTCCGGTTTCCTCCCACAGTCCAAAGATGTGCGGGTTAAGTGGATTGGCCATGCTAAATTGCCCGTAGTGTCCTAATAAAAGTAAGGTTAAGGGGGGGGTTGTTGGGTTACGGGTATAGGGTGGATATGTGGGTTTGAGTAGGGTGATCATGGCTCGGCACAACATTGAGGGCCGAAGGGCCTGTTCTGTGCTGTACTGTTCTATGTTCTATGTTCTATGTTCTATGTTCTATGTTCTATGTTCTATGTTCTATGTTCTATGTTCTATGTTCTATGTTCTATGTTCTATGTTCTATGTTCTATGTTCTATGTTCTATGTTCTATGTTCTATGTTCTATGTTCTATGTTCTACTCCAAATGCGGCCGTACTAGAGTTTTGTACAACTGCAACATGGCCTTATGGCTCCGGAATTCAATCCCTCTACCAATAAAGGCCATCACACCATAGGCCTTCTTCACAACCCTATCAACCTGGGTGGCAACTTTCAGGGATCTATGTACATGGACACCGAGATCCCTCTGCTCATCCACACTACCAAGAATTTTACCATTAGCCAAATATTCCTTATTCCTGTTATTCTTTCCAAAGTGAACCACCTCACACTTCTCCACATTAAACTCCAGTTGCCACCTCTCAGCCCAGCTCTGCAGCTTATCTATGTCCCTCTGTAACCTGCAACATCCTTCCGCACTGTCTACAACTCCACCGACTTTACTGTCGTCTGCAAATTTACTCACCCATCCTTCTGCGCCCTCTTCGAGGTCATTTATAAAAATGACAAACAGCAACGGCCCCAGAACAGATCCTTGTGGTACGCCACTCGTAACTGAACTCCATTCTGAACATTTCCCATCAACCACCACTCTCTGTCTTCTTTCAACTAGCCAATTTCTGATCCACATCTCTAAATCACCCTCAATCCCCAGCCTCCGTATTTTCTGCAATAGCCGACCGTGGGGAACCTTATCAATCACCCTGAAGGATCTCTGCATCCTCCTCACAGCTCACCCTCCCACCCAACTTTGTGTCTTATGCAAACTTGGAGACATTATATTTTGTTCCCTCATCTAAATCATTAATATATACTGTGAATAGCTGGGGTCCCAACACCGAACCCTGCGGTACCCCACTAGTCACTGCCTGCCAATTTGAAAAAGACCCGTTTATTCTTACTGTTTGTTTCCTGTCTGCCAATCAGTTTTCTATTGATCTCAATGCACTACCCCTAATCCCATGCGCTTTAAATTTACACACCAATCTCTTACGCGGGACTTTGTCAAAAGCCTCCAGAAAGTCCAAATAAACCACATCCACTGGCTCCCCCTCATCAACTGTACTTGTTACATCCTCAAAGAATCCCAGCAGATTTGTCCAGCATGATTTCCCCTTCATAAATCCATGCTGACTGTCCGATCCTGCCACTGTTTTCTAAGTGTTCTGCTATAAAATCTTTGACAATGGATTCTAGAATTTCCCCCACTACTGACGTCAGGCTGACTGGTCTATAATTCCCTGTTTTCTCTCCACCTCCCTTTTTAAATAGTGGAGTTACATTAGCTACCGTCCAATGTGTTTGAACTATTCGAGAATCTGCAGAATCCTGGAAGGTGACCATCCACTATTTCTAGGGCCATTCCCTTTAATACTTGGGGATGTAGATTATCGAGCCCTGGGGATTTATCCACCTTCAATTTCCCTAACACTATTTCTCTACTAATATCCCTCTCCTTCAATTCCTCCCACTCACTAAACCCTGTGTTCCCCAACATTTCTGGTATCTTATGCATGTTCTCATTTGTGAAGACAGAACCAGTGTATATATTTAGTTGCTCAACCATTTGTTTATCCCCCATTATAAGTTCCCCTGTTTCTGACTGTAAGGGACCTACATTTGTCTTCACCGATCTTTTTCTCTTCACACACCTATAGAAACTTTTACAGTCAGTTTTTATGATCCTTGAGGGCAGCACATGGCACAGTGGTTATCACGGCTACCTCACGGCACTGAGGACCCGGGTTTGAATCCCAGCCCTGGGTCACTGTCTGTGTGGAGTTTGCACATTCTCCTCGTGTCTGCGTGGGTTTCACACCCACAACCCAAAGATGTGCAGGTTGGGTGGATTGGTCACGCTAAATTGCCCCTTCATTGGAAAAAATAATTGGATACTTTAGATTTTTTTTTAAATTCTGTTCCTTACAAGCTTAGTCTCATATTCTATTTTCCCCTTCCTAGCCAAATTCTAACCTGCTCCCAATCCTCAGACCGGTTGTTTGTCATGGTCAATTTGTGGGCTTCTTCCTCTGATTGAATACTATCCCTAATCTGCCTTGCAATCCATGGATTGGCCACTTTTCCCCCATTTTACTTTAGTGCCAGGCTGAATAAACAATTGTTGAGTTCCCCCCATGCATTCACTGAATGTTTGCCATTGCCTATCCACGGTGATCCCTTTAAGTAATGTTTCCCAATCGATCACAGCCAACTCATCCCTCATATCATCGTAGTTTCCTTTATTAAGATTCAGGACTCGAGTCTCAGAATCAACTACCTCACTCTCCATCTTGTTGAAAAAATTCTATCATATTACGGTCACTTATCCCCCAGGGACCTCGCACAACTAGATTGCCAATGACTCCATTTTCATTAAACAGTACCCAGTCTAGGATGGCCTGTTCTCGGGTTCCTCAATGTATTGGTCCAGAAAACCACCCCGTATACACTCCAGGAATTCCTCCTCTTATGATATTGTGACTAATTTGATTTGCCCAATCTAAAATCACCCATAGTTACAGATGCTCCATAATTGCACGCGTCTCTAACTTCCTGCTTAATGACATTCCCAATCACCACTGCAGTTAGGGGGTCGACGTACATCGCCCACTAACATGTTCCTTAGCTCAACAGAGCTAATATCTTTCCTCACCATTCCATTAATTTCTTCTTTAACCAGCACTGCTACTCCACCGCTTTTTCCTTTCTGTCTGTCCTTCCTAAATACTCAATACCCCTGGATCTTCCATTCCCATCCCTGGTCACCCTGCCGTAACCACGATTATATGATACCCATTTACATCTATTTGCATGATTAGTTCATCCGCTTTATTATGAATGCTCCATGCGTTAAGGCACACAGCCTTTTTAACATTACTATGTTTTTCACTGTGACCCTGTTTGAACCTGGCCCTTGGTTTCTCTGCCCCCCATCGCTTTTCTTATTCCCCATTCTGTTTTTGTTTTGTTCCTCATTTCCTCCTCCTCTGACTCCTTGCATAGGTTCCCATCCCCCTGCCCTTTTACGCTTAAACCCTCCCCAGCCACTCGAGGAGATACTCCCCCTAGGGCATCAGTCGCGGTCCTGCCCAATTTGTACTGGTCCCAATGCCCCAGGAATCTTGAAACCCTCCCCCTGACACCATCTCTTCAGCCATGTATTCATCCGATATATCCTGCTATTTCTACTCTATCAAGGACGTGGCACTGGTAGTAAATCGGGAGATCACTACCTCGGAGGTCAGACTTCTGAACTTTCTTCCTTTGCCTTCTGTACGAGGAGATGGTGACATCACAATGATGCAATGAGGCCGACACTGCGAGGATGCCATCCGCATAGCAGACCTGCACGCCATGGTTTGGGAGATGTCCACGCCATGGTTTGGGAGATGTCCACGCCATGGTTTGGGAGATGTCCACGCCATGGTTTGGGAGATGTCCACGCCATGGTTTGGGAGATGTCCACGCCATGGTTTGGGAGATGTCCACGCCATGGTTTGGGAGATGTCCACGCCATGGTTTGGGAGATGTCCACGCCATGGTTTGGGAGATGTCCACTCCATGGTTTGGGAGATGTCCACGCCATGGTTTGGGAGATGTCCACGCCATGGTTTGGGAGATGTCCACGCCATGGTTTGGGAGATGTCCATTCCATGGTTTAAGAGATGTCCATTCCATGGTTTGGAGACGTCCATTCCATGGTTTGGAGACGTCCATTCCATGGTTTGGAGACGTCCATTCCATGGTTTGGAGACGTCCATTCCATGGTTTGGAGACGTCCATTCCATGGTTTGGAGACGTCCATTCCATGGTTTGGAGACGTCCATTCCATGGTTTGGAGATGTCCATTCCATGGTTCAGCTCATGACCTCCATGGCTGAAGGCATAAGCTCCACCATTCAGGGCTTCAACCCGTGCAGGCATCAGTGGAATCTGAGAGCGTCAGAGGACGATGGGTCTTCTGGATCTCACTCCAGCTGCTCCTCTGTCCCATCGAGAAGCCCAGGGGGCCTCCAGGCAGCCGAAGTGAAAAAGATCGGCAGGTGCGCAGCCTGGGGCTTTCCACCGAGGAGACCGTGGATGGGGGTGTCCAGCCCATCTTAAACCCCCCTCCCCATGAGTGATGTACTTCCAGCCCAGAACGACGAGGGGGCAGCACTGCAACACCCATGCTGTCCAAAATCAGCTCCGGACCCTCATGGTCCCAGACCCACTAGGGAACGTCCGCCAAGATCATCTCAGGCAACAGGGCCTGGCAGACAGCAGATCACCTCAACCTCAGCTGTAGTTCCTGGGGATGCACCTCGACGTAGCAGGAGGGTGAGGAAGGCCAAGAAAAGATAGGCACATACTGGGCATAGGTGAACCTAGGCATGAGCAGAGATAAGAGTCACAAATGTAATAACAAGCTCCTTAGAGAGTCTGTCTACCTCATCATTGGGTGGACAAACACACCTAGACCACTGATCCCGGAGGCTGTAGTAGCTGAGATGGATCAGACCGCTGATCCCGGAGGCTGTAGTAGCTGAGATGGATCAGACGGCTGATCCCGGAGGCTGTAGTAGCTGAGATGGGTCAGACCGCTGATCCCGGAGGCTGTAGTAGCTGAGATGGATCAGACCGCTGATCCCGGAGGCTGTAGTAGCTGAGATGGGTCAGACCGCTGATCCCGGAGACTGTAGTAGCTGAGATGGATCAGACCGCTGATCCCAGAGGCTGTAGTAGCCGGGATGGATCAGACCGCTGATCCCGGAGGCTGTAGTAGCTGAGATGGATCAGACCGCTGATCCCGGAGGCTGTAGTAGCTGAGATGGGTCAGACCGCTGATCCCGGAGGCTGTAGTAGCTGAGATGGATCAGACCGCTGATCCCGGAGGCTGTAGTACCCGAGATGGGCCATGCAGCCCATCTGGGCCTCTGGATGACCTCTTTCAGTGGCAGGCCCCACTCACTGTCAGGCAGGAGTCAGACATTTCATAGAGAATTAGAGAATTATCGCTTTGTCCTCATTGCACGTCATCATCATTCTCCTGCAGTGTCCAGTCATTTTGCTTTCACGCCCATTAATGTTGCCAACATCATGATGCTGGACCAAGTGAGAAGGTGCGAGGCCCCATGGGGGGGGTTTAAAAAACCCAGGGGTCTTGACACCCTAGTCCTGGCCCTCCCCAAAGTGAGGGGCAATGGCGGCATCTCAAACCCTGGCTGGCCATCCTCCAAGGTCCTTCCCCTGCATGTTGCCCCTCGCCCCCCTCCTCATCCGAGATATGGTGCTTCTTCATGACCATCTCATCCGGGTGTGGAGGGAGTGGAGGGAGTGGAAACCTTAACGGTTTATAAACAGGGTTTCATGTCGCCATGGGGAACACAGGACCACACGGGGGCAGTCTATACAAAGAACAAAGTAAATTACAGCACAGGAACAGGCCATTCGGCCCTCCCAGCCTGCGCCGATCCAGATCCTTTATCTAAACCTGTCTCCTATTTTCCAAGGTCTACTTCCCTCTGTTCCCACCCATTCATATACCTGTCCAGATGCATCTTAAATGATGCTATCGTGCCCGCCTCTACCACCTCCGCTGGTAAAGCGTTCCAGGCACCCACCACCCTCTGCGTAAAAAACTTTTCACGCACATCTCCCTTAAACTTTCCCCCTCTCACCTTGAAATAGTGACCCCTTGTAACTGACACCCCCACTCTGGGGAAAAGCTTGTTGCTATCCACCCTGTCCATACCTCTCATACTTGTGTAGACCTCAATCAGGTCCCCCCTCAACCTCCGTCTTTCCAACAAAAACAATCCTAATCTACTCAACCTTTCTTCATAGCTAGCACCCTCCATACCAGGCAACATCCTGGTGAACCTCCTCTACACCCTCTCCAAAGCATCCACATCCTTCTGGTAATGTGGCGACCAGAACTGCACGCAGTATTCCAAATGTAATATGTAAATATGACATCCCGCATCTGGGATAGGCCAGCTATGCAGATGAAACCCTTTGCCCTGGCATCCTCGTTCGTCTGGTCCCCACCAAAGTTCATGTACAAGTGGACCTTCACAAATAACGCATCAGTCACCTCCTGTATGCACGGCAAAATGAGAGATGCCTCATAGGTCTCCAGTCCAAGGCCAGAAATATGAGCCACCTACACAGAAGTTCAAAGCAGCTGTAACTTTCGGGGCCAAAGGCAATGGGTGACCTCCCAGTCCGTATGGTGCCACTCCTGCTTCACCTGGCACAGGTGGTCCATTATCCCTCGCAGCCGCCTCCGGGCCTCTGACATTTGGGGTTATGATGCTGTCCAATGGTAGGCCCGTGACTGGTAGTGTCTCCTCAGTCTGTGACCCTGCACCTAGTACATCAACGAGCCCCCCCCCCCCCCCCTCCCCCCCCTCAGAGTAAGGCGTAAGGGCAGCTGAGTGCATTCAATGAACCTGCGTTCTAATCTCATAGGGGAATGAGACACTGCCGTCTGTGATGTCCTTAACAGGGTGCCTGAGGAACGCATTCACCCTCACTCATTGAATTGGGGGAGCATCGATGTCACGTCTGTTACGGAGAGGTGAGTATTGGCCTTAAAGATCGATGCTTGGTGGCTAACCTCCCAAAGGGTTAACTATTGGGTGCCAATGAGTCAATGAGTGGCACACTCATACATTGTGATACTGACTAAATTGGCACAATTGACTCGTCAAGGGTCAGGAATCCCATCCAAGGACTGTGCTATCACCACCACCACAAACACAGCAATGAAGACGACACAGGAAGCACTGCCAGCGTAGCAGCTGTCAGACCCCTTTACACCTAGAGGCACACAGACACGAAGGGCCCGCTAAGGCCTAGGAGCAGCCCTATCGCGCACACCCACCCCCCCCCCCCGTTCCCGAGATGCCGAGATTGGCCCCTGGCGGTTCCCAGCCTCCTCTCTGGTGCCCCCTCTGCAATTGACACCCTGGAGGCGATACGGGCCAGAATGCTCACCTCCGTATCTCCTTTGCCAGGTTCTCACTTTACACACAATGAATATTCAGTGGCTTGGGGGGGGGGGGGGGTCCTGGCAGGAGGGCTTGTCTAAATCGTGCATGTAATGGAGGTTCCCAACCTTCCTGGGGGGGGGGGGGGGGGGGGAAGCCTAATCATGTGACCGGTGAGGAGTGTGGAAAATCAGGAAACGCATCAAAAAGGGGCTGGTTTAGCACACTGGGCTGAATGGCTGGCTTTTAAAGCAGACCAAGGCAGGCCAGCAGCGCGGGTTCAATTCCCGTACCGGCCTCCCTGAACAGGCGCTGGAATGTGGCGACTAGGGGCTTTTCACAGTTACTTCATTTGAAGCCTACTTGTGACAATAAACGATTTTCATTTTTCATTCATTTCTTGCTGCTAATGCAGGCTCAACATTCCACCCGAGGTCTCACCAAGGCCCTGTGTAACTGTAGCAAAACATCCCTACTTTATTATGCCACTCCCCTTGCAATAAACATTCCATTTGCCTTCCTGATCACTTGCTGTACCCAAAATGTGCGATTGATGTACCTGGACCCTGCTACAAGAGAGTTCTGCAATCTCTCTCTCTCATTGCCTATTCTTGCTGCCAAAGTGGAAACTCGCAGTAAACTACCAACAGCAACCTTTCGCCACTGAGCTTCACTCGACTGAGACCTGAGCAGGGCTGGGGTGGGGTGGCTGGCCAAGGAAGGTGGACAGGTTAGGCTCATGTCCATTGGCGTTTGGGAGGTTGAGGGGTGATCTTATTGAACTCAAGATCCCGTCAGGGTGAGAGGAAAGGATGTTTCCCTTTGTGGGGGCAGCGAGAACTGGGGGAGGGTAGGAGAGGGTGGGGGAACACAGTTAAATCAGCGGTCGCCTATTCAAGGTGGACAGGAGAGGAAACGTTTACTCGGAGGGTTGGATCTTTGGAATTCTATCCCCCAGCCAGCACTGGAGGCAGAATCATCGAATATTTTTAAGGCAGAGATAATTTATATGAGAAGGCCAAATTTCACTGCACTCCTTCACGGCTGGGATTTTCCGGCACAAAAATGAAAGTGAAATGGTATTTTGGTTGGAATGCCATATTTTTCCCATTCTTGCTCGCAATGGGTCCCGCTACGGACAAGACTGGAGCATTCCACCGTGGATTGGAGCCCACAATCAGCTCAGCCATGATCTTAATCAATGGCTCGAGGGGCCGAATGGCCTTCGTCTGCCCCCTGAACAGTGCAGAAGGAGGCCATTCGGCCCATCTAGTCTGCACCGACCCACCCTGTCCCCGTAACCCAATAGCCCCTCCTAACCTTTTTGGACACGAAGGGCAATTTATCATGGCCAATCCACCTAACCTGCACATCTTTGGACTGTGGGAGGAAACCGGAGCAGCCGGAGTAAACCCACACACACACAGGGCAAACGTGCAAACTCCGCACAGACAATGACCCAGCGGGGAATCAAACCTGGGACCCTGGCGCTGTGAAGCCACAGTGCTATACACTTGTGCTACCGTGCTGCCCATGTATCACACTTCATAAGATAATGTGTCATGGCTGATCTTCTACCTCAACTTTACTTTCCCGTCCCAACCACCCGATCCCTTGTGTCCATAAAGCAAAATGTGATCCCAATCATCAGACATGTCAGTCTTCACCAGACGATACAATCTCACCTACCTGTCTCAATCTTTGGGTCAATGTTAAAGGTTTCATTCCCAGGGTTGACACTCCCCCTCTTATAAAAATACTGACACACAGTCAACGGTGTTAAGTCCATCCCCTTCCTCTCATAGGCGTGATTGCCAACAGAAATCTTACGCAGGTGCACATACTGGAAAGCAAAAGCAAAATTTAGAAATTGTCGGCATTATACTGCAAAAGGATACATTCCAGCTAAATTCAAAACATCTCCAATATCTTAATCATGTGACAATAATTGGTAAGAGGAGGAGCCAATGCAGATTTTCTCCTGATTAAAGAAATTAGCTCCAAATTAGGGATTCACAACCAGAGTCTTGACCCCCAGGAGGTGTTGAGAGATTAAATTTTAGAGTCACGCGCTCGGAGGCGGAAATGGTAACTCTGGTGCTCAGATGGAGTAGTAACAGCAGCAGGACAACTTCAAATCCTCACTTTTTTTTCTAATGGTGAGCAAGGTCTAATTGGCAGATCCTGGGAGGCAAATAAACAAGGTAGGCATAAGAAAATCCCCTCGAGTTGAAACAATTTTCTCCCAACACCTCCCACCCGCTGGAGTCACAAAAGGTCCATGGCATCACATCAGGAAAATGTTGGGAAGCACTGCTCAAATTTCCTGAAGAAATTAATGTATCCTCCACTATTCCGCTCAACATCAAAAACGTCTTCTCTTTGACCAAGGGTATAACTTGCTCTGCAATGCTCAGAAAGCTTTTTTCAAAAACAGCGTTTAAACTACACTTGGTGTATTCTGCAGAGTTCTCAAAAGAGATGGACGTTGTTGGAGAAGGTGCAAAACATTCAAAGAATGACAATGATATCAGAAGGAGAGGATATTATTATTCTTCAAGGTTGAACAGGCTGGAACTCATCTGGAAAAGTAGGTTGAGGGGTAACCCAATAGAGGCAGTGACATGGATGTCTTGCACTAAAAATCGTGTTGTGCATTTTGTCCACTTGAAGAAACCATACACATGTACCAGCAGAGGGAGTCTGCTAGGAAGAACCAATAAAAGATAAATTTTTAAAAGATCATTCAGTTCGAATAAATAGTTCTCACTTAATGTATAGCTGTTTCTGTCCCAAGGACTTTATTGTAGAGGTGGTCACTTGTAGTCAGCTCTCATCAACTGGCAGAAGCTGTCCTTTTAACCTTATCCTAGTCTGTAGGCTCTTTTGATATCCCAGTAGGGCGTCTCAAGTTCCACTCTTTTTTTTTGTGGGAACATATTCGATCTGAAGGATCTCTAACTCCTCTTCGATTTTCTCCCACTGCTCAGACAGCACAGTGGTTTCCAATTCACTTACGCCAAATCATATCTCAGTTTCGCAAATTAGTCTTTTCCCAATTTAGAGTTTATAATCTTGGTCTCTCTCTGTATTTTCCCGTGTCCAAACTATGATCAATAGAAAAGTCTGGCACATACAGGGTTAATGGGAGACTGTTTGAGTACATTACTGCCCACAGTGATGCAAGAAGGCACATAAGCCAGACCTACATTTGTGCGTTTTTTGGCCAGGGATATGTTTAAAACCAAAGATGGAGATTGCTCTGAGCCCGAATCCTTGCTGTATATAGATTTAGAGTTAATAAAGACTACCTGAACAGACAGACAATGTTCTCCAACCAACACTATCCCAATGACCAACCTCATCATTTTGACTTTTATCAAACTTTATTTCTTTTGGGGCCCTTTACACTAGTTTCTGGATTTAAAAAACAAACACATTCAGCTGTGAAGGAGGCTAACAGCATTCACCGATATATGCACACTAATCAGGCAGCAACTTTCAACAAGGACAAATGTGTGGTCGAGTGTGAACATCCTGGTTGCATCACTCCACCATTAGCTTTGAGAAATGCTAAAGATACTGCAAAAAAACATCAAGCTTGTCTCAGGAAAGGTGGGGCTGATCTATTTCAGTCCAAATATTATTTAAAAAGTGGGTGATAAATGCTCACTCCTGCTAAACACTAATGGTTACAAGCGTGGCATGTCATTCTTACAGCCTTTTATTGCTATTGGAGATTTTTGAAAACATTTTACATGCTGTTTTTTTGGTTTCTTAACCCAATCTCTCTTTTCCTCTCCATTTTGAATTAAAAATAGACTAACCAAAAAAGGACATAGCTGCCAGGCTGGGTCTGGGGCAGGTGATGAGGAAACGAATAGGAAGGAAAGATTTGCCTTGATGTCATCCCCAACTCAACTGTCACAGATGCATCCATCGAGGACAGTATTGGTAGGAGTGACCAAACAGTCAATGATCAATGATATTGGGTTGTGTGGCACTACAATTATGCCAAATGGGATAGGCGTCGAATGGTTCCAGCAATTCAAAACTGTGCATCCATGAGGCGCAGTGGGCCAACAGCAGCAGCCGAAACCACATTCTGTAACTTCATGGCTCGGCATGACCCAACTCTACCATTAAGCCAGGGGATCAAGGAGGGCATGTCAGGTCCAACATCAGGCATACCCAAAAATGAGGCATCAACCTGGTGAAGCTACAACACAGGACTACTTGTGTGGCAAACAGAGTGAAGGACAGAGCTAAATGATACCACAACAAATGGATCATCTCCTAACTCTGGCTTGGGTCAATAATTGGAAAGTAACATTCGTGCCACACAAGTGCCAGGCAATGACCATCTCCAACAAGAGAATCCAACCATCTCCCTATCATAGAATTTACAGTGCAGGAGGCCATTCAGCCCATCGAGTCTGCGCTGGCTCCTGGAAAGAGCACCCTACCTAAGGTCAACACCTCCACCCTATCCCCATAACCCAGAAACCCCACTCAACACTAAGGGCAATCTATCATGGCCAATCCACCTAACCTGCACATCTTTGGACTGTGGGAGGAAACCGGAGCACCCGGAGGAAACCCACGCACACAAGGGGAGGATGTGCAGACTCCGCACAGACAGTGCCCCATGCCGGAATCGAACCTGGGACCCTGGAGCTGTGAAGCAATTGTGCTATCCACAATGCTACCGTGCTGCCCATTCAATGGCATTACCATCGCTGAATCCCGCACAATTAACAGACGAGATGATGGTGGGGGGGTTAACCATTGTTGGTATTTCGCATCTCTCTTTACTCCGTAAGATAACCCAAACTATCTGACCTTTTTCTATGCTACCACTTCCCTGAACCATATCCAAAATGTGGTTACCCTCAGTATGGTCTCTACCCGATCTAGCATGTTCAGTCTATCGGAGTTACATGTGATAGCTTTGATGTGTTGGGTAAGCTGGGTCTACGAGCATTTACTGCAGCAGAGAGAGAGACAGGCTTCCAACACTTGAAGAAATGCAACTCGATTTTATTGAACTCTTAGCTATTATACATACTTTAACTGTGGGTTGACACTGTGCTGACTTGACTGGAGACCTGAGGCTAACCTGACCAGACTATCTTACTACCACATGGTGTATGTTCCAGATGCTGTTGGCGAGCTATGACTGTCTCAGAGGCTGCATCCCAAGAGAGCGGGAAAACTAGTGCCCTCTGGCTTTATAGTGGTTGTGTCCTGTCTGGTGATTGGCTGCTGTGTTAAGAACATAAGAACTAGGAGCAGGAGTAGGCCATCTGGCCCCTCGAGCCTGCTCCGCCATTCAATTAGATCATGGCTGATCTTTTGTGGACTCAGCTCCACTTTCTGGCCCGAACACCATAACCCTTAATCCCTTTATTCTTCAAAAAACTATCTATCTTTACCTTAAAAACATGTAATGGAGGAGCCTCAACTGCTTCACTGGGCAAGGAATTCCATAGATTCACAACCCTTTGGGTGAAGAAGTTCCTCCTAAACTCAGTCCTAAATCTATTTCCCCTTATTTTGAGGCTATGTCCCCTAGTTCTGCTGTCACCCGCCAGTGGAAACAACCTGCCCGCATCTATCCTATCTATTCCCTTCATAATTTTAAATGTTTCTATAAGATCCCTCCTCATCCTTCTAAATTCCAACGAGTACAGTCCCAGTCTACTCAACCTCGCCTCATAATCCAACCCCTTCAGCTCTGGGATTAACCTAGTGAATCTCCTCTGCACACCCTCTAGCGCCAGTACGTCCTTTCTCAAGTAAGGAGACCAAAACTGAACACAATACCCCAGGTGTGGCCGCACTAATACCTTATACAATTGCAACATAACCTCCCTAGTCTTAAACTCCATCCCTCTAGCAATGAAGGACAAAATTCCATTTGCCTTCTTAATCACCTGTTGCACTTGTAAACCAACCTTCTGTGACTCATGCACTAGCACACCAAAGTCTCTCTGAACAGCGGCATGCTTTAATATTTTATCGTTTAAATAATAATCCCGTTTGCTGTTATTCCTACCAAAATGGATAACCTCACATTTGTCAACATTGTATTCCATCTGCCAGACCCGAGCCCATTCACTTAATCTATCCAAATCCCTCTGCAGACTTCCAGTATCTTCTGCACTTTTCGCTTTACCACTCATCTTAGTGTCATCTGCAAACTTGGACACATTGCCCTTGGTCCCCAACTCCAAATCATCTATGTAAATTGTGAACAATTGTGGGCCCAACACGGATCCCTGAGGGACACCACTAGCTACTGATTGCCAACCAGAGAAACACCCATTATTCCCCACTCTTTGCTTTCTATTTATTAACCAATCCTCTATCCATGCTACTACTTTACCCTTAATGCCATGCATCTTTATCTTATGCAGCAACCTTTTGTGTGGCACCTTGTCAAAGGCTTTCTGGAAATCCAGATATACCACATCCATCGGCTCCCCGTTATCTACTGCACTGGTAATGTCCTCAAAAAATTCCACTAAATTAGTTAGGCATGACCTGCCCTTTACGAACCCATGCTGCGTCTGCCCAATGGGACAATTTCTATCCAGATGCCTCGCTATTTCTTCCTTGATGATAGATTCCAGCATCTTCCCTACTACCAAAGTTAAGCTCACTGGCCTATAATTTCCTGTTTTCTGCCTACCTCCTTTTTTAAACAGTGGCGTCACGTTTGCTAATTTCCAATCCACCGGGACCACCCCAGAGTCTAGTGAATTTCGGTAAATTATCACTAGTGCATCTGCAATTTCCCTAGCCATCTCTTTTAGCACTCTAGGATGCATTCCATCAGGGCCAGGAGACTTGTCTACCTTTAGCCCCATTAGCTTGCCCATCACTCCCTCCTTAGTGATAACAATCCTCTCAAGGTCCTCACCTGTCATAGCCTCATTTCTATCAGTCGCTGGCATGTTATTTGTGTCTTCCACTGTGAAAGAGTGTGTGTTCACTGGTCATCCTGTGTGTCAATCACTGCCTGTCTGTGCACCATTATATAGCTGTGTGTATATTATGACAAGCTTCAGCTGCATCTTCTTCTGCTTTCATGTGTCCCAGATTATGCTGTTCTCACATACATAGAACATAGGAGGAGGAGGCCATTTGGCCCTTCGAGCCTGCTTCACCTTTTATCATCATGGCTGATCATCAAATTCACCACTCTGAAACTGCCTTCTCCCCACATTTTGGCCTCAACTAGTTTCTGTGGCAGTGAATTGCACAAATTCATCACTCTCTGGGTGAAGAGATTTCTCCTCACCTCAGTCCTAAAAGGTTTACCCCTTATCCTTAAACTATGATCCCCTAGTTCTGGACTCCCCCACCATCGGGAACATTCTTTCTGAATCTACCCTGTCCAATCAAGTTCTAAGATCTCCTCTCACTCTAAACTCCAATTAATATAATCCTAATCGATATATTTGGCTGAATTTGTTAGTAAAGGACTAACTCATCTTTAATGGCGAGGAGACTTTGGCCTATTTTGAACACTCTTTCCTTCTCGTATTATCAAGCAACATTACCTCATTATGCCCCATTTTTTCTGATTTACGTCAACATTTCCTCTTGTGGTACATGTACATCTCTAAGTTCACCCAGGTCTGACTAAGTTCTCTCAGCACCGCTTTCTATGGAATCTTATATCACTAACTGATCCTAGAATTCCCAATGTCTTTTGGAACAAAGCTCTTCTGGAAGGGAAGACCTTTGAATTGTAAGAGGGCAGGCACACCATAACGCTCCACGTCAATACATCATTCTCACAGTGCAGAAGGAGGCCATTCGGCCCATCGAGTCTGCACCCACCCTCTGAAAGAGCACCCCACCCAGGCCATTCCCTCAGCTGTTTCTGTAACCCCACATAACCTGCCATTCCCAGAACACTAAAGGGGCAATTTTATCAAGGCCAACACACCTAACCCGCATATCTTTGGACCGTGAAAGGAAACCGGAGCACCCAGAGGAAATCCATGTAGTCTGGCCCGATTTTAATTTTGGGGCACTCCTGCTATTCTCCCGAGGTAGAGGGGTTGGCGCCAGGCTCAACAACTGGCCCAGTGCTCAAAGGGGTCTTCAAGGGGTTGGGGAGGTGGAGGTGGTGGCGAGGAACTTTATGTATGAGGACTTCAAGCCATCTTAAATATTGTGCAGACCCATAATAGGGGCCAGTCGCAGTCTGTCTGTCCCACCAAACACTGCCAGGCCAGGGCCCTGCTGCGGATTCAATGCTGAAATTCAATTACACTCCCTTTGACTGTATGAGCCTCTAGCTTCACAGCTGAGGGCTACTGCAAATGATGAATTAGTCTGGTTAGTTGCTAGAGCACTTCTGAGCTACAGGTTGTGCTCGCTGCTGCTCCTGCTGGTGGCTGTTGTTGCCTTCCTTTTCTATAGCCGGTGATGGAACCATCAATTCTACGGACACGTGCTTGTAGGATTAGAATAGCGGTTTTAATATACTTACAACAGAGCCAGCCTGTTCGCTGTTGAACTTTCGATGAACTGGTCGGCTGGCTCTGTGGCACGGGTCTTTATACAGCAGCTCCAGGGGGAGGAGTTCTGGGGGGAGCCAAGGGGGAGCCCAGTACAAACTCTCGAGTACTCCCAGAGCTACTCCCCCTGGTGGTCAGGTAGTGCAACTGCACTTACAATATCGGTACGTATATACAATGGGAACAGAGTGATATTGGTAACTTATAATACCGTGTGAATCTCATTCACCAGAGCCGGAAAGAAGGACAATTTAAATATTACCCACAAAACATGGCGGCCCTCCATAAATCACTTTATTCATTTAAAAGCCACTTGCACTGGTCATGGAAGATTACAGCTGTTAATAGATGCTCGGCATGTGATGCTAATTTACAAAACATGAGGTGCACATTTAAGCACAGTCCAACCCTGAGACACTCAAAAAGCAGCTACCGTTACAAGACACTATCAGAGTCCAAATTTCCACTCATCCATTATAGATCAGGAAAACGCCACCAAACGCATGATCAAACCTGGATGCATTGCACCAGTAAATTGTAAATAAGCTCTCAAGGCAGGGAAAGTTTAAAACAGTCTAGTTCAGAAGTTGAATTGAAAGGTTTTGGCGATTACTTTCCCCAAACATCTGTAAGAAACATAATATCGATTTTACATGACCTGTGGACCACAAAAAAAAATTTCATTTTATCTACAATTCCTAACATGAGCTCAAGACGTTCCGAAGAATTGCAAGTCATGTGGAGTATTGTCATGGTTATATTCAAGGGAAATTTAGCTGTTAAATTGCACACAGCAGACTCAAAGGAGGTAACCGAGCTGATAACCATTGCTGGGTGTGTCAGTGGAGGGTTAAATGCTGCTCTGGACACATCATCTCCCAGAGAAGACAATGCGCCTTTAAAAGACAGCAACTCAGACAGCGCGGCACTCTCTCAAGAACGTGTACCCCAGACTGTGGAGAGTAGTGATACCAATTACCTTATATTTCAGAGAAAGCTACAATACTCTACCCTGCCTCTCAAATCCTTGCTTCAAATGAACCCACCTGGGTGATTCTTATTTGGTAGCTTGCTGTTTCAAAAAGGAAATCTTAAAATAACGTCTCAAGGAAATAATCCGCTGGAAGTAAAAATTAATCATGTGCGTGATGTATATTTCAAAATACGCAGTGATTGATATACTAAAGATCGAACTCGGTGTAGCGACGTTTAGCGAGGGTACACAAGATCAATGATTCACTTACCTGACTAATCATAAAATTGAGATACTCATAGACTTCACTTTGTGTATAGATTGCAAAATCATTATCGGCATTATCAGTTGTATCCACATAGTTTTTAATAAAGAGATGTTTAAAAGCTATCGTGTTCTCCTCCTTAAAAAGCACAACCATCTGATTGCTCAGCCCAAACAGAACTAACTGAAAGGAAACAGAAAAACAATTGCATTACAATGAAGTGGCTGACGGGTGAAGGAAAGTTATCATTTATTTTCAAGGATACATTTCTCTATATCCCACAGCAATGTGCACAGTTATGGATTGATTTTCAGCTATGTTATTGAGTAATAAGGCACCAAAGGCCAGGATTTCTGGTGGAATTGTGACAGGCAGGCTTTCTGCCTGCCCCACTGCCAGCTTCGTCAAACGTCATCCCTGGCCTGATATATTGGTCAGTTTGCACAATTTTCATCTCAGTCTTAAATAGGCGGCCCCTTTTTCTGAAACTGTATGCCCCATTTCTAGCCCTTCCCACAAGGGGAGGCCTTCTTTCAGCATCCACCGTCAGTAAATGAGTGGGTTTTACGACAGCTGGGAGTTGAAAACACAAGACCGATTGTTGTCAGTGGTGGACAGACATAAAGTTGAAATACTTTGGGCATCTGGCAAGAAGTAACAGTATAAAAAAGGATGGAAAACAGCGTAGACAGGTAGAAGACCAGTTGAAGAGATAGTGTCATTGAACTGAAGGACTGGGATTTCACATGGACACAGTGACACATGACGGATGCAGCCCGAGGAAGAGAGAATGCACGTTGCCATAGCAATACTGCCCTAGTTATCTGTGCACACCCTTCACTGCTTGGCCAGGAAATATCCCCGAGATATGAGCATTGCTGCCAAAGCCAGGATTTATTAACCGTCTCCCCCACCATCACCTTCTCAAGGGTGATAAGGCATGGGCCTAGCCAGCAACACCTGTGACATACTCTGAACTAATACACATTCAAACAATTGCCTACAAGAAGGTGGTAGTGATGGTAAGTGGGCTGCCTTCACGAACTGCTGCAGTCCGTGCTGTTATGATCCCAGTTGATGTTCTAAGGGCAGCACGGTAGCATAGTGGTTAGCACAGTTGCTTCACAGCTCCAGGGTCCCAGGTTCGATTCCCGGCTTGGGTCACTGTCTGTGCGGAGTCTGCACATTCTCCCTGTGTGCGCGTGGGTTTCCTCCGGGTGCTCCGGTTTCCTCCCACAGTCCAAAGACGTGCAGGTTAGGTGGATTTGGCCATGATAAATTGCCCTTAGTGTTCAAAAAGATTGGGTGGGATTACGGGGATAGAGTGGAGGTGTGGGCTTGGGGAGGGTGCACCTTCCAAGGGACAGTGCAGGCTCGATGGGCTAAATGGCCTCCTTCTGCACTGTAAATTCTATGATCTATGATAACTGGACAGGAAGGTCCCAGGATAGAACCCTGGCTGAAAAAAAAACATTAACTTTTATTTTTAAATTAAAAGTTGAAGGAATTGAGAATACCAATTAATTTCAACAAGATTTCTCATGTTTACCAATACAAATACAAATACCTTAAAGCTAATTTTGTTTTCAAAACAGTCTGGTGCAGGTACACCTTAGGAAAGTTTTGGGATTTTGATGCAGAACACAGTGGCACAGTAATATACAGAGGGTTCCAGTGGTGTGCGGTTCTGGACGGTGTCAAGCATCGGGTTTTGTTGGGAGCAAATGGAAGAGTGTTCCATCACATTACTGACTGTGCCTTGCTGGTGGGCAGGCTTTGGAGAGCCATTAACCTCAGAATCGCCAGCCTCAGATCTATTCTTGTAGCCACTGCAAGTATTTCTATGGATAGTCCAATTCAGTTTGTGGTCACAGATAACTCCCAGCTTGTTCTGGGGGTGGGGGTGGGGGGATTCAGCAATGTGAAACCATTGAACATAATGTGGGAGGGATGGGGGCAGAGGAAACATTTAGATTTAGTCAGAACAGTCACAGCCTGGCACTTGTGTGGTGGAAATGTTATATTCCTCTTAGCTGAAGCCATTTCATATGGAAATTCAACACTCAAGAAGCTTTTCTTTCACAAAACTCATTCAGACCCAGGAAACTTTGATCCAGTTTGGTAAGTTATAAGTGGTTATTTGTAGGTGTAAATCACATTCTTAAAAACAAAAAAGGACCTTACCTGGAGAGTAACCATCGCTATTTTTAGGATCTGCACTCCCAGTTTCCATGGTTTGCGACCACGAGCTTGGAATTTTTCACACGGATTCATGAAGAAGAACTTGAGCTTTCTTCGGAGTTGATCAGCAACTGCTGGGTCATGTACAAAACCACCATTCCTCATAAGTGACCGAACATCCCCTGGTGCTCCACAACTGCCATTGATGATCAGCTCTGGACTCTCCATATCTGGATATGAAGAAACACAATGTCTCATCTTCTGTTCCTGGTCTCATTACCATCCCCCTTCTTGCCACAAGTAATAAACACAAAAAATGCTGGAAAAAAACCACAGCAGGCCTGACAGCTTCTGAGGAGGCAGTTTCGACTCCAACGTGGGCAGCACTGAAGCATAGTGGTTAGCACTATGGCTTCACAACACCAGGGTCCCAGGTTCGATACCCGCTTGGGTCACAAAGAGTCTGCACGTTCTCCCCGTGTGTGCGTGGGTTTCCTCCGGGTGCTCCGGTTTCCTCCCACAGTCCAAAGGTGTGCAGGTTAGGTGGATTGGCCATTATAAATTGCCCTTTGGTTAGGTGCGGTTACTGGGTTACAGGGATAGGGTGGAGGTATGGGATTAAGTAGGTTGCTCTTTCCAAGAGCTGGTGCAGACTCGATGGGCCAAAAGGCCTCCTTCTACTCGGTAAATTCTATGATCCTTCTTTGGAACTGTCATTTAAGTATCCCTTCCTCCAGCCCATTACAAACCCGATTTTATTTTCTCTCCTTGCCCCTGCCTCTTCACCTCTCCAAGCCATCCCAGCTCTGATGAAAGCTCATTAATCTGAAATGTTAACAGTTTCACTTTCCACAACTGGCACAGTGGTTAGCACTGCGGTCTCACAGCGCCGGGGACCCGGGTTGGATTCCAACCTTGGGTGACCGTCTCTGTGGAGTTTGCACATTCTCCCCGGGTGCTCCCGTTTCTTCCCATAGTCCGAAGCTGTCCAGGTTAGGTGAATTGGCCATGATAAATTGTCCTTTATATGCCCAAAAGCTAAATGGGGTTACGGGAAATATTTTGTTTATTAAAACAGTCAACGGTAACAAAGATTTGAAAATCACACTGACCATTAAACAACAGGGAAATGGACTTCCGGTTGCGGCTCTGCGGAGCTAAGCCGCTCGTTCGGCAGCTCCCGCTACTTAAGGACTTTTGGGCCAATTTGAGGGCCCCAAACGGCGCTGTTGCGACGAATCCCGGTGGGGGAAGGTGTCTAGAGGAGCATTCCCCATAATTTATGGTGCTCACCCAGAATGGGGCAAAGGAAAAAGCTGCAGCAGCTCCCCAAGAAAAGCGGGGGAAGAAGGACAAAATGGCGGCCGGCGGAACACCCGAGGACTGGTGGAAGTGGGCGCAGGAGCAGCAAGCCTCTCTTCTGCGCTGTTTTGCGGAGCTGAAGGCTGAGCTGCTGGACTCCCTGAATGCGACTACCAACAAGCTGCTTGGGACCCAGGCGGCCCAGGAGGCGTCCATTCGGGAGTTGCAGCAGCAGGCCGCTGAGCGGGAGGAGGAGGCCGTGGTCCTCGTGGGGAAAGTGGAGCTGCACGAGGCACTTCACAAAAAATGGCAAGACTGCTTGGAGGAGCTGGACGTTCGCACGAGGCGAAAGAATTTGACGATCCTGGGCCTGGCGGAGGGATCGGATCTTCCGTCGTATGTGACCACGATGTTGAGCTCGTTGATGGGGGCGGGGTCCTTCCATTTGCCCCTGGAGCTTGAGGGAGCTCATCGAGTGATGGCCAGGAGGCCTAAGGCAAATGAGCCCCCGAGGGCGGTGCTGGTGCGGTTCCATCGATTCAGCGACCGGGAGTATGTGCTGCGCTGGGCCAAGAAAGAGAGGAGCAGCAAGTGGGAGAATTCGGTAGTGCGAATCTACCAGGACTGGAGTGCGGAGGTGGCTAAGCGGCGGGCCGGGTTCAACCGGACGAAGGCGGTGCTACATGCCAAGAAGGTCAGATTTGGAATGCGCGCCTGTGGGTGACATATAAGGACCGGCACCACTACTTCGAGTCCCCGGAGGAGGCGTGGGCCTTTGTACAGCCGGAGAAGCTGAACTCGAACTAGGGTCTGGGGACACACTATGGCCGTTGCTGTTTTCGCTGTTGCTGTTCTTTAACTTTGACGTGTGCTTTTTATGCTGGTTTTCATTTTGCTCTGTTTCCGGGTGGGTTTGTCTGTTGGGTATGGGTGTGGGGAATGTTGGGGGTTTGTGTTTTATATGTTCTCTTCTGTACGGGGCTGGGGGTTGGGGTGAAACTGGATTTTGGGGAGCTGCGTCAGAAGGGTGAGTGTGGCAGTGTGAAAGCGCGGGCTTTCCTCTGGTTTCCCGCGCTGCGGGGCAGGGGGGGGCGTGGCCTCTACTGGTTTTCTTTCCCGCGCTAAGGAGGTGTGGTAAGAGGAGGATGACCCCATGCCGGGAGGGTTCTGGCGGGAGCTGCCGGGGTCAGCAGAAGTCAGCTGACTCACGGAAGTACCATGGAGGGTGCGTCGCGGCTACGAGGGGTCCTAGCCTGGGGGGGGGGGGAGATACCGAGTTGCTGCTGGAATGGCCAGGAAGGAGCTGGTGTGGGCCAGGGGGGTGGAGGAGAGGCGTTATCGCCATGGGGAATGGGTCGGGCGGGGCGAGCTGGCCTGGGGCGAGCAGTCGATAAGCTATGGCTAGCTGGCGGGGAAGGGGGGCGGGTAGCCCTCTGATCCGGCTGATTACCTGGAACGTGAGGGGGCTGAATGGGCCGGTTAAGAGAACTAGGGTATTTTCTCACCTGAAGGGGTTGAAGGCGGACGTGGCTATGCTCCAGGAGACCCACTTGAAGGTGGCGGACCAGGTTCGTCTGAGGAAGGGGTGGGTGGGGCAGGTTTTTCACTCAGGATTGGACGCGAAGAACCGGGGGGGTGGCGTTCGAGGCAGCTGAGGTGGTGTCGGACAAGGAGGGCAGATATATTATGGTGAGGGGTAGGCTGCAGGGAGAGAAGGTGGTGCTGGTTAATGTATATGCCCCAAATTGGGATGATGCTGGCTTCATGAGGCGCTCGTTGGGCCTGATCATGGGGGGAGACTTTAACACAGTGCTGGATCCCACACTGGACCGGTCCAGTTCAAGGACGGGTAGGAGACCGGCGGCGGCCAAAGTGCTGAGGGGATACATGGACCAGATGGGAGGGGTGGATCCCTGGAGGTTTGGGAGACCGAGAGCGCAGGAGTATTCCCTTTTCTCTCATGTCCATAGGGTTTATTCCCGAATAGATTTTGTCGTCCTGAGCAGGGGATTAATCCCGAGGGTGCAGGATGCCGCGTATTCGGCCATAGCGATTTCAGACCATGCTCCGCACTGGGTTGATCTGGAGATGGGGGAGGCGCGGGACCAGCGCCCGCTCTGGCGCCTGGATGTAGGGATGCTGGCTGATGAGGAGGTGTGTAGGAGGGTCCGGGGAAGTATTGAGGGGTATCTTGATACCAATGACACGGGGGACATCCGGGTGGGGATGGTTTGGGAGGCTCTGAAAGCAGTGATCCGGGGGGAGCTGATCTCCATCCGAGCCCATAGGGAAAGGAAGGAGAGGGAGAGACTGGTGGGAGAGCTCCTGGATGTGGACAGGAGATACGCGGAGGCACCGGAGGAGGGGTTGCTGGGGGAGCGGCGTAGTTTGCAGGCCAAATTTGACTGGTTGACCACCAGAAAGGCGGAGACACAGTGGAGGAGGGCGCAGGGCGCGGTATACGAGTATGGGGAGAAGGTGAGCAGGATGTTGGCGCATCAGCTCCGTAGGCGAGATGCGGCTAGGGAAATTGGTGGAGTGACGGATAAGGGTGGGAATGTAGTGCAGAAGGGGACAGAAGTAAATGGGGTCTTTAGGGACTTCTACGAGGAACTGTACCGGTCAGAACCTCCGATGGGGAGAGGGGGGGATGGAGAGCTTCATGAACAGGCTATGTTTCCCAAGGGTTCAAGAGGAGCTGGTAGAGAGGCTGGGGGTGCCGATAGAGTTGGAGGATCTAGTCAGGGGGATTGGACAAATGCAGTCAGGCAAGGTCCCGGGGCCGGACGGGTTCCCGGTGGAATTCTATAAAAAGTATGCGGATCTGGTGGGCCCCCTGTTGGTGCGAGCTTTCAATGAGGCATGGGAGGGGGGGGGCTTTGCCCCCGACGATGTCGCGGGCACTGATCTCTCTGATCCTCAAGCGGGATAAGGACCCCTTGCAGTGTGGATCATACAGGCCTATCGCGCTCCTCAATGTTGACGCTAAGTTGCTGGCGAAGATCCTGGCCACCAGGATAGAGGACTGTGTGCCAGGGGTGATACACGTAGACCAGACAGGATTTGTCAAGGGACGGCAGCTCAACATGAATGTGCGGAGACTGCTAAATGTTATCATGATGCCGGCAGTGGAGGGGGAGGCAGAGATAGTGGTGGCGCTGGATGCCGAGAAAGCGTTTGATAGAGTTGAGTGGGGGTACCTGTGGGAGGTGCTGGAGCAGTTCGGATAAGGAGAGAGATTCATCAAATGGGTGAGGCTGCTCTACGCGGCTCGGATGGCGAGTGTAGTTACCAACGGAAGGAGATCAGAGTACTTTAGGCTCTACCTTGGGACCAGGCAGGGGTGCCCCCTGTCCCCCTTGCTCTTTGCACTGGCGATTGAACCTTTGGCTTTGGCGTTGAGGGAGACAGGGAGATGGAGGGGTCTGGTGCGGGGTGGGGAGGAACATCGGGTATCGCTGTATGTGGACGACCTGCTGTTGTATGTGGCGGACCCAGAAGGGGGAATGCCGGGGTTGATGGAGCTGTTAGCGGAATTTGGGGGCTTCTTGGGCTATAAGTTAAATTTAGGCAAGAGCGAGGTATTTGTAGTACACCTGGGTGATCAGGAGGGGGGAATTGGGAGGCTCCCATTTAAGAGGGCAGTGAAGAGTTTCAGATACCTGGGGGTGCAGGTGGCCAGGAGTTGGGGGACTCTCCATAAGCTTAATTTTACCAGGCTGGTGGAGCAGATGGAGGAGGAATTTAAAAGGTGGGACATGGGGCCGCTATCGTTGGCGGGTAGAGTGCAGTCCGTCAAAATGACGGTTCTCCCGAGGTTCTTGTTCCTCTTCCAGTGTTTGCCCATCTTTATCCCTAGGGCCTTTTTTTAAGAAGGGTGACCAGCAGCATCATGAGCTTTGTTTGGGCGCATGGGACCCCGAGGGTGAAGAGGGTCTTCTTGGAGCAGGGTAGAGATGGGGGGGGCTGGCGTTACCCAATCTCTCGGGGTATTATTGGGCGGCCAATGTGCCGATGGTGCGCAAGTGGGTGATGGAGGGGGAGGGGGCAGCATGGAAACGGATGGAGAGGGCGTCCTGTGGAGATACAAGCCTGGGGGCCCTGGTAACGGCACCGTGGCCGCTCCCTCCTATGAGATATACCACGAGTCCGGTGTTGGCGGCTACCCTCAAGATTTGGGGGCAGTGGAGGCGACATAGGGGAGAAGTGGGGAGCTCGTTGGAGGCTCCGTTAAGGGGGAACCATAGGTTCGTCCCGGGGAACATTGATGGGGGATTTCAGGGTTGGCACAGAGCGGGCATCAGACAGCTGAGGGACCTATTTATTGATGGGAGGTTTGTGAGCCTGGGGGAGTTGGAGGAGAAATTTGGGCTCCCCCTGGGAAATATGTTCAGGTATCTGCAGGTAAAGGCATTTGCTAGACGGCAGGTAGAGGGATTCCCTTCGCTTCCCGCGAGTGGGGTGAGTGACAGGGTGCTCTCGGGGGTCTGGGTCGGGGAGGGGAAGATATCTGATATCTACAAGGTTATGCAGGAGGTGGAGGAGGCGTCAGTAGAGGAGCTGAAAGCTAAGTGGGAGGGGGAACTGGGGGAACAGATCGAAGACGGGACATGGGCTGATGCCCTGGAGAGGGTTAATTCTTCCTCCTCGTGTGCGCGGCTTAGCCTCATCCAATTCAAGGTGCTGCACCGGGCCCACATGACTGGGACGAGGATGAGTAGGTTCTTTGGGGGTGAAAACAGATGTGTCAGGTGCTCGGGGAGTCCAGCGAACCATGCCCATGTGTTCTGGGGCATGCCCGGCATTGGATGAGTTCTGGAAGGGGGTGGCGAGGACGGTGTCGAGGGTGGTGGGATCCAGGGTCAAGCCAGGATGGGGACTCGCGATTTTTGGGGTGGGGGTGGAGCCGGGAGTGCAGGAAGCGAAAGAGGCCGGTGTGCTGGCCTTTGCGTCCCTAGTAGCCCGGCGAAGGATCTTGCTACAATGGAAGGATGCGAGGCCCCCAAGCGTGGAGACCTGGATCAATGACATGGCTGGTTTTATTAAGCTAGAGAAGGTCAAATTCGCCCTGAGAGGATTGGTACAAGGGTTCTTTAGGCGGTGGCAGCCTTTCCTCGACTTTCTGGCTCAACGATAGGGTACTGGGGCAGTAGCAGCAGCAACCCGGGGGGGGATGGGGGGAAGGGGGGAACGATGACTATGTTTGTTTATTTAATTTTAATTTATTCTCTTGTTGTTTATTGTTTTGTTTTGTTTATTTAATTTGTTCTCTTGTTGTTCATTGGGGTTGGGGGGCTGGGGGGGATGTGATACATGCGTTGATACGGTCTGGGGGTTGTTACAGTTACTATGGGTTATTTTGTTGCATTTCATTGTTTGTCGTTATATTTTACATTTTCTGTAAAAAATTCCAATAAAAATTATTTTTTAAAAAATTAAGTCAGGGCTTTTGGTGACCGAATGGGAATGTCGAAAGTCCTCGCTATTGCTTGAAAAATAAAGGCTATTTTTTTAACTCCAAAAAAAAACAAAAAAACAACAGGGAAATGTTACTGTGTCATATTGGTATCAATACAAAGCTATAATCAGCTCATTCTCACAAAAACAAACACACAAAGCAGAGAAATGGCCCTGGGTACGATGCTCTTTAGAGGGCCGGTACAGATTCGACGGGCCGAATGGCCTGCTTCTGCACTGTAGGGATTCTATGGTTCTATAACTGCTACTTGAGCTGCTGGGTTATTTGAGCGTTTTCTGTTTTTATTTTAGATTTCCAGCATCTGCAGTGTTTTACTTTTGTTAAAATAACATCTCAGTTGGTGAGACAGTGTCCAATGATCAACACGCACGGAAAGGCCAGCTTCAGGATGCACTATGTGGAACTTATCCATTAAAGCCTCCATTTCTCTCCCCACCCATCCCCCCCACCCCTCCCCCTCAGCCACCCAATCCCTCCAAGCCTTTGTTCATCCAACAATACACAAAAAGCTCAACACCATCCAGGACAAAGCAGCCCGCTTCATTGGCACCCCATCTACCACCGTAACATTCACTTCTCCAGCACTGCTACTTCATGCCAGCAGCAACGGGCACTACAAAGCCCCTACAACATGACCTAGAGGGCAAGGGAATCAGTAGCAACATCACCACTTACAAACTCCCAAGCCACACACCATATTGACTTGAAACTTTCCTTCACCATCGCTGGGACAGAAATACTGGAACTCCCTCCCTAACAACACATGAATTGTAGCGGTTCCTGGCAGCAGCTCACCACCACCCTCAAGGCCTCCTAATGATCTCATGAATGAGTGACAAATAAAAGGAGGAAATGTAGAGAAAGGCAGGTGTATGAAGATAAATCGGTCAGCTACAATCTCACCGAAGACGGAACAGGATCAAGGGGACTGACTGAGCCATTCCCAACTTCTGCTTCAGTTTGAGTAACCAGGGGAAGAGGATGGCCAAATCAGTACCCAAGGTAGAATGTTTCTGGTCAGAGTCACAAAATTTAGTTATAATCTTCCCAACTTGCAACTGAAGAATGTTGAATATCGTTCATCACTTGGCACCAGTCAATCAGTTGTCATGGCTTCCAAGGTGCTCAGGACAAGAGAAAAGAAAACAAAGAAAAAAATATGGGCAGGGGAAGCCATTCAGCCCTTCAAGCCTGCTCCGCTATTCATTATGATCATGGCTGATCATCCATCTCAATAGCCGAATCCCATTCTTCCCCCATATCCTTTGACCCACTTCTCTCGAAGTGCTATATCTAACTGCTTCTTGAAACCATACAATGTTTTGGACTCAACTACTTCCTGTAACAAATTCCATAAGCTCACCACTCTCTGGGTGAAGACATTTCTTATCTCTGTATGGGCAGCACGGTAGCACAATGGTTAGCACTGTTGCTTCACAGCTCCAAGGTCCCAGGTTTGATTCCCGGCTTGGGTCACTGTCTGCGCGGAGTCTGCACGTTCTCCCCGTGTCTGCGTGGGTTTCCTCCGGGTGCTCCGGTTTACTTCCATAGGTCCCGAAAGACGTGCTTGTTAGGTGAATTGGATATTCTGAATTTCCCCTGCGTACCCAAACAGGCGCCAGACTGTGGCAACAAGGGGATTTTCACACTAACTTCATTACAGCATTAATGTAAGCCTACTTGTGACACTAATAAAAATTATTACTATTATCTATGCCCCTCGTAATGTTATACATCTCAGTCTCCTCTGCACCAAGGGAATAAATGCAAGTCTATCCAATCTCTCTTCAAAACTAAAACTCTCCAGCCCAGGCAACATCCTGATAAATCTCCTCTGCACCCTTTCCAGTGCTATCACACCCCTCCTATATTGTGGATTCCAGAACTGCACACAATACTCTAGCTGTGGCCTAACCAATGTTTTGTACAGTTCCAGCATAACCACACAGTGAGACACAGAGCTCACAGTCACATCAGAGGCTGTGCGCAGGTCAAAGAGGAAAGGTTTGCAGGTGGTCTGTCCTCCTCAAGGCAACAACTCAAAAATCAGCCATTCCCTATTTGTCAACCGAGTGACTCTGACGGGAATGCACATATGGACATTGCAGGAGAGCTCAGTCCTGCTTCCATTTGCTGCCAAGACTAACAGATGAATTATTGTCACATGGGCTGAGGTACCATTGGCACCAATGATGTGTTTTTGGGCCAATTAACTAAATAGAGGAACAGAGGGATAAATAAAGGGCCGCTCCAAAAAGATGCACAGCCCAAAGAGAAATGGAAACATAAAAACATTAAGTCAAAATGTGAAAATTGGGATTGATAAAAGCGGTCCAACCACTGTGTTGCCCACCGGGCACAGAGGGTCTTGAGTGTGCCCATGGATCCCGCATGCTCCCTCTTCAGGGACACCTGGCTACCAATAAAGCTGCAGACGCCAGGCAGGCAATCTGGTCGGATAACCCCCCCCCCCACCCCCCACCTCGGTCACCCGCCCGCTGCCTGGACCCATTTATGCCAAGCTTCGCCAGGCCCAGGAGCAGGGTGCCACCAAATCAACCATGGAAACAATCGACACTTTGACAAGAAGCTTAATGGAAAGACAAATTCCAACAAACTATAATAATCAATTAAATAAAAGCCATGATGTGGAGATGCCGGCGTTGGACTGGGGTGAGCACAGTAAGAAGTCTTACAACACCAGGTTAAAGTCCAACAGGTTTGTTTCAAACACGAGCTTTCGGAGCACGGCTCCTTCTTCACCTGAAGAAGGAGCCGTGCTCCGAAAGCTCGTGTTTGAAACAAACCTGTTGGACTTTAACCTGGTGTTGTAAGACTTCTTACTGAATTAAATAAAAGGCAGTTATGTATTGCACAATAATCCCCAGGATCATTTACACCACCAACTTCAAGTCAAAAGCTTATGTTGGTCATAAATAAAAGGACAAAAGTAAGAATGCCACCCAAAAGTACTAAACAGAACTAAATATTTCACAGAGATACCTTCCAGGGCTGGGCATATTCCAAACTGGAATTCACTTCCTAAAGGTTTGCGCAGGCATGCAAATGCCAAAACATGCAACGCGTAAAAGCACATGATAGGAGTTAACTGACATTCAAATTTAAGATCCTGGCCTCTGTCTTTTGAACAGAAAAAATGATAAAACTCCAGGAAACTGGTTTCAAGGACAGAGTTAGAAGAAAATCGACCTGGTTGACCAAAACCAGCAGATTTTTTAACGATAATAATTGAAACATCATATCAGTAAAGTTGGGAGATAATTTTGGTCGAAATCTACTGTAACTGTCCCATTACAATGACACATCCTATCTTCCGGGGGCGAGGGAGGTTATATTCAAGTCAGGGTTAAATAATGTATTCAATCTTATTTCTGGATCAATTATTTCCTTGTAGGCAAAGTAGTAACGGTGAGTTATGAACAACTGACCTTGTGCTCTTTCAGGGGTTGGTGGACAGACAGACAAACATTGCATTTCACACACCGTGGTGTCGCTTATTGCGGTTTCCATCTCATTGATATTGACACGGATACAAAACTACCCCATTGAATTTTATAGCTGGCTTCCATACTTTAGAGATTTCTGCAGTGGCAGCATCGCCCTGCGCTTAAGGAGGGACCTTTCCTTGCAGCCAATTGCCCGCAGAATAAGCACTCACCTCCTGTACAGCGGCGAGGTGTTAATTACACACAAGTGTCCCCGCTTGATTCAGCGCTACATCTTCGGGTTTGAGCTCAAGATGAGCTCTCCCGACAAGCCGCAATTAATTCAGCAGACGTCATCCTGTCTGCCCGCCAATCAAGAGCCGCCGGCCCGGGGTTGTTGTCGGATTGGATTTCCCTCTCAATCCCAAAAGTAGAAGGTTTAAATTGCTGGAAAATGCACTTTAACAGCCAGAGCAAGCATTCTGGAATGACTCACATCGAGTCTTATTCACTTGTATCAGTGTAGCGCCTGTCTTTTGGGTCAGTATGTGTTGAGTTGAGTTGAGTTGAGTTGACCACTGTGCTGCACTGTCAGAGGTGCTTGTCTTTCGCCCCCTACACTCCTGAGGAGCCCTACTCTCTCAGAAGGGCAAGGGGAGTTCACCCTGGACAGTATTAGCACTCAACCAGAGGAGCTGGTCACGATCGCATTGATGTTTGTGGGATCTTTCGGTGCTCAAATTGGCTGCTGAGTTTCCTGCATTACAACAGTGACAGGAACCTCTAGCTGTAAAACACTCTGGGAGATCGGATGGTCATTAAATATGCAATATAAATTCAAGCCACCTGCCGTTACACTCTTGCCCCTTGTGTGTTCATTTTCCTGGCTTCCTTCCACTCCTGAATAAAGGACATCTATTTACTGCTAGTTAACGGCTGCTTCATCTTAAATTCACCACAAGAGAGGGGAAGAGATGGCTGTACAAACTCAGGCAGTTCAAGCAGTTCCCTTTCATTGTTTTGAATCGGCTGGGTGATAGGAGCAATTTAGGCTGGTTACATTTACTGAGGAGTTTAAAACAGACAAAGATCAAATAGCAGCAAAAGGAAATTGCAGATCAACTCTGCAATTGGCGAGACAAATGTAAACCAGGTGAAACAGATTACAAATGTGTGTGGTTAGTGCACAGAGAACTGATTGTAAGCATTGAAAGAATGGACAATCTCAGATAGGCAATGGAGGCTTAAAATCCTCCTTTCCGGCAGAAGTCCTGTGATTGGAGCTGGAAGCTCCTTTGCCCTGCTATGACTGGGATGTCTATTAACATCTAGTCTGCCAGCCAATCAGTTGGAGAGGGGAGACCGGGCTTATGGGAATATTCACAGCAAACAAAGTCTATTTAAAAAGAACCTCTACCAACTACAGCAGACATAACCGATGACTCGTAACTACAGCAACCCTTCCCAATATCAGCAGGGTGATTTGTCCACATGCACTGAGTGGAGGATAGTCACATTATAGAAATTAATTCACCAGCAAAATGCAGTGAATAAATTAGAGATGTGCAACATTATTTTTTTCAGCAAAATACAGAGTGGAGGATAGTTTTCAAAATGGATTATTTTATGTGAACGTCGCTGGCAAGACCAGCACTAACCCCACACATTTGCAATCAGTTACACCTGGTTTACATTTGTCTCATCAATTGCAGAGTTGATCTGCAATTTCTTTTGCTGCTGTTTGTCTAGGTCAAGTCGGCATAAGGAAGGGGGAGGTTTTGGGTATTCTAAAAGGCATTAAGGTGGACAAGTCCCCAGGTCCAGTTGGGATCTATCCCAGGTTACTGGGGGAAGTGAGGGACAAAATAGCTGGGGCCTTAACATATCTTTGCAGCATCCTTGAGCACAGGTGAGGTCCCGGAGGACTGGAGAATTGCTAATGTTGTCCCTTTGTTTAAAATGGGTAGCAGGGATAATCCAGGGAATTATAGATCTGTGAACTTGATGTCAGTGGTAGGCAAACTGTTGGAGAAGATACTGAGGGATAGGATCTATTCACATTTGGAAGAAAATAGACTTATCAGTGATAGGCAGCATGGTTTTGTGCATGGAAGGTCATGTCTTACAAACCTAATAGAATTCTTTGAGGAAGTGACAAAGTTAATTGATGAGGGAAGGGCTGTAGATGTCGTATACATGGACTTTAGTAAGGCATTTGATAAAGTTCCCATGGTAGATTGATGGAAAAAGTGAAGTCACATGGGGTTCAGGGTGTACTAGCTGGATGGATAAAGAACTGGCTGAGCAACAGGAGACAGAGAGTAGTGGTGGAAGGGAGTGTCTCAAAATGGAGAAGGGTGACTAGCGGTGTTCCACAGGGATCTGTGCTCGGACCACTGTTGTTTGTGATATACATAAATGATCTGGACAAAGCTATAGGTGGTCTGATGAGCAAGTTTGCAGATGATAGAAGATTGGTGGAGTTGCAGATAGTGAGGTGGACTGTCAGAGAATACAGCAAAATATAGATAGATTGGAGAGTTGGGCAGGGAGATGGCAGATGGAGTTCAATCCAAGCAAATGCGAGGTGATGCATTTTGGAAGATCCAATTCAAGAGCGGACTATACAGTCAATGGAAGAGTCCTGGGGAAAATTGATGTACAGAGAGATCTGGGAGTTTAGGTCCATTGTACCCTGAAGGTGGCAACGCAGGTCGATGGAGTGGTCAAGAAGGCATACAGCATGCTTGCCTTCATCGGACGGGGTATTGAGTACAAGAGTCGGCAGGTCATGTTACAGTTGTATAGGACTTTGGTTAGGCTACATTTGGAATACTGTGTGCAGTTCTGGTCGCCAAATTACCAGAAGGATGTGGATGCTTTAGAGAGGCTGCAAAGGAGGTTCACCAGGATGTTGCCTGGGGGCTGTTTAGCTCACTGGGCTAAATCGCTGGCTTTGAAAGCAGACCAAGGCAAGCCAGCAGCACGGTTCGATTCTCGTAACAGCCTCCCCGAACAGGCGCCGGAATGTGGCAACTAGGGGCTTTTCACAGTAACTTAATTTGAAGCCTATCGTGACAATAAGCGATTTTCATTTTCATGGAGGGTGCTAGCTATGAAGAAAGGTTGAGTAGATTAGGATTGTTTTCGTTGGAAAGACGGAGGTTGAGGGGGAACCTGATTGAGGTCTACAAAATTATGAGAGGTATGGACAGGGTGGATAGCAACAAGCTTTTTCCAAGAGTGGGGGTGTCAATTACAAGGGGTCACGATTTCAAGGTGAGAGGGGGAAAGTTTAAGGGAGATGTGCGTGGAAAGCTTTTTACGCAGAGGGTGGTGGGTGCCTGGAACGCTTTGCCAGCGGAGGTGGTAGAGGCGGGCACGATAGCATCATTTAAGATGCATCTAGACAGATATATGAACGGGCAGGGAAGAGTGGGAAGTAGATCCTTGGAAAATAGGCGACAGGTTTAGATAAAGGATCTGGATCGGCACAGACTGGGAGGTGCCGAAGTGCCTGTTCCTGTGCTGTAATTTTCTTTGTTCTTTGTTCTTACCCATCCCTAACTGCTCTCTTCAGCTGAATGTCTTGCTAGACCATTTCGGGAGGTAGCTGAGTCAACCACATTACTGCCTTCCACGCAATGAGTTCCTCCGATTCACCATCCTCTGGCTGAAGAAATTCCTTCTCATCTCCATTTTAAAGGATCGCCCCTTCAGTCTGAGGCTGTGCCCTCGGATTCTAGTTCTAGAGAAACATTCTCTCCATGTCCACTCTATCCAGGCCTCTCAGTATTCTGTAAGTTTCAATGAGATCCCCCTTCATCCTTCTAAACACCAACAAGTACAGACCGAGAGTCTTCAACCGCTCATCATGGGACAAGTACTTCATTCTGGGCATCATTATTGTGAACCCCTCTGGACCCCCTCCAAGGCCAGCACATCCTTCCTTTGATGCCATATATAGACCCCCAAATTGCACCGGTGATGTTGGGAATGGCATTAAACACAAAATTAGAGATGCATGTAATAAGGAAATATCGGTGATCATGGGTGATTTTAATCCTCACATAGATTGGGCAAATCAAATTAGCCACAATGCCTTAGAGGAGGAATTCCTGGAGTGTATACGGGATGGTTTTCTTGACCAATATGTGGAGGAACCAAATAGAGAGCAGGCCATCTTCGACTGGGTACTGTGTAATGAGAAGGGAATCATTGCCAATCTGGCTTCTGCGAGACCCCTTGGGGGTGAGCGATCGTAACATGGTAGAATTTTTTATCAAGGTGGAGAGTGAAGTAGTTGATTCGGAGACTAGGGTGCTGAATCTTAATACAGGGAACTATGAAGATATGAAGCGTGAGTTGGCCTTGATAGATTGGAGAGAGTTAATTAAAGGGATGACAGTGGATAGACAATAGCAAACATTCAAGGAACACATGGGGGAACTACAGCAACTGTTCATTCCTGTCTGGCACAAAAGCAAAGGGGGTAAGAGGGCCAATCCATGGCTTACAAAGGAAATTAGAAATAGTATCCGATCCAAGACTGACACTAAGAGTTTCTGTAGATATGTGAAGAGAAAGAGATTGGTAAAGAGAAATGTAGGCCCCCTACAGACAGAAACAGGGGAATGCATAATAAGGGACAAAGAAATGGCTGAGCAATTGAATATATACTTTGGTTCTGTCTTCACAAAAGAGGACACAAATCAGATACCAGAAGTGTTGAAGAATGAAAGGTTTAGTGAGAGGGAAGAACTGAAGGAGATCAACATTGGGAGAGAAATGGTGCTGGGAAAATTGATGGGATTGAAGGCGGATAAATCCCCAGGTCCTGCAAATCTGAATCCCAGAGTGCTTAAGGAGGTGGCTCTGGAAATATTGGATGCATTGGTGGTCATCTCCCTGGATTCTATAGACCCTGAAACAGTCCCCGCAGATTGGAGGGTAGCTCACGTCACTCCAATATTCAAGAAGGGAGGTAGAGAGAAAGCAGGGAATTATAGACCAGTAAGCCTAACATCGGTAGTGGGGAAAATGCTTGAATCCATTATCAAGGACTTTATAGCGGAACATTTAGAAAGCAGTGGCAGGATCAGTCAGAGTCAGCATGGATTTATGAAGGGAAAATCATGCTTGACAAATCTGTTGGAATTCTTTGAAGGTGTAACAAGTACAGTTGACAAGGGGGAGCCAGTCGATGTTATATATTGGATTTTCAGAAGGTGTTTGACAAAGTCTCGCGTAAGAGATTATTGTGCAAAAAAGAGAGGAAACAAACAGTAGGGATTAATGGATCCTTTTCAACGTGGCAGGCAGTAACTAGTGGGGTACTACAGGGATCGGTGCTGGGACCCCAGCTATTCACAATATATATGAATGATTTGCAAGAGGGAACAAAATGTAACATCTCAAAGTTTGCAGATGATACCAAGTTGGATGGGAGGGTGAATTGTGACGAGGATGCAGGGATCGTACAGCAAGATCTGGACAGGTTGGGCCAATGGGAAAATCAATGGCAGATGCAGTATAATTTGGATAAGTATAAGGTTATTCACTTTGGAAGCAAAAACAGGAAGGGAGATTACTACCTGAATGGTTATAAATTGGGTGAGGGGAGTGTGCAGTGGGAGCTGGGTGTCCTTGTGCACCAGTCACTGAAGGTAAGCATGTAGGGTGCAACAGGCGGTAAAGAAGGCATTCAGGTGATGGGTGTGAGCATGCTGTCAGCAGAAAGACAGGAGTCAGACTTTGGCAGAAACTGAGGAGCATCAGAATTTTCCTCTTGGGTTATTGGGAGGTATTGGGTCATTTTGGATGGTCTGCTGTGCCAGAATGTGGAGGGCACTGCAGACCACCCAAAATGGGAGATCCTCCAGGGTGTGTGCTGCAGGGTACCACCAGAGTGGTCCAGGCATCGGAACTGCATTTTGTGCAGTCCGATGCACCGCTCAATGACCGCACGGGAAGCAGCATGGGCCTCGCTATATCGGGTCTCAGCCTTGTTCTCCGGCCTCCATACTGGCATCATCAGCCAGGACCACAGAGGGTACCCCTTGACCCCCAAGAGCCACCCCGTCATTCTGGGGTGGTCCTCGAAGATGCTGGGGATCTCTAAGTGCCCCCGGATGCAGTTGTCATGCATGGTCCCTGGGTAGCGTACACATAGTCGACGCTATCACCAAGAAAGCACAACAGCGCCTTTACTTCCTCAGGAAACTAAGGAAATTTGGCATGTCCACATTAACCCTTACCAACTTTTACAGATGCACTATAGAGAGCATCCTCTCGGGCTGCATCACAGCCTGGTATGGCAACTGCTCGGCCCAGGACCGCAAGGAACTTCAGAGAGTCGTGAATACCGCCCAGTCCATCACACGAACCTGCCTCCCATCCATTGATTCCATCTACACTTCCCGCTGCCGGGGGAAAGCAGGCAGCATAATCAAGGATCCCTCCCACCCGGCTTACTCACTTTTCCAATTTCTTTCATCGGGCAGGAGATTCAGAAGTCTGAGAACACGGACGAACAGACTCAAAAACAGCTTCTTCCCCACTGTCACCAGACTCCTAAATGACCCTTTTATGGACTGTCCTCATTAACACTACACCCTGTCTGCTTCATCCGATGCCAATGCTTATGTAGTTACATTGTATATCTTGTGTTGCCCTATTATGTATTCTCATGTATTTTCTTGAATTCTGTTCAATTCCCTTTTCTTCCCATGTACTGAATGATCTGTTGAGCTGCTTGCAGAAAAATACTTTTCACTGTACCTCGGTACACGTGACAATAAACAAATCCAATCCAATCCAATCCAATCCAATATGTGTGTGATATGGAAGCGATGGTCGCACACAATCTGAACATTCAGGGAGTGGAAAAACTTTCTGTTATAAAGTGCACTCCCTGATGCCCCGGTGCGCACAAGGTGACATGCGTGCCATCATTGCCCCAAGGACCTGGTGGAGAATCCTGCAGCCCGGACATCTTGGTGGGCCTGGTCCAGGTTGAGGGTAACGTAGTTGGATGCCCAGTCACACCAAACTGTGACCTCCCCGATGTACCTGTGGGCTGAGAAATGCCGCACAGGTCCCCACTCGAGCCCTGGAATGAATTGGTTGCATTAAAGTTCAGGGCTGCTGTTACCCATAGATCCCATCCTGCCCCGGGGACTTGTCTACTTCCTCCACTTATCTAGGCCTCTCAGCATCCTAAAAGTTTCAATAATAACAATAATCTTTATTAGTGTCACAAGTAGGCTTACATTAAGACTGCAAGTAACACTGCAGCCTCCCGTAACAGCCTCCCTGAACAGGCAGCCGCAATGTGTCGACTAGGGGCTTTTCACAGTAACTTCATTTGAAGCCTGCTCGTGACAATAAGCAATTTTCATTTCATTTTTCAATGAGGTTACTGTGAAAATCCCCCAGTCGCTGCCACATTCCGGCGCCTATTCGGGTCACAGAGGGAGAATTCAGAATGTCCAATCCACCTAACAGCCGTCTTTCGGGACTTGTGGGAGGAAACCGGAGCACCCGGAGGAAACCCGCGCAGACATGGGGAGAACGTGCAGACTCCGCACAGATACTGAGCCAAGCCGGGAACTGAACCTAGGACCCTGGCGCTGTGCAGCAACAGTGCTAACCACTGTGCTACCCCTGCCGTCCTTAAGCACTATCGCACATTAACAAGTATAATCAGAAACCAATCCAATGGAAGTCCTTGGTCGCCAATGCGGTCTTAGGGCCTGCTACTTGAATGGAGGGCAGACGGCACGCCAACATGGGCAGAGATGGGCATGACCTGAAATTTCCCCCTCATCATCCCCAAGCTTATTGTTGAGTAGTCAGCTACTCAGACCAAAAAGAAAACTAAACTGGAAATGCTGAAGGGGGACCACAGAGTAAGCAGCTCAGTGATTGAGGGAAGACCCGCCCTGCTCCATGTCTCCAGCTGCTATAGAGTGCGGGCTAGGGCCCCGATTGGCTGGACGGCCTGTCAATCACCAGAGTCTTCCTGTGTTTCGTAGCAACGGCCATAGAAACGAGAGACGCCGGAAGAAGCTGCGGGACAACAAGGAAGAAGCGAGTGGAGCCGAACTGAGCAACATGAATGTGAGTGAGCAGCTCCTTCCCCATGGGGGGCAGCCCCTTCCCCATGGGGGGCAGCCCCTTCCCCATGGGGAGCGGACCCTTCCCCATGGGAGGGCAGCCCCTTCCCCATGAGGAGCGTCCCCTTCCCCATGGGGAGCGGACCCTTCCCCATGGGGGGCAGCCCCTTCCCCATGGGGGGGCAAACCCTTCCCCATGGGGGGCAGCCCCTTCCCAATGGGGGGGGCAAACCCTTCCCCATGGGGGGCAGCCCCTTCCCCATGGGGAGCGGACCCTTCCCCATGGGGAGCGGACCCTTCCCCATGGGGGGCAGCCCCTTCCCCATGGGGGGGCAAACCCTTCCCCATGGGGGGCAGCCCCTTCCCAATGGGGGGGGCAAACCCTTCCCCATGGGGGGCAGCCCCTTCCCCATGGGGAGCGGACCCTTCCCCATGGGGAGCAAAACCCTTCCCAATGGGGGCAGCCCCTTCCCCATGGGGAGCGGACCCTTCCCCATGGGGAGCAAAACCCTTCCCCATGGGGGGGGGGGGGCAAACCCTTCCCCATGGGGGGGCAGCCCCTTCCCCATGAGGAGCGGCCCCTTCCCCATGGGGAGCGGACCCTTCCCCATGAGGAGCGGACCCTTCCCCATGAGGAGCGGATCCTTCCGCATGGGGGGGCAGCCCCTTCCCCATGGGCAGGCAACCCTTCCCCATGGGGAGTAGCCCCTTCCCCATGGGGGGCAGCCCCTTCCCCATGGGGAGCGGACCCTTCCCCATGGGAGGGCAGCCCCTTCCCCATGAGGAGCGTCCCCTTCCCCATGGGGAGCGGACCCTTCCCCATGGGGGGCAGCCCCTTCCCCATGGGGGGGCAAACCCTTCCCCATGGGGGGCAGCCCCTTCCCAATGGGGGGGGCAAACCCTTCCCCATGGGGGGCAGCCCCTTCCCCATGGGGAGCGGACCCTTCCCCATGGGGAGCAAAACCCTTCCCAATTGGGGCAGCCCCTTCCCCATGGGGAGCGGACCCTTCCCCATGGGGAGCAAAACCCTTCCCCATGGGGGGGGGGGGGGCAAACCCTTCCCCATGGGGGGGCAGCCCCTTCCCCATGAGGAGCGGCCCCTTCCCCATGGGGAGCGGACCCTTCCCCATGAGGAGCGGACCCTTCCCCATGAGGAGCGGATCCTTCCGCATGGGGGGGCAGCCCCTTCCCCATGGGCAGGCAACCCTTCCCCATGGGGAGTAGCCCCTTCCCCATGGGGGGCAGCCCCTTCCCCATGGGGGGCAAAACCTTCCCCATGGGGGGCGGACCCTTCCCCATGGGGAGCAGCTCCTTCCCCATGGGGGCAAACCCTTCCCCATGGGAGCAGCCCCTTCCCCATGGGGAGCAGCCCCTTCCCAATGGGGGCAAACCCTTCCCCACGGGGGGCAGCCCCTTCCCCATGGGGGGCAAACCCTTCCCCATGGGGAGCAGACCCTTCCCCATGAGGAGCGGATCCTTCCCCATGGGGGGCAAACCCTTCCCCATGGAGAGCAGCTCCTTCCCCATGGGGGGCAAACCCTTCCCCATGGGCCATGAGGGGCAATTGGACAACATTTACCAAATTCAGAGTAAAAAGAAAACTCTGTGTGGAAATATCTTATTTCTACATCAGGGAAAAGAGTAAAAAAAGCACAATTCCCTCCAAAGGACATATCCCCCACTCTCCACCCCACCGCCCACCCTATCCCCTCCCCACCCTAACCCCTCCCAACCCTATCCCCTCCCCACCCAATCCCCTCCGCACCCAATCCCCTCCCTCAACCTCCCACCCTCTCCACCCCTCCACCCTCTCCACCTCTCCACCCCTCCACCCTCTCCACCCCTCCACCCTCTCCACCCCTCCACCCTCTCCACCTCTCCACCTCTCCACCCCTCCACCCTCTCCACCTCTCCACCTCTCCACCCCTCCACCCCTCCACCCTCGCCACCCCCTCCACCCCTTCCACCCCTCCACCCTCTCACCTCCACCCCTCCACCCTCTCCACCCTCTCCACGCCCTCCCCCCCTCCACTCCCTCGACCCTCTCCACCCTCTCCACCCCTTCCACCCCTCCACCCTCTCCACCCCCTCCACCCCTCCACCCTCTACACCCCCTCCACCCCTCCACCCTCTCCACCCCCTCCACCCCTCCACCCCTCCACCCTCTCCTCCCCCTCCACCCCCCTCCACCCTCTCCCTTCCACCCCTCCAACCTCTCCACCCCCTCCACCCTCTCCACCCTCTCCACCCTCTCCACCCTCTCCACCCCCTCCACCCCCTCCACCCTCTCCACTCTCCACCCCCTCCACCCCTCATCCCCCTCCACCCCTCCACCCTCTCCACCCCTCTCTACCCCCTCCACCCTCTCCACCCTCTCCACCCCTCCACCCCTCCACCCATCCACCCTCTCCCCTCCACCCCTCCACCCCCTCCACCCTCTCCTCCCCCTCCACCCTCTCCACCCACTCCACCCCTCCACCCTCTCCCCTCCACCCCTCTCCACCTTTCCACCCACTCCACCCTCTGCACCCCTCTCCAACCCTCCACCCTCTCCCCTCCACCCCCTCCACCCCTCTCCACCCTCTCCACCCCTCTCCACCCCTCTCCAGCCCCTCCACCCCCTCCACCCTCTCCACCCCTCCACCCCCCTCCACCCTCTCCACCCCTCCAACCCCTCCACCCTCTCCACCCTATCCTCCCTCTCCACCCCTCCTCCCTCCTCCCTCTCCACCCCTCCTCCATCTCCACCCTCTCCACCCCCTCCACCCTCTCCACTCTCCACCCCTCTCCACCCTCTCCTCCCCCTCCCACCCTCTCCACCCTCTCCACCCCCTCCACCCTCTCCACCCCTCCTCCATCTCCACCCTCTCCACCCCCTCCACCCCTCCACCCACTCCACCCTATCCTCCCTCTCCACCCCTCCTCCCTCCTCCCTCTCCACCCCTCCTCCATCTCCACCCTCTCCACCCCCTCCACCCTCTCCACTCTCCACCCCTCTCCACCCTCTCCTCCCCCTCCACCCTCTCCACCCTCTCCACCCCCTCCACCCTCTCCACCCCTCCTCCATCTCCACCCTCTCCACCCCCTCCACCCCTCCACCCTCTCCACATCTCCACCCCTCCACCCTCTCCACCCTCTCCACCCCTCCACCCTCTCCACCCTCTCCACCCCTCCACCCTCTCCACCATCTCCACCCCTCCACCCTCTCCACCCCTCCACCCTCTCCACCCCCTCCACCCTCTCCACCGCCTCCACCCTCTCCACCCCCTCCACCCTCTCCATTCCTCAACCCCCTCCACCCCTCCACCCCCTCCACCCCTCCACCCTCTCCACCCCTCTCTACCCCCTCCACCCCCTCCACCCCCTCCACCCTCTCCACCCCCTCCACCACTCTCCACCCCCTCCACCCTCTCCACCCTGTCCTCCCCCTCCACCCTCTCCACCCCTCCTCCCTCTCCACCCCTCCTCCCTCTCCACCCCTCCACCCTCTCCACCCCTCCACCCTCTCCACCCCTCCACCCTCTCCACCCCTCCACCCTCTCCACCCCTCCACCCTCTCCACCCCTCCACCCCCTCCACCCTCTCCACCCCCTCCACCCTCTCCACTCTCCACCCCCTCCACCCCCTCCACTCTCCACCCCCTCCACCCCCTCCACCCTCTCCATGCCCTCCACCCTCTCCACTCTCCACCCCCTCCACCCCTCATCCCCCTCCACCCCTCCACCCCTCCACCCTCTCCACCCTCTCCACCCTCTCCACCCCTCCACCCTCTCACTCCCACCCTCTCCACCCCTCCACCCTCTCCACCCCTCCACCCTTTCCACCCTCTCCACCCCTCCATCCTCTCCCCTCCACCCTCTCCACCCCCTCCACCCTCTCTACTCTTCCACCCCCTCCACCCCTCCACCCCTCCACCCTCTCCACCCTCGCCACTCTCTCCACCCCCTCCACCCCTCCACCCCTCCACCCCTCCACCCTCTCCACCCCTCCTCCCTCTCCCCTCCACCCCTCCACCCCTCCACCCTCTCCACCCCTCCTCCCTCTCCCCTCCACCCCTCCACCCCCTCCACCATCTCCTCCCCCTCCACCCTCTCCACCCTCTCCACCCCTCCACCCTCTCTCCTCCACCCCTCTCCACCTCTCCACCTCTCCACCTCTCCACCCCCTCCACCCTCTCCACCCTCTGCACCCCTCTCCACCCCCTCCACCCTCTCCACCTCCCGCCTTCCACCCTCTCCCCCCTCCACCATCTCCACCTCCCCCCTCCACCCCATCATTCTCTCCCTCAGTGATGATCAATCCTCTTCAGAAATGACATTGAACCAGATGCAAATGTAATATTTAGACAAAAAAAAGTGCACATTTTAGTCAGTGACACAGGTCATCTGATTGTTTGCTCCAGCACCACCATTATCAATGTAACGTATACTATTAATGTAAACTTGACATCATCCAAAATTCTGCTGCTCGTGTCTGAGTTCACAGTCAGTCCTGTTACCCTCTCTCCCCTGTGCTGAGTGGCTGACATTGGGCTCGTGGTTAGGCAGCGCCTCACTTTTAAAATTCTCACCCCTGTTTTCAAATCCCTCTGTGGCCTTGCACCCCCTCCCTCTCTCTGCCATTTCCTCCGATTCTTGCATCTTCGCCATCCTTACTTAAGTTGCTCAATTGCCTTATGTTGCCTGGGTCCAAGACCCTCTCCCCGAAGCTTATCCAACTCCCCACCACCCTCCTGTAGGTCGCTCCTCACAATTAAGTGGCCAGAAGTTGAAAAATCCATGACCAAACCTTTGGCCATCAGCCTTAAGGTTGGCTCATCTGGTTTGGTGTTAAATGTTGCCTATCCAATGCTCCAGTCTTGGGATGTCTGTAGTTGTTATTGAATCTTCGAATTTACAGTGCAGAAGGAGGCCATTCAGCCCATCAAGTCTGCACCAGCCCTTGGAAAGAGCATCCTACTTAAACCCACACTTCCACCCTGTTCCCCGTAACGCAGTAATCCCACCTAACCTTTTTTTATTGGACACTAAGAGCAATTTAGCATGGCCAATCCACCTAACCTGCACATCTTTGGACCGGAGGAAGTCCACGCAGACACGGGGAGTACGTGCAGACTCCGCACAGACAGTGACCCAAGCCGGGAATTTAACCTGGAACCCTGGAGCGGTGAAGCAACTGTGCTACCCACTGCGCTACCGTTATGGACGATCAATAGCGCAAATTATATTTATTGCAGGGTTTTTTATACGTTGAAGCGCCAGAAGGTGTTTTGAGAGAATGGGGAGAAAATCCAATATCAAACAGGAATTGGAGAGGAGATGGGAGAGTAACAAAGCAAAGTTTGAAGAGTTAGATTGTGAGAACATTGTTAAAGATGGGGGAACTTGAAGCGAGGTTTGAGAATTTTGTGCAGATGTAAGCCCGGGTGGCAGGTGGATCTGCCGTTAGAGGTTGAACAAAGAGAGGTGAGATGCTCAGTGACCTACAAGAGCAGAGGTGCCAGCTGGAAGGTGCGGAGCTGGGCAAGTTTTCTTTTCAGCACCGAGGGCGATTTAATTCCACTAACCATATATGAATATAAATTATGGAGAGATTTGTTCATGGTTTGTAGACAGTCCTGGCTAAGCCAGCATTTATTACCAAACCTAATTGCCCTTGAGAAGGCGGTGGCAAGATGCCTTCCTGAATCGTTGAAGTCTCTGAGGTGTAGGTAGGCCCACAGTGCTGTTAGGGGAAGGAGTTCCAGGATCTTGACGCAGTGACAGTGAAAGACCGGTGATGTATTTCCAAGTCAGCATGGTGTGTGGTCTGGAGGGGAACCTATTGACATTGCCAAAGACATACTGTCCTTGTCTGTCTGCATGTTAGAGTTTGCCGCTTTGGAAGAAGCTGTCGAAGGAGCCTTGTCAATTGGCTGTGGTTGGAGTGCTGATCGAGCGGGGTCGCTTTGTCCTAGATGGTGTCAAGCTTCTCGAGTTGAAGCTGCACTCATCTAGACAAGTAGAGAGTATTGCATTGCACTCCTGACCTAAACATTGCTAATGCTGGGGAGTCAGGAGATGAGTTACTCACCACGTAATGGGCGGCACAGTAGCACTGTGGTTAACACTGTTGCTTCACAGCGTCAGGGTCCCAGGTTCGATTCCTGGCTGGGTCACTGTCTGTGCGGAGTCTGTACGTTCTCCCCACACCTGCGTGGGTTTCCTCCGGGTGTTCTGGTTGGTTTTCATTTATGCCACGGGCTTCTTCCAGGTGCTGAGTGGAGACCTGTCCGCAATCTCACAGACCTCGGTGCACAGGTACATCCGTCCCATCACAGAGGCCCTTTATGCCCAGGCAGCTGAATACATCCATTTCAATGTGGACTGAGCCACAAGGATGCTTGAACAGTAGGATGCCATCGAGAGGATGCCCGGATCCAGGAGGTCATCGCCAGGATGCATGTCCCCCTACAAGCATCTGCAGAGGACAGGCCGCTGTACACAAGCCGAAAGGGGTTCCACTCGATGAATGTACAGCTGATATGTGATCATAAGCTGAGCATCATTCACCTCTGCGCCCGATACCTGGGCAGTGTGCACGACTACTTTAGCCTGGCACACGCGACGACTCCTGAAATGTCTGGCGGGCAGGAACAACAACGATGCCTATGCAGCAACCAGGAGCATGATCGAACGGTGCTTCGGCCTCCTGAAGATGTTGTTCAGTTGCCCGGGCGGCTCTGCAGCGGCCCTCCAGTATGATGCTGAGACGGTCGCCCGCATCGTGGTGGCCTGCTGCGTCCTCCACAACATCGCACAGCAGAGGGGCGATGTGCTGGAGGAGGACGTTGAAGGCCAGGCCTTGTCTGACCAGGAGAATGCGGGGGAGGGGAGGATGGGCAGGACATGGGGAGCCCAGGCAGGTACGGGAGGCCACACAACGTGTGCGCCACGGCCAATGCACACAGGCCGCTCGCATGGGAAGCCTCCAACTTGCTGTCAGTTTCAGCGGAGTGACAATGGCGAATGTTGATCATTTTACTCCCTATCGCTGCCTCGGCAAAAGGCAATGTTTTGGGGGGGGGGGGGGGGGCGGTTTCTGATCCACAGCCTATCGCCACAGAGGATAATGTAGCCACGTCAACATCAATAAACTTCTATTGTTTGTGGGTTGTAAAGATGAGCCCTTTTCACTGCCATTACATGCACGTGGAGTTAAAATCTGAAATAATCGGACCCAAGAAATTACACACGAATCAAAATTGGAATTTATAGGGAATGAAGTTCCTGTGTAGTGCATTTATCCCATGTATTTTACCGAGATTACTGGCATTTTCCACAGTCTACATTTTAGTTTCTTAATTGCGTTGTGTTAATTTCCACAGCTTTTAGCAAAGGAGAGTGAAGTTGCGATATCAAGACCTCTAACACCCTCTGATATGAAACTTCCGCATAAATTGAAAGACAGAGTTCGGTCTAAAACACGCTTAAAGTCAGCAAAAAGAGTCAGATCTGGCGGTGAGTTTCTTTTGAATTCATAGGTGGGTTGTCGAGATCGCTGGCAGGGCTAATATTTGTTCCCTAATTTCCCTATAAATGCTACCGGCTCTCACTCATGGTGGGATTTGAGCCCACATCCTCAGCGCATCAGTCCTGGCCTCTGGATTACTCGTCCAAGTGATGTTATCGCCCTGCTCCCACCTCCCCCAGAATGTAAATGTTTTTGTGCAGTGACTAGGGGCCAACCTGTGCAGAAACCTCGAGATGAAATGTAAATGGACAACAGTGTGGTGATATAACCACTGTAGATATGTGTGCTTGCAGTAGGGGGATGTATGGGGGACCACTGTCACCAGACTCCTAAATGACCCTCTTATTGCCTGACCTCATTAACACTACACCCATGTCTGCTTCATCCGATGCCAATGCTTATGTAGTTACATTGATATATTGTGTTGCCCTATTATGTATTCTCATGTATTTTCTTGAATTCTGTTTAATTCCCTTTTCTTCCCATGTACATAGAACAGTACAGCACAGAACAGGCCCTTCGGCCCTCAATGTTGTGCCGAGCCATGATCACCCTACTCAAACCCACGTATCCACCCTATACCCGTAACCCAACAACCCCCCCTTAACCTTACTTTGTAGGACACTACGGGCAATTTAGCATGGCCAATCCACCTAACCCGCACATCTTTGGACTGTGGGAGGAAACCGGAGCGCCCGGAGGAAACCCACGCACACACGGGGAGGACGTGCAGACTCCGCACAGACAGTGACCCAGCCGGGAATCGAACCTGGGACCCTGGAGCTGTGAAGCATTTATGCTAACCACCATGCTACCCTGCTGCCCTATGAGTAGGCTTCAAATGAAGTTACTGTGAAAAGCCCCTAGTTGCCACATTCCGCGCCTGTTCGGGGAGGCTGTTACAGGAATATGTGAGCTTGCAGTAGGGGGATGTATGGCCGTACCTGTAATACAGGTTCCTCCGGTAAGCCCCTGCCGGCTAGCTCTGCCCACAGGGAGCTTGTGTATAAATATGCGCTAGCTTCACTGAGATACTATTCTACAGCTGCCGCCGGAGGAATAGCATCTCACAGCAATAAAGCCTCTCTTGTACTTCACTCGAGTCTTTGCGCACAATTGTTACCGCCACAAACAGCTCCAAGCATCTTTTCTGATGCAGCTGTGTGTGATATCCTACTAATTTGTTGAAATGAATGATTCAATTGTTAACTTTTATAAGGAAGCATAGAGACCTCGTGCTTGTATTAGCAACAAAGTGAAGACAGCAGGGAGAGTCTTTTGGAAGTTGTTATTTATGTTGACCTAATTTCAGCAAAGATGTGGAGATGCCGGCGTTGGACTGCGGTTACAACACCAGGTTGAAGTCCAACAGGTTTGTTTCAAACACTAGCTTTCGGAGCACTGCTCCTTCTTCAGGTAATTTCAGCAAAGAAAGAAGAGATTGGGGAATTCTTTGGAAATACTTCGGTCCTTCCGTGGTCGAGAAGGAAAATCTTTGCTCCGGTTTATTAATGGGAAAGAGGTTTGACCAGGATGTTTATGCACCAAACCCATTTGCACCAACCATTGGCGGAAAGTTAAAAAAGAGCAAACTTTCATTTTTATAGCACCGAGCAAGACCTCAGCTTCTGGATTCCTTTTGAATTGTAGTTACTATTATAAAGTTGGAAACATGGCAGCCACGTGGGGTCCAAGTAATTACATAAATCACAGCACAATCTGTTTTCTTGTGATATTAGTTATGGGATAGATATTGGTCAAGACATTGGGAGAATCCACGTCCTCTTTGTCACAATTTGCAAGGAGATGTTCTATATCCAGCTCATAGGGCAGGCAGTGCTTTAACTTAAATCCCAATCTGAAGATAGTGCCGACCTCACTATTGTACTGGAGATTAAGTCTGGATTATGAGAAGGGGAGGATTCCTTGCCCCAATGGGGCCGGGCATGGAGGCAAGTACGCACAAAGATTTGCATTGGTAGCTGGTGTACCAGTTTCCAGGCTGCATCCTGCTCCCGGGTCACTTTCCCCGGGTCACGATCTCACTGACTCAGTGGTGACAGTGTCATCAACTGAGACAAGAGAAATGTCTAAAATCCTCCCCCTTTCCTACTCACTAGGCAGTAATAAGATAGCAGTGTAGCTCCGAGAAATGAGGACCAAAGTAGGGTCGATTCAGGTTGATTTTGTTGCGATACCCACAGGTGACAGAATTACATCAGGTAGGTGAGTATGGATCTTTTAAAAAAAATAATCTTTATTGTCACAAGTAGGCTTACGTTAACACTGCAGTGAAGTTACTGTGAAAAGCCCCCAGTCGCCACATTCCGGTGCCTGTTCGGGTACACAGAGGGAGAATTCAGAATGTCCAATTCACCCAACAAGCACGTCTTTCAAGACTTGTGGGAGGAAACCGGAGCACCCGGAGGAAACACGGGGAGAACGTGCAGACTCCGCACAGACAGTGACCCAAGCCGGGAATCAAACCTGTGACCCTGGAGCTGTGAAAAACAATGCTAACCCCTGTGCAAACAAAATCACAGCGGATTCCTGGAACTCTAATGGTCCTCTAAATGACCTCAAAATTATTTTTATTTAGAGAATTTAAAGTTTGAAAGGAATACAGTTTGGTTGTTTCCTTGCCGTCAATTTTGGCCGAGGCTGTTGGGGAAAAAACCCCAAAGCTGATGGCGATTTGCTTTTTTTTTTGGGGTGGAATGGGATCCCATTGCAGTGTTATCTCCAAAGGGCACCAACTAGTTTGATTGCCCATTGTTGGCTGGGAGGTTAACAGTGAGGTTGAGTGTACGGGATCATCAAATGGGCAGAAAGGTGGTGGATGGAATTTAACTCTGAAAAGTCTGAGATGATACACTTTAGAAGGAGTAACTTGACAAGGAATGAATGGCCTGACACTGGGAAGTTCCGAGGAACAAAGGGACTTTGGCGTGTTTGTCCATAGATCTCTGAAGGTTAATAGGGTGGTGAAAAAGCCATATGGGGCACTTGCATTTATTAATCGAGGCGTAGATTACAAGAGCAGAATTTGTGTTGGAGTTGTATAGAACGTTGGTGAGGCCACAGCTGGTGTACTGTGTGCAGTTCTGATCGCCACATTCTTGACCAATTGAGCCAGTGGGCCGATGAATGGCAGATGGAGTTTAGAACACAGAACATACAGTGTAGAAGGAGGCCATTCGGCCCATCGAGTCTGCACCGACCCATTTAAGTCCTCACTACCACCCCATCCCCATAACCCCTCCTAACCTTTTTGAACACCTAAGGGCAATTTATCATGGCCGATCCACCTAACCTGCACATCTTTGGACTGTGGGAGGAAACTGGAGCACCCAGAAGAAACCCACGCAGACACGGGGAGAACGTGCAGACTCCGCACAGACAGTGACCCAGCGGGGAATCAAACCTGGGACCCCTGGTACTGTGAAGCCACAGTGCTAGCCACGTGTGCTACCGTAATTTGAATAAATGTGAGGTGATGCATTTTGGTGGATCAAATTGGCAGGACCTACTCAGTTAATGGTAGGGAGTTGGGGACAGTTACAGAACAAAGAGATCTTGAAGGTGGAGTTGCAGGTGGACAGGGTGGTGAAGAAGGCATTCAGCATGCTGGGTTTTATTGGTCAGAATATTAAATACAGGAGTTGGGACGCCTTGCTGAAGTTGTACAAGACATCAGTAAGACCACACATGGAATACTGTGTTCAGTTCTGGTCACCCTATTATAGGAAGGATATTGGTTAAACTAGAAAGAGGGCAGAAGAGATTTACGAGGATGCTACCAGGACTTGATGGTCTGAGTTATAAGGAGAGGCTGGATAGGCTGGGACTTTTTCCCTTGGAGCGTAGGAGGCAAAGGGGTGATCTTAATGAGGTTTATACAGTAGTCCCCCTTTATAACGCGGGTGTTGGGGTCCAAGACAGCCACCCGCGTTGCATCCGAGCCACGGATATCCATGATGGGGGTTTTAAATTTATTTAAAAATCTATGCATGCGCTTCCCATTGTGAGTCTACGGGGGGCGGGGGGAGAGGTCAGACCCCCGTAGACTCACAATGGGAAGCGCATGCATAGATTTTTAAATAAATTTAAAACCCCCATCGTGGATCTAATTAAAACAACCCACAGAAACTTACCAGGAACTTACAAGGTCTTGCTGTCTGCACCCCATCTGCCGCACGTGCTTGCACCCTGCGCTGCATGTCAGTTTCAAAGGCAAGGCTGGGATTCAGTTTTAGGTGTAAGGGCTGTCAACTTGGTGGTTTGGGAACAAGTGGCAGGGGGGTGTCGCATCTCTCCTCGGTCCCAAACCCCTGCAGTTCAGGCCTTTCTCCACACCGCCACCCCCACCCCCTCCCCCCCCACCCCCACCCTACCTCAACCACTATGGAGGTACCAGCTGTAGCTCTGCACTATCCACTTCCGGACGCTGTGTGAGCTGCTCCTCTCTCACTGAATCTCAGTGAGAGAGGAGCAGCCGGCAGTGTCAATTTCAGCTGGCAGTGTCAATTTCAGCCGGCAGTGTCAATTTCAGCTGGCAGTGTCAATTTCAGCTGGCAGTGTCAATTTCAGCCGGCAGTGTCAATTTCAGCCGGCAGTGTCAATTTCAGCCGGCAGTGTCAATTTCAGCCGGCAGTGTCAATTTCAGCTGGCAGTGTCAATTTCAGCCGGCAGTGTCAATTTCAGCCGGCAGTGTCAATTTCAGCGGCCGGCTCACTTTGATCTGGAGAGGGAAGCTGACAGTTGGGGTCCATAAGCCCCCCCGCCGTATATCGCGAACCGCGGTATTGCGGAGCGCGGTATAACGGGGGACTACTGTAAAATAATGAGGAGCATCGATAAGGTAGATAGTCAACATCTTTACCCAAAGGTCGAGGAGTCTAGAACTAGAGGCTATAGGTTTACGATGGGAGAGGAGAAACAAAAGAGACCAGAGGGGAAATTTCTTCACACAGAGGGTGGTGAGTATCTGGAACGGGCTGCCAGAGGCAGTGGTAGAGGCCGGTACAATTTTTTCTTTAAAAACAGTTAGACAGTTACATGGGCAGGGCGGGTATAGAGAGATATGGGCCAAATGTGGGCAAGTGGGACTAGCTTAATGATAGAAACTGGGCGGCATGGACTAGCTGGGCCGAAGGGCCTGTTTCCATGCTGTAAACATCTATATCTCTATCTATGATGTGATTGCACTGGAGGTTTGCAGAGGTGATTCAGCAGGATGCTGCCTGGATGGAACATTAAAGTTATGAAAAGAGGTTGGATAGGCTCGGGATGTTTTTGCTAGGGCAGAGAAGATTGCGGGGTGACCTAATCGAGGTGTACAAGGTTATGAGGGGCATGGGCAGGGTGGATGAGTACTTAGCATGTTATAACATTCGGGGCCATGGGCTAAGTGCTGATAAATGAGGTTAGGTAGGCCATGTGATGTCTTTCATGCGCCAGTGCAGACCAGATGGGCCGAAGGGCCTCTTCTGCACTGTGTTACTCTGTGATTCTCTAAAACAAGCCCTTTGACAGTGCGGAACATTTTCAATACTGACCATCCGACAGTGCGGCACTCCCTCAGTACTGACACTCTGACAGTGCAGTACTCCCTCAGTACTGACCCTCTGACAATGCAGCACTCCCTCAGTACTGACCCTCTGAAAGTGCAGCACTCCCTCAGTACTGACCCTCTGACAATGCAGCACTCCCTCAGGACTGACCCTCTGACAGTGCGGCGCTCCCTCAGTACTGACGCTCTTACAGTGCAGCACTCCCTCAGTACTGACCCTCTGACAGTGCGGCACTCCCTCAGTACTGACCCTCTGACAGGGCAGCACCCGCTCAGTACTGACGCCCTGACAGTGTAGCACTCTCTCAGTACTGACCCTCTGATAGTGCAGCACTCCCTCAGTACTGACCCTCTGACAGTGCAGCACTCCCTCAGTACAGACCCTCTGACAGTGCAGCACTCCCTCAGTACTGACTCTCTGACAGTGCAGCACTTCCTCAGTACTGACCCTCTGACAGTACAGCACTCCCTCAGTACTGACCCTCTGACAGTGCAGCACTCCCTCAATACTGACCCTCTGACAGTGCAGCACTCCCCCAGTACTGACCCTCTGACAGTGCAGCACTGCCTCAGTACTGACCCTCTGACAGTGCAGCACTCCCTCAGTACTGAGCCTCTGACAGTGCAACACTCCCTCAGTACTGACCCTCTGACAGTGCGGCACTCCCTCAGTACTGACCCTCTGACAGTGCAGCACTCCCTCAGTACTGACCCTCTGACAGTTCGGCACTCCCTCAGTACTGACCCTCTGACAGTGCAGCACTCCCTCAGTACTGACCCTCTGACAGTGCGGCACTCCCTCAGTACTGACCCTCTGACAGTGCAGTACTGACCCTCTGACAGTGCAGCACTCCCTCAGTACTGACCCTCTGACAGTGCAGCACTCCCTCAGTACTGACTCTCTGACAGTGCGGAGCTCCCTCAGTACTGACCCTCTGACAGTGCGGCACTCCCTCAGTACTGACCCTCTGACAGTGCAGCACTCCCTCAGTACTGACCCTCTGACAGTGCAGCACTCCCTCAGTACTGACCCTCTGACAGTACAGCACTCCCTCAGTACTGACCCTCTGACAGTGCAGCACTCCCTCAATACTGACCCTCTGACAGTGCAGCACTCCCTCAGTACTGACCCTCTGGCAAGTCAGCACTCCCTCAGTACTGACCCTCTGACAGTGCAGCACTCCCTCAGTACTGCCCCTCTGACAGTGCAGCACTCCCTCAGTACTGACTCTCTGACAGTGCGGAGCTCCCTCAGTACTGACCCTCTGACAGTGCAGCATTCCCTCAGTACTGACCCTCTGACAGTGCAGCACTCCCTCAGTACTGACCCTCTGGCAAGTCAGCACTCCCTCAGTACTGACCCTCTGACAGTGCAGCACTCCCTCAGTACTGACCCTCTGACAGTGCAGCACTCCCTCAGTACTGACTCTCTGACAGTGCGGAGCTCCCTCAGTACTGACCCTCTGACAGTGCAGCATTCCCTCAGTACTGACCCTCTGACAGTGCGGCACTCCCTCAGTACTGACCCTCTGACAGTGCGGCACTCCCTCAGTACTGACCCTCTGACAGTGCGGCACTCCCTCAGTACTGACCCTCTGACAGTGCAGCACTCCCTCAGTACTGACCCTCTGACAGTGCAGTACTGACCCTCTGACAGTGCAGCACTCCCTCAGTACTGACCCTCTGACAGTGCAGCACTCCCTCAGTACTGACCCTCTGACAGTGCGGCACTCCCTCAGTACTGACCCTCTAACAGTGCGGCACTCCCTCAGTACTGACCCTCTGACAGTGCAGCACTCCCTCAGTACTGACCCTCTGACAGTGCAGCACTCCCTCAGTACTGACCCTCTGACAGTGCGGCGCTCCCTCAGTACTGACGCTCTGACAGTGCAGCACTCCCTCAGTGCTGACCCTCTGACAGTGCGGCGCTCCCTCAGTACTGACGCTCTGACAGTGCAGCACTCTCTCAGTACTGACCCTCTGATAGTGCAGCACTCCCTCAGTACTGACCCTCTGACAGTGCGGCACTCCCTCAGTACAGACCCTCTGACAGTGCAGCACTCCCTCAGTACTGACTCTCTGACAGTGCAGCACTCCCTCAGTACTGACCCTCTGACAGTACAGCACTCCCTCAGTACTGACCCTCTGACAGTGCAGCACTCCCTCAATACTGACCCTCTGACAGTGCAGCACTCCCTCAGTACTGACCCTCTGACAGTGCAGCACTCCCTCAGTACTGACCCTCTGACAGTGCGGCACTCCCTCAGTACTGACCCTCTAACAGTGCGGCACTCCCTCAGTACTGACCCTCTGACAGTGCAGCACTCCCTCAGTACTGACCCTCTGACAGTGCAGCACTCCCTCAGTACTGACCCTCTGACAGTGCGGCGCTCCCTCAGTACTGACGCTCTGACAGTGCAGCACTCCCTCAGTACTGACCCTCTGACAGTGCGGCGCTCACTCAGTACTGACGCTCTGACAGTGCAGCACTCTCTCAGTACTGACCCTCTGATAGTGCAGCACTCCCTCAGTACTGACCCTCTGACAGTGCGGCACTCCCTCAGTACAGACCCTCTGACAGTGCAGCACTCCCTCAGTACTGACTCTCTGACAGTGCAGCACTCCCTCAGTACTGACCCTCTGACAGTACAGCACTCCCTCAGTACTGACCCTCTGACAGTGCAGCACTCCCTCAATACTGACCCTCTGACAGTGCAGCACTCCCTCAGTACTGACCCTCTGACAGTGCAGCACTCCCTCAGTACTGACCCTCTGACAGTGCGGCACTCCCTCAGTACTGACCCTCTGACAGTGCAGCATTCCCTCAGTACTGACCCTCTGACCGTGCGGCACTCCCTCAGTACTGACCCTCTGACAGTGCAGCACTCCCTCAGTACTGACCCTCTGACAGTGCAGCACTCCCTCAGGACTGACCCTCTAACAGTGCAGCACTCCCTCAGTACTGACCCTCTGACAGTGCGGCACTCCCTCAGTACTGACCCTCTGACAGTGCAGCACTCCCTCAGTACTGGCCTTCTGACAGTGCGGCACTCCCTCAGTACTGACCCTCTGACAGTGCAGCACTCCCTCAGTACTGACCCTCTGACAGTGCGGCACTCCCTCAGTACTGACCCTCTGACAGTGCAGTACTGACCCTCTGACAGTGCAGCACTCCCTCAGTACTGACCCTCTGACAGTGCAGCACTCCCTCAGTACTGACTCTCTGACAGTGCGGAGCTCCCTCAGTACTGACCCTCTGACAGTGCAGCACTCCCTCAGTACTGACCCTCTGACAGTGCAGCACTCCCTCAGTACTGACCCTCTGACAGTGCGGCACTCCCTCAGTACTGACCCTCTAACAGCGCGGCACTCCCTCAGTACTGACCCTCTGACAGTGCAGCACTCCCTCAATACTGACCCTCTGACAGTGCAGCACTCCCTCAGTACTGACCCTCTGGCAAGTCAGCACTCCCTCAGTACTGACCCTCTGACAGTGCGGAGCTCCCTCAGTACTGACCCTCTGACAGTGCAGCATTCCCTCAGTACTGACCCTCTGACAGTGCGGCACTCCCTCAGTACTGCCCCTCTGACAGTGCAGCACTCCCTCAGTACTGACCCTCTGACAGTGCAGCACTCCCTCAGTACTGACCCTCTGACAGTGCGGCACTCCCTCAGTACTGACCCTCTGACAGAGCAGCACTCCCTCAGTACTGACCCTCTGACAGTGCGGCACTCCCTCAGTACTGACCCTCTGACAGAGCAGCACTCCCTCAGTACTGACCCTCTGACAGTGCGGAGCTCCCTCAGTACTGACCCTCTGACAGTGCAGCATTCCCTCAGTACTGACCCTCTGACAGTGCAGTACTCCCTCAGTACTGACCCTCTGACAGTGCAGCACTCCCTCAGTACTGACCCTCTGACAGTGCGGCACTCCCTCAGTACTGACCCTCTGACAGTGCAGCACTCCCTCAGTACTGACCCTCTGACAGTGCGGCACTCCCTCAGTACTGACCCTCTGACAGTGCAGCGCTCCCTCAGTACTGACCCTCTGACAGTGCGGCACTCCCTCAGTACTGACCCTCTGACAGTGCGGCACTCCCTCAGTACTGACCCTCTGACAGAGCAGCACTCCCTCAGTACTGACCCTCTGACAGTGCGGCATTCCCTCAGTACTGACCCTCTGACAGTGCGGCGCTCCCTCAGTACTGACCCTCTGACAGTGCGGCGCTCCCTCAGTACTGACCCTCTGACAGTGCGGCACTCCCTCAGTACTGACCCTCTGGCAGTGCGGCACTCCCTCAGTACTGACCCTCTGACAGTGCAGCACTCCCTCAGTACTGACCCTCTGACAGTGCGGCACTCCCTCAGTACTGACCCTCTGACAGTGCAGCATTCCTTCAGTACTGACCCTCTGACAGTGCGGCGCTCCCTCAGTACTGACCCTCTGACAGTGCAGCGCTCGCTCAGTACTGACCCTCTGACAGTGCGGAGCTCCCTCAGTACTGACCCTCTGACAGTGCGGAGCTCCCTCAGTACTGACCCTCTGACAGTGCAGCACACCCTCAGTACTGACCCTCTGACAGTGCAGCACTCCCTCAGTACTGACCCTCTGACAGTGCGGCATTCCCTCAGTACTGACCCTCTGACAGTGCAGCACTCCCTCAGTACTGACCCTCTGACAGTGCGGCACTCCCTCAGTACTGACCCTCTGACAGTGCAGCACTCCCTCAGTACTGACCCTCTGACAGTGCGGCGCTCCCTCAGTACTGACCCTCTGACAGTGCAGCACTCCCTCAGTACTGACCCTCTGACAGTGCGGCACTCCCTCAGTACTGACCCTCTGACAGTGCGGCATTCCCTCAGCACTGACCCTCTGACAGTACGGAGCTCCCTCAGTACTGCACTGGAGTGGCAGGCTAGATTTTCTGTGCTGAAGTCTCCGTGATGCAGGGACCTGAGCCCAGAACATTATGATTCAATGGCTCGAGTCATATCAAATGGAGCCACAGCTGCCACCACAAGTGATTAATTTCCTCAGGACAAACGTATCGCTTTGCCCAGCTCAAGAATTGTCAGGATTTTCTATTCTGGGTTATATACTTAGTCTGTGGTAGGACTAGAAGGAGGAATTCCACAGTGAGCTATGAAAATATTGGCTATGGTTAGAAGACCTGGGCAATGACGTAATCCCTTCCCCCACGCGCTGTAAGATTGGTGTGCAGAAGGAGAACTTGAAGTGGTACCTGCATCTGCTTCTTCCCAGGTAAATCGCACCGACCCCATGACTGTGGTGCAGTCAGCATTAGAGGCACCTCATCGAATCCACAGCATCCCAGCAGTGCAGAAGTAGGCTATTCAGATCATCAAGTCTGCACTGACCCCCTGAAAGAGCACTTTACCTAGGCCCGCTCCCCCGCCATATACCCGTGACCCCAACTAACCTGCTCATCTTTTGGACACTTAAGGGGCAATTTAGCACGGCTAATCCACCTAACCTGCACATCTTTGGACATGCGCTTCCTGATGCTTGATTCCCACTGAACTGCTGGATTTGAAACTTGCGGAATTTTAATCCACTCCCCTTTCCCAGTTTTTTATCATTTAATATAGATCATCTTGTGTGAATGGATTCAAAGGAATTTGATTAGCGTTTGGTAACTTGGAGTCAACAGAACAACACTTTACTCCCTTCCATGGAAGTGCTTCCTGATGAGAATGCATTAAACTCGAAGGGTGTTTCAAATAGAAAACTTTCACATGATCAGAAAGCAATAGAGAATGGTAACAGTTTCAATCCTTGATTGCAGTTTTCAGTGAGGACATTGTTCCTCTTGTCCTCACCTCCAAGACCCAAGAAATCTTCCAGTGTGTGGTCGATCAGGATTTTACAGATGAGCAACCTTACAAAATGATTAAAAAGGAAGATATTCTGAATGACTTGAAGGCAAGGGGAGGCATCTCCGACTTTTACCCCTTCAAACAGCAGATCCTGGTTAGTAATGTATTTAATTTTGAAATGATTCAGCCACCTGGAAAATGTATATGGAGGTTAAGTGCTCTTCCTAACCCCCATTCAACGACAAGTCATTGAGATAATATTTGTGACTGACCAAAATGCAACTTGAAATATTTCATCTTGTCTGTTGTATTAATTCAGACGAACTGGGAGTGGGTTTCCGTGCATTTTCAAAATAGCCGAGTGACATTAACTGTACCACATTGCAAAGAGTTATTTAGCAGAACTTGAGTACTGCTGAAAAAAGTTAGAGGTCGATGAAGATTTTCATCTTGCACTCATCAGGACAATTCACAAGAATGCCAAATGGCAAAGGGGACATCAATTTATACTGCATGAGAAGAGAGCGCTGATTGCACTTGCCAACCAATCAGTGCTCTCTTCTGATGTGGTATGAATTGTCGTTCCCGTTACATTTGGTATTCTTGCAAATTGTCCTGATGACTGCAAAACAAAAAGTTTCAAAGAACAAAGAAAAGTACAGCACAAGCACAGGCCCTTCGGCCCTCCAAGGCTGCGCCAATCATGCTGCCTGTCTAAACTGAAATCTTCTGCACTTCCTGGGTCCGTATCCCTCTATTCCCATCCTATTCATGTATTTGTCAAGATGCCCCTCAAATGTCACTATCGTCCCTACTTCCACCACCTCCTCCGGCAGCGAGTTCCAGGCACCCACTACCCTCTGTGTCAAAAACTTGCCTCGTACATCTCCTCTAAACCTTGCCCCTCGCACGTTAAACCTATGCCCCCTGAAGTAAAAAAACTCACCACTATTCTGAGAATTCCCCCAATACCAAAAAGGGTCAATAAGACATTCTAAATGGTGAAAAGGGATTCTCACTCCCTGACTCCTATGCAGACTTAGGTGGGTGCCATTCGGCTCAATCTATATTATCAAGTTATCCCCCGTCATAAGAACATAAGAACTAGGAGCAGGAGTCGGCCATCTGACCCCTTGAGCCTGCTCCACCATTCAATTAGATCATGGCTGATCTTTTGTGGACTCAGCTCCACTTTCCGGCCCGAACACCATAACCCTTAATCCCTTTATTCTTCAAAAAACTATCTATCTTTACCTTAAAAACATTTAATGAAGGAGCCTCAACTGCTTCACTGGGCAAGGAATTCCATAGATTCACAACCCTTTGGGTGAAGAAGTTCCTCCTAAACTCAGTCCTAAATCTACTTCCCCTTATTTTGAGGCTATGTCCCCTAGTTCTGCTTTCACCCGCCAGTGGAAACAACCTGCCCGCATCTATCCTATCTATTCCCTCCATAATTTTAAATGTTTCTATAAGATCCCCCCTCATCCTTCTAAATTCCAACGAGTACAGTCCCAGTCTACTCAACCTCTCCTCGTAATCCAACCCCTTTAGCTCTGGGATTAACCTAGTGAATCTCCTCTGCACACCCTCCAGTGCCAGTACGTCCTTTCTCAAATAAGGTGACCAAAACTGAACACAATACTCCAGGTGTGGCCTCACTAACACATGATACAATTTCAACATAACCTCCCTAGTCTTAAACTCCATCCCTCTAGCAATGAAGGACAAAATTCCATTTGCCTTCTTAATCACCTGTTGCACCTGTAAACCAACTTTTTGTGACTCATGCACTAGCACACCCAGGTCTCTCTGCACAGCAGCATGCTTTAATATTTTATCGTTTAAATAATAATCCCGTTTGCTGTTATTCCTACCAAAATGGATAACCTCACATTTGTCAACGTTGTATTCCATCTGCCAGACCCTAGCCCATTCACTTAACCTATCCAAATCCCTCTGCAGACTTCCAGTATCCTATGCACTTTTCGCTTTACCACTCATCTTAGTATCATCTTCAAACTTGGACACATTGCCCTTGGTCCCCAACTCCAAATCATCTATGTAAATTGTGACCAATTGTGGGCCCAACACGGATCCCTGAGGGACACCACTAGCTACTGATTGCCAACCAGAGAAACACCCATTATTCCCCACTCTTTGCTTTCTATTTATTAACCAATCCTCTATCCATGCTACTACTTTACCCTTAATGCCATGCATCTTTATCTGATGCAGCAACCTTTTGTGTGGCACCTTGTCAAAGGCTTTCTGGAAATCCAGATATACCACATCCATTGGCTCCCCGTTATCTACTGCACTGGTAATGTCCTCAAAAAATTCCACTAAATTAGTTAGGCATGACCTGCCCTTTATGAACCCATGCTGCATCTGCCCAATGGGACAATTTCTATCCAGATGCCTCGCAATTTCTTCCTTTATGATAGATGCCAGCATCTTCCCTACTACCAAAGTTAAGCTCACTGGCCTATAATTTCCTGCTCTCTGCCGACCTCCTTTTTTAAACAGTGGTGTCACGTTTGCTAATTTCCAATCCACCGGGACCACCCCAGAGTCTAGTGAATTTTGGTAAAACATCACAAGTGCATCTGCAATTTCCCTAGCCATCTCTTTTAGCACTCTGGGATGCATTCCAGGAGGGCCAGGAGACTTGTCTACCTTTAGCCCCATTAGCTTGCCCATCACTACCTCCTTAGTGATAACAATCCTCTCAAGGTCCTCACCTGTTATAGCCTCATTTCTATCAGTCGCTGGCATGTTATTTGTGTCTTCCACTGTAAAGACCGACCCAAAAAACCTGTTCCGTTCCTCAGCCATTTCCTCATCTCCCATTATTAAACCTCCCTTCTCATCCTCTAGAGGACCAATATTTACCTTAGCCACTCTTTTTGTTTTATATATTTGTAAAAACTTTTACTGTCTGTTTTTATATTCTGAGCAAGTTTACTCTCATACTCTATCTTACTCTTCTTTCTAGCTTTTTTAGTAGCTTTTTGTTGCCCCTAAAGATTTCCCAGTCCTCTCGTCTCCCACCAATCTTTGCGACTTTATATGCTTTTTCCTTCAATATGATATTCTCCATTATTTCCTTAGATATCCACGGTCGATTTTCCCTCTTTCTACCGTCCTTCCTTTTTGTTGGTATAAACCTTTGCTGAGCACTGTGAAAAATCGCTTGGATGCTTCTCCACTGTTCCTCAACTGTTCCACCATAAAGTCTTAGCTCCCAGTCTACCTTAGCTAGTTCTTCTCTCATCCGATTGTATTCTTCTTTGTTTAAACACTAGTATTTGATTTTACTTTCTCACCCTCCATCTGTATTTTAAATTCCACCATATTGTGATTGCTCCTTCCGAGAGGATCCCTAACTATGAGATCATGAATCATGAATCAATCCTGTTTCATTACACAGGACAAGATCTAGGACCGCTTGTTCCCTCGTACGTTCCATTACATACTGTTCTAGGAAACTATCACAGATACATTCTATAAACTCCTCCTCACGGTTGCCTTGACCGATCTGATTAAACCAATCGACATGTAGATTAAAATCCCCCATGATAACTGCTGTACCATTTCTACATGCATCAGTTATTTCTTTGTTTATTGCCTGCCCCACCATAATGTTACTATTTGGTGGCCGATAGACTACTCCTATCAGTGACTTTTTTGCCTTACTATTCCTGATTTCCACCCAAATGGATTCAACCTTACCCTCCATAGCACTGATGTCATCCCTTACTATTGCCGGGATGTCATCCTTAAATAACAGAGTAACACCGCCTCCCTTACCATCCACTCTGTCCTTCCGAATAGTTTGATACCCTCGGATATTTAACTCCCAGTCGTGACCATCCTTTAACCATGCTTCAGTAATGGCCACTAAATCATAGTCATTCACGATGATTTGTGCCATCAACTCATTTACTTTATTTCGAATACTACGAGCAGTCAGGTAAAGTACACTTATGTTGGTTTTTTTACCTCTGTTTTGAATCTTAACATCTCCAGTTTTATTCCTTTTAGTATTACTGGGCCTATTCACTGAGCTCCCCTTAGTCACTGTACCTTGTACTGTCGCCCTTTTTGATTTTTGACTATGTCTTCTCTGCCTTGCACTTTTCCCCTTACTTCCTTTTGCTTCTGTCCCTGTTTTACTAACCCATAACCCATATCTTCATATAAGAATTTTATCTACTTAGTAGAATCGATCCTGGGTCCCGCGTTGCTAAGTAAGTAAAGTTAACTTTGTAATGACCACTGTTTTAAGTTGTCTTATTATTATATTTTTTCTTTCAAAAGATTAAATCACTGTCTTTACAGAAAACTATAAAGATCTTGCTTCTGGATTCTCCTGGTTGGTTGAAAAGACCTTCAGGTCCACCTTGACAATCTCTCTTCTTTAGCTTTTGGTCTTCCTCAGATGGATTTGCTGTTCAGCTCGGTTTCTGTGTTCTATCCTTCCCAAGACCGAGGGCAGCTATGAGAGCTGACTCTGCTGGTTGTCTCCCTTTTTAGGGTTTATATTCCATTTCTAGCAGTTATTAAGCTTATATGACATTATCGTAAAGTTATTTTATTTTACCCTTGATTGTACAAAGTCCTTTAATCTGAATTATTTCTAACACAACTATGTATTCGTGTTGAGCATGACTTCATCTCATCGAACACTGATTACATTGTTACCCTTGTGATGTTCAAAAGTGCTTTGATCCTAGACGGGTGTTACATCTGGTTCCTGTCACTTCTTAAAGTTGCTTTATTATCAAATAGTGCCCCCAGCTCAGAACTTTGACTCTGATTTGGGTCTCTCGTGTGTTCCTGTGGACACATTGTCTTCACATATTCACCTGGTGTCAGCAGAATTTCACACCTAACAGTTGTCACCCAATTCAACTGAAGATCCTAGCAATTCTTTTTTAGCTGCTTAATAAAATAATTAACTTCAAAGAAGGTACAAAATATTGCTTTTTTTCCATATAATTAAAAGTTCAATGTGCTGTGACTTAAAATACTTGCATCAGTTTTACAGCTTGAATAGTCACAAACTGTTTTCTTAACGCCTGCTTGATAAAGGTTATCTGCATTTCAAGACCTTCTTTTGCAGCTGCTGTTAACCCTTCGTGGGATTTTCCCCTACATTCTCTCATGTACCTTATCAAGGTATTGCCAGACGTCCATGTTTCAAATGACATATTTTCCCATTTTTACTTTTACACCTCTGGTAATTGACCCCTCTACCCTGGGAAAAAGTCTCTGACTATCCACTCTGTCTATGCCCCTCATAATATTGTACACCTCTATCAGGTCGCCCCTCAACCTCCGTCGTTCCAGTGAGAACAAACCGAGTTTATTCAACCTCTCCTCATAGCTAATGTCCTCCATACCAGGCAACATCCTGGTAAATCTCTTCTGCACCCTCTCTAAAGCCTCCACATCCTTCTGGTAGTGTGGCGACCAGAATTGAAAGCTATACTCCAAGCGTGGCCCAACTAAAGTTCTATACAGCTGCAACATGACTTGCCACTTTTTATACTCAATGCCCCGGCCAATTAAGGCAAGAATGCCGCATGCCTTCTTGACTACCATTTCCACCTGTGTTGCCCCTTTCAGTGACCTGTGGACCTGTACACCTATATCTCTGACTGTCAATACTCTTGAGGGTTCTACTATTCATTGTATATTCCCTACCTGCATTAGACCTTCCAAAATGCATTACCTCACATTTGTCCGGATTAAACTCCATCTGCCATCTCTCCGCCCAAGTCTCCAAATAATCTAAATCCTGCTGTATCCTCTGACAGTCCTCATCGCTATCCAAAATTCCACAAACTCACTAGTCAGACCATTTACAATTTCCTCCAAATCATTTGTATATACTACGACCAGCAAAGGTCCGAGCACTGCACCCTGTGGAACACCAATAGTCACAGCCCTCCAATTAGAAAAGCACCCTTCCATTGCTACTCTCTGCCTTCTATGACCTAGCCAGTTCTGTATCCATCTTGCCAGCTCACCTCTGATCTCATGTGACTTCACCTTTTGTACCAGTCTGCCATGAGGGACCTTGTCAAAGGCCTCACTGAAGTCCGTATAGACAACATCCACTGCCCTACCTGCATCAATCATCTTTGTGACCTCCTCGAAAAACTCTATCAAGTTAGTGAGACGCGACCTCCCCTTCACAAAACCGCGCTGCCTCTCGCTAATACGTCCACTTGCTTCCAAATAGGAGTAATGAAATGAAAATCGCTTATTGTCACTAGTAGGCTTCAAATGAAGTTACTGTGAAAAGCCCCTAGTCGCCACATTCCGGCGCCTGTTCGAGGGGGGCTGGTACGGGAATTGAACCGTGCTGCTGGCCTGCCTTGATCTCCTTTCAAAGCCAGCGATTTAGCCCTGTGCTAAACCAGCCCCAGTAGATCTGTAGATCCTGTCTCGAAAAATTCTCTCGAGTCATTTCTCTACCACTGACGTAAGGCTCCCCAGCCTGTAGTGCCCTGGATTATCCTTGCTGCCCTTCTTAAACAAAGGAACACAATTGGCTCTTCTCCAGTCTTCTGGGACATCACCTGCAGACAGTGAGGACCCAAAGATTTCTGTCAAGGAAACAGTAGTTTTTTTTAAGCAAGTATCACATTAATCCCTCCCAAAGGAAATAAATTCAATTTCTAATTTCAAGCATGAGGATGTAATTTCGAATTTGAAATGCAACTTGGACAATTAATAATATCACAAGGCAATGGAATTCGTAATGAGAGTTGGCACTTGAGGGAGTTTGAGTGGGTCCAGTGTTGATAAGGCAACGATTCCAACTGTGATTCCTCATGGTTTTATAGGAACTTTACTGATCACCACTAAACCACCTTTGATTTTTTTTTTAAACACAGGATCATGCAACAGAAGAATTTCTAGTTGTTCTTGACAAAGATTTCAAATACGGTCAAAGTTTCTACATGGTTATGAATGAAACGATGAAGGATGTGATTCTACAGGTATGATATTTTCTTGACGTAGAGGGAGAAGGAGGCCATTCAGCCCCTCCAGTCTGTTCTATCTTTCAGTGAGGTAATTGCTAATTTGTCTCCAAATGTCACACCAAATAATCACCCTACCCATTTGCACTCCCCCGTCCACCCCACCCTATCTCCGTCACCCCATAACCTAACCTGAACATGAAGGGTTAATTTATCATGGCCAACCCACCTAACCCACACATCTTTGGACTGTGTGAGGAAACCGGAGGACCCATGGGAACTCCACAGTCACCCAAGGCTGGATTTAAACTCGGGTCCCAGGCGCTGTAAGGCAGCAGTGCTAGCCACCGTGCCGCCCTTTTTAAAAAAAAGTGATTTTCTATCCCGTTCTTAAAGTTACAAAGCCAATGCGCAGACAAGGCAAGCCTTTAATCCATCTCTTCCTTTCAGATAATAGTCTAATTTCCTTTTAAATGCCTCAGTTATACCTCCCTCCACCACATTCTGAGGCAGTGCATTCCAGACCCTGACCACTCGCCGTGTGAAAATGGTTTTCCGCAATGGTGCCATTTGCTTCTTTTGCCAATTACCTTAAATCTGTGCCCATCTCATTCTCAAGATTTCCACCAGTGGGAACAGTTGCTCCCTATCTACTCTGTCCAGACCCCTCATGATCTTGAATAGCTCCATCAAATCTTCTCTCAACTTTCCTTTCTCCAAGGTTAAACAGCCCAAAACTTCCTCGAACTATCCACGTAACTGAAGCTCCTCATCCATTGATTGATTGATATTTATTGTCGCATGTACCGGAGTATAGTGAAAAGTATTTTTCTGTGGCCAAGGGAACGTACACAGTACGTACGTAGTAGACAAAAAGAACAATCGACAGAGTACATTGACAAATGGTGCATGAACAAATAGTGATTGGTTACAGTGCGGAACAAGGCCAAACAAGTGCAGCATAGGGCGTCGTGAATAGACTGCCTGAGAGAGCTCACAGAGAGTCGCCATGCTCCGGCACCACCTTGTGGAACCATGAAACCATTCTCATTCATCTTTTCTGCACTCTCTCTGATTCCTTCCCAGCTTTCTGGAAGAATGATGTCCAGGACTGGAGACAGTGTTCCAGTTGCGGCTGCCCCAGTATCGTGTGCCTTTGTTCATTCTCTTGCCGAACAAAAGCTTGCCAGTCTCGGTTTTCAGGATGCCTGTCTAACCTCAGCACCATTATTTGGGAAGGCAGAGTTCCAGATTTCCCAGCGATCTTGGCTCTTTGTTGCTGGGACCCAGCAATGTGCCGCAACCCCCTGAAAAGGAAAAGATTATGAGAAATGTCACTGAAACCGCCCGTTTGTTTAAATAATGTTTATCTCTTCCTCGCAGTCATTTGAACAGAAACAGGAAGTAAAGGGAAAGGACGAGGAGGAGGAGGAGGAAATATATTTCAGAGATATCAGAATTAAAAGTTGGACGGATCTGGGCAGCGGCATTGAAATTGAACATGAAAAAGTTGAAGAATTACCAACTAAGGTCAAATATTTCTTTCACTTTTGTGGCATCTTAGTTGAGACAGAGCACGCTCAAAAAGTAAATTTCAATGGGGCCAGTCAGTATCTTTCTCTAATTTGGCCAATTTCTCCCCTCATTTTTCACATCTGCACAATGTTGCACTGGGTAATGTTTTTTTTTGTTTAAAATTAAATAAGGCCTCGTCCTTGCCTTCATGGGGAACACTGTCATCTCCAGATTAGAAGGTTCTGGGTCCATAGCCCCACAGCAGAGAGCTGGAGCACAAACCCCAAACTGATCCTGCACTACAGTACTGAGGGAATGTTGCACTGTCTGAGATGCTGTCTTATGGAAGCGGTGTTAAATAGAACCTCTGTCTGCCCTGTGTAAAAGATATCGAAACATAGAGCAGCAGATAATAAAGAAAGCAAATGGAATGTTGGCATTTATAGCTAAAGGAATATAGTATAAAGGTAAGGAAGTGTTGTTGCAACTACACAAGGCATTGGTGAAGCCACACCTGGAGTTTTGTGCACAGTTTTGGTCTCCTTATTTGAGGAAAGATGTAACTGCATTGGAGGCAGTTCAGAGGAGGTTCACTAGGTTGATTCCAGGAAGGAGGGGTTTGCCTTATGAAGAGAGATTGCACAGTTAAGGCTTATACTCTTTAGAGTTTAGAAGAACGGGGGGGGGGGGATCAAATTGAGGTATACAAGATGATAAACGAGATGGATAAAGTAGACCTGGAGGGGGGATGCTTCCTCTATCCCACCTGAAACATCTAAATCCTGGAACGTTTAGCTGTCAATCCTGTCCTTCCCTCCACCAGGTCTCTGTAATGGCAGCAACATCATAGTTCCAAGTACTAATCCAAGCTCTAACGTCATCTGCCTTACCCGTAATACTTCTTGCATTAAAACATATGCACTTCAGGCCACCAGACCCGCTGTTTTTAGCAACATCTCCCTGTCTGCTCTTCCTCAGAGCCATGCTGGCCCTATTCCCTAGTTCTCCCTCAATGCTTTCACCTTCTGGCCTATTGCTCCGGTACATATCTAATGAACTTATGACCAGGATGAGGCCATTCAGCCCTTCGAGCCTGTTCCGCCGTTCATTATGATCATGGCTGATGCTCCAACTCAGTAACCGTTCCAGCTTTCCCCCCATACCTTTTGATCCCTTTAGCCCTAGGAGCTATATCTAAAGGCAGAAGAGTTCTCCGCAGTGGCCTGACCAATATTCATCCCTTAATCAACATCACTAAAGAACACAGGCTATCGAGTCATAATTATTTGGACTTAGATGAACAGGTCACATTTATGACATTTGCAGATGATGCAAAAATTAGCTCTGGAATTTCTGCAAGGACGTATTTCTCCACCCCCTCCCTACTCCCCCAATTAGTAAAAGCAGTCGCAAACCGGCCAGCTTTAAAAAAAAAAGGCCTCTTCACAGAGATAATACTCAGGAGACAACCTTAACCACGTGAGAGTGGAACTGCCACCCACAGGGCCCCTCTGATTGGCCAGCAGCTGAGTAGTCCCAGCAACACCAGCTGCAAGAGGTGACCGCTGCTGGCATTACATCCCGCAGCCTCCGGGAAGAAGTGCCTTGCATGAAGGCTTAAATTAAATTGGGTTTTCTTTTGGGTGCAGAGGCATTGGGGACCCTGGGGGAGATGGTCAGGGGGTAGGCGGAGGGTTTGGGAGTCTTGAAAGAGGCATTAAGGGAGGGTATCAACTTAGGGGAAGGGGCATCGAAAGGACATGTCCCCAATGGAGATAAACCTACTCTCCTTTCTGCCTTTTCAGTAGAGTCGGTGATAAAAGAAAGCTGGCTTCTTTCCTCCACCTCTCCCTGCTCTGTGTTAAGGTGGGAGAGGCAGAATTAGCTTCATAATGGCCCTTAACGGCCTTACCCACCTAGCGTAGCACAGGGGTGGGCGGGAAGGCAGTGGGCTTGAGGCCTGTCCTATTTCACCTGTTCCCGCCCAGTAGTTTTCCACAGGGCTCAGTGTTGGGGTCCCTGCTGTTTGCCGTATACATTAATGATTTAGATTTAAATGTTGGCGGCATGGTTGAGACATTTGCAGTTGACACAAAAATTGATCAGGTAGTTGATAGTGAAGATAGCTGTTGACTCCATGAAGATATCATTGGTTTGGTTGAGTGGGCAGAGAAGTGGCAAATGGAGTTCAATCCAGAAAAGAGTGAGGGAAAGCAAAGGAATGCTCAATAAATGGGAGGATAATGAGAGGGGTTGAGGAAGTGAAGTGCATGTCCACAGGTCCTTGAAGATGTCCGGATAGGTGGACAAGGTGGTAAAGAGAGCATATGAATGCTTTCCTTTATTGGGCAAGGTATTGGATACAAAAGCAGGGGTGTAATGACGGAACTGTATCAAGCGTTGGTTAGGTCACAGCTGGGATTTTGTGTACAGTTCCTGTCACCACATTACAGGTAGGGCATGATTGCTCTGGCGAGAGTGCAGAGGAGAGTCACAAGAATGTCGTCGAGCTTGAAAATTGCAGCTGTGGGAGAAATTAGATAAGCAGGGGTTGTTTTCCTCCGAATAGAAAAGAGGCTTAGGGGTGACCTAATTGAGGTGTAGAAAATATTGAGCGCCATGATGGGGAGATGCTGGCGTTGGACTGGGGTGAGCACAGTAAGAAGTCTTGCAACACCAGGTTAAAGTCCAACTGGTTTGTTTCAAATCACTAGCTTTTGGAGCACTTCACCTGAGGAAGGAGCAGTGCTCCGAAAGCTAGTGATTTGAAGCAAACCTGTTGGACTTTAACCTTGTGTTGTAAGACTTCCTAAAATAATGAGAGGCCTAGACAGTGTCAACAGGAAGGACCTGTTTCCCCAGCTGAGGGGTCAGTTGTCAAAGGGCATAGATTTAAGGTGCTTGGTAGAAGGATCAGAGGGGACACATGGGAAAACATTTTCACCCAGAGGGTGGGGGGTGTGCAGAATTCACTTCCCGAGTTGGTAGTTGGGGCCAAAAGGCTCAACTCATTTAAAAGGTCCTTGTATGGGACCTGTAAGGCTACAGACCAGGGGCTAGAAATTGAGATTAAAATGAGCAACTAGTTTATTTTATCTCTGATTTGGCCGGCAGGTACGTGATGGGCTGAACGGCCACTTTCTGCGCAGTAACTTTGCTGATATCAGATCTATTCCTATGAAGAAAAATAAACAATGTGGCACATATTGATAATTCCAGTTGTAAAATGTTTAAACACTCCATGCAGGTGAAGTTTATGATTTCGCGTGTCCGTAGAGAGTTTGGGGTCCCGGTGGTATTTCATGATCGCAATGATGCTGAAACAAAGGACAGCTACATGGAGTGCACATCCTACCAGGACAAGAATTTCAGCATTAAAAAACTGGAAAGGGACATCGGGATCCAGGCTGTCTGCATATTAGAGGAGTGCAGCACACAGACAGTATGGTAAGTTAACATGTCGATTAATCAGTGCGCTCCTAACCTTAACCTACCTCCCAATGATGTGAACATTAGCTGGAATGGGGTTTCATGGATGAGGAGCTTAAGATAGCACAAGCCAACCAAGTTGTGGTTTATTTGCACACTCGCCTGAAGGGTGGAGAGGGGGTGTCAGCAAACAGCAGATACTCCTTCAATTGGCAACACAATGGGTCATGTTAGTGGACTAATAATCCAGAGTCCTAGACTAAAGGTTCAGAGGCAAGGGCTCAAATTCCCCCCCCCCCCCCCCCCCGCCCGCCCCCCGCCCGCCCCACACACACACACACACACACACACATACACACACACATATACACACATACACACACACACACACACACACATATATACATACACACACACACACACACACACACATATATACATACACACACACACACATAAAGCTGGGGAATTTTAATTACATTAATGAAATAAATCTGGAATGAAAATAAAGAACAATAATAATCTTTATTAGTGTCACAAGTAGGCTCACATTTACACTGCAGTGAAGTTACTGTGAAAAGCTCCTAGTCGCCACATTCCGGTGCCTGTTCGGGTACACAGAGGGAGAATTCAGAATGTCCAATTCACCTAACAGCACGTCTTTCGGGACTTGTGGGAGGAAACCAGAGCACCCGGAGGAAACCCACGCAGACACGGGGAGAACGTGCAGACTCCGCACAGACAGTGACCCAAGCCGGGGATCGAACCTGGGACCCTGACGCTGTGAAGCAACAGTGCTAACCACTGTGCTACCATGCCACCCTCACATCAGTAATAATGACCATATGATAATTGGATTATTATAAAAGCCAACCTGGTTTTTAAATGCCCTTTAGAGAAGGAAATGTGCTGGACAAGACTTACTGCTGCTCTGGGCCTCCATGCCACCCCAGGCCCACAGCAACATGTTTGATTCTGAACAGTGTGTGAGATGACGTAGAAAGCTAACAAAGTGATACGCCACCAGCTTGGGGGACGGGATGGACAGTAAAGTCTGATCTGCCAGCAATGGCCACATCCCATAAGCGAACAAAAGCTTACCACAGATTTAAGGTAAATTTTATTTTCATAAATTTAGCGTACCCAATTAATTTTTTCCAATTAAGGGGCAATTTAGCCAATCCACCTACCCTGCACATCTTTGGGTTGTGGGGGCGAAACCCCGCAAACACGGGGCGAATGTGCAAACTCCACACGGACAGTGACCCAGAGCCGGGATCGAACCTGGGACCTCGGCGCCATCAGGCTACAGGGCTAACCCACTGACCCACTTTGCTGCCACACAGATCAGCTCAAGAATCGGAGAGTGAGATGAGGATAGTTGTTTTTTTATTTGCCTTTTGATTTCTTACACTTTAAAACACACATCCCTGAGGGGATGAGAGAAACAGAAACAAGGCATTGGATTCAGTGCAGGGGAGATTTATCAGGGTGGACTTTAATTATATGAAGTAACGGGAGAAGCTGGGGTGGTTGGAGAACTTCAAGGGATATTTAACGGAGGTGTTCCAAATCGTGAAGGATTTTGAAAAAGTTAATAAAGAGAAACTGTTCCTCGTGGCAGGAGGGCAACATAGATTTATGGTAACTCGCAGAAGAACTGAGGGGGAGATGAAGAGTATTTGTTTTTATACAGCGAGTTGTTGTGACCAGGATGGCTCTGCCGCAAAGGGAGGTTGAAGCAGATTCATCAGCAATTTTCAACGGGAATTGGATATATAGTTGAAATGGAAAATGCAGGACTAGGGGAATGGGCACGGAGAGTGGCTGGATAGCTCCTTCAGAGGGCCAGCACAGGCACAATTGGACAAAAGGCCTCCTTCTGAGCTGTGAAATTCAAAGATACCCCGTGAATTATCGCGTAAGATTCGGTGAAGCATTCCGGATAGAATTTTACCATGTTTAAACTCTTGCTGTTTCAGGACATATCCACGGAACGCTTGCACCCAGTATACACCCACCGAGTTTACCCAGGAGGAAAAAGATGAAATTTTAAAATCTGAAGCCCTCAACACATTTATCAACTCGGTTGCTTTGAGGTATGGTGGCAGATCACAACTGTATTCAAAGTGGCCAACTCTGGTTGGCTGGAGGTTACATCACATCACCATTCTAACTTCATCAATAGGGGGTTTTATACCTCCCCGATTTTCAATCTCTATCCCCCTCCCTATCTACATATATATATATTAATAAACTAAAGTGTTCAAATTAAAAGGAAAATGCACAGAATTCCCGAAAGATTCTTGCTCATTGGGGTTCCAAGGAGATTAATATTTAATTCCTAAAGACTCAAAGACGCCTTGCAGGATTATCAAAGCTTTGTTGTATAATGTTCAGGTTATATTGGCTTTAGATGGGTGCACGGCAATACATACAGGGCATCTAAAAGTTAGATTATCAGATTCAATCAATTAACCTTGCATTCCTGGGTTATACAAGACTTCCTGTTTGAATTCCTCCAATCACGTATTGAAACAGCTCACATGGAAGTCACAAATGATGTCCGCCCGTGACAATGGTAAACTTTCCCTTCTTCTCAACCTATCTGCATGTTTGACAAGGTTGTCCACACCACCCTCCTTCAAAGCCTCTCCACTGTTACCCAAATGGGTCAGGCTGCTCTCACCTGGTCCCATTGGCCGCGATCTATCGGCCCCATTGCGCCCCACTCAAGATGCGACGAGGCTGGTAAGTCTTGCCAGAGGCCTCTCGTGAGTTAGATCTCGCGAGGCGTCGCGCTCTGAATCACGGCTATTGAGGTCGGGATCCAGATTTGCATTTTCAAGTGAGTAGGCAGTCTCACTTGAATATGTCTTCGCAGATCTACCCAGTGCCCAGGATCAAACAACACTGGTTTCCACATATGAGGAACAGGGTTACCGGCACTTGGCGGGGGAGCGATTGGAGGCCCCTATGTGGTCGGGCTCGAGGCAGTGTGGTACCCTGGAATCCCTGGTGCCACCTGGGAACCCTGGTGGTGTCATCTGGGCACCCTGGCAGTGTCACCTGGGTGCAACTCTGGCACTGCCAGGCTGGTGGGGCACTTGCTCGGAGTCAGGCTTGCGATGCCCAAATGGGATCTTGCTCATGCTTGGGATTGGGGCTGGGGGGGGTGCCCTGTACTTATGAGAGGGGTGAAGGGATGTTGCGGGGGATCTGGAGAACCCTGTGGATGATTTAAAGATCAGATGCCTCCCCGATCCCCGATCTCTTCCTGCACAGGTGAGCTTGGCTCATTAGTGCAGAAAATGAGCCTAATTTTAATCTCAGCTGGGGCGTTCCTCAGCTGGTGAATGGTCATTTAACCATTGCAGGCTCTCCATGATATTGTGTTAATAAACTCCTGAAATGAAGCTCAAAGTCTCTATCTAATATTGTTTCCCTGACAGAACCCCCAATTTTAATGGCACCATTATTGGTCATCGTTCCTTCAGCGGCCTGGCCTCTAGACTCCGCATTTCCCACCTTGCACGTCTCTATCTCTTTCTTAAGGTGTTTCTTAAAACCTAGGTCTTTGACCAATCCGCTGGTCATCCACCTGAGGCTCTCCTTATGTAACTGTGTCAAATCTGATTGAATAATCATAGAACATAGAACAGTACAGCACAGAACAGGCCCTTCGGCCCTCGATGCTGTGCCGAGCAATGATCACCCTACTCAAACCCACGTATCCACCCTATACCCGTAACCCAACAACCCCCCCTTAACCTTACTTTTTAGGACACTACGGGCAATTTAGCACGGCCAATCCACCTAACCCGCACATCTTTGGACTGTGGGAGGAAACCGGAGCACCCGGAGGAAACCCACGCACACACGGGGAGGACGTGCAGACTCCGCACAGACAGTGACCCAGCCGGGAATCGAACCTGGGACCCTGGAGCTGTGAAGCATTTATGCTAACCACCATGCTACCGTGCTGCCCTGTGTCAGCACCATGAGCGGTTTTAGTATATTAACAGTGTTATATACATGCAAGTTTTTGTTGTGATACACTTGAATCTGTTAGAATTTTGAAAAGTAAATTTCAGATGTGAGAAAACATATTCAGAAGTCAAGGTTGCCAACACTCTGTCATACAAATTGTGGTTAGAAGGGTTAAACTCTCCCATATGTTACGATCTCAGACCCGATCCCATCAGTGCCTGGGATACTGGACAGAAAGACCAATATTTTGTTTTAATTTTGTCGAACTGTGAGCTGCAGGAGTGATTACAAGGGGAAATAGGGATATGGTAAATTAAAACAAACTTTATTACTAACTCAGTATTAAAATCTTTACCATCACACCAGAAAACAGCTTACAATTACTCCTTGAGCAATATGATGTGGAGATGCCGGCGTTGGACTGGGGTGAGCACAGTAAGAAGTCTTACAACACCAGGTTAAAGTCCGACAGATTTGTTTCAAACATGAGCTTTCGGAGCACTGCTCCTTCTTCCGGTGAATGACAATAGTAAAAAAAACGCACCGACTTCCTCAGAAGACAAACACGGGACACGACCTTCAGAGTACCCTTCGTAGTCCAATACATTCCTGGAGCGGAGAAATTACGACGCCTTCTTCACAGCCTTCAGCACGTCATCGATGAAGCCAAACACCTTGCCAAGGTCATCCCCACTACTTGCCTTCAAACAACCACGCAACCTCAAACAAACCATTGTTTGCACCAAACTACCCAACCTTCAGAACAGCAACCACAAAACCACACAAGCCTGCTATGGCAATCTCTGCAAGGTGTGCCAGATCAGCGACTCGTGAGACTCGGCCAACGTTGGCTACCTCATACGCTGCAGGAAAGGATGTCCCGAAGCGTGGTACATTGGGGAGACCATGCAGACACTGCGACAACAGATGAACGAACATCGCACGACAATCGCCAGGCAGGAATCTTCCCTTCCAGTCAGAGAACACTTCAGCAGTCAAGGACATTCAGCCTCTGATCTTCGAGTAAGCGTTCTCCAAGGCGGCCTTCAGGACACGCGACAACACAGAATCGCCGAGCAGAACCTTATAGCCAAGTTCCGCACACATGAGTGTAGCCTCAACTGGCACCTTGGATTCATGTTGCATTACATTCATCCCCCACCATCTGGCCTGGACTTGCAAAATCCTACCAACTGCCCTGCCTTGAGAGAATTCACACCTCTTTAACCGGTGATTATCCCTCTCTCCAGTTGCTCCGATTGAACCTGTAAAGATTTAATTACCTGCAAAGACTCGCATTCAAAGTATCATCTTGTATCTTTGACTTTTGTCTACATAAATGTTTCTGGAACATACCTCTTCATTCACCTGAGGAAGGAGCAGGGCTCCAAAAGCTAGTGATTCGAAACAAACCTGTTGGGCTTTAACCTCTTGTTGTAAGACTCTTACTGTTCGATGAGATGATGACTGATCTGATGTGATAATCCTCTATTCTACTTTCCCACCTTATCACCATAACCCTTGATTCCCTGACTGATTAAAAACGTATCTATCTCGGCCTTGAACATACTTAACAATTCTGCTTCTACAGCTACCTGTGGTAAATAATTTCACAGATTCACTGCCCGCCGAGAGAAGAAATTCCTGCTCATATCTGCCTCAAATTGGCTATCCCCACTCTGAGAGTACCCCTTGCATAAAGCAGTAGACATTAGCTCAGTACACAATATGAAATCAAAGACTGTTAGATTTATGCTGGATAAGGATAAAAAGATGTGGAACAAGACTGATGGATGCAATTATCATACAGATCAACCAGAATTTCACTGAATGTTGTGTTCAGAAAATAAAGATAGTTTTGAGGGATTTATATTTGTAGTGGTAAACATTAGAAATAAGGTGCTATTGTCGTCTGGTGCACTGACCTCTACCTCGCAGAGGCTTAGCGCCAACTCTCAGATACTTCCTCTTACCTCCCCCCGGACTATGACCAGACCACTGAACATCAAACCATTATCGCCAACCTTCCATGCTTAATATCCCAGGCCAAAAACACTCATTCCAGGTTAAGCCGCGTTTCACTTGCATCTCTTCCAATTTGATCTACTGCCTTCGCTGCTCCCAATGTGGTCTCCTCTATATCAGAGGGATCAAACACAGACTCGGTGATCGCTTTGCTGACCATCTTCGGTCTGTGCGCATTCAGGACCCTGACCTTCCTGTTGCTTGCCATTTTAACAAAAGACCCTGCTCCCATGACCACATGTCTGTCGCGGCCTGCTGCAGTCTTTCCCCTTGGCACCTGTCAACATTAGCACCGGGTTCCAGTGAAGAGCAACGCAAACTGGAGGAACAACATCTCATCTTCCGGTTAGGCATGTTACAGCCTTCCGGCCTGAACATCAAATTCAACAACTTCAGATGATCAGCTCCACCCCATCTCGAACCATTTGTTTTCATTTCATTTTAACTGTCTTTTACCGTTTCCCTCTTTCTTAATATATATTCAATCCCCCCCCCCCCCCCCAACCTTATCCACCTTTCCTTCACCTTTCTCCTCTTTGCTTCCCCCTTCCCCTCATCTACAGTTCATCCTCTGATGTTAGTTTCCCTGCTGTTTGACCTTTCATATCTTTTGTCCTCTCTGGGCACTGCCATTAGCACTCTTTCCCCTTGGCATCTGTCAACATTAGCACCGGGTTTCCCTGGGTTTCTGTGGCTATGACTCCTCTTTCATTCTCACTCCTCAGTATAAATATTTTTCACTGTCTCTGTCTGTTAGCTTTGACAAAGAATCATTGGACTCAAAACGTGAGCTCTTTTCTCTCCCTACAGATGCTGCCAGACTTGCTGAGATTTTCCAGCATTTTCTCTTTCGTTTCAGATTCCAGCATCCGCAGTAATGTGCTTTTATTAAAAATAAGGTATTGTTTTAAGTGGGTTTAATTTAATATTTTTAATGTGCTTGGAAGGATAAAACCTATAGTTAGACTCATGGTGGACAACGGTGTTTGTATGTTTGAGGGTTGGTTAAGTTCCAAATGTGTTCTATTGTGCTTAGAGGCTGTTACTGTATGAAGAGTAAATAAACTAGCTGTGGTTGCTTAGCAATTTGGGAGCCTTGTAAGGTAGAAAATCTTTTAGGTTTTAGCTGGATAAGTTGCAGTTGGAGACAGGACACCAGGGAGTGAATACCTCTCAACAAGATGAAATTCTAGACAGGATGGGAGCTGCAAAGAAGCAGACTTCTAAAATAACTAGTTACAATCCAGATAACCAGAGAATTGGGACTGAAAGAATGTCTCAAAAAGACTGAAGTTAAGAGAATGGATACCAAAGTATTGTACAGTAGAAATCAAGTTAGAAGTCTTACAACACCAGGTTAAAGTCCAACAGGTTTGTTTCAAACACTAGCTTTCGGAGCACTGCTCCTCCCTCAGGTGAATTATTTACCCGAGGAAGGAGCAGTGCTCCGAAAGCTCGTGTTTGAAACAAACCTATTGGACTTTAACCTGGTGTTGCAAGACTTCTTGCTGTGCTCACTCCAGTCCAACGCCGGCATCTCCACATCAGTAGAAATCAAGGAAGAGTAAACAAAGTGTTCTGAGTTAAATAGACAATTGCAGTAACCAGACTTAATGTGGGAACGCAGACTTCAGAGGTAAATCAAACATTTGATGCCATTTTAATAGAGTCTGGGAATCGAGAATGAAAGCAAATGTGAACAGTTTGTACAGCAGCCGAGTCAAAGGAACCCCTGAAGTATAGAACTTGAATACTGGATTCAATGGTAAAAATGGAGCGGAAGCTATGTTTAAAAGAGTAATTTTAAAAACCGGCACTGGATTTCAAAACTCAAACCACAAAGGCAAATTTTAACGCATGTTTTTTGGGAGAGGACATTCACTTTGGTTCAGTGTGTGTTTACAGGAACTTTGCGTTACTGAGACCATTTAAGATGTACTTTGTAATCTTTGTTACTCTTAAAATCTGTGTGTATTTGCTAAGCTAAGGGGGGAATAAAGGAGTATAGTATAATAGTCCAGTACTTTCATTTTAATAAGTGTTTTTCTCTTGTTAAATTACTGGTGGCCCTGTGACTCTGTTCTCCATGTTTTATATATAAAAGTTACAGTCTTTTGAGTCAGGGTTCCATTCTGGAATCTTCTCATCCAGTTGTAACATCAACTAGGATCATAACAGGTGAAACAGACCCAAAGGGCTGAAGAGCCTCTTTCTGCTCCCCTGATTCTTCCTCAATTTCTTCTTCTTTCAGGGTAGAAGGTGAAGATATTGGAGAAGAGAGGGTCACGGAAAGCATAAAATAGACGGAGGGAGATCTCAACATAATAGAATCAAAGCAAAATAATGCAGATGTTGGAAATCTGAAATAAAAACAAAATGCAGAAATAACTCAGCAAGTCTGGCAGCATCTGTGGAAAGAGGAAAAGAGTTAATATTTCACATCCAACATGGCTCATATGACAGATGACTGAAAGACTTTAAGAATATTGGGTTCTAAATATTGTGCAATTAAAGGGTTAAAAGCCTTGGGTTAGAGTGTGTTTGATGCAATGGTCATTTAGAAAAAAAAAAGAATTCTGTTTTGCAGGGCCTGGGTGTTTTTAGCAGCCAGAAGGTGAAATTGAGAAAGGAATGTGTTTTTCAGTCTAGGCTAACGGACTGTGGTTTGACTGGGGAAGCCCCGAGCGAGTTAAAGTTCTTTACAGCCTGCAGAGACCATTTGATTTCCAGCTTGGGACAATGAAGTCATTGCTGGGTGGAGCCAAGGAATGCAGAGAGTCATTTTGAAAGGCTTTTGGAGAGGCAGTTTTGGGAGAAAGCTGTGGAGAGAGGCAGTTTTTGGAGAAAGCTGTGGAGAGAGGCAGTTTTGGGAGAAAGCTGTGGAGAGAGGCAGTTTTGTGGAGAAAGCTGTGGAGAGAGGCAGTTTTTGGAGAAAGCTGTGGAGAGAGGCAGTTTTGGGAGAAAGCTGTGGAGAGAGGCAGTTTTGTGGAGAGAGGCAGTTTTGGGAGAAAGCTGTGGAGAGAGGCAGTTTTGTGGAGAAAGCTGTGGAGAGAGGCAGTTTTGTGGAGAAACGTTGGAGAGGTGAGTTGAATTCTGATCTGCCTGATGTTGAGTCCATTCCCCCCCAGTAAGATAGATTGTGAGCCGTTGTTTGTTGTTTAATTGGAAATTGAGTGTTAGTGTTTAAGTTGTAAATTGTAAACTGTTCTTTTGGGTGTGAAGTTAACAAAGTGTAATATTGTATTCATAATAAAGTTTTGTGTTAAAAATAACCACGCCCAATTTCTTCATGCAATCATTCCTGGAACGAATCAAATAAACAAAATATTGGCGCTTCAGTCTAATATCCTAGCTACTGTTGGGGTCTGGTCTGGGATCTTAATAGCTGCCAGTGATTTTGATTTAGAAGCTAACAGATTATACAGATTGTACAGAATTCCTCTTTGATTTCAAGTGGCCTGGAGTTTTCTCAACGTGCTGTATGTTTGTGACTCCCACTATATGCTGATGGGTGGGAGGGAGAATTGAAGGTCAGTGTTTCATTGCAATGTTACTGTATGGGCAGGCTTCATGAACCTGTAGCTTTTCTCCAGTTCATTATTTGCACATATTCACATTAATAACTTTCCACTATGCTCTGCAACCTGGACGTAGGAACAGGAGAAGGCCATTTCGCCCCTCGAACCTGTTCCGAAATTCAGGGAGATCATGGCTGATCTGTGACCGAACTCTGTATCAAGCTTTGCCTCATATTCTACAATACCTTTGGTTAATAAAAATCTATCACTCCCAGTTTTAGGATTAACAATTGATGTGGCATCAATAGTCTTTTGTACAAAAGAGTTCAAAATTTCTACCACCTTCCGTGTGGCGAATTGTTAACCCATTTCACTCCCGAAACATCCAGTTCTATTTTTTAGCCTCTGCCCTCAATCCCAGGCTCTCCAAATAGTTTCTGCCTATCCAGTACGTACGTTCCCCAACCGGAAACCATGGCTCAATCGCCAGATTGACTCCCTACTGAGGCGTTCAAGGCAGACGACCTTGACCTATACAAGAAATCCAGGTATGACCTCCGCAAAGCCACCTGAGATGCCGAGAGAGAATATCATACCAAGCTAGAGTCACAGACAGACTCTCGGCGGTTGTGGCAAGGACTAAACACCATAACGGGTGACAAAGCGAAGCCGAGCAGTATCTCTGGCAGCAGCGCACCCCTCCCCGATGAACTCAATACATTCTATGCTCGGTTTGAGCAGGTAACCAAAGATCTGCTGTCGAGTGCCCCAGCAGCCCATAATTCACCCATACCCACCATCCCAGCTTCCAAAGCCAGATCGGCCTTCCTGAAAGTGAGCCCTCGGAAGGCGACGGGCCCGGACGGGATCCCTGGTCGTGCAGTCAGAGCCTGCGCGGACCAGCTGGCAGAGGTATTCGCAGGCATCTTTTGTAGCCACCTGGGGTGGCCACTGCCCAACACAAAATGGAAAATTACAAAGAATGCAGGGAAAATGGACATGTTGCAAAAGCAAGCAGCTTGCAAAAGCACATGTGTATTCTGACTGCTGCAGAAACCAGACGCACTGTGAAAAAAACAAGTTAGCATACTAATGAGGCGATACCGAGTGATTCCCAGGTACAATGGAAACAAGTTAACTCAAATCGCTACATTGAATAAAAGGCCAGACTTCTCGGTGCCAAGAGAAGTCCAAAACAATAAGCCCCAAGAACCGCTCAGTGATCGAGGGACTGCCCCGTTATTGGGGAAATTCAAATCAATCGATTGGGAAGAGACCCAATTGATTGCGAGTGTATAGAGCAGTGCTTCTCAAACTATCTGATGTGGCGTACCGGCAGTTTTTTTTTCAATGTGCCAGGGACCGGTGCCGGAACCTTGGAACCCCCCCCCCCCCCCCCCCCCACCGAGGACGGAGCTTGGACCCCCCCCCCCCCTGCCCAGCACGGCCCGAGGACGCAACCCCCCCTCAGCACAGCCCGAGGACGCAACACCCCCCCCCAGCATGGCCCGAAGACGCAACACCCCCCCCCCCAGCTTAGCCCGAGGACGCAACCCCCCCCCAGCACGGCCCGAGGACGCAACCCCCCCCAGCACGGCCCGAGGACGCAACCCCCCCCAGCACGGCCCGAGGACGCAACCCCCCCTCCCGCTCAGCACGAGGACGGAACCTTGGAAACCCCCCCCCCCGCCCCAGCTCAGCACTCACCTTTGCGCTGTATCAAGTGTGAAAGTATTTATTTTCTGGGAGTACTCCACGTACCGGCAGACGACGGCTCGCGTACCGGCACCGGTACGCGTACCACACTTTGAGAAGCACTGGTATAGAGGGTCCGCCCAGGTGGGCGCGAGACCCTGGGAAAGGTATAAGACAGAGACCCCGAACCCAGCTCTCTCTCTCAGCCGGCCCTCCCAACAAGAACACCTTTGTAGCAGCTCTCAAACTTGACCACGGAGAGGAGAGGCCTGGCCAGCAGCCGCCATCAAGTAAGTGTCACACAACGCACGCTACGAGAGTAGACACTCCTGACCCCTTTAGTCCACACCGACTGGAAGCCTGCGGATCCAGGACAAAGTTAGAGGCCGTTGTTCCCTGATCTGGCAGTTCCCTTATCCAGATAAGTATTGGCCTGTTAGTGGTAGGATTAACCTAGTCTTGTAGTTTTATATGCATAATTAGTAGATAACTGTATTATAATAAACGTGTCTTGTTTGAACTTACTAACTGGTGTATGGAGTTATTGGTCTGAACTTGAACTTGAAACTTGAGGCGGTATCTTAACGATACCTGGCGACTCTAGAGCTAAGGAACGAAACAGAGCCAAATTGAGTGTAGAGCACACTCACCCAGAACGAGCAACACTTTAACCTGTCCATACTCCACTCCGAGGTCCCCAACTGCTTCAAGAAGACCACCATCATACCGGTACCAAATAAGAACCAGGCAACGTGCCTCAATGACTACCATCCGGTGGCCCTGACTTCAGTCGTAATGAAGTGCTTCGAGAGGTTGAACATGAAGCGCATCACCTCCATACTCCCAGAACACATTGATCCACTGCAATTTGCATACCGTTGACCCTGTCCACATCAGACGCCATTTCCCTGGCCCTACACTCATCCCTAGAGCATCTCGAAAATAAGGACTCCTACATCAGACTCCTATTTATTGACTACCGCTCCACCTTCAACACCATAATTCCAGCAAAGCTCATATCAAAGCTCCAAAACCCAGGACTTGGCTCCCCACTCTGCAACTGGATCCTCGATTTTCTGACCAACAGACCACAATCAGTAAGAATGAACACCAACACCTCCTCCACAATAGTCCTCAATACCGGTGCCCCGCAAGGCTGCGTACTTAGCCCCATACTCTACTCCCTGTACACACACGACTGCGTGGCAAAATTTGCTTCCAACTTTATCTACAAGTTTGCTGACGATACGACCATAGTGGGCCGGATCTCGAATAACGACGCGTCAGAATACAGGAGGGAGATTCAGAACCTAGTGGAGTGGTGTAACGATAACAATCTCTCCCTCAATGCCAGCAAAACTAAAGAGCTGGCCATTGACTTCAGGGAGCAAAGTACTGTACACACCCCTGTCAGCATCAACGGGGCCGAGGTAGAGATGGTTAGCAGTTTCAAATTCCCCTGGGTGCCATCTCCAAAAATCTGTCCTGATCCACCCACGTCGATGCTACCACCAAGAAAGCACAACAGCGCCTATACTTCCTCAGGAACCTAAGGAAATACGGCATGTCCACATTAACCCTTACCAACTTTTACAGATGCACCATAGAAAGCATCCTATCTGGCTGCATCACAGCCTGGTATGGCAACTGCTCGGCCCAGGACCGCAAGAAACTTCAGAGAGTCGTGAATACCGCCCAGTCCATCACACGAACCTGCCTCACATCCATTGACTCCATCTACACGTCCCGCTGCCTGGGGAAAGCGGGCAGCATAATCAAGGATCCCTCCCACCCGGCTTACTCACTCTTCCAACTTCTTCCATCGGGCAGGAGATACAGAAGTCTGAGAACACGCACGAACAGACTCAAAAACAGCTTCTCCCCCACTGTCACCAGACTCCTAAATGACCGTCTTATGGACTGACCTCATTAACACTACACCCTGTCTGCTTCATCCGATGCCGGTGCTTATGTAGTTACATTGTATATCTTGTGTTGCCCTATTATGTATTTTCTTTTATTCCCTTTTCTTCCCGTGTACTGAATGATCTGTTGAGCTGCTTGCAGAAAAATACTTTTAATTGTACCTCGCTATACGTGACAATAAACAAATCCAATCCAATCCCATCTGTTCTCCTTAATATCTTGAAATTTTCGATCAAATCCTCTCATTATCTTGAGCAGCTCGGAGGGTGATGAATCTGTGGAACTCTTTGCCGCAGAAGGCTGTGGAGGCCAAATCACTGAGTGTCTTTAAGACAGAGATAGACAGGCTCTTGATTAATAAGGGGATCAGGGGTTATGGGGAGAAGGCAGGAGAATGGGGATGAGAAACATATCAGCCATGTTGATGGACTGAATGGCCTAATTCTGCTCCTATACCTATGGTCTAATGGTTCACTCCTTAATCTTGTACAGAGTAGAGAATGCAAGCTTAATTTATATCATCTATCCTTTATAACTGAATCTTCCTAGTCCTACTATCATTCTGATGAATCTGCACTAGCAAGACCGATACACAAACCAAGTGACAGCGCGGACAGGTGGAGAGGAGTGGCCTCTTTCTATGTCGTAAATATTTCTACGATTTTCAAAATATTTGCAAACTAAGAATGTGTGCGCATGTGGGTGCGTGCATGTGTTGGGGGGAGGGGGTGGGTGCAGGAGCTAATGGTAGTATGTGAATGTCTTCTGATGACAACCAGCACAGATACGATGGGCCAAAATGACCATCTTCTGTGCTGTAACTATTCTATTCTATCCCCTGCCTGAGGTGCGGTGTTCAGAATTGAAGGCAGCTCCTCCAGCTGCAGTCCAGGCGCCTATCATTGGCATTGATCATCCTGTGCTTTCACGGCAGGTTCGAGGTAGCCTTACAGCAAAATGAAATTATGGATGTCTTCTACGATGACTGGAGAGGGCTTTCGGATGAAGATAGTACATTTGGAGGAAAGGCAGACTGCCACTTAAAGGAGTACCAATCCTTCACTGACCTTCTAAAGAGTCAAGGAAAGAGGATTAGCAACATTGAATGGCACCCAGTCATCCTGGGTAAGTTCAATTTCACCATGGGAATTCTTTGTTCACTGGGTTTGGCGGTGGGCACTATGAATCTGAGTCAGGAAGTCGAAAACCTACCGGCATAAAATCCCATTGCAATTCCCCCAATGGCGACTTATGGTGAGTCGCTCTTCCCACCGACAAAGGCCATTTTCATTCATTTGTATCTCATGACTGCTCATTGAAACAGCTACCCGCAGACATATCATCATGCCTTTCAATTTTGCATCACAACAATAGGAATTTACGATTGAAAATCCGATTACTAATGAGTGGCGTCCACAAGGCAGTTCTCAACTCACCCGAGACATCGGAGTGAGTGGAACAAAGCCTGTCTGCCATGGTGCTGTCATGCTCCTGATGTGTTGTTGACCACTCTGCCGGGGCAGACCAGTTCCTGCCTCCATCTCCATGCCAAGCTGGTCTTCATGGTCAGCATCGTGCAGCTGGACCCATGGACCCTCCTGGGTCTTCTCCCCCCCCCCCCCCCCCCCCTCCCTCCCTCCGGTGCCACACGCCGGTGTCTGTCCGGACAGGACTGTGCTGTGGGGTCCATGCAGCCATTGCAAGGTCCGAAGTTTGACCGCAGTTGGAGTGAGAGGTGAGGTCGGTGGGTGGCGGGGGGAGATAGGTGGTGGTCTTATGAAGACAAGAGGGGGAAATGTGGAAGGAGGGTGTGCGAGAGGGGAGGGGGGAAAAGCGAGGGTTCACAATGGCAGGCAGAGGGGTAAAGAAGTGGATGAAGAACAATGGACTGCAGAGAAAGGCCACGGGGAGGGAAACTGGACCCCGATAGGACTACCTTGGAAAGGGACACCACACTGTTTACTGAAAGGGGATTGGTGAACACTCCAGGTGTAGTGGGTAGAGTTCCAAGTGGGGCTGATAGGCACGGGGAAAGGGTAGTTGAATTGAGGAACAGACCACCTCTTGAGGCTGTTAGCCTTTTCTCTCTGGCTTGTTGACATTCTGCACAATGTGCTGAAGTTATGGGGGCTTTACGGGGATAGGGTGGGGGATTGGGCGTAGGTAGCGTGCTCTTTCAGAGGGTCAATGCAGACTCTATATGCCGCTTGGCCTGCTTCTGCACTGTGGGGATTCTATGATTCTAGCAGGTTTCAGGGGGTGAATAGCCTACTCCTGCTTCTATTTCATGTAAACATCTTACAATGCTTGACAAGGGTAGGTGCTGAGAGGCTGTTTCTCCTGGCTGGGGTATCTAAAACACCGGGTCACAGTCTGGGAATAAGTGGCCGGCCATTTGGGATTGAGAAGAGGAGAAATCTCCTCACTCAGAGGGTTGTGAATCTTTGAAATTCTCCACCCCAGGGGGAGGTCGAGGTTCAGTCACTTGAATATATTCAAGAGAGAAGTTGATAGATTTTGATACCAAGGGGGTTCCGAGATATGGGATTATGCAGAAAGGTCGGGTTGAGATAAGAAATCAGTCATGGTCTGATTAAGGGCCAGATGGCCGGTTCCAGCAGCGATTTATTATGTTATGTTTTTAATCTGAAAAATAAATTGTGTTTTTTTTTTGGATGCTGAGGTTAGTTTTAACCGTGATTTTTCAGTTAAATGTGTAAATTCCTCTGTTTGTGACCAGGGCTAGTGGCTGTGTCAATCGTCGATCGCGTGACCTGGGAGGACAGGGTTAACGTAACCAACAGAGCTCTCCGAACTCATTCATATATTCTGTTCTGGAATTTCACTGATCCCATCCATCCTCAGGTATCCAAAGCTCTTTTGCACATTACTCATGAACCAGCCATTCATAGGCATATAAACCTATCTGAGCTCCTTGTGTAATTATAACACTATTAACAATCTCAGCCATCTGTCTGGCCTTGGAATATGACAGTGGGTAAAACTCTATGTAAAGCAAGAGGGAGCTGAAAAGATTCTTGACCGGAGCAGAAACTACAGCAATTAGAAGATTAAATATAAGGATTTACAGATAATGTAACCTCTACCACCTCGAAGGGCAAGGGCAGCAGATGAAAGTGGACCTCGCCACCTGCAAGTCCCTCAAGTCACACACCATCTTGGCTTCAAGTCACACACCATCTTGGCTTCAGGTCACACACCATCTTGGCTTGGAACTATCTCGCCATTCCATCATTGACACTGGGTCAAAATACTGAACTCCCTTTGGTCTATGTGATGTCTATGTTTTTTGTTTGGGCAGCACGGTAGCACAAGTGGATATCACTGTGGCTTCGCAGCGCCAGGTTCCCAAGTTCGATTCCCCACTGGGTCACTGTCTGTGCGGAGTCTGCACGTTCTCCCCCCCCCCGTGTCTGCGTGGGTTTCCTCCGGGTGCTCCGGTTTCCTCCCACAGTCCAAAGACGTGCAGGTTAGGTGAATTGGCCATGATAAATTACCCTTAGTGATCAAAAAAGGGGAGGAGGGTACGGGGATAGAGTGGAAGTGAGGGCTTAAGTGGGTCGGTGCAGACTTGATGGGCCGAATGGCCTCCTTCTGCACTGTATGTTCTATGTCTATGTTTTACTGGTTCAAAGAATGTGAATGTTCCTGGCAAGGCCAACTTTCGTTGCTCATCCTGAATTGTTGTTGTGAAGTTGGTGGTGAGCTGTCTTCGTGAACAGCTATAGTCCATGTGCTGTCGGATTGCCTTCAGGGAGCCGGGGAGGATTTTCCAGGATTCTTTTTTCCCCTTATTGGCTCTTGGATTTTCTCTGTTTTGCTCACCTCTGCCAGAAGGTGGCAGGAGGCAATAGGGGGAATTCCCAGTCTCCCACCTGCTCTTGTGGCCATTTATCCAAATGTAGTGTAACTGTATGTTGTCCGCTGCGACCAATCCTGTGCTCACTGACTAACACGGCCACCTCGTTAGGCAACCCCTTGTTGTCAAATCCTTTGATGTCCTCATCACTTCCTATCTCTGTAACCTCCTCCAGCTCTACAGTCCCCTGAAACCCCTACAATGCTCCAATTCTGTCCTCTTAAACTCTTTTATCTCTCCACAATTGGTGACTGCCTGGCGCTCGTAAGGCCTGGAATTCCCTCCCGCAAAATCCCCTCCCCTCCATTCTTTCCTTCTTTAGAACGATTCTTAAAACCTACGTCTTTGATCAAGGTTTTTCTCACCAATTTAAATTGTAATACCCCACCAGATAAGACAGTCTGCCTCTGCGGAGATTATTAATTGATGGTGAACGCGGTTTCGAGGTTAGACCGTGATCCTTTACCGCACATCGGGATTTGTATGCACCATTGGCCGGTACATTCACTAAACTTGACACGAGCAATGCTTACCTACAGCTGGAGCTACATTCCGGAAGTATGTCACGATTAATAGGTCCAGGGGACTCTAGGAGTACATCTGGCTTCCGATCAGAGTACCCTCGGTGTGCGTAATCTTTCAGCGCGTCATGGAGAACATCCTGCGTGGTTTTCCACGCGTTGCAGTTCAATTAGTTGACGTGTTAGTCACAGGGGCCTCAGACACAGCGTTGAAGCGGTTTTCTGAATAATAGGATCCACCTGCGCCGCGCAAAGTGGGTGTTTCACGCGAAATAAATGGTGCTTTTGAGAGGACAGAGACTGCCCGCACCTTGTCGCCATGAAGGTACGGGCAATCAAAATGGTCCCCGCTCCATGAGATGCCATGGACCTTCACTCTTTTCTTGGTTAGTGAATTATTCTGGGCGATTTATTCTGAATTTGGCTACCGCCTGTAGTGATCTCTGTAGGTGCATGTGCACAAGGGGTTGATGGGTAAATAGCAGCACTACATGATAACAAGAGAGCTGGACCAACAGGGGTATAAAAAGCAGCCACAAGGGGTCTCTCTCTCTCTCTCTCTCTCTCGTGGGAGTACTGTGAACAGGGCAACATCAGAATAACATAGATAGTTAGTGGAGTCACGTTTAGTTATTATTATTCAATCTTGTTAACCCCATCCCTAGTTTCCATGTTAAGGTAAAGAACTCATGCACTTATTGTTATAGTTACTAAATAAATCTTTGTTGTTACTGGACGAGTTTGAGTCTTCAACACGATTCAGAGGACCTCACCATCAACCAAGGATTGAGTAACACGTGTTATCGACCACGCAGGTAACACCACATGGTACCAAGGAGTGTTGGCCGTAACAACAAAAACAGAAGCTAGATTTGGTTCGACAATCAAAAAAAAAGAAGAGACAAAACAAGAAAATTTCGGATAAGATATTCGGCCGAGGAAGGCATCGCTAAACTCTGATCTCTCGGGCACAAACTGGTATGATGGAATCACTTCCAGCTCCAGAACACCTCAGAACCTCTGGTATAATTGGAAGATTTTCTGACAGCAATTTAATCTGTTTCTGGAAATTAAGGACACGGCCGCTGCACCAGGTTCCAAAAAAATAGCATACCTCTTAGCTGCGGCAGGGAAACCGGCCATATATAATTCATTCAATTTCTTGGAAGGTGAAGACAAAACTAAATTTAAAGTCCTTATCCCAGAATTTGAAGAACAGTGTAAAGGTCAGCCTGGTGAGACGCTGAAAAAACTTAACTTTCGTAATAGGTGCCAGAGATTCGGAGAGTCAATCACTGATTTTATTGCAGACCTCCAGGTACTAGCACAAGGCTGTAATTATGCTGATCTCAGAGATGCTATGATAATAGATCAATTAATTTATGGGCTGTCTGATAAAACTTTAACGAAAAAACTTTCAGAAAAACAGTATCTAACTCTAGACATCGCGATGAAACTGTGGGTAGTGCATGAACAGAAAAAAAGAGTCACTACCTTCAATCTATCCAAAGAAAAAATGGCGCCAAAACTTACCACGAGGCAGGGGCAGGATCTCACTCGATGCAACAGCACTTTTTGATTGGCAGCCACCTTGAGCGAGAGCGTTCTGGTCAGTACGCACATGCGCACTTCTCAAACAAAGAAAAAAAAATGGCAAAATACACTTGCGCGTATGCGCGAGAAGCAGCACATGCGCAGTTGTGAAAAGAGCAGACTGCAGGCAACTCGGACTGCGCATGCTCAATCGATTCCTACGCGTTACATCACGAGCATAATGACATCAGAGGACCCGGACCACACCCACTTAAAAGGGAAATGCCCGAAAATTGCAAACAAGAAATGTAGAGCTACAAAACACAGATTTTTTTTCCTCGAACGACAGAGTGAAGCCCGAGCCTCCGCCCACAGTTAAAGATTACCTCCGCAGCACCCTGGAACAAGCAGTTTGCAACACCCAAAGAGGAGAGCGCAATGACAAATCCAAAGTAGAAAGAGAGGATTTGTTCTATGACGATTACTGCTCAGACATGGATGAGTTATTCGGATTGATGATCATTGCATCAGCAACACAGTTGAAAAGCTCAACACGAATCTTCTCATGGTAGATGAATCCAATACCACGATGCCATGGCAGATCGTCGATACATTAGATGACAGCAATACCCAAGAAGAAGATGACGCCACACAGAGCACGCAGATTGACTCCACAGAGATAACACTGCAAGACTCCACTGAGGGAGTGATACCAGCCTCCACGGCGAGCTCATTGACAAGACTCCAGAATGGAAGCAATTAAAGACTCCAGAGCGACAACGGTGCAAGAAGAAGACTATGAAGGTCTATCCACCTTATCTGAGCAACCAGCAGCAGACTATGAAAGTCTACCCAGCTCATTTAACCAGCAAGAAGACACTGAATGTCTTCCCACTGTATGTGAAAACAGTGACGAAGTGATCGCACTCGACATACAGAGTGTGCAGGATCACAGCGAGACTGATAGATCTCAGCTCGTCTGTACAGAAGCACAGAGTAAAGAACAAAGAAAATTACAGCACAGGAACAGGCCCTTCGGCCCGCCCAGCCTGCGCCGATCCAGATCCTTTATCTAAACCTGTCTCCTATTTTCCAAGATCTACTTCCCGCCCATTCATATATCTGTCGAGATGCATCTTAAATGATGCTATCGTGCCGCCTCTACCACCTCCGCTGGTAAAGCGTTCCAGCACCCACCACCCTCTGCGTAAAAAACTTTCCACGCACATCTCCGTTAAACTTTCCCCCTCTCACCTTGAAATCGTGACCCCTTGTAACTGACACCCCCACTCTTGGGAAAACATTGTTGCTATCCACCCTGTCCATACCTTTCATAATTTTGTAGACCTCAATCAGGTCCCCCCTCAACCTCCGTCTTTCCAACGAAAACAATCCTAATCTACTCAACCTTTCTTCATAGCTAGCACCCTCCATACCAGGCAACATCCTGGTGAACCTCCTCTGCACCCTCTCTAAAGGCATCCACATCCTTCTGGTAATGTGGCGACCAGAACTGCACGCAGTATTCCAAATGTGGCCTAACCAAAGTCCCTATACAACAGTAACATGACCTGCCAACTCTTGTACTCAAGAGGACTACTAGGACTACTCTTGGGTCCAGTGCGATCACGTCAATTGAAATCTTGAAGATTTTGACTCCAGAAGATGAGCACCAGGAAATCAAACGTGATTCAAATAAGCCAGAAATAACTCCTGAAGAGGAGCATAAAGAGATCACAGATGATTCAAATGTACTGGAAATGTCTCCAGCAGAGGAGCACCAAGGCAGCAAAGAAGAGCAATCCAATCCACCACAAACGACTGATGTCATCAACATCAATACAACATCAGATCATTCTCACAATTCTCAAGAAGAAACGTTCAATGTAACTGACACCAATAACTGTGAAAATTACTCAAATTATCCAAACGGAACACACATTGAGCGCAACAAGAGTACAAACATGCCATAGCATGGCAACAAATCTCACAAATTCGCATTTGCTCCACAACAAACTAGCAAACCAGCTTTCAAGAACGATGCAACACAGAATCGCTACCACAAGCATCAAAAAAAAAAATCAGACAATGAATGAAATGAAAATCACTTATTGTCACGAGTAGGCTTCAAATGAAGTTACTGTGAAAAGCCCCCTAGTCTCCACATTCCGGCGCCTGTTCGGGGAGACTGGTACGGGAATTGAACCATGCTGCTGGCCTGCCTTGGTCTGCTTTAAAAGCCTAGCCATTTAGCCCAGTGTGCTAAAGCAGCCCCTGAATCACAACAAAGTGATTCGACCCTTCAAACACCTCATTGATAAGCTCTCAGCTTCATAAACACAGGAGCACTGCTGAGTGATTCACAACGAAATAACAACATCAACATCACCACTTCAACAACAGAAGAAAGCAACACAACCGAACATATTAATACAGTCTGGACTCACAAAGTTTTTTGTTGAGGTTAGACTTTTTAAACGTCGATTGACTTTGTACAGTCATCTTTACCATCACATACTTTACACAATGTTACTTGTTTTATCTGTCCCCAGTTGACTTAATTCATTATGTTTGTTCAATTTTCTTTACAGCATACAGAAAATCTGTAACACACGAAAAAGGGGGGGATGTAGCGATCTCTGTAGGTGCATGCGCACGAGGGGTTAATGGGTAAATAGCATCACCACATTATCACTAGAGGGCTGGACCAACAGGGGAATAAAAAGCAGCCACACGGGCTTCTCTCTCTCTCCCTCTCTCTCTCTCGTGGGTGTACTGTGAACAGGGTAACATCAGAATAACATAGATAGTGGAGTTACGTTTAGTTATTAATGTTGAATCTTGTTAACCCTATCCCTAGTTTCTATGTTAAGGTAAAGAATTCATGCACTTAAGGTTGTAGTTACTCAATAAATCTTTGTTGTTACTGGATGAGTTTGAGTCTTCAACAAGATTCAAAGGACCTCACCATCAACCAAGGATTGAGTAACATGTGGTTATCGACCACGCAGGTAACACCACACCGCCCTCTCCCCCCTCCACTTGCTCTTGAAACAGCATCAGCTTTGAGTTTGGGGAAAGGCCCAGGATGTGGAGTTTGAAAAGGTGAAGCGTTGTTTGTCGTCTTCAAGGGTGTTGACGCACTTTGACCCCTCAAAGCTCTTGTACGTCACATGCGTTGCTTCAACCTGTGGCATTGGGCAGTTCTGTCCCATCGGATGAGCAAAGGACATGACCGACCGACCGACTTTGCCTCACGGACGCTGGCTGTGGCCGATAGAAAATATGCCCCGATCGAAATAGAAGATCAGACATTCAGTGTACAGCGAGTTCATCACTCTACGTCTATGGCCGCCATTCTTTTATTGTCGCCACTCACAAGCTATTGCTAGGTCTCTTCCATGAGAACAAGACGATTTCCCCCAATAACATCTGCGAGGATTCAGCGCCGGATTCCGTTATTGGCTGTTTATGAATACTGTTTCGAGCACCTCCCAGGGACCCAGGTTGCGCATGTTGATGCGTTGAGCCGTCTTCCCCTGTAAGTCAGATCCGCGAACCCTCCTACGGTGGACAAAGAGATTGCTGTCCACAATTTCATGTACTCCTTACCTGTCACTGCCTCCTGTGTTCGTGATGGACGCAAACCGATCCTGTACTTGCCAAGGTGTGACATCTGGTGCTGTACGGTCGGCAAATCGACAGCTACCAGGGGAGTTGTAGGCTCTCTCCTCCAAATCGTCGGAGTTTACCGTGGAGGGCGGCATCCTCCTGTGGGGCACCAGGGCTGTTGCCCCAGCAAAGGGACAGACATGTTAAAGGGACAGACATGTTAAAGGGACAGACATGTTAAAGGGACAGACATGTTAAAGGGCCTTCACAACGGACATCCCTGATTGTCCAAAATGAAGATGCTGTCGAGGAGTCACGTCTGGTGGCCGGATTTGGACACAGATATCGAGACATTGGCTCAGCAGTACTGCTTCTGCCAAGAGCATCAGACACTCCACATGGTGGCCCCCCTACTCGCTTTGCAGTGGCCAGAGCACCCTTGGGCTCGTGTACACGCCGATTTCACCGGTCCCACCTTGGATGCTCCTCGTCCTGGTGTACATGCACTCCCGGGTGACCATTGAGTGATTGCACATGTCTTTTTCCACCCATAGAATTCCTGAGATGCTCGTGAACGACAATGGGACCGCTTCCATGAATGAAGAGTTTGCCGCTTTTGTGAACAGCAACGGGATTCGCCAGTTCCACACCTCCCCGTACCATCCAGCATCGACTGGTTTGATAGAGAGGCGCCGTACAGATGGTTAAACAGGCGCTCAAGAAACAGATCTGGCTAGATGGGCACCACTGTGGCAATATTTTTATACACTAACAGGACCACGCCCTCGCTGAGATGTTATTGGGTCGCAGGTTTCGTACACGACTGAGTTTGATTATATCGGACATCGACGCGAAGATACGCCATAACGAAGAATTGCAAGGGCGTTTCCCAGTTCGCTGTCGACCACTTTGACACGTTGCACCTGAAGACATGGTGTTTGTTCGTTACTTCAACTTTCAAGATACTGCGAGGCCTGGATAGAGTGCACGTGGAAGGATGTTTCCACTTGTCGTAAAAACTAGAAGCAGATGTCACCATCTCAGACTAAAGGGACGATCCTTTAAAACAGAGATGAGGAGGAATTTCTTCAGCCAGAGGTTGGTGAATCTGTGGAACTCTTTGCTGCAGAAGGCTGTGGAGGCCAAATCACTGAGTGTCTTTAAGACAGAGATAGACAGGCTCTTGATTAATAAGGGGATCAGGGGTTATGGGGAGAAGGCAGGAGAATGGGGATGAGACAAATATCAGCCATGATTGAATGGCGGAGTAGACTCGATGGGCCGAGTGGCCTAATTCTGCTCCTATGTCTTATTGTCTTCAATGATGGTGCTCGCTGGCTCTCTGGGATTGGTGTCTGTCAAACGGGACCAGTCTCTTACCAAATTCGAATCCGGGGCCAACTAATGAAATTGCACCTGGATCACATCGCTCATGGAGGTTGATCCCTCGTGAAGTGTCTCAAAAGAAGCCTGTCCTTGATCCTCCGGCTCCATTGCCAAACCAGCATGCTGTGACGTCTCCAGTCTCTCTCGACGCCGACATGCCGAAGACGTGGTGTATTCCGCCTGAGGGATGGAGACGCAGACCTCTGAGGTCTTAGACGCCGACCCCGCAGTTCAGCTGCCTACTAACGATCGTCCACTATGAGCATCCTGATGCAGAAAGGCATTCACCAGCGAGATGTACGCCGACTGATCCGGCGCGTCAGCTCCACGATGACTTGTCGGACCGAAGAGTCTCCGACATACTCCGCCTGCTCCTCCTTTTCCACCTCATCGTTCGTCGAGGGGGTCTTCCGATTTTGTGGGGGAGGAATATAGGGCAGGATTCTCCGACCTCCCCCCCCCCGCTGGGTTGGAGTATCCCCTGGGGGAGTCGCGAATCCTGCCTCTCCGCGCATAGGCACCGGCCCTTCTGCACCGGCTGGAGCGGCGCCAACCCCTCCAGCGTCCGCCAAGCCCCCAATAATACGGAGAATTCCGCACTTTCGGGGCCTGCTGGCGGCGGAGCAGTTGGCGCCGGTTTTCCCGCCGCCGTGGGTCCCCCAGAAGGGAGAATCCCGGCCATAATATCCCGCACGGGATCTACGGGGTGGGAATTGTGGCGCTAACAATTATACTCAAAGCCGAGAGACTAGTACAATAGAGGCTTTATTGCTGTACGATGTTGTCCCTCCATCTGCAACAGTAGACTAAGGGTCTGAGCAGCTCTCATACATTTATACATAAGCTCCCTGTGGGCGGAGCTAGCCGGCAGGGGCTGACCGGAGGAACCTGTATTACAGGTACAGGCATACATCCCCCTACTGCAGTACACATAACTACAGTGGTTATCTCACCACATTCACCCCCTGTAAAAAATGAGTCCGGCAGGGGTGACATGTAACTCTAATACAAAGGATGCTATTTACAAGAGGGTCCAACAAGGAAAATCAAGAGTCCATCCGGTTAGCAGGTTACAGGTTGAGCCGAATCGGTGGTCGGACGTTCCGCTGTGATCGGCGTAGCTGTGGTGGTGACGTTGGCACAGGCGGTGATGACCCCGATGGTGCAGGTGCTGGCGGTGTTGGTGCTGGCTGCTGGCGGGATGACTCCGAGAGCAAGCCAAAATCTTCCGTGTCCTCCAGGGTGGGCAGGGGGATGAGGGATGGACCTGATGGGGACGAATAGGGGGGCGCTGGGGTTGGCGCAGGAAGGGGTGTGGGCATGGGATCGGCACCTGAGGGAGCCAGGTCCCGGAGCGAGACTGTGTCCTGGCGGCCGTCGGGGAACTCCACGTAGGCATACTGAGGGTTGGCGTGGAGAAGGCGTACTTTGTCCACCAGGGGTTCCGCCTTGTGGTGCCGTACATGCCTACGGAGAAGGACTGGGCCCGGAGTCGTGAGCCAAGTCGGGAGCGACACTCCGGATGTGGACTTCCTAGGGAAGGCAAAAACACATTCATGGGGTGTACTGTTAGTTGCGGTGCACAGTACCGGGCCTTCTCTACTATTGACCTGAAATCCGCCTACCACCAGCTCCCCATCCGTAAATCGGAACGTCCCTACACTGCCTTCGAGGCGGACGGTCGTCTGTACCAATTTCTGAGGGTTCCCTTCGGCGTCACGAATGGGGTCTCGGTCTTTCAGCGAGAAATGGACCGAATGGTTGACCGGTACGGATTGCAGGCCACCTTCCCGTACCTTGACAATGTCACCATCTGCGGCCATGACCAGCAGGACCATGATGCCAATCTTTATAAATTCCTCCACACCGCATCTCTCCTTAATCTCACGTACAACAAGGAGAAATGCGTGTTCCGCACAGACCGCTTAGCCATCCTTGGCTACGTAGTCCAAAACGGACTACTGGGGCCCGACCCCGACCGCATGCACCCCCTCATGGAGCTCCTAATTCCCCACTGCCCCAAGGCCCTCAAACGCTGCCTTGGGTTTTTCTCTTATTACGCCCAGTGGGTCCCGCAATACGCAGACAAGGCCCGGCCACTTATCCAGTCCACACATTTTCCCCTCTCGGCCGAGGCACAACAGGCCTTCGCCTGCATTCGATCTGACATAGCCAGGGCGGGGATGCACGCCGTAGACGAGACTCTGCCTTTCCAAGTAGAGAGCGACGCTTCAGATGTCGCCCTTGCCGCCACACTGAATCAGGCCGGCAGACCCGTGGCATTCTTTTCACGCACCCTCCACGCCTCCGAAATTCGGCATTCCTCTGTCGAAAAGGAAGCCCAGGCAATCGTTGAAGCGGTGCGGCACTGGAGGCATTACCTGGCCGGCAGGAGATTCACTCTCCTCACTGACCAACGGTCTGCAGCCTTCATGTTCAACAACACGCAGCGGGGCCCCGGAGTCGATGAGGCAGGAGGTCACATGGCCGTTGACCAGCACCGATGTGGAAGAGGGTGCCAGGTTGCGAGGACGGGACTGGTCGAGCGTAACGGAGGCGAGCAGTGTTTGGTCGGCGGTTGAGTCAGATGAGTCCGACGAGGAGCGGTAGCGACCCGTGTCCCGTGATGGCGGCCCCTGGAGACGAGATGGCGGCATCCGCAGTACCTGTGGGTAAAATGGCGGCGTCCATGGAGCGCACGTTATGGGGTCGGAACAAAATGGCGGCGCCCATGGAACGCACATGGCTGTGGTGGATGGAGATGGCGGCGCCCATGGGGCGCACGTGGCGGGGGCGGCAAAAGATGGCGGCGCCCACTGATCGCACGTGGGGTCGGGGGAAGCGGACGGCGGGGCCCATTGAGGGAGCGGCTGAGGCGTGGGGACCGGCGGCGCGATAGCGGCGACAGTCCGGGACTGACACACCGCTGCAAAGTGGCCTTTCTTTCCACAAGCTTTGCAGGTCGCTGTGCGGGCCGGGCAGCGTTGGCGAGGGTGCTTCTGTTGGCCGCAGAAGTAACAGTGGGGACCCCCAGGGGGTGCGGTGCGGCGGGCAGCGCAGGCATAGTGCGCGGGGGCGGCTGCTGGGGGGGCCGTTTGCGGGGTCCACGAGGGGTAGGACGGATGGGCCTGGGGAGCCGTTTGCGGGGTCCACGAGGGGTGGGACGGATGGGCCTGGGGAGCCGTTTGCGGGGTCCACGAGGGGTAGGACGGGTGGGCCGAGTGGCTAGCGGAGTAAGTGTGCGCACTACGGGAGGCGGCCATCATGGAGAGCGCCAGGGCCTTTGCGGCCGCGTGGTCGGGGGCGACCCCTTCCAGCAGTCGTTGCCGGATGGGGTCCGATGCAATGCCTGTAACGAAGGCATCGCGCATGAGTAACTCAGAATGTTCCGTGGCTGTGAGGGCCCGGCAGTCGCAGTCTCGTACCAGAGGTATAAGGGCCCTCCAGAAGTCCTCAATCGACTCACCCGGCTGCTGGACGCGAGTAGAAAGTTGATGCCTCGCAAACAGGGTGTTCGTCGATGGTGCATAATTCTCCTTGAGCAGTTCCATAGCTGCGGTGTAGTCGGTCGCATCTCGAATGAGCGGAAAGACGCTGGAGCTAAGTCTGGAGTACAGGAGTTGCTTTTTCTGAGCCTCCGTCGGGGGAGGGTGTGCTGAAGAGATGTAGGCCTCGAAGACTGCGAGCCAGTGATCAAAGTCTTTTCTGGCGTGAGGCGAATGCGGATCCAGCTGCAGACGGTCAGGCTTGACTCTGATGTCCATGGTGACTGGGAAATCGTACAGCAATAAATTGTGGCGCTAACAATTATACTCAAAGCCGAGAGACTAGTACAATAGAGGCTTTATTGCTGTACGATGTTGTCCCTCCATCTGCAACAGTAGACTAAGGGTCTGAGCAGCTCTCATACATTTATACATAAGCTCCCTGTGGGCGGAGCTAGCCGGCAGGGGCTGACCGGCGGAACCTGTATTACAGGTACAGGCATACATCCCCCTACTGCAGTACACATAACTACAGTGGTTATCTCACCACAGGAATGCTGGTCTTCCCCATGCTCCCTGCGGCAATTGAGCTCCACTGCTACGTGGGGTATCTCAATTAACACATGTATATAAGGTTGGCCAGTACGGCACCGACCAGAGAGAGGAACCTATTCGTATCCAGCTGGTTGTGCACAAACAGATTGTGTCAATGAAACGTTGTTCCTATTTTACTTGGTGTGGACTCGCTGTGTCCTTATTAAATGCATATCTCCTTACGTGGCTCAGTGTCCGATTTTGTATGGTGAGGCTCCTGTGAAGGGCCTTGGTCCCTTTATGACATTAAAGGCGGTACGTAAATGCAATTTATTGTTGTTGTTGAAAATGGTGCAAATCATACGGGGGCAATCATTGATTTCAAATCCCAGAGCAAAGCCCAATCTGTGACAGATTTCACATTGGTATTTTTGTAAAGATGCCTAGCGATCTCCAAGTTTGCCTTTGGGTGTAACTCAGTTGATAGGTTGCTGGTAATTCACATCCAGGCATTTCCATCCTTTCAATGGGATTGTTTCAGTTCGATGCACACGTTCTTCATTCTTAATTGAGCCAGCAGAGGGAGCTCCGCATAGTCACAGCGAAGACTGCTCTGATGGTAAACTAGTTACACCCTGGCCGAAACTTGTCCACAATCAGCTAAATAATTCATCTAGAAGATTCACAGCAATGAGACCAGAATGGCGAGGTTACAGAACTATTAGAAAAACCGAAATAGGCAGGGATTCGGCCCTCTAGAAAAGAGAAGATTGATGAGTGTCATGATAGAGGGCTTGAAAGAAAGTGTGGTTGAATTATTTACTCAGAGAGGAGAGAATATGGAACTCGCTCCCACGGGAGTGGGGAGAATGTGGGACTCGCTCCCACAGGGAGCCTGGCGAATGTGGAACTCGCTCCCACAGGGAGTAGGGAGAATGTGGAACTCGCTCCCACAGGGAGTGGGGAGAATGTGGAACTCACTCCCACAGGGAGTGGGGAGAACGTGGGACTCACTCCCACAGGGAGTGGGGAGAATGTGGGACTTGCTCCCATGGGAGTGGGGAGAATGAGGGACTCGCTCCCACAGGGAGTGGGGAGAATGTGGGACTCGCTCCCACGGGAGTGGGGAGAATGTGGGACTCACTCCCACAGCAAGCAGTTGAGGTGAATAGTTGAGGTGAATAGTATCGAGATATTTAAGGGAGAAGTTGGATAAACTGATGAGGGAGAGATGTTGATGGGGTGAGATGGAGAGGGGGATGAAGGAGGCACATGTGGAGCATGGACTATTTGCTCTGAATGTCTTGTAAATTCTTTATATCTACAACATCTTTCACATTATAGATATTTTAAAAGATTGTTTAGTTTTTATTTTGCTTTGAAATAGAACTAACCCAAAGCTGAATTTGTGAAGAGAAACAACCGTCTAGCAGCTGCTGTTCTTGGTGTTTGTTTCATCCAACCGCACAAACAGACCAATTAGAAGCAGGAGGAGGCCATTCGGCCCTTCGAGCCTGCCTACCATTCAATAAGATCATGGTTGATCTGATTGTGGCCTCAACTCCACACTCCACCCCCGATGACCTTCGACCTTCTTATTCGTCAAGAATCTATCTACCACTGCCTTAAAATATTCACTGACCCTGCCTCCTCCGCTCCCTGAGGTAAAGCGTTCCAAAGGTTCTCAACCCTCCGAGAGAAAATATGTCTTCTCATCTCCACCTTAAACAGGAGACCCCTTATTTTTAAACGCTGTTGCCTAGCTCTCGGCCCTCCCACAAGGGGAAACATTCCTTCAGCTTCCTCCCGGCCAAGTTCCCTCAGAATCTCATTTGTTTCGATAGGATGAGTGCTCAATCGTCTAAACTCCAATGGATGCAGGCCCAGCCCAGCCTGTGCAGCCTTTTATCATAGATCGTAGACTTTACTGTGCAGCAGGAGGACATTCGGCCCATCGGGTCTGCACCGGCCCTTGGAAAGAGCACTCTACCTAAGCCCGTACCCCCACCCTATCCCCGTAACCCAGTAACCCCACCCAACCCAACCTTTTTGGACACTGAGGGGCAGTTTATCATGACCAATCCACCTAACCTACACAACTTTGGACTGTGGGAGGAAACCGGAGCGCCCGGAGGAAACCCAGGCAGACACGGGGAGAAAGTGCAGACTCCACACAGACAATGACCCAAGCCGGGAATCGAACCCGGGTCCCTGGAGCTGCGGGTAAGCGTTCTCCAAGGCGGCCTTCAGGACTCGCGACAACGCAGAATCGCTGAGCAGAAACTTATAGCCAAGTTCCGCACACATGAGTGCGGCCTCAACCGGGACCTGGGATTCATGTCGCATTACATTCACCCCCCACCATCTGGCCTGGGCTTGCAAAATCCCACCAACTGTCCTGGCTTGAGACAATTCACACCTCTTTAACCTGGGGTTACCCCCTCTCTGAATCTGTTTAGACTTGATTACCTGCAAATGCTCGCATTCTAAGCATTGTCTGGCATCTTGGAATTTGTCTATATAGATGTTTCCGGAACATACCTCTCCATTCAGCTGAGGAAGGAGCAGTGTTCCGAAAGCTAGTGTTTGAAACAAACCTGTTGGACTTTAACCTGGTGTTGTAAGACTTCTTACAGTGCCACGTGCAATTGCAGTGGAACAATCAGTCCCAAGTAAGGTGTAATTCAACTCAGAAAGCGGCATCAGGGGAGTGAAGGAAAGACCTCCGCTCTTCTTAACCTATTTTTAACCTCACTATCTAGTCATGAACATTGATGCTCACATTTATCTACATTGGCTGGAGGGTTGGTGTGGACCAGATTAGTGCCCACAGCATAGAACATAGAACATAGAACATAGAACGATACAGCGCAGTACAGGCCCTTCGGCCCTTGATGTTGTGCCGAGCAATGATCACCCTACTCAAACCCACATATCCACCCTATACCCGTAACCCAACAACCCCCCCCCCCCTTAACCTTACTTTTAAGGACACTATGGGCAATTTAGCATGGTCAATCTACCTAACCCGCACGTCTTTGGACTGTGGGAGGAAACCGGAGCACCCGGAGGAAGCCCACGCACACACGGGGAGGACGTGCAGACTCCGCACAGACAGTGACCCAGCCAGGAATCGAACCTGGGACCCTGGAGCTGTGAAGCATTTATGCTAACCACCATGCTACCGTGCTGCCCATGGAAACTTCCGTGGAAACCCCAAATTCACCCCAACTATGCAGTTCTTGCTGTTTGGCATCCTTGATAACTTTTTCATCTAATTTATTGGAAGCCACCAAAATCCCAATGTGGGCTTCTACTCCTCGTAGTATTCGTAGTCTTACCCACGTTCCGAGACCTTGGCAAACTACGTCCCCTCTCCCGTCTGGTATCTCGTTCTGTACTGCTACTGCTTGATCTTCCCGTCCTGCTGTGGGATGTCCTATCAATAGTTCCGTACCTTTTTCTGCGAACATGTTCACTATTCGATGTACTATCTGAACTGGCACCGTGTTTCTGTGCCCTCCATTTGTGAACTTTATGTTCCCAATCCATTGTCTTGACACCCTCCCCTGAATGCTGTACATTCAGCCAATGTTTATACTTTGCAGTGGCCTTCCCTGCTCCACTAATAACAGTTGCATCCTTCCATTGACTAGACCCTTCAGGCAAGTATGTCACTTTTGTACCAACATTTGGCAGTTGTCCTTTTGGAAAAATGGCCTATTCTAATTCATCAGAAGTATTGCGTTCCTCTTCAAAACACTGTCTATATTAGTTAACTGATCCTCATAGTTCTGCACCATCTGTATACCAGATGACTCTGGTTCCTCATCATGTCTGTCTGGTCATTAGAAAATTTGTAATCTGTACCCATTATCCTTGATGAATGTACCCTAATAGTCTGATTACTATGTTGCAAAATAATTGTTTTGCCATCTATGCCTATGATCTTCCCTGGGCCTGTCCATTCATTACAATTGTCTCTCTCATAGTATACTATGTTTCCTTGCTGAAAAACGGTATTTGATGGCTGTACATTATGCCTTAAAGCTCTGCGAATTCTTTCAGAGACTTCCGCTTCCAAAAAAGCTTTTCTACTGCTATGTAATGAATTTAAGTGCTCAGCAAAGGCAGAGCTGATTGTAGTCCCTTCCTAAGTTGGAGGCTGGTCATCCAAAATGGACAAAATTTTAGGATTTCTACCAAACACTAATTAATAGGGACTATCAATTTGCATTTTTTGCATGTACCACCCATGTTAAGGCTGAATTTAATTTGCAATTTGATCTATCTGCCAAAATTGTCCGGAGCATGTCATCTATTACAGCATGGTTACTTTCACACACACCAGTACTAAATGGGCTTTCTGCAGCCGTATTCATTACTGTGATATTCATGTTTTCACACATATCCCCAAAGTCATCATTAGCAAATTCTCCCCCATTGTCTGGAAGAAATTTTGCTGGTGGGCCCATTCCTGTCCCTATCCTTTTTTCCACGATCCCTTCTATTGGATGGATGAATATTGAAAAGATGTGGGTTGGTATAGGGGGGCAGAGTCCATGTGGGGGCAGATGGAGAGCAATGACAGTAAAGGCACCAGTTTGAGAATATTGGTCACGGCTCCCCTTCTGTTCTCTCGGACGAAATGGTATTCCAATCCTGTGGTGGTGGCCACCCTGAGAATATGAGGGCAGTTTAGGCGATTTTAAGCTGGGTGCCATGTCAGTGTTGGCCCAATTTGTGAACAGCACCATTTTGCGCCTGTGGTTTTGAACTTGTTGTTTGGGGCTTGGAGGGACGAGTGGTTAGAACGGTTCAGTGACTTGCTTGCAGATGGGAAGCTCGCTGGATTTGAGGAGTGACTGGAGAAGTACAAGCTTCCGAGAGTTATTGGTACTATCAAGTTGGATTGGATTTAATTTATTGTCACGTGCACCGAGGTACAATGAAAAGTATTGTTCAGCGTACAGTCCAAACAGAATATTCCATCCATGAAAAAACATACGATACACATCAATACACAATGTAAATACAGAGGCAAAGGCGTCGGTGAGCATACAGAGTGTGGTACTACTCAGTAAAGAAAATGTGTGAATAGATCAGTTCAGCCCATAAGAGGGTCATTTAGGAGTCTGGTAACAGAGAAGTTGTTTTTGAACCTGTTAGTGAATATTCTTAGATTTTTGTATCTCCTGCTCAATGGAAGAGAGAATAATAGGTAGGAGGGGTCTTTGATTATGCTGCCCGCTTTCCCAAGGCAGCGGGAGATGTAGACAGAGTCGATGGATGGTAGGCAGGTTTGTGTGATGGACTGGGTTGTGTTCACGATTCTCTGAAGTTTCTTATGTTCTTGGGCTGAGTAAAAATGAAATGTAAATCGCTTATTGTCACGAGTAGGCTTCAATGAAGTTACTGTGAAAAGCCTCTTGTCGCCACATTCTGGCACCTGGGAGTCTGTTACGGGAATCGAACCGCGCTGCTGGACTGCCTAGGTCTGCTTTCAAAGCCAGTGATTTAGCCCAGTGTGCTGAGTAGTTGCCATACCAGGCTGTGATGCAGCCAGATAGGATGCTTCCCGTGGTGCATCTGTAAAAATTGGTAAGAATCAGTGTGGACATGCCGAATTTCCTTAGTTTCCTGAGGAAGTATAGACGCTGTGGTGCTTTCTTGGTCATAGCGTCGACATCGGTGGACCAGGACAGATTGCTGGTGATGAGCACGCCTAGGAATTTGAAGCTGCTAACCATCTCCGCCTCGGCACCATTGATAGGTGTGTGTTCACAGGGGTGTGTTCGAGACTCCGCTTCCTGAGGTCAATAACCAGCTCCTTAGTTTTGCTGACGTTCAGGGAGAGATTGTTGTCATTACACCATGTCAGTAGGTTTTCTATGTCCCTCCTGTACTCTGATTCATTGTTGTTTGACATCCGACCCACTATGGTCGTGTCATCAGCAAACATATGGATGGAGTTGGAGCCAAATTCTGCCACACAGTACATGGCCTTGTGCGGCCCCGGTATGGAGGACTATCGTGGAGGAGATGTTGTTTACCCTTACTGATTGTGGTCTATGGGTCAGGAAGTCGAGGATCCAATTGCAGAGGGAGGAGCCAAGTCCTAGGTTTTGGAGCTTTGATATGAGCTTGGTTGGGATTATGGTGTTGAAGGCGGAACTGTAGTTAATGAATAGGAGTCTGACGTAGGAGTCCTTCCTTGTCGAGATGCCCAAAGGATGAGTGTTGGGCCAGCGGGACGGTTTCTGTTGTGGACTGGTTTTGGAGGTATGCGGATTGCAGTGGATCAAGGCATTCTGGGAGTATGTAGTTGATGTGTCTCATGACCAACCTCTCGAAGCACTTCATAATGATAGATGTCAGGGCCACTGGAGAGTAGTCGGTGAGGCACGTCGCCTGGTTCTTCTTTGGCACCGGTATGATGGTCTTCTTGAAGCAGGTGGGAACTTTGGTGCGGAGTAGGGACAGGTTGAAGATGTCTGCGAACACACCCACCAGTTTGTCTGAGCGCACAACCAGGGAATCGGTCAGGACCTGTTGCTTTCTGAGGCTAATCTAACTTCATGATGGTGGCAGGGGTGTATCCGAAGCTGCTGAGGCAGTGGACAACGGTTTGATGGTTTTCTGCCCGAACCAAGTACAGGAAATGCATTGTGTTGATCGGGGAGGGGTGCGCTGCTGCCAGAGAGTCTACTCTGCTTTGCTCATTAGCCCATTATGTTGTTTAAGCCTTGCCACTACCGACAAGACTCTGGAACTCTAGCTTAGTCTGGTATTGTCTCTTGGCATCCCTGATGACTTTGCGGAGCTTCAAAACATTATATGCAAGGTGGTCACTTCCCTCCCTTTGGCCCCCATCTCCCTGCCCTCGTTGATGGGCAGAGTTCTCTGAGTGATTCATGTAGGGAAGTTGCTGGAAAATCTCAGCAAGTCTGGCAGCATCTGGAGGGAGAGAAAAGAGCTAACGTTTTGAGTTCGATGACTCTTTGTCAAAGCATCGGACTCATCAGAGTCATCGGACTCGAAACGTTAGCTCTTTTCTCTCCCTACAGATGCTGCCAGACCTGCTGAGATTTTCCAGAATTTTTCCTTTCGTTTCAGATTCCAGCATCCGCAGCAATTTGCTTTTATTTGGAGTTGGTTCATGGATCAGCTGTAATCTCATTTCATGGTGGAACAATTTCGAGGGGCAGATTGGGTCAATCCTGTTCCTGTGTTCCTGTCAACATATTCTATTCATAAGACCATAAGACATAGTGGCAGAAGTTAGGCCATTCAGCCCATCAATTCTGCACTGCCATTCAATGAGGTCATGACTGATCCGATATGATCCTCAACTCCACTTTCCTGCCTTATCCTCATAACCCTCGATTCCCTTATTGATTTGAAAATCAATTTTGCACATACTTAACATCCCAGCCTCTACTGCTCTCCGCGGTAAAGAATTCCACACCTTTGCTACCATCTGAGAGAAGAAACTCCTTGTCATCTCTGTCTTAAATGGGCAACTCCTTACTCTGAGATTATACCCTCTGGCCCTAGACTCTCCTACAATAGGAAACATCCTCTCATCATTCACCCCATCAATCCTCCTGAGAATTCTATAAGACTCAATAAGGTCGCCGCTCATTCTTCTAAACTCCGATGAGCACAGGCCCAATCTCCTCATATCTTGCCATACCCGGGATCGACTTAGTATGGTGTTCTTAGTGTTGTTTATTTCAGGATGGTTGGCGTAGTGCTCACAAAGACCACAGAATAGCTTTTAACTTAACAAAGCTATGATTTTATTTGCAGTACTAAATTAGGATTCAACACTTAGTCCTTAAGGATACACAATTGATCAATAACATCTAACTACACTCATCTACTGCTGATCTCACTACTGGTATAAACTATAATCTAACCTTACTCATACTATCTGGTCTTAAGACCTTCACGAGCTATCTCCTGCAAACACTCCTACCCTAAGGTCTAGCATCACTGTCTTATAGACAGGCTGTTTAGCTCACTGGGCTAAATCGCTGGCTTTGAAAGCAGACCAAGCAGGCCAGCAGGACGGTTTGACTCCCGTAACAGCCTTCCCGAACAAGCGCCGGAATGTGGTGACTAGGGGCTTTTCACAGTAACTTCATTGAAGCCTACTCGTGACAATAAGCGATTTTCTTTCATTTATAGGGGCTGGTTTAGCTCACTGGGCTAAATCGCAGGCTTTTAAAGCAGACCAAGGCAGGCCAGCAGCACGGTTCGATTCCCGTACCAGCCTCCCCGGACAGGCGCCGGAATGTGGTGACTAGAGGCTTTTCACAGTAACTTCATTGAAGCCTACTCGTGACAATAAGCGATTTTCATTTTCATTTTCATTTCATTTCATATAGATGTACCTGTAGCTCCCTCTAATGGCTACTCTCAACACTATATTAACCCTTGTAATGCTGATAATTATTATAATACCACACTTCGTGAACCTTCTCTGTAATGCCTCCAATGCCAGTATATCTTTCCTGAGATTAGGGACCAAAACTGTTCAGAGTATTCCAGGTGTAGTCAAACTAGTGCCTTGTATAGTTTTAGAAGACTTCCCTATTTTTAGATTTAATTCCCTTGTAAATACAGGCCAACATTCCATTTGACTTCCCTATTACCGCTGAACCTGCATGCTAGCGTTTTGTGATTTATGCACAAGGACCCTCCCAAATCCCTCTATTATTGGGAAGCTGCTCCTTAAATGCCTGAACTTTCTTTGTGTTAGTGAATCCTACACTCTCTAATGCTCACTGTCACACCGGATTAAATCTTTGCTAGTTGTAGTTTGTGAGTTAAGTTTAGCGCGAGATGGAAGTGAATGTTGGTCCAGCGATGTGGATGGACATGTTTTTGAAGAGTTCTCATTGTTTGTGTGTCGGTTTTCGATTTGTTTTTCAGATAATGTTGGAGGCTCCGGACGATATTTACTGCTTTCAGTTTTGTCCCACTGATCCAAATATCGTGGCTGGTGGCTGCAAAAATGGCCAGGTACTGAAACACACCTGTGTACATTGCAAAGAGTCTCCAGAACCAGCCCGAATCAGAGAATGCAGTCCACAAAAATAAATCATGCCGTCATTCAAAATAAAGATGACAGAAGTTTCGGGATTTTGTGTAACTATCAAGAAGCCACAATTATCTCCATGTCCCTGACACCCTTTGTTCTACTGCAGGTGGCCACATCTTCATCACCTAGTTCAGTCTTCTTCAAAGCCGGGGGCGCGACCCCCGGGCGGGTGTCGGGAGGGTCGTGGAGCCGTTGTCCGTGGCGCTCCCGATCGCGCAAATCACCGCGCAGCAGCCGGCTTTTCATAACGCCGGCTGCAAGCGGCCGCGAACATGTTTTTTTTTAAAATTTGGCCGCGTTGCGCATGCGCGCCAATAATCGGGCACGTATTTTTTTTAACGGTTGCAGCTTTTTGTTTTACAAGTTCTGTAGTGGTTTTTATTCATTTATTCATTTATTTTATTCGTTTTATTTTTTTTACAAGTTTGGGGGGGGTTTTATTCATTTTTTTCATTTATTTTACACATTTTTATTTTTACAAGTCCGGGGGGGGTTTTATTTGATAAAATTTTACAGGAAAAATTTCAGAACTTTGGACAGATGGAGACTCCATACTTTCCAACACCAGAAGGCTTCACCTTCATCCAACAGGTTCCATTGGAGGAGTGTGTACCAGGGCCAAAGGGACCCAAAACCATTACCTCCATTTTTGTCAGCAGCAAACGAGGTAAGAGAAAATGGTGGGTCGCACAGGTCAGCCGGGTTGGGTCCCAAAGGTTGGCCGATTGGTAAAAATGGGTCCCCGCAAAAAAGTTTGAAGAACACTGACCTAGTTCCCTCCCTACACTTCTCTGCCTCTCTACCTCACCCTCATTTCTTAAGATGCTGCTTCTCTAACCAAGGTTTTAGAACCATAGGATAGAATTCCCACAGTGCAGAAGGAGGCCATTTGGTCCATCAAGTCTCAACTCAACCTCTGAAAGAACACCCTACCTAGGCCCACTTTCCGACCTATCCCTTTAACCCCATGACCCCACCTAACCCACGCACCTTGCTTGACTCAATGCCAAGTTTTATTTGAGAATCACTGAGGGGCAGCACCTAGTGAACGCTTTACTATGTTCAAGACACCATGTAAGTGCATAGGGTTGTTGTTGTTGAAAATTGTTCTATGTATTTCCCCACTCAGGTGGTGCTCTGGGACATTTCAGAGTTCTCGGGGAGATTGCAGGGTAACCTGCCAGCAGCAAAGCCCGACACCGTCAAATCAAATCTGTTGGTGAGTAAGCTGAGAAAGCACAAAGACTGTATGGGAGGAGGGATTGGCCAGTGGTTTTATCACAGCCTGTTCCAGGTGGACAAGCATTGCTCTTTTTAGTTGCATCTCAAATTGACACATATTCCTGAAGTTTCAACCTCCTGCCTCCATTGGCCCACCCCATACTCATGCCATTCAAGTCTGTTTTCTCCCACAACCTCCCACCTCGCCCCACCACATCCTGTGCCACGCTCCATCCCAGCCCCACAGACCCTCACTAAAGGTAATATTCCCCAGATTACTACAACTATCACGTGAAGATAGAAATAGGAGAACAGAGCATTTGAATGCATGCCTAGAGAGAGTGCCGGATGAAGGGCTTTAGATTCTTGGGATATTGGAACCAGCTCCAGGGGAAGTGGAACAAGTTGCATTTGAACAGAGCCAGGATCAATATCCTTGCAGGGTAATTTTGTAGTGTTATTAGGGAGGGTTCAAACCAACCTGGCAGGGATGGGGTACTAGGGCAGCACGGTGGCGCAGTGGGTAGTACTGCAGCCTCACAGCGCTGAAATCCCAGGTTCGATCCCGGCTCTGGGTCACTGCCTTTGTGGAGTTTGCACATTCTCCCCGTGTTTGCGTGGGTTTCGCTCCCACAACCCAAAGATGTACAGGGTAGGTGGATTGGCCACGCTGAATTGCCCCTTAATCGAAAAATTAATTGGTATTCTAAATTTTTTTAAAAAGGGATGAGGGTACTAGGAAATATCAGTGGGAAAAACAAGGTGCACAGAGAATTGGAAGGTACAGGTAACATTCGAGTAGGAAATAGTATGCTGTTAGGTTGGGTCAGAGTAAAGGAAATAAGTTGTAACTTAGGTTACTGTGTATATATGTGAATGTGCCAGTCCACTGCTGGCAGAGATACATGTGAATTTAACGTCCTGGTGGTAATAGAGACCGAGGACAAAAAAGGACAGGACTGGATATTAAAAATTTCTGGTTACAAGGTGTTCAGGAAATATAAGAAAAGAAAGATTGGAGATGGGGTAACAGTAGTGAGAGAGAGAATGTCCCAGAGGGTCAAGGGCAGAATCTATTTGGTTAGAATTAAGAAACAATGCAGGTACCATTAGACCAGGGGTGGGCAAACTACGGCCCGCGGGCCGCATGCGGCCCGCCAAAGATATTTCTGCGGCCCACCAAGTCATTAAAAAAAAAAAAAAAAATTGTTTTAAAAAAAAAATTTTTTTTTTTTTTTTTTAATTTTTTTTAAGGTTAATGGGGGGTTAGGCTGTTGGGTTACTTACTGGTATAGGGTGGATACGTTGACTTGAGTAGGGTGATCATTGCTCGGCACAACGTCGAGGGCCGAAGGGCCTGTTCTGTGCTGTACTGTTCTATATGAGGCGCCCAGAATCATAACCGGGTGAAGTAATTATTTTACTTAATATACTATGCGGCCCTTTGTGAATTGTGAATTTCTGAATGTGGCCCTTGCACGGAAAAGTTTGCCCACCCCTGCATTAGACTGTTACCTGCATTCTACAGGCCACAAACTAGTGGGAAAGATGTAGAGGAACACATTTGCAAAGAAATTACAGAGAGACGCAAAAGCTACAGAGTATGGGGGACTTTAGTGATCCTAGTGTAGACTGGGATAGTACCAGTGTAAAGGGCAGAGGGTGAGAAAAGTGTGTTCGGGAGAATTTACCACACCAAAATGTTCCCAGTCCAACAATAGATTCAAACTGATAGATCTGGTTCTGGGGAATGAGGTATGTCAAGTAGATCAAGTGTTAGCAAAGGGAACATTTAGCAGGCAGTGATGATTATATCATAAGGTTTAATTTGGCTGTGGAAAAGAGTACGGAACAATCTAAAGGAAGAATAATTGATTGTGGGAAAGATCAACTTCAATCGGGTTGGAACAAATCTGGCCCAGGTACATTGGAATGAAAAACTGTCTGGCAAAAAACTCTAAAAGAACAATAGGCTGCCTTCAAAGGGGAGATAGCTTCGGTACAGTCAAGGTAGGTTCGCATGAGTGCAAATCAAATCCAGAGCTCCACATATGACAACAGTGATAGAGAGTAAGATGAAGCAGAAAAAGGGTGCATAGAAACTACATCAGGTCGAAAATACAATTGAGAACGAACCTGAATATAGAAAGTTTCAAGAGAAAAATGAAGTAAGAGAAGAAACGCGAGCGTAAGAAAAGAGACTGGAAGCTACCGTAAAAGGGAAACCAAATGTCTTCCATAGGCATTGAAAAATTAAAAGCAAAGGGCAGCACGGTGGCGCAGTGGTTAGCACTGCTGCCTCCTGCCGCCGAGGTCCCAGGTCCGATCCCAGCTCTGAGTCACTGTCCGTGTGGAGTTTGCATATTCTCCCCGTGTCTGCGTGGGTTTCGCTCCCACAACCCAAAGATGTGCAGGGTGGGTAAATTAGCCATGGTAAATTGCCGCATAATTGGAAAAAATGAATTGGGTACTCTAAATTTATGTTTTAAAAATGGGCAATTGGACTAATTAAAGATCAACAAGAGGATATAAGGATGAAGGCAGCAGGTATGTCAGAGAGGAATACTTTGCATCTGTTTTTATCAAGGATGGAGTTGCTGCACAGGTTATAGTGAACAAGGAGGTAGCTAAGACACTGGAGGGGTTAAACATTGATAAGAAGGTATTAGCAAGGTTGTTTTTACATAAAGTTGGTAAATTACCAGGACTAAGTCAGGTGAATCCAAAGATACAGAAATTGCAGAGACATTGGTCATAATTTTCCAATCCTTCTTAGATAAAGGGTGATGCCAGAAGACTGGAGAATTGAAAATGTTACAACCTTATTGAAGATAAGATACAAAGATAAGCTCAGCAACTACAGGCGGGTCGGTTTAACCTCGGGAGCAAGTAATCCTTTAGGAATGATCATTCAGGACAAAATTAACGATCAATTGGAAAATGTGGGTTAATTATGTAAAGCTAGCACAGGTTTGTAAAGGGCAAATCGTGTTTAACTGATTTGATTGTGCGTTTTGATGAGTTAACACTGAGGGTTGATGAGGGTAACTGGGTTGATGTGCACACTATAGGTTTCACATTCCTGGCCTACCAAGATTCCACGTCAGTGAAGGCAGCTAGTGATCTAAATGCCCGGTTGCCTCTGTAAAACATAAGTGTGAACCCTGGCCCAACATCAGCCCTGCTTCCGTGAAATGAGAGAATTCGTCACCATTGTGGCATACATCTAGGCCATTATTTCCAATTTGGGGCACCACAATTTGGGAAGGGTGTGAAGGCCATCGAGAGGGTGCAGAAAAATGACAAGAATGCTTCCAGGAATGAGGAACGTCAACCATGCGGATCGATTATGGAAGCTGCGATTGTCCTCCTCAGAGAAGAGAGGACAAAGGAAGATTTGATAAAGAAGATTTGAAAAATCATGAGGGGTCTAGATGGAGAGATGGAGAAGATGGGGAGAAAATATTGCCATTGGCAGAAGGCTCAAGAACCAGGTGGAGACCAATTTAAGGTGATTGGCAAAAGAGAAGGTTTTTACGCAGGGAGGGTCTGAATCTGGAATGCCCGGCCTGACAGTGTGGTGGAGGCAGATTCAACTTCTAAAGGCATTTAGATCGTTATCTGAAGCGAAAAAATTTAAAGGGCTCTGGGGAAAAGGCGGGGTAGTGGGACTGGGTGAGTCGCTCTTCCGGAGAACTGGCACAGGCAAGCCAGGAGGAATATCTTCCTTCTGTGCTGCAGCATTCTGTGACGGCATGATTCTATGATTACTTATGCCTCCAATGCTGCTATACCATCGAACAGCACAGTAGCACAGTGGGAAGCACTGTTGCTTCACAGCTCCAGGGTCCCAGGTTCGATTCCCGGCTCGGGTCACTGCCTGTGCGGAGTCTGCACGTTCTCCCCGTGTCTGCGTGGGTTTCCTCCGGGTGCCCTGGTTTCCTCCCACAAGTCCAGAAAGACGTGCTTGTTAGGTGAATTGGACATTCTGAATTCTCCCTCAGTGTACCCGAACAGGTGCTGGAAAGTGGCAACTAGGGGCTTTTCACAGTAACTTCATTGCAGTGTTAATGTAAGCCTACTTGTGACAATAAAGATTATTATTATTATTATTATTTTACCCTATTCCCTAAAATCGGGGACCGGATAGACACTTCATGACTTGCGATTGGATGATTCTGAGCAGCCATTTTTTTTTTCTCCCATGCGGCCAACAGATTTTATAATTAATAAATAAAATAAATGTTTTCAAATGCTAAGGTCTGGATTTTACCGCTTTGCCCACTGGAATATTATGGTCCCCCCAATGTAAACGACAATTTAAACGACCTGTCACATCAGCTGGTGGTGGGGGGGGGGGGAGGTGACGTGCCGTGGGTCAAATCCCGGCCTACATTTTCTTTTCACACCGCTTTGATTTTCTCCCAGAGTTTTTCTGGCAGTAGTTTTCTGAGACGCAGTTTATGTAAAAGCAGTTCGTGCCAACGGCTTCAGAATGAAATATCACTTCTGGATATGAAATACTCTGAAAAAATGTCCATTAAAGTTAAGAAACAGATGCTGCCCTCTCTCAAAAGGACAAGAGAATCATGTGCCTTAAATCGTTAATCTTGGCGATTGTGTAAACCAACTAAAAAGGAACCACAAGATTTTTGTGCAGGAGGCCTCTTTGTTTATTGATCTTTACTGGAAACGACAGCTGGGTGCAGCGTGGAAATGGTTTGGGATTGTTTGCTCAGTTCACATCGTTCCATAGATTCCCATCTGTGCAGCAGTCCCACTTAAACTGGAAATAATCCCCTTTACCGATCAGCAAACTCAAGGCGACAGCCAAGCACAGGATCGATAAAAGTTAACAGAAAGGAAGCAGTCTACTGTGCATTTCCTCTCACTTTGTTGAGGGATCTGGCAGCCATCTCCTCTCTCTCTTTCTGTCTCTCTCTCTCTCTCTATCCCAAACACCATCTACACTCTCTGGAACTCAGCTCCTTATCTGTCCAACTTGCTATGCTGTCTCCTCAACTTCAGAACTCCCCGTAAAATGTTTTTTGTCTTATTCACCGCGGGATATGGGCGTTACTGGCAAGGTCAGAATTTATTTCCCGTCCTTAATTGCCCTTAAGAAGGTGGTGGTGAGCTGCCTTCTCACAACTGAGTGGCTTGTTTGGATCATTTCAGGGGTAGTTAAGGGTCAACCACATTGCCCAGCATCCAGAATCGCATGTAGGCCGGACCAGGTAAGGATGGCAGATTTTCTTCTCTAAAGGCTTTTGACGGCAGTGAGGGAACCATCAATTCACCAGACACATGTTTCCGATATGAATCAAGGCTTTAATCAACTTACTTCAGAGCCAGCCTGTTACCCGTTGATGAACTTAGTGAACTCAGGCTGACTCTGGACAAGGGTATTTATACAGCAGCACTAGGGGGAGGAGTCGTGGGCGGAGCCAAGGGTGGAGCCCAGTACAAGTTCCCGAGTACTCCCAGAGCTACTCCCCCTAGTGGTTGGATAACGCTACCGCGCTTACAAAGACAGTGTGAATTATCATATCATATATATTACATTCACAGGCAGTTAATAAGACGATTATTTAATAGTCACCATTATTGGAACTAGCTTTATTTATATCACTGAATTTAAATTTCTCAGCTTCAATGGTGAGATTTGAAAATGTGTCGAGATTATTGGGTCAGCCCTCAGGATTACCAGCCACCAACATAACCACTGTTCTATCGAGCCCCGATATGACCATCGCTTTCAGCCACCTGGTCTGGTTGTTCTCTGAACTCTTTGATGGCATTGAACTTTTCACCCTCATGAAGATGATTGTTGGCACGTTTCACCCCACTGTTGTTGATATTGTCCTTCATGTGGTTAGAGATAGAATCTGCTGCTTGTTCTATCACTTCCAATATACAATATTCACTGGATGTGTCATTCCTCAACACTAGGCTCCACCTAACTATTCACCTTTGTAGCCTGAGAGCTGGATCACAAGAACCTTCCGTAAACCAGAGAAATTGGGTGGCATAATGAAATTTAATTGGTTCCTTTTTTTGTTCCTTGAAGTATTTAAAAGCGATAACTGGCGGTTTGACTAACCCAGCCGAAAATGGGATTTACACCAAAATTAAGCATATTTTATAAATGTGTTTACTCCTCAACCTTTGACTGATCTGATTTAAATTCACAGAATTTTTAAAAAAAACGCAAATGAACCATTTAATAGTCTCATAGTGCACACCAGTCAGTTCCTTAATAAATTAAATGATTTTGACGTGTATTCAAGCCTGTCAAATATTTTCCTGTGCGCCTCAAGTAACGAAAGCAATTCAAAGATTCTTCCTCAACTAGTCCCAGTCCAGTGGGCAGCATCTCAGAACTTTGGCATGGGGGAGACGGCGTGGGGGGTGGGGGGGGGGGGGGGGGGGGGGGGGGCGGTGGAGGCGGTGGAGAGGAGAAGAGGCGCGGTCAGATTTTTGGGATCTATCCTGGGGATTGATCCTGAAATAGCGGAAAAGATCACAGTAAACCTGAGCGCGAGTGTTTTTAGGTCTGACTCATTTGCGTTTCAAACTGCCCATTCAATGAGAGTACACTGATATTACTGGTGGAAATAAGCAGGTTCAGAGGAGATTTACTAGGATGTTGCCTGGTATGGAGGGAAGGTCTTACGAGGAAAGGCTCAGGGACTTGAGGTTGTTTTCGTTAGAGATGAGATGGCTGAGAGGTGACTTAATAGAGACATATAAGATAGTCAGAGGGTTAGATAGGGTGGACAGTGAGAGTCTCTTTCCTCGAATGGTGATGACCAACACGAGGGGACAGAGCTTTAAATTGAGGGGTGGTAGATATAGGATAGATGTCAGAGGCAGTTTCTTTACTCAGAGAGTAGTAGGGGTGTGGAACGCCCTGCCTGCAACAGTAGTAGACTCGCCAAATTTAAGGGCATTTAAGTGGTCACTGAATAGACATATGGATGAAAATGGAATAGTGTAGGTCAGATAGGCTTCAGATGGTTTCACAGGTCGGCGCAACATCGAGGGCCGAAGGGCCCGTACTGCGCTGTAATGTCCTATGTTCTATGAACTTTTCGCCTTCATTGATGCACATCATTTTGCCCAGTCTTTTTGAATTTTGGACTCAATTGCATGTCTTAACCCACACCAAATCTCCTTCCCCTTTCGCCCCTGTGCTCGTTGACCTGCATTGCCTCAGGGTCAAGCAACGCATTCTTTAAAAATTCTCGTCCTTGTGCAGAAATCCCTGCATGGCCTAACCCCCGAAAGATGTGCAGGTTAGGTCGATTGGCTATGCTAAATTGCCCTTAGTGTCCAAAAAAGAAAGGTTAGATGGGGTTACAGAGACAGGGTGGAGGTGTGGGGATCGGATGGAGGTGTGGGCTTGGGTAGGGTGCTCTTTCCAAGGGCCCTGTGCAGACTCGATGGGCCAAATGGCCTCCTTCTGCATTGTAAATTCTATGAAATCCTCTGAGTTATTTGCGCACCTCTAATTCTGGCCACTTGTACATTCCCAATTTTAATTGCTCCCCCATTGGTGCTGTCATAGGGGGAGGCAGTGGCACAATGGTATTGTCACTGGACTAGTAATCCTGAGACCAAGGGCAGTGCTTTGGGGATCCAGGTTCAAATCTCGGGCAGCACAGTAGCATGGTGGTTAGCATAAATGCTTCACAGCTCCAGGGTCCCAGGTTCAGTTCCCGGCTTGGGTCACTGTCTGTGCGGAGTCTGCACGTCCTCCCCGTGTGTGCGTGGGTTTCCTCCGGGTGCTCCGGTTTCCTCCCACAGTCCAAAGATGTGCGGGTTAGGTGGATTGGCCATGCTAAATTGCCCGTAGTGTCCTAAAAAGTAAGGTTGGGGAGGGGGGGGGGGGGGGGGGGGTTACGGGTATAGGGTGGATACGTGGGTTTGAGTAGGGTGATCATGGCTCGGCACAACATTGAGGGCCGAAGGGCCTGTTCTGTGCTGTACTGTTCTATGTTCTATGTCCGTTGAGTCTGGACCCACCCTCTGGAATTCCACTACACCTCTCCACATCTCTCTACTTCACTTACCTCCTTTAAGGCACTCCTTAGAACATACCCCTTTAAACAAGCTTTTGGTCTTTGGACCGAATAACCCCTTTTGTGACTTGGTGCCATACTTTGGGCGCAATTCTCCAGCCTCGTTACGCTCTCACTCAAGCTTAAGGAGGCCGGTGAATAGCGGGAGAGGCCAAAACGAGATCTGGGTCAGGCGGCAAACCGTCTGCGATGCAACCGGCCCGTTCCCAAAAGCAAAATCAGGATCTCGGCGTAGCGCAGCAAGAAACCAATTATTGCCACTTAAGCCCCATTTCCATACAATTAATGAGAGCCACCCCATATCCAACAGCCTCCCGTCATTCAGCAGCCTCCCCAGCGAGTGCTCACACTGCAGCTAATTAGAACTCCTTTTGACAAACGTGAACCTGGCGGAAGGGCTTCTGTGGGGAGCCGGGGAAGTGGGTCGCCATCTTTGCTCACAGGCAGCGAGCCCGTATGGGAATCTTTCCGATGCTCACAGCGATTCTGTTGGAGTTTGGGAAAGTCCGAATGATGAAAAGATAATGACAGGAACAGGAGTCTGACCCAGACAGCACCAAATTAAATATTCCCATTTGGAAGAATGGAATTGCTTAGAGGGAGCACAACAAAGGTTCACCAGACAGATTCCTGGGATAGCAGGATTGTCGGTGTGAGGAGAGAATGGGTCGACTGGGCCCGAATATAGGGAAATTTAGGAGAATGAGAGGGGGATCTGATTGAAACACATAAAATTCTGAAGCTTTAATATACTAGATGTTAGCCCTGCGGTCGATTGCAGTAGAAGGACGACAACCGGGAGTACTGGGTATTTATACCCCGCCCTGGAGGCGGGGTTAACTCAGCCTCTCGACCAATCGGGGAGCCGTCACATGACTGGTCTCAACCAACCGGTCGAGAGGCACATGACCGACCAGGGCCAATGGTAACCGGTGTTCTGCACCAATGGCAGGCAGCTATGCTAATCATACCACCACACTGAATACAGAGTTAAAGGCAGGATTCTTGGAAGTGTGGAGGAACAGAGGGATCTTGGGGTCCACATACATAGACCCCTCAAAGTTGCCACCCAGGTTGATAGGGTTGTTAAGAAGGCATATGGTGTGTTGGCTTTCATTAACAGAGGGACTGAGTTTAAGAGCCATGACGTTTTGCTGCAGCTTTATAAAACCCTGGTTAGACCACACTTGGAATATTGTGTCCAGTTCTGTTCGTCTCATTTTAGGGAGGATCTGGATGCTTTGGAGAGGGTACAGAGGGGATTTACCAGGATGCTGCCTGGACTGGAGGGCATGACTTATGAAGAAAGGTTGAGGGAGCTAGAGCTTTTCTCACTAGAGCGAAGAAGGCAGAGAAGTGACTTGATAAAGGTGTACAAGGTGATGAGAGGCATGGATACTTTTCCCCAGGGTGGAAATGGCTGTCACGAGGGCACATAATTTTAAGCTAATTAGAGGATGGTATAGGGTAGATGTCAGAGGTAGGTTCTTTACCCAGAGAGTGGTGGGTGTGTGGAATGCACTGCCAGCAGAGGTGGTGGAGTCAGAGTCATTCGGCACATTTAAGCTACTCTTAGACAAGCACATGGACAGCAGTAAATTGAAGGGGTGTAGGTTAGGTTGAACATCGTGGGTTGAAGGGACAGTTCTGTGCTGTACTATTCTAAGTGCTAAACCTCTTCAGTCAGAGGATGGCGAACCTGCAGAACTCTACCACAGAAGGCTGTGGAGGCCAAGATTTCTAGATGCTAAAGATGTCAAGGGGTATGGGGAAAGCGTGGATCTGGTGTTGGGATAAAAGGTCAGCCAGGACAACATGCCATTTGCCTTCCTAATCACTTGCTGTACCTGCATACAAACGTTTTCCTGATTACATATCAGGACAACCAGACCCCTCTGTGACTTAAGAGTTCTGCAATCTCTCTCCGTTTAAGTAATTATTATCGATAAATAATTATAGACAAAGAGACTGCTCAAGTGGTTAGCATAAATGCTTCACAGCTCCAGGGTCACAGGTTCGATTCCCGGCTGGGTCACTGTCTGTGTGGAGTCTGCACGTCCTCCCCCTGTGTGCGTGGGTTTCCTCCGGGTGCTCCGGTTTCCTCCCACAGTCCAAAGATGTGCGGGTTAGGTGGATTGGCCATGCTAAATTGCTCGTAGTGTCCTAATAAAAGTAAGGTTAAGGGGGGGGGGGGTTGTTGGGTTACGGGTATAGGGTGGATACGTGGGTTTGAGTAGGGTGATCATGGCTCGGCACAACATTGAGGGCCGAAGGGCCTGTTCTGTGCTGTACTGTTCAATGTTCTATAAGTTAAACAGCATCCCATACACATTAGATTTCAATATACCTGAGCAATGCAGAAAGCAGACTGTGAATCTTTAAATGGATTAACTGGATATGTATAAATAGTATCCTTTGAGTGATTTCAGTTTTAATTGAAGTTTTCATACAGACTTTCCCACATTTATTAGAAAGATTTGACATGCCAAGTACTTTGAACCACTCAAATCTGTCTGACTCAGGGGAATGTATTGTCAGCACAGGTATTAGCTTCCCAGTTTTCTTAATGCCCTCAGGTCACAGTTAATTCTACCCTTCATGTCTTACTTGATTAAGTTCAACCTATTACACTATTACCTCACACAGTTATGGTACAATGATAGCTAACACAGTTATAGTGCAACGATAGCTCACACAGTTATAGTACAGTGATAGCTCACACAGTTATAGTACAGTGATAGCTCACACAGTTATAGTACAGTGATAGCTCACACAGTTATAGTACAGTGATAGCTCACACAGTTATAGTACAGTGATAACACACAGTTATAGTACAGTGATAGCTCACACAGTTATAGTACAGTGATAACTCACACAGTTATAGTACAGTGATAGCTCACACAGTTATAGTACAGTGATAACACACAGTTATAGTACAGTGATAACTCACACAGTTATAGTACTGTGATAGCTCACACAGTTATAGTACAGTGATAGCTCACACAGTTATAGTACAGTGATAGCTCACACAGTTATAGTACAGTGATATCACACAGTTATAGTACAGTGATAGCTCACACAGTTATAGTACAGTGATAGCTCACACAGTTATAGTACAGTGATAGCTCACACAGTTATAGTACAGTGATAGCTCACACAGTTATAGTACAGTGATAGCTCACACAGTTATAGTACAGTGATAGCTCACAGTTATAGTACAGTGATAGCTCAAACAGTTATAGTACAGTGATAGCTCACACAGTTATAGTACAGTGATAACACACAGTTATAGTACAGTGATAGCTCACACAGTTATAGTACAGTGATAACACACAGTTATAGTACAGTGATAGCTCACACAGTTATAGTACAGTGATAGCTCACACAGTTATAGTACAGTGATAGCTCACACAGTTATATTACAGTGATAACTCACACAGTTATAGTACAGTGATAGCTCACACAGTTATAGTACAGTGATAACACACAGTTATAGTACAGTGATAGCTCACACAGTTATAGTACAGTGATAACTCACACAGTTATAGTACAGTGATAACACACAGTTATAGTACAGTGATAGCTCACACAGTTATAGTACTGTGATAACACACAGTTGTAGTACAGTGATAGCTCACACAGTTATAGTACAGTGTTAACACACAGTTATAGTACTGTGATAGCTCACAGTTATAGTACAGTGATAGCTCACACAGTTATAGTACAGTGATAGCTCACAGTTATAGTACAGTGATAGCTCACAGTTATAGTACAGTGATAGCTCACAGTTATAGTACAGTGATAACTCACACAGTTATAGTACAGTGATAGCTCACACAGTTATAGTACAGTGATAGCTCACACAGTTATAGTACAGTGATAACTCACACAGTTATTGTACAGTGATAGCTCACACAGTTATAGTACTGTGATAGCTCACAGTTATAGTACAGTGATAACTCACACAGTTATAGTACAGTGATAGCTCACGCAGTTATAGTACTGTGATAGCGCACAGTTATAGTACAGTGATAACTCACACAGTTATAGTACAGTGATAGCTCACACAGTTATAGTACAGTGATAGCTCACAGTTATAGTACAGTGATAGCTCACACAGTTATAGTACAGTGATAGCTCACACAGTTATAGTACAGTGATAGCTCACACAGTTATAGTACAGTGATAGCTCACACAGTTATAGTACAGTGATAGCTCACACAGTTATAGTACAGTGATAGCTCACACAGTTATAGTACAGTGATAGCTCACACAGTTATAGTACAGTGATAACACACAGTTATAGTACAGTGATAACACACAGTTATAGTACAGTGATAGCTCACACAGTTATAGTACAGTGATAGCTCACACAGTTATAGTACAGTGATAACACACAGTTATAGTACAGTGATAGCTCACACAGTTATAGTACAGTGATAGCTCACACAGTTATAGTACAGTGATAGCTCACACAGTTATAGTACAGTGATAGCTCACACAGTTATAGTACAGTGATAACTCACACAGTTATAGTACTGTGATAGCTCACAGTTATAATACAGTGATAGCTCACACAGTTATAGTACAGTGATAGCTCACACAGTTATAGTACAGTGATAACTCACACAGTTATAGTACAGTGATAGCTCACACAGTTATAGTACAGTGATAACTCACACAGTTATAGTACTGTGATAGCTCACAGTTATAATACAGTGATAGCTCACACAGTTATAGTACAGTGATAACTCACACAGTTATAGTACTGTGATAGCTCACAGTTATAATACAGTGATAGCTCACACAGTTATAGTACAGTGATAGCTCACACAGTTGCAGTACAGTGATAACTCACACAGTTATAGTGCAGTGATAGCTCACACAGTTATAGTGCAGTGATAGCTCACACAGTTATAGTGCAGTGATAGCTCACACAGTTATAGTGCAGTGATAGCTCACACAGTTATAGTGCAGTGATAGCTCACACAGTTATAGTACAGTGATAACTCACACAGTTATAGTACAGTGATAACTCACACAGTTATAGTACAGTGATAACACACAGTTATAGTACTGTGATAGCTCACACAGTTATAGTACAGTGATAGCTCACACAGTTATAGTACAGTGATAGCTCACACAGTTATAGTACAGTGATAACACACAGTTATAGTACAGTGATAGCTCACACAGTTATAGTACAGTGATAACTCACACAGTTATAGTACAGTGATAGCTCACACAGTTATAGTACAGTGATAGCTCACACAGTTATAGTACAGTGATAGCTCACACAGTTATAGTACAGTGATAGCTCACACAGTTATAGCACAGTGATAGCTCACACAGTTATAGTACAGTGATAGCTCACACAGTTATAGTACAGTGATAGCTCACACAGTTATAGTACAGTGATAACTCACACAGTTATAGTACAGTGATAGCTCACACAGTTATAGTACAGTGATAACTCACACAGTTATAGTACAGTGATAACTCACACAGTTATAGTACAGTGATAACTCACACAGTTATAGTACAGTGATAACTCACACAGTTATAGTACAGTGATAACTCACACAGTTATAGTACAGTGATAACTCACACAGTTATAGTACAGTGATAACTCACACAGTTATAGTACAGTGATAGCTCACACAGTTATAGTACAGTGATAACTCACACAGTTATAGTACAGTGATAACTCACACAGTTATAGTACAGTGATAACTCACACAGTTATAGTACAGTGATAACTCACACAGTTATAGTACAGTGATAACTCACACAGTTATAGTACAGTGATAACTCACACAGTTATAGTACAGTGATAACTCACACAGTTATAGTACAGTGATAACTCACACAGTTATAGTACAGTGATAACTCACACAGTTATAGTACAGTGATAACTCACACAGTTATAGTACAGTGATAGCTCACACAGTTATAGTACAGTGATAACTCACACAGTTATAGTACAGTGATAACTCACACAGTTATAGTACAGTGATAACACACAGTTATAGTACAGTGATAACACACACAGTTATAGTACAGTGATAACACACAGTTATAGTACAGTGATAGCTCACACAGTTATAGTACAGTGATAGCTCACACAGTTATAGTACAATGATAGCTCACACAGTTATAGTACAGTGATAACACACAGTTATAGTACAGTGATAGCTCACACAGTTATAGTACAGTGATAACTCACACAGTTATAGTACAGTGATAGCTCACACAGTTATAGAACAGTGATAACTCACACAGTTATAGTACAGTGATAGCTCACACAATTATAGTACAGTGATAGCTCACACAGTTATAGTACTGTGATAACACACAGTTATAGTACAGTGATAACACACAGTTATAGTACAGTGATAACTCACACAGTTATAGTACAGTGATAACACACAGTTATAGTACAGTGATAACACACAGTTATAGTACAGTGATAACTCACACAGTTATAGTACAGTGATAACTCACACAGTTATAGTACAGTGATAACTCACACAGTTATAGTACAGTGATAGCTCACACAGTTATAGTACAGTGATAACTCACAGTTATAGTACAGTGATAGCTCACACAGTTATAGTACAGTGATAGCTCACACAGTTATAGTACAGTGATAACTCACAGTTATAGTACAGTGATAGCTCACACAGTTATAGTACAGTGATAACTCACAGTTATAGTACAGTGATAGCTCACACAGTTATAGTACAGTGATAGCTCACACAGTTATAGTACAGTGATAACTCACACAGTTATAGTACAGTGATAGCTCACACAGTTATAGTACAGTGATAACTCACACAGTTATAGTACAGTGATAGCTCACAGTTATAGTACAGTGATAGCTCACACAGTTATAGTACAGTGATAGCTCACACAGTTATAGTACAGTGATAGCTCACACAGTTATAGTACAGTGATAACACACACAGTTATAGTACAGTGATAGCTCACACAGTTATAGTACAGTGATAGCTCACACAGTTATAGTACAGTGATAGCTCACACAGTGATAACTCACACAGTTATAGTACAGTGATAGCTCACACAGTTATAGTACAGTGATAACTCACACAGTTATAGTACAGTGATAGCTCACACAGTTATAGCACAGTGATAACTCACACAGTTATAGTACAGTGATAACTCACACAGTTATAGTACAGTGATAGCTCACACAGTGATAACTCACACAGTTATAGTACAGTGATAACTCACACAGTTATAGTACAGTGATAGCTCACACAGTTATAGTACAGTGATAGCTCACACAGTTATAGTACAGTGATAGCTCACACAGTTATAGTACAGTGATAACTCACACAGTTATAGTACAGTGATAGCTCACACAGTGATAACTCACACAGTTATAGTACAGTGATAGCTCACACAGTTATAGTACAGAGATAGCTCACACAGTTATAGTACAGTGATAGCTCACACAGTTATAGTACAGTGATAACTCACAGTTATAGTACAGTGATAGCTCACACAGTTATAGTACAGTGATAGCTCACACAGTTATAGTGCAGTGATAGCTCACACAGTTATAGTACAGTGATAGCTCACACAGTTATAGTACAGTGATAGCTCACACAGTTATAGTACAGTGATAACTCACAGTTATAGTACAGTGATAGCTCACACAGTTATAGTACAGTGATAGCTCACACAGTTATAGTACAGTGATAGCTCACACAGTTATAGTACAGTGATAGCTCACACAGTTATAGTACAGTGATAGCTCACACAGTTATAGTACAGTGATAGCTCACACAGTTATAGTACAGTGATAGCTCACACAGTTATAGTACAGTGATAGCTCACACAGTTATAGTACAGTGATAACTCACACAGTTTTAGTACAGTGATAGCTCACACAGTTATAGTACAGTGATAGCTCACACAGTTATAGTACAGTGATAACTCACACAGTTATAGTACAGTGATATCTCACACAGTTATAGTACAGTGATAACTCACACAGTTATAGTACAATGATAACACACAGTTATAGTACTGTGATAGCTTGCACAGTTATAGTAGAGTAATAACTCACACAGTTATAGTACTGTGATAGCTCACACAGTTATAGTACAGTGATAGCTCACACAGTTATAGTACAGTGATAGCTCACACAGTTATAGTACAGTGATAACTCACACAGTTATAGTACAGTGATAGCTCACACAGTTATAGTACAGTGATAACTCACACAGTTATAGTACTGTGATAGCTCACACAGTTATAGTACAGTGATAACTCACACAGTTATAGTACAGTGATACCTCACACAGTTATAGTACTGTGATAGCTCACAGTTATAGTACAGTGATAGCTCACACAGTTATAGTACAGTGATAGCTCACACAGTTATAGTACAGTGATAGCTCACACAGTTATAGTACAGTGATAGCTCACACAGTTATAGTACAGTGATAACTCACACAGTTATAGTACAGTGATAGCTCACACAGTTATAGTACAGTGATAACTCACACAGTTATAGTACAGTGATAGCTCACACAGTTATAGTACAGTGATAACACACAGTTATAGTACAGTGATAACACACAGTTATAGTACAGTGATAGCTCACACAGTTATAGTACAGTGATAGCTCACACAGTTATAGTACAGTGATAACACACAGTTATAGTACTGTGATAGCTCACACAGTTATAGTACAGTGATAGCTCACAGTTATAGTACAGTGATAGCTCACACAGTTATAGTACAGTGATAACTCACACAGTTATAGTACAGTGATAACTCACACAGTTATAGTACAGTGATAACACACAGTTATAGTACAGTGATTGCTCACACAGTTATAGTACAGTGATAGCTCACACAGTTATAGTACAGTGATAGCTCACACAGTTATAGTACAGTGATAGCTGACACAGTTATAGTACAGTGATAGCTCACACAGTTATAGTCCAGTGATAGCTCACACAGTTATAGTACAGTGATAACACACAGTTATAGTACAGTGATAGCTCACACAGTTATAGTACAGTGATAGCTGACACAGTTATAGTACAGTGATAGCTGACACAGTTATAGTACAGTGATAGCTCACACAGTTATAGTCCAGTGATAGCTCACACAGTTATAGTACAGTGATAGCTCACACAGTTATAGTACAGTGATAGCTCACACAGTTATAGTACAGTGATAACTCACACAGTTATAGTACAGTGATAGCTCACACAGTTATCGTACAGTGATAACACACAGTTATAGTAGGGTAGGGGCAGCAGGGTAGCATGGTGGTTAGCATCAATGCTTCACAGCTCCAGGGTCCCAGGTTCGATTCCCGGCTGGGTCGCTGTCTGTGCGGAGTCTGCACGTCCTCCCCCTGTGTGCGTGGGTTTCCTCCGGGTGCTCCGGTTTCCTCCCACAGTCCAAAGATGTGCGGGTTAGGTGGATTGGCCATGCTAAATTGCCCGAAGTGTCCTAAAAAGTAAGGTTAAGGGGGGGTTGTTGGGTTATGGGTACAGGGTGGATACGTGGGTTTGAGTAGGGTGATCATGGCTCGGCACAACATCGAGGGCCGAAGGGCCTGTTCTGTGCTGTACTGTTCTAAGATAGTACTGTGATAGCTCACACAGTTATAGTACAGTGATAGCTCACACAGTTATAGTACAGTGATAACACACAGTTATAGTACAGTGTTAACACACAGTTATAGTACAGTGATAGCTCACACAGTTATAGTACAGTGATAGCTCACACAGTTATAGTACAGTGATAACACACAGTTATAGTACAGTGTTAACACACAGTTATAGTACAGTGATAGCTCACAGTTATAGTACAGTGATAACACACAGTTATAGTACAGTGATAGCTCACACAGTTATAGTACAGTGATAGCTCACACAGTTATAGTACAGTGATAGCTCACACAGTTATAGTACAGTGATAGCTCACACAGTTATAGTACAGTGATAGCTCACACAGTTATAGTACAGTGATAGCTCACACAGTTATAGTACAGTGATAGCTCACACAGTTATAGTACAGTGATAGCTCACACAGTTATAGTACAGTGATAGCTCTCACAGTTATAGTACAGTGATAGCTCACACAGTTATAGTACAGTGATAACACACACAGTTATAGTACAGTGATAACACACAGTTATAGTACAGTGATAGCTCACACAGTTATAGTACAGTGATAACACACACAGTTATAGTACAGTGATAACACACAGTTATAGTACAGTGATAGCTCACACAGTTATAGTACAGTGATAACACACACAGTTATAGTACAGTGATAACACACAGTTATAGTACAGTGATAACACACAGTTATAGTACAGTGATAGCTCACACAGTTATAGTACAGTGATAGCTCACACAGTTATAGTACAGTGATAGCTCACACAGTTATAGTACAGTGATAACTCACACAGTTATAGTACAGTGATAGCTCACACAGTTATAGTACAGTGATAACTCACACAGTTATAGTACAGTGATAGCTCACACAGTTATAGTACAGTGATAACTCACACAGTTATAGTACAGTGATAGCTCACAGTTATAGTACAGTGATAACACACAGTTATAGTACAGTGATAGCTCACACAGTTATAGTACAGTGATAGCTCACACAGTTATAGTACAGTGATAGCTCACACAGTTATAGTACAGTGATAGCTCACACAGTTATAGTACAGTGATAGCTCACACAGTTATAGTACTGTGATAGCTCACACAGTTATAGTACAGTGATAACTCACACAGTTATAGTACTGTGATAGCTCACAGTTATAATACAGTGATAGCTCACACAGTTATAGTACAGTGATAACTCACACAGTTATAGTACAGTGATAGCTCACACAGTTATAGTACAGTGATAGCTCACACAGTTATAGTACAGTGATAGCTCACACAGTTATAGTACAGTGATAACTCACACAGTTATAGTACAGTGATAACTCACACAGTTATAGTACAGTGATAGCTCACACAGTTATAGTACAGTGATACTCACACAGTTATAGTACAGTGAAACACAGTTATAGTACAGTGATAGCTCACACAGTTATAGTACAGTGATAAGCTCACACAGTTATAGTACAGTGATACACACAGTTATAGTACAGTGATAGCTCACACAGTTATAGTACAGTGATACTCACACAGTTATAGTACAGAAACTCACACAGTTATAGTACAGTGATAACTCACACAGTTATAGTACAGTGATAACACACAGTTATAGTACAGTGATAGCTCACACAGTTATAGTACAGTGATAGCCACACAGTTATAGTACAGTGATAACACCAGTTATAGTACAGTGATAGCTCACACAGTTATAGTACAGTGATAACCCACAGTTATAGTACAGTGATAAGCTCACACAGTTATAGTACAGTGATAACTCACACAGTTATAGTACAGTGATAACACACAGTTATAGTACAGTGATAGCTCACACAGTTATAGTACAGTGATAACACACAGTTATAGTACAGTGATAGCGCACACAGTTATAGTACAATGATAGCTCACACAGTTATAGTACAGTGATAGCTCACACAGTTATAGTACAGTGATAGCTCACACAGTTATAGTACAGTGATAGCTCACAGTTATAGTACAGTGATAACACACAGTTATAGTACAGTGATAGCTCACACAGTTATAGTACAGTGATAGCTCACACAGTTATAGTACAGTGATAGCTCACACAGTTATAGTACAGTGATAGCTCACACAGTTATAGTACAGTGATAGCTCACACAGTTATAGTACAGTGATAGCTCACACAGTTATAGTACAGTGATAACTCACACAGTTATAGTACAGTGATAGCTCACACAGTTATAGTACAGTGATAGCTCACACAGTTATAGTACAGTGATAACTCACACAGTTATAGTACAGCGATAACTCACACTGTTATAGTACAGTGATAACTCACACAGTTATAGTACAGTGATAGCTCACACAGTTATAGTACAGTGATAACTCACACAGTTATAGTACAGTGATAACTCACACAGTTATAGTACAGTGATAACACACAGTTATAGTACAGTGATAACACACACAGTTATAGTACAGTGATAACACACAGTTATAGTACAGTGATAGCTCACACAGTTATAGTACAGTGATAACTCACACAGTTATAGTACAGTGATAACACACAGTTATAGTACAGTGATAGCTCACACAGTTATAGTACAGTGATAACTCACACAGTTATAGTACAGTGATAACTCACACAGTTATAGTACAGTGATAACTCACACAGTTATAGTACAGTGATAACACACAGTTATAGTACAGTGATAGCTCACACAGTTATAGTACAGTGATAGCTCACACAGTTATAGTACAGTGATAACACACAGTTATAGTACAGTGATAGCTCACACAGTTATAGTACAGTGATAACTCACACAGTTATAGTACAGTGATAACTCACACAGTTATAGTACAGTGATAACTCACACAGTTATAGTACTGTGATAGCTCACACAGTTATAGTACAGTGATAACTCACACAGTTATAGTACAGTGATACCTCACACAGTTATAGTACTGTGATAGCTCACAGTTATAGTACAGTGATAGCTCACACAGTTATAGTACAGTGATAGCTCACACAGTTATAGTACAGTGATAGCTCACACAGTTATAGTACAGTGATAGCTCACACAGTTATAGTACAGTGATAACTCACACAGTTATAGTAGAGTGATAGCTCACACAGTTATAGTACAGTGATAACTCACACAGTTATAGTACAGTGATAGCTCACACAGTTATAGTACAGTGATAGCTCACACAGTTATAGTACAGTGATAACACACAGTTATAGTACAGTGATAACTCACACAGTTATAGTACAGTGATAGCTCACACAGTTATAGTACAGTGATAGCTCACACAGTTATAGTACAGTGATAACTCACACAGTTATAGTACAGCGATAACTCACACTGTTATAGTACAGTGATAACTCACACAGTTATAGTACAGTGATAACTCACACAGTTATAGTACAGTGATAACTCACACAGTTATAGTACAGTGATAGCTCACACAGTGATAACTCACACAGTTATAGTACAGTGATAGCTCACACAGTTATAGTACAGTGATAGCTCACACAGTTATAGTACAGTGATAGCTCACACAGTTATAGTACAGTGATAACTCACACAGTTATAGTACAGTGATAGCTCACACAGTTATAGTACAGTGATAGCTCACACAGTTATAGTACAGTGATAACTCACACAGTTATAGTACAGTGATATCTCACACAGTTATAGTACAGTGATAACTCACACAGTTATAGTACAATGATAACACACAGTTATAGTACTGTGATAGCTTGCACAGTTATAGTAGAGTAATAACTCACACAGTTATAGTACTGTGATAGCTCACACAGTTATAGTACAGTGATAGTTCACACAGTTATAGTACAGTGATAGCTCACACAGTTATAGTACAGTGATAACTCACACAGTTATAGTACAGTGATAGCTCACACAGTTATAGTACAGTGATAACTCACACAGTTATAGTACTGTGATAGCTCACACAGTTATAGTACAGTGATAACTCACACAGTTATAGTACAGTGATACCTCACACAGTTATAGTACTGTGATAGCTCACAGTTATAGTACAGTGATAGCTCACACAGTTATAGTACAGTGATAGCTCACACAGTTATAGTACAGTGATAGCTCACACAGTTATAGTACAGTGATAGCTCACACAGTTATAGTACAGTGATAACTCACACAGTTATAGTAGAGTGATAGCTCACACAGTTATAGTACAGTGATAACTCACACAGTTATAGTACAGTGATAGCTCACACAGTTATAGTACAGTGATAACACACAGTTATAGTACAGTGATAACACACAGTTATAGTACAGTGATAGCTCACACAGTTATAGTACAGTGATAGCTCACACAGTTATAGTACAGTGATAACACACAGTTATAGTACTGTGATAGCTCACACAGTTATAGTACAGTGATAGCTCACACAGTTATAGTACAGTGATAACTCACACAGTTATAGTACAGTGATAACTCACACAGTTATAGTACAGTGATAACACACAGTTATAGTACAGTGATTGCTCACACAGTTATAGTACAGTGATAGCTCACACAGTTATAGTACAGTGATAACACACAGTTATAGTACAGTGATAGCTCACACAGTTATAGTACAGTGATAGCTGACACAGTTATAGTACAGTGATAGCTGACACAGTTATAGTACAGTGATAGCTCACACAGTTATAGTACAGTGATAGCTCACACAGTTATAGTACAGTGATAGCTCACACAGTTATAGTACAGTGATAGCTCACACAGTTATAGTACAGTGATAACTCACACAGTTATAGTACAGTGATAGCTCACACAGTTATCGTACAGTGATAACACACAGTTATAGTAGGGTAGGGGCAGCAGGGTAGCATGGTGGTTAGCATCAATGCTTCACAGCTCCAGGGTCCCAGGTTCGATTCCCGGCTGGGTCGCTGTCTGTGCGGAGTCTGCACGTCCTCCCCCTGTGTGCGTGGGTTTCCTCCGGGTGCTCCGGTTTCCTCCCACAGTCCAAAGATGTGCGGGTTAGGTGGATTGGCCATGCTAAATTGCCCGAAGTGTCCTAAAAAGTAAGGTTAAGGGGGGGTTGTTGGGTTATGGGTACAGGGTGGATACGTGGGTTTGAGTAGGGTGATCATGGCTCGGCACAACATCGAGGGCCGAAGGGCCTGTTCTGTGCTGTACTGTTCTAAGATAGTACTGTGATAGCTCACACAGTTATAGTACAGTGATAGCTCACACAGTTATAGTACAGTGATAACACACAGTTATAGTACAGTGTTAACACACAGTTATAGTACAGTGATAGCTCACACAGTTATAGTACAGTGATAGCTCACACAGTTATAGTACAGTGATAACACACAGTTATAGTACAGTGTTAACACACAGTTATAGTACAGTGATAGCTCACAGTTATAGTACAGTGATAACACACAGTTATAGTACAGTGATAGCTCACACAGTTATAGTACAGTGATAGCTCACACAGTTATAGTACAGTGATAACTCACACAGTTATAGTACAGTGATAGCTCACACAGTTATAGTACAGTGATAGCTCACACAGTTATAGTACAGTGATAGCTCACACAGTTATAGTACAGTGATAACTCACACAGTTATAGTACAGTGATAGCTCACACAGTTATAGTACAGTGATAGCTCACACAGTTATAGTACAGTGATAGCTCACACAGTTATAGTACAGTGATAACTCACACAGTTATAGTACAGTGATAGCTCACACAGTTATAGTACAGTGATAACTCACACAGTTATAGTACAGTGATATCTCACACAGTTATAGTACAGTGATAGCTCACACAGTTATAGTACAGTGATAGCTCACACAGTTATAGTACAGTGATAACTCACACAGTTATAGTACAGTGATAACACACAGTTATAGTACAGTGATAGCTCACACAGTTATAGTACAGTGATAGCTCACACAGTTATAGTACAGTGATAGCTCACACAGTTATAGTACAGTGATAACACACAGTTATAGTACAGTGATAGCTCACACAGTTATAGTACAGTGATTGCTCACACAGTTATAGTACAGTGATAGCTCACACAGTTATAGTACAGTGATAGCTCACACAGTTATAGTACTGTGATAGCTTGCACAGTTATAGTAGAGTGATAGCTCACACAGTTATAGTACTGTGATAGCTCACACAGTTATAGTACAGTGATAACACACAGTTATAGTACTGTGATAGCTCACACAGTTATAGTACAGTGATAACACACAGTTATAGTACAGTGATAACTCACACAGTTATAGTACAGTGATAGCTCACACAGTTATAGTACAGTGATAGCTCACACAGTTATAGTACTGTGATAGCTTGCACAGTTATACTAGAGTAATAACTCACACAGTTATAGTACTGTGATAGCTCACACAGTTATAGTACAGTGATAGCTCACACAGTTATAGTACAGTGATAGCTCACACAGTTATAGTACAGTGATAGCTCACACAGTTATAGTACAGTGATAACTCACACAGTTATAGTACTGTGATAGCTCACACAGTTATAGTACAGTGATAACTCACACAGTTATAGTACAGTGATACCTCACACAGTTATAGTACTGTGATAGCTCACAGTAATAGTACAGTGATAGCTCACACAGTTATAGTACAGTGATAGCTCACACAGTTATAGTACAGTGATAGCTCACACAGTTATAGTACAGTGATAGCTCACACAGTTATAGTACAGTGATAACACACAGTTATAGTACAGTGATAGCTCACACAGTTATAGTACAGTGATAACACACAGTTATAGTACAGTGATAACACACAGTTATAGTACAGTGATAGCTCACACAGTTATAGTACAGTGATAGCTCACACAGTTATAGTACAGTGATAACTCACACAGTTATAGTACAGTGATAGCTCACAGTTATAGTACAGTGATAGCTCACACAGTTATAGTACAGTGATAACTCACACAGTTATAGTACAGTGATAGCTCACACAGTTATAGTACTGTGATAGCTCACACAGTAATAGTACAGTGATAGCTCACACAGTTATAGTACAGTGATAGCTCACACAGTTATAGTACAGTGATAGCTCACACAGTTATAGTACTGTGATAGCTCACACAGTTATAGTACAGTGATAGCTCACACAGTTATAGTACAGTGATAACTCACACAGTTATAGTACAGTGATAACTCACAGTTATAGTACAGTGATAACACACAGTTATAGTACAGTGATTGCTCACACAGTTATAGTACAGTGATAGCTCACACAGTTATAGTACAGTGATCACACACAGTTATAGTACAGTGATAGCTCACACAGTTATAGTACAGTGATAGCTGACACAGTTATAGTACAGTGATAGCTGACACAGTTATAGTACAGTGATAGCTCACACAGTTATAGTCCAGTGATAGCTCACACAGTTATAGTACAGTGATAGCTCACACAGTTATAGTACAGTGATAGCTCACACAGTTATAGTACAGTGATAACTCACACAGTTATAGTACAGTGATAGCTCACACAGTTATCGTACAGTGATAACACACAGTTATAGTAGGGTAGGGGCAGCAGGGTAGCATGGTGGTTAGCATCAATGCTTCACAGCTCCAGGGTCCCAGGTTCGATTCCCGGCTGGGTCGCTGTCTGTGCGGAGTCTGCACGTCCTCCCCCTGTGTGCGTGGGTTTCCTCCGGGTGCTCCGGTTTCCTCCCACAGTCCAAAGATGTGCGGGTTAGGTGGATTGGCCATGCTAAATTGCCCGTAGTGTCCTAAAAAGTAAGGTTAAGGGGGGGTTGTTGGGTTATGGGTACAGGGTGGATACGTGGGTTTGAGTAGGGTGATCATGGCTCGGCACAACATCGAGGGCCGAAGGGCCTGTTCTGTGCTGTACTGTTCTAAGATAGTACTGTGATAGCTCACACAGTTATAGTACAGTGATAGCTCACACAGTTATAGTACAGTGATAGCTCACACAGTTATAGTACAGTGATAGCTCACACAGTTATAGTACAGTGTTAACACACAGTTATAGTACAGTGATAGCTCACACAGTTATAGTACAGTGATAGCTCACACAGTTATAGTACAGTGATAACACACAGTTATAGTACAGTGATAGCTCACACAGTTATAGTACAGTGTTAACACACAGTTATAGTACAGTGATAGCTCACACAGTTATAGTACAGTGATAGCTCACACAGTTATAGTACAGTGATAACACACAGTTATAGTACAGTGATAACACACAGTTATAGTACAGTGATAGCTCACACAGTTATAGTACAGTGATAGCTCACACAGTTATAGTACAGTGTTAACACACAGTTATAGTACAGTGATAACTCACACAGTTATAGTACAGTGATAACTCACACAGTTATAGTACAGTGATAGCTCACACAGTTATAGTACAGTGATAACTCACACAGTTATAGTACAGTGATAACTCACACAGTTATAGTACAGTGATAGCTCACACAGTTATAGTACAGTGATAGCTCACACAGTTATAGTACAGTGATAACTCACACAGTTATAGTACAGTGATAACTCACACAGTTATAGTACAGTGATAGCTCACACAGTTATAGTACAGTGATAGCTCACACAGTTATAGTACAGTGATAACACACAGTTATAGTACAGTGATAGCTCACACAGTTATAGTACAGTGATAACTCACACAGTTATAGTACAGTGATAGCTCACACAGTTATAGTACAGTGATAGCTCACACAGTTATAGTACAGTGATAGCTCACACAGTTATAGTACAGTGATAACTCACACAGTTATAGTACAGTGATAGCTCACACAGTTATAGTACAGTGATAGCTCACACAGTTATAGTACAGTGATAACTCACACAGTTATAGTACAGTGAGTGCTCACACAGTTATAGTACAGTGATAACACACAGTTATAGTACAGTGATAACACACAGTTATAGTACAGTGATAGCTCACACAGTTATAGTACAGTGATAACTCACACAGTTATAGTACAGTGATAGCTCACACAGTTATAGTACAGTGATAACTCACACAGTTATAGTACAGTGAGTGCTCACACAGTTATAGTACAGTGATAACTCACACAGTTATAGTACAGTGATAGCTCACACAGTTATAGTACAGTGATAGCTCACACAGTTATAGTACAGTGATAACTCACACAGTTATAGTACAGTGAGTGCTCACACAGTTATAGTACAGTGATAGCTCACACAGTTATAGTACAGTGATAGCTCACACAGTTATAGTACAGTGATAGCTCACACAGTTATAGTACAGTGATAGCTCACACAGTTATAGTACTGTGATAACTCACACAGTTATAGTACAGTGATAGCTCACACAGTTATAGTACAGTGATAGCTCACACAGTTATAGTACTGTGATAACTCACACAGTTATAGTACAGTGATAGCTCACACAGTTATAGTACAGTGAGTGCTCACACAGTTATAGTACAGTGATAGCTCACACAGTTATAGTACAGTGATAACTCACACAGTTATAGTACAGTGAGTGCTCACACAGTTATAGTACAGTGATAGCTCACAGTTATAGTACAGTGATAACTCACACAGTTATAGTACAGTGATAGCTCACACAGTTATAGTACAGTGATAGCTCACACAGTTATAGTACAGTGATAACTCACACAGTTATAGTACAGTGATAGCTCACACAGTTATAGTACAGTGATAACTCACACAGTTATAGTACAGTGATAGCTCACACAGTTATAGTACAGTGATAACTCACACAGCTTTAGTGCTAACCAGCTGAATCACTCCGTGGTAATACGTGCATGTAATACTTGACACGTGCACAATTTTAAATTCCCTTTCAACTGTTTAACGTTATTCTTGTAATTGTTGGAATGAGAAAGCAAGGTGGGAATAATGTAATTTGCCATTTGTCACATTCTCTGTATCGTAAGGGAACATAACATAAGAACACACAAAATAGTATCAGGAATGGGCCATTCAGCCCATTGATGCTTCTGTGCCATTCATACATAGTTACAGGCATCGAAAATAGAAGCAGGAGTAGGCTATTCAGCCCTTCGAGCCTGCTCCACCATTGATTATGATCATGGCTGATCATCAAATTCAATAGCCTGATCCTGCCTTTCCCCCCATATCCCTTGATTCCTTTAGCTCCAAAAACTGTATCTATTTCCTTCTTGAAATCACACAATGTTTTTGTTATAGTGAATTGCATAGATTCACCACCATCTGGGTGAAGACATTGTTTATCTCCCAGTGGGCCATTGGCCTGTGCAATTCCCCTCCCCGGGGGGGGCTGTGGGGGCTGGCTCATTGAATATATTCAAGGCCGAGTTTGATAGACTCTGGATTGACAAAGGATGGAGCCAAGGTTTATAGAGGACGGGGCAGCTAACAAGAAAGTAAAATTAAGGCCACAATCAGATCAGCCATGATCTTATCGAATGGGGGAGCAGGCTCGAGGGGGCCCTACTCTCAACTCATCTATTCATTTTGGAAACGGAAGTGAGTTACCAACTAAACAACATTTGTGTTTTCAGTGACTGTTACCGCTGGTTCGAGGGTCACTTGTCCCAGTCAGGCCGCTCCCACTTGACTGGTCAGACTGTTGTTGAAAGGGTGAGACTTGTGCTGTTTCAGGAAGGATTTCTGATGGTACCCCTTTCCCGACGGTCTGAAATGAAAATGAAAATCGCTTATTGTCACGAGTAGGCTTCAATGAAGTTACTGTGAAAAGCCCCTAGTCGCCACATTCCGGCACCTGTCCGGGGAGGCTGTTACGGGAATCGAACCGTGCTGCTGGACTGCTTGGTCTGCTTTAAAAGCCAGCGATTTAGCCAAGTGAGCTAAACCTTGGAAACTAGTCTTGGAAACTAGCCAGCATATTGGTAAAACTTGCTTCGTTCCAAAAAAAAATTAATTTACAAATTAATTTTCAGTGATTTTTAAAGCTAGTCACTCAGTTTGAGAACTGGGCACCCATGTTGAAATGCTTATTTCTGGTCATAAACCCATATTTAGCTGTATTTGTGCAATTGCATCTGCTCATAATGCATAAATATATACAAATACTTCTCAACGGGAATGAAACAAAACCAAATAATTATATTCTATTACGCTCACCGACAGCACAGGCTCATGGGAGATTACGTTTGCGATTTTGAAAGTGGCTCATTCATTTTTGGCTATATCAACCCCATCATGCCATTTTGCGAATCTTGCTTTTGGAAATTTGGATAATAGATGTTTGCATTTTGTCTTACAGCCAGAGTTAGATCCAACACCTCACTTTGAGGTACCCATTGCTCACCATTGTGGAGTGTCATCAATTGAAAATGGACACAAATCAGTTATTTATGACTTATGCTGGATACCAGATCACTTTGAGGTAAAGAAACTTCATATGAAACTTAATGTGGGCGGCGTGGTGGTACCGTGGTTAGCACTGCTGCTTCACACCGCCAGGGTCCCAGGTTCGATTCCCGGCTTGGGTAACCGTCTGTGCGGAGTCTGCACGTTCTCCCCGTGTCTGCGTGGGTTTCCTCCGGGTGCTCCGGTCTCCTCCCACCAGTCCCGAAAGACGTGCTGTTTGGTGAATTGGACATTCTGAATTCTCCCTCGGTGTACCCGAACAGGCGCCGGAATGTGGCGACTAGGGGCTTTTCACAGTAACTTCATTGCAGTGTTAATGTAAGCCGACTTGTGACATTAAAGGTTATATTATGAAGATTGATAATATATTATTATTCATCTTTGATACTGACCGCTTAGAGGTTATTTTGCCGGGCTAGTAATCGAGAACACTTATGATGAGGAAATGTGAGGTTAAATCCCACCACCGTAACCGAGGAATTTAAATGCAATTAATTTGCTTTGTTTGGCCCTTGTTCCGCACTGTAATCAATCGCTATTGTTGATGTACTATTTGGCAATATACTTTGTCGATTACTCTTTTTTGTGTACTGTGTATGGTTCCTATGGCCACAGAAAAATACTTTTCACTGTACTTCGGTACATGTGACATATAAATCAATCAATCAATCAATCTAATGAAATAAATCAGAATTAAAAGATTAAAAAATGATTTTTTTAAAAGTCTTATCAGTACTGGTGACCTATCCGGTGATATAATTTGGATCATTAATGCCCTTTCGGGAAGGACATCAGCTGTTCTCATCCAGCCTGGCTGACCTCTGACTCCAGACCCAAGGCAATGTGGTTGATTCCTGACAGCAATCTGAAATGACCTGGCAAGCCCCTCCATAATGGAGGAATGGACAATAAATGCTTGCCTTGTTTGTGACCTCCACATCCAGTGAACATTAAAAAAAACGTATCTTCAAGTGTTTGTGGGATGAAGACGTTGCTGCTTGGGCTTACATTTATTGTTCATCTCTAATTAACCTCGAGAAGGTGGTGATGAACCGCTTTCTTAATTGCTGCAGTCCATCTGGTTTAGGTACAACTGCAGGAGGCGGAACAAAGAACAAAGAAAATTACAGCACAGGAACAGGCCCTTCGGCCCTCCCAGCCTGCGCCGATCCAGATCCTTTATCTAAACCTGTCTCCTATTTTCCAAGGTCTACTTCCCTCTGTTCCCGCCCATTCATATACCTGTCTAGATGCCTCTTAAATGATGCTATCGTGCCCGCCTCTACCACCTCCGCTGGTAAAGCATTCCAGGCACCCACCACCCTCTGCGTAAAAAACTTTCCACGCACATCTCCCTTAAACTTTCCCCCTCTCACCTTGAAATCGTGACCGCTTGTAACTGACACCCCCGCTCTTGGGAAAAGCTTGTTGCTATCCACCCTGTCCATACCTCTCATAATTTTGTAGACCTCAATCAGGTACCCCCTCAACCTCCGTCTTTCCAACGAAAACAATCCTAATCTATTCAACCTTTCTTCATAGCTAGCACCCTCCATACCAGGCAACATCCTGGTGAACCTCCTCTGCACCCTCTCCAAGGCATCCACATCCTTCTGGTAATGTGGCGACGAGAACTGCACGCAGTATTCCAAATGTGGCCGAACCAAAGTCCTATACAACTGTAACATGACCTGCCAACTCTTGCACTCAATACCCCGTCCGATGAAGGCAAGCATGCTGTATGCCTTCTTGACCACTCTATCAACCTGCATTGCCACCTTCAGGGTACAATGGACCTGAACTCCCAGACCTCTCGGCACATCAATTTTCCCCAAGACCCTTCCATTGACCATATAGTCTGCTCTTGAATTTGATCTTCCAAAATGCATCACCTCGCATTTGCCTGGATTGAACACCATCTGCCATTTCTCTGTCCAACTCTCCAATCTATCTATATTTTGTTGTATTCTCTGACAGTCCTCCTCGCTATCTGCAACTCCACCAATCTTAGTATCATCTGCAAACTTGCTAATCAGACCACCTATACCTTCCTCCAGGTCATTTATGTAGATCACAAACAACAGTGGTCCGAGCACGGATCCCTGTGGAACACCACTAGTCACCCTTCTCCATTTTGAGACACTCCCTTCCACCACTACTCTCTGTCTCCTATTGCCCAGCCAGTTCTTTATCCATCTAGCTAGTACACCCTGAACCCCATACGACTTCACTTTTTCCATCAACCTGCCATGGGAAACCTTATCAAACGCCTTACTAAAGTCCATGTATACGACATCTACAGCCCTTCCCTCATCAATTAACTTTGTCACTTCCTCAAAGAATTCTATTAGGTTTGTAAGACACGACCTTCCCTGCACAAAACCATGCTGCCTATCACTGATAAGTCTATTTTCTTCCAGATGTAAATACATCCTATCCCTCAGTATCTTCTCCAACAGTTTGCCTACCACTGACGTCAAGCTCACAGGTCTATAATTCCCTGGATTATCCCTGCTACCCTTCTTAAACAAAGGGACAACATTAGCAATTCTACAGTCCTCCGGGACCTCACCCGTGCTCAGGGATGCTGCAAAGATATCTGTTAAGGCCCCAGCTATTTCGACCCTCGCTTCCCTCAGTAACCTGGGATAGACCCATCCGGTCCTGGGGACTTGTCCACCTTAATGTCTTTCAGAATACCCAAAACTTCCCCCTTCCGTATGACAACTTGACCGAGAGTATTTAAACATCCATCCCTAGTCTCAACATCCATCTTGTCCCTCTCCTTTGTGAATACCGATGCAAAGTACTCATTAAGAATCTCACCCATTTCCTTTGAGTCCACGCATAAATTCCCTCTTTTGTCTTTAAGTGGGCCAATCCTTCCTCTAGTTACCCTCTTGCTCCCTACATACGAATAAAATGCTTTGGGATTTTCCTTAACCCTGTTAGCCAAAGATATTTCATGACCCCTTTTAGCCCTCTTTATTGCACGTTTGAGATTCGTCCTACTTTCCCGATATTCCTCCAAAGCTTCATCAGTTTTGAGTTGCTTCGATCCTATGTATGCTTCCTTTTTCATCTTAGCTAGTCTCACAATTTCACCCGTCATCCATGGTTCCCTAATCTTGCCATTTCTATCTTTCATTTTCACAGGAACATGTCTGTCCTGCACTCTAATCAACCTTTCCTTAAAAGACTTCCACATTTCAAATGTGGATTTACCCTTAAACAGCTGCTTCCAATCCACATTCCCTAGCTCCTGCCGAATTTTGTTATACTCTGCCTTTCCCCAATTTAGCACTCTTCCTTTCGGACCCCTCTCGTCCTTGTCCATGAGTATTCTAAAACTTACGGAATTGTGATCGCTATTCCCAAAGTAATCACCGACTGAAACATCAACCACCTGGCCGGGATCATTCCCCAATACCAGGTCCAGTATGGCCCCTTCCCGAGTTGGACTATTTACATACTGCTCTAAAAAACTCTCCTGGATGCTCCTTACAAACTCTGCTCCATCTACGCCTCCAACACTACACGAATCCCATTCAATGTTGGGGAAGTTAAAATCTCCCATCACAACCACCCTGTTGTTCCTACATTTTTTTATAATCTGTCTGCATATTTGTACCTCTACTTCATGCTCGCTTTTCGGAGGCCTGTAGTAAAGTCCCAACAATGGTTAGCACTGTTGCTTCACAGTGCCAGGGTCCCGGGTTCAATTCCCGGCTTGGGTCACTGTCTGTGTGGAGTCTACACGTTCTCCCCGTGTCTGCGTGGGTTTCCTCCGGGTGCTCCGGTTTCCTCCCACAAGTCCCGAAAGACGTGCTTGTTGGGTGAATTGGACATTCTGAATTCTCCCTCTGTGTACCCGAACAGGTGGCGAAATGTGGCACCTAGGCTTCACAGTAACTTCATTGCAGTGTTAATGTAAGCCTACTTGGGATAATAAGGATTAATAATAATAATTTTTATTGTCACAAGTAGGCTTACATTAATAATTATTGTTATTATAACTCAGGCTGTAATATATAACACAAAAAGATTTACCCAACATCTATTTTCCAAATTTCCAAAAACAAACAAGATTCATAGATATGTAGATACATAGAAGATAGGAGCAGGAGGAGGCCTTTTGGCCCTTCGAGCCTGCTCCGCCATTCATCACGATCATGTCTGATCATACAACTCAATAGCCTAATCCTGCTTCCTCCCCATAGCCTTTGATCCCATTCTCTCCAAGTGCTATATCCAGCCGCCTCTTGAATATATTCAAAGTTTTAGCATCAACTGCGTCCTGTGGTAATGAATTCCACAGGCTCGCCACTCTTTGTGAGAAAAAATGTCTCCTTATCTCTGTCCGAAACGGTTTACCCTGAATCCTCAGGCTGTGATCCCTGGTTCTGGACACACCCATCATTGGTAACACCTTCCCTACATCTACCCTGTCTAGTCCTGTTAGAATTTTGTAAGTCTCTTTGAGAACACCCCTGATTCTTCTGAACTCCAGCGAGAACAATCCCAACCTAGTCAATCTCTCCTCATATGACAGTCCCGCCATCCCTGGAATCAGTCTGGTAAACCTTCGCTGCACTCCCTCGAGAGCAAGAACATCCTTCCTCAGAGAAGGAGACCAAAACTGCCCACAATACTCCAGGGTATGGCCTCACCAAGGTCGTGTACAATTGCAGAACACCTCCCTGCTTCTATACTCGAAACCTCTTGCAATGAAAGGGGGGGGGGGGGGTTGTTGGGTTACTGGTATAGGGTGGATACGTTGGCTTGAGTAGGGTGATCATTGCTCGGCACAACATCGAGGGCCGAAGGGCCTGTTCTGTGCTGTACTGTTCTATGTTCTATACCATTAGCCTTCTTTGCCGCCTGCTGCACCTGCATGCTTACCTTCAGCGAATGGTGCACAAGGACACCCAGGACCCGCTGCACACTAACCTCTCTCAATTTACAACCATTCGGATAGTAATCTGCCTTCCTGTTTTGGCTTCCAAAATGAATAACCTCACACTTATCCAAATTATACTGCATCTGCCATTGACTTGCCCATTCGCCCAACCTGTCCAGATCTAGTTTCAGAACTAGTTTGATTCTATTGACAAAATCCAACACCTAAAAATGCTTCCAAAGTCAGTAGCATTTGTAATTGTAGTGCTGCTTGTAGATGATGCACACTGCTGCCTCTGTGCATTGGTGGTGGAGGGAATGGTGAATGGAGTGCTATTCATGATTGCTTCTTTGTCCTGGATGGTGTTCAGCTTCTTGTGTGATGCTGGAGCCTCACTCAACCAGGCAAATGAGGAGTATTACTTCACTCCTTACTTTGGTCTTGTAGGTGGAGATGATGGCATAGTGACCATGTTGTAATCCGGCTATTGTTCTGGGGTGGGGTGGGGGGGGTGGGGGGGAGGGGGGCATGGCTTTACATCTCGCTACCCTAGCTGGTGGCATTTATGATCCTTAAAACCTACCTTTACGGCCAGGCTATTTATTATTTAAATGAACGGCTCTTTATGTGACTCGGTGCCAGATTTTCTTTGATAATACTCCTGCAAAGTGCCTTTGAATGTTTCACTGTATTAAAGATGCTATATAAATGAAAGTATTTATTGTTTGTAACACTGTCTAAAGTTGATCACTTTGCTGGTGAAAACATTACGGTTCTTTTTCAAGGTAACAAAGTTTGGCGTCCCGTGTGAGTCTGGAGAAGGGGCTTCTGTCCAACTTATCACATGCTCTCCTGATTGGTAAATATGCAACATTTGTATTTTGTTTCTTGTCACTTTGCTTTTCCTGTCACTGTAATTGTAAAGTAGGTTTAACGGATTGTTTTTCCAAATTTCAAAGATTTGCTCCTCTCCCTGGTCCCATAACTGTCTACTGGATACAAATTCTGCTCGTTTTGATAGCGGAAGGTCCTCACTTCATTTTGTCGCATTTGCAATTAAGACGTCAGTGTTGATAATGGCTGCCATTAACCTGAGGCCAGCAAAGTGAACAGGAATCTGTCAAGGATATCCTCTTGATCAATGACTCGTGAATGTGTGCCTCACTTATACCAAATAAAGAACAAAGAACAAAGAAAATTACAGCACAGGAACAGGCCCTTCGGCCCTCCCAGACTGCGCCGATCCAGATCCTTTATCTGAACCTGTCTCCTATTTTCCAAGGTCTACTTCCCTCTGTTCCCGCCCGTTCATATACCTGTCTAGATGCATCTTAAATGATGCTATCGTATCCGCCTCTACCACCTCCGCTGGTAAAGTGTTCCAGGCACCCACCACTCTCTGCGTAAAAAACTTTCCACGCACATCTCCCTTAAACTTTCCCCCTCTCACCTTGAAATCGTGACCCCTTGTAACTGACACCCCCACTCTTGGGAAAAGCTTGTTGCTATCCACCCTGTCCATACCTCTCATAATTTTGTAGACCTCAATCAGGTCCCCCCTCAACCTCCGACTTTCCAACGAAAACAATCCTAATCTATTCAACCTTTCTTCATAGCTAGCACCCTCCATACCAGGCAACATCCTGGTGAACCTCCTCTGCACCCTCTCCAAAGCATCCACATCCTTCTGGTAATGTGGTGACAAGAACTGCACGCAGTATTCCAAATGTGGTCGAACCAAAGTCCTATACAACTGTAACATAAATAGACACAAATATGTGTCTATTTTCCGTGCAACTCCATGTTTCAACCTCTTCAAACTGCTTTCCAGCCCTTCCACAGCATTTAAAAAGCTTGAATGAAGCGCAGGGCCTGTGGTTCACTGGTGACGTCACACAGCGTTAGTATGGTGATATTGACCAGGAACTTGCCCAACTTGCCTAACTCCGTGCGGAGCCAGGTAGAGCAGGAATGAGTCTCCCAAACCCACATCATCAGTGATGTCCTATCTGTCTGTGACCTCATTAAACTATTCCTTTTTGTCCTTCTTGTAATAACTTCAAGAATTGGCCATACCAGTAACTTATAAAACACGATTTGTTACAACAATAAACAACTATTTGCAGAGTTCCTTAAAATGGTCTTTCCCGGGGCAGCACGATGGCGTAGTGGTTAGCATTGCAGCCTCATGGCGCCGAGGTCCAGGATCAATCCCAGCTCTGGGTCACTGTCCGTGTGGAGTTTGCACATTCTCCCCGTGCTTGTTTGGGTTTCGCCCCCACAACCCAAATTTGTGTAGGCTAGGTGGATCGGCCACGCTAAATTGCCCCTAAATTGGAAAAATATAATTGGGTACCCTAAATTTATTTTAAAAGAATGGTCTTTCCCTATTGCGCTCCAAATGCTGGGACAAGTCCCAACACGTTCCAGTAAATTTCCAACTCCGTCCCTGATTCGACTGGTGGGTCACATAACCCCTCCCTCAGAGAACTTCCCTTAAAGGGGCTAGCTAGTCCATTGGATGAAGGATGCTATTGGGCCGTTCTGATACGTTTTATTCCGTTAAAAGTCAGAGACATCTGGAACTCGGCACCGGTAATAGCTGTTCTGTTGTCCGACACGAGGACCTCTGATACCCCATGGATTGCAAAATCCTGGCGCAACTTCTCAACTGTGGCGTAAGCAGTTGTGGATCTCATCTCTATCTACTTAGAATGGGCATCCGCTAACAACAAAGACATGGTGCCCATGAACGGTCTCACATAGTCAATGTGGACCTTAACACGTGGTTGACCTGGCCATTTCCATGGACGTAAGGGAGCTACGGCAGATAACTTCTTACGAAATTGGCACTGATTGAGGTACCTTGCCATTCTTTCAATTGCAGAGTAGATGCCAAGACACCGCACATAACTTTCCGCTAGCATCTTCAATTTAGGCACACATCTCACTAGCATCCTCATTTTAGGCACAACTGGATGGGAACTATGTATCTCTTCCAGTAATAGTTCCTTTCCTAGCTCAGGAATGACCACTCTCGCTCCCCAGAGGACAAGACCATACTCACAGCTGAGATCATCTTTCCTGATCTGATGAGGCTTCACTTCCTCTGAAGATCTCTCATTCTGCCATCCATACAATATCTTCAGTTTCACCTTCGAGAACAGTGGGTCTCTGTTTGTCCAGTACTTAATCTGTTGAGCCGACACTGGCAAAGTGTCCAGAAAATCCATGGCCATTCTTATCTCTTCTGGTGATTACATAGAATTTACAGTGCAGAAGGAGGCCATTCGGCCCATCGAGTCTGCACCGGCTCCTGGAAAGAGCACCCTACCCAAGATTAACACCTCCACCCTATCCCCATAACCCAGTAACCCCACCCAACACTAAGGGCAATTTTGGGCACTAAGGGCAATTTATCATGGCCAATCCACCTAACCTGCACATCTTTGGACTGTGGGAGGAAACCGGAGCACCCGGAGGAAACCCACGCACACACGGGGAGAATGTGCAGACTCCGCACAGACAGTGACCCAAGCCGGAATCGAACCTGGGACCCTGGAGCTGTGAAGCGATTGTGTTATCCACAATGCTACCGCGCTACCGTGATGTGTGGGGTGCACCCATCTCTGGCAAAGGAAATGACTCATGGCATCTGAATTGGCTATTTGTGTCCCTCGATGATGTTCAGAAGCCAACAAGAACATCACCAACGCTGTATCTGGCTCCGAAGCTATTGTTGGAACTGCCTTATCTTCCTTAAATAAGCCCAACAATGGCTTATGGTCTGTCACTAAAGTGAAATGTCTCTGATGCACAATCAATGGACACGAAACGTGGATGAGATCCAAATGATAGGCTTTAATGCACAAGATGTGTGCCCGGCAGCAGACGTACAAAAGAAAGGCCGACTGCCGGGAAGCACGGGTTCTTATATCCCGCCTTGTAGGCGGAGCTACCTACCTCTCAACCAATTGGCTGAGGGCAATGACTTACCCGGGCCAATGGGCAGTGAGTCCTCTGCACCAATAGCAACTCACTTCCAAGGTACCGTAATACCCCTAGACATACTACCACATTCACCCCTTGTTGAAAAAGAAGCGGGGGGGGAAATAAAACGCGGGCATGAGGGGGGCGGGGGGGGGGGGGGGGGGGGCGGGGGGGCGTGTCCTGTGAGTACGTGAGACTGGTAGTATGACTAGAGATGTTTAGGTTGTACCATTGCATCGATGGCTGCCCACTGGCCCGTAACTTATGTGCAAAATACAGCAACTATGTAAAGTGTACAAAATTGGGGGGGGGGTAAAATGGAGAACAGGTAAGGAAAAGAAACAAGAGTCCATCCACAGGCAGAAGTCCACCAGTAGGTCAATCAGTCGAATGGGCGCCTTTGATGTCCTGCTTGACCTGCGCAGCTGTGCCGGCGACGTCGGAGCGGTGGTCGTCCGTGACTCCGGGAGCGATGATCCTGTTCCTGTGTCCGTACCCCTGGTCGGAGCTAGCGGGGGCCAGGCCAGGGAAGGGGTGTCCTGTCCGCTGGGCCGTGGGGGTGTCGGTGGGGGAGGGGGGGGGGGGTTTCTGGGGGCAGTTGGGGTTGGGGGAGGGGTGCTGGTGTTGGGGGGTGTGGCCGAGATCCGGCGGGTGCCAGGTCCCGAAGGGAGACCGTGTCCTGTCGGCCGTCGGGATACTCCACATACGCATATTGCGGATTTGCGTGGAGTAGCTGGACTCTTTCGACCAACGGGTCTGACTTGTGCACCCGCACATGCTTCCGGAGCAGAATGGGATCGGGGGTAGCCAGCCAGGTCGGGAGCGGGGTCCCTGAGGAAGACTTCCTGGGAAGAACAAGAAGGCGTTCGTGAGGCGTTTGGTTAGTGGAGGTACAGAGAAGTAACCGGATTGAGTGGAGGGTGTCTGGGAGGACCTCTTGCCAGTGGGAGATTGGGAGATTTCTGGACCGTAAGGCCAGCAGGACGGTCTTCCAGACCGTACCGTTCTCCCTCTCAACCTGTCCGTTACCCCGGGGGTTGTAACTGGTCATCCTGCTGGAGGCGATGCCCCTGCTGAGCAGGAATTGACGCAGCTCGTCACTCATAAATGAGGACCCCCCGATCGCTATGGATGTAAGCGGGGTAACCGAACAGGGAGAAGATGGTGTGTAGGGCTTTGATAATGGTGGTCATGGTCATGTCAGGGCAGGGGATGGCGAAGGGGAAGCGGGAGTACTCGTCAATCACGTTGAGGAAGTACGTGTTGCAGTTGTTGGAGGGGAGGGGACCTTTGAAGTCCATGCTGAGACGTTCAAAGGGGCGGGAAGCCTTAATCAGATGCACGGTAGAAGTGTGGCTTGCACTCCGCGCAGATGAGGCATTCCCTGGTCACTGTCCTGATCTCCTCGATGGAGTAGGGGAGGTTGCGGGTCTTAATGAAATGGAAAAAGCGGGTGACAGAGGTCCGCGAGGAGGGACAGGGCATCGGGAGGCTCGTTTAGCTTCCCAGGACGATACAAGATGTTGTAGTTGTACGTGGACAACTCGATCCTCCACCGCAAGATCTTATCGTTCTTTATCTTGCCCCTCTGTGCATTATCAAACATGAAGGCCACTGACCGTTGGTCTGTGAGGAGGGTAAACCTCCTGCCGGCCAGATAGTGCCTCCAATGTCGCACAGCTTCGACTATGGCCTGTGCTTCCTTCTCGACCGAGGAATGGCGGATTTCAGAAGCGTGGAGGGTACGGGAGAAGAAGGCCACGGGTCTGCCCGCTTGATTGAGGGTGGCCGCCAGAGCAACATCCGACGCGTCGCTCTCGACTTGAAAGGGGAGGGACTCATTGATAGCGCACATCGTGGCCTTTGCAATGTCTGCTTTGATGCGGTTAATGGCCTGGCGGGCCTCCATCGACAGGGGAAACGTGGTGGACTGGATGAGTGGGTGGGCTTTGTCGGCGTAATTGGGGACCCACTGGGCGTAATAAGAAAAGAAGCCCAAAAAGCACATGAGGGCTTTGGGGGAGTTGGGGAGGGGGAGCTCCATCAGTGGGCGCATGCGTTCGGGGTCGGGGCCTATCACTCTGTTACGCACTACGTAGCCGAGGATGGCTAGACGGTCGGTGCTAAACACGCATTTATCCTTATTGTAGGCCAGGTTGAGGAGTTTTGCGGTACGGAGGAATTTGTGGATGTTTGCGTTGTGGTCCTGCTGGTCGTGGCCACAGATGGTGACATTGTCGAGATACGGGAAGTTTGCCCGTAAACCGTGTTGGTCGACCATTCGGTCCATCTCCCTTTGGAAGACCAAGACCCCATTTGTGACACCGAAAGGAACCCTTAAAAAGTTGTAGAGTCGCCCATCCGCTTCGAACGCAGTGAACTTTCGGTCACTCGTGCGGATGAGCAGACTTAAGGTCCACCGTGGAAAAAACCTTGTACTGCGCGATCCTGTTGACCAGGTCGGAGATATTTGGGAGAGGATACACGTCCAGCTGCATAAACCTGTTGATGGTCTGACTGTAGTCTATGACCATCCGATTTTTCTCCCCGGTCTTAACCACAAGCACTTGTGCTCGCCAGGGGCTGTTGCTAACCTCGACGACCCCTTCCTTCAGAAGCCTATGGACTTCGGACCTGATGAAGGTCCGGTCCTAGGTACTGTACCGGGCGTCTGCTCCTGGTGGCAACGGGTTTGCAATCCGGGGTGAGGTTTGCAAACAAGGATGGGAGATCGACCTTGAGGGACGCGAGGCTGCAGACAGTAAGGGGGGGGCCATAGGGCCGCCGAATTTGAAGTTAAACTCTGGAGGTTGCACTGGAAATCTAACCCCAGAAGTGCTGCCGCGCAGAGATGGGGAAGGACGAAGAGCTTATAGTTTTTAAACTCCCTGCCCTGGACTGTGAGGTCCGCTATGCAGCACCCTATGATCCGGACCGAGTGCGAACCGGAGGCCAGAGCGATTCTTTGTTTTACCAGGTAAACGGGAAGGGCGCAGCGTCTTACCGTGGCGGGGTGGACGAAACTCTCTGTGCTCCCGGAGTCCAGCAGGCAGCTCGTCTCATGGCCGTTGAGGAGGATCTTCGTGGTTGCCGTGGACAGCGTGCGGGGCCGCGACTGGTTCAATGTGACTGAGGCGAGTCGTGGCAGGAACTCCGAGTCGTCATCTGGCAGGGAGCAGTCACCTGCGGGGTCCTCGGTGCCGATCCAAGATGGAGGCGCCCGTCGGCCGCACGTGGAGTCAGGGGTCCAAAATGGTGGCACACAGGGGATGGCACGTGGCGGTGGGGGGTGGGGGCAGCGAGGTCCGCGGGCCGCGTGGGGCCCCTGAGGAGCGCGGGGGGGAGACCCGCGGTCGCTGCTCGGGACCGCAGCGACTGCCTTGGACTGGCAAATGGCCGCAAAATGGCCCTTTTTGCTGCAGCCTTTACAGGTTGCGGTGCGGGCCGGGCAGCACTGGCGGGGGTGCTTGGCTTGGCCACAAAAGTAGCAGCGGGGCCCTGTGGGTTTATCGGGGCGCCCTGCGGCGCAGGCCTGAGGGATTCTTTGGGAGATGAGGAAATGGCTGAGGAACTGAACAGGTTTTTTGGGTCGGTCTTCACAGTGGAAGACACAAATAACATGCCAGTGACTGATAGAAATGAGGCTATGACAGGTGAGGACCTTGAGAGGATTGTTATCACTAAGGAGGGAGTGATGGGCAAGCTAATGGGGCTAAAGGTAGACAAGTCTCCTGGCCCTGACGGAATGCATCCCAGAGTGCTAAAAGAGATGGCTAGGGAAATTGCAAATGCACTAATGATGATTTACCAAAATTCACTAGACTCTGGGGTGGATCCGGTGGATTGGAAATTAGCAAACGTGACACCACTGTTTAAAAAATGAGGTAGGCAGAGAGCAGGAAATTATAGGCCAGTGAGCTTAACTTCGGTAGTAGGGGAGATGCTGGAATCTATCATCAAGGAAGAAATAGCGAGGCATCTGGATAGAAATTGTTCCATTGGGCAGACGCAGCATGGGTTCATAAAGGGCAGGTCGTGCCTAACTAATTTAGTGGAATTTTTTGAGGATATTACCAGTGCAGTAGATAATGGATGTGGTATATCTGGATTTCCAGAAAGCCTTTGACAAGGTGCCACACAAAAGGTTGCTGCATAAGATAAAGATGCATGGCATTAAGGGTAAAGTAGTAGCATGGATAGAGGATTGGTTAATTAATAGAAAGCAAAGAGTGGGGATTAATGGGTGTTTCTCTGGTTGGCAATCAGTAGCTAGTGGTGTCCCTCAGGGATCCGTTTTGGGCCCACAATTGTTCACAATTTACATAGATGATTTGGAGTTGGGGACCAAGGGCAATGTGTCCAAGTTTGCAGATGACACTAAGATGAGTGGTAAAGCGAAAAGTGCAGAAGATACTGGAAGTCTGCAGAGGGATTTGGATAGGTTAAGTGAATGGGCTAGGGTCTGGCAGATGAAATACAATGTTGACAAATGTGAGGTTATCCATTTTGGTAGGAATAACAGCAAACGGGATTATTATTTAAACGATAAAATATTAAAGCATGCCGCTGTGCAGAGAGACCTGGGTGTGCTAGTGCATGAGTCACAGAAAGTTGGTTTACAGGTGCAATAGATGATTAAGAAGGCAAATGGAATTTTGTCCTTCATTGCTAGACGGATGGAGTTTAAGACTAGGGAGGTTACGTTGCAATTGTATGGGGTGTTAGTGAGGCCACACCTGGAGTATTGTGTTCAGTTTTGGTCTCCTTACTTGAGAAAGGACGTACTGGCGCTGGAGGGTGTGCAGAGGAGATTCACTAGGTTAATCCCAGAGCTGAAGGGGTTGGATTATGAGGAGAGGTTGAGTAGACTGGAACTGTACTCGTTGGAATTTAGAAGGATGAGGGGGGATCTTATAGAAACATTTAAAATTATGAAGGGAATAGATAGGATAGATGCGGGCAGGTTGTTTCCATTGGCGGGTGAAAGCAGAACTAGGGGACATAGCCTCAAAATAAGGGGAAGCAGATTTAGGACTGAGTTTAGGAGGAACTTCTTCACCCAAAGGGTTATGAATCTATGGAATTCCTTGCACAGTGAAGCAGTTGAGGCTCCTTCATTAAATGTTTTCAAGGTAAAGATAGATAGTGTTTTGAAGAATAAAGGGATTAAGGGTTATGGTGTTCGGGCCGGAAAGTGGAGCTGAGTCCACAAAAGATCAGCCATGATCTCATTGAATGGCGGAGCAGGCTCGAGGGGCCAGGTGGCCTACTCCTGCTCCTAGTTCTTATGTTCTTATATTCTTATGTTCCGGGTCAGCGGAGGTGAGGGGGGTCGCGTTCCATGCTGCCCGGGGGGCCGCCGCGCGGTCGGGAGCATACACGCCGGCGTTGCGATTAGCGACATCTAGGGAGGAGGCGAGGGCCTGTGCCTCAGCGAGGCCCTTTGCACCAATAGCAGCTCACTTCCAAGGTACCGTAATACCCCTGGGCATACTACCACAGTCTCCCGCATAGATTTTGATGGAATGTTTCAGGTGACATCCAGGCCCTCTCTCTTGATTTGCGAATAGTTCATTCCTGGGTCTGTAAGTCTTCTCGATGCATATCCCGACTCATCATCCATTCTGAGAGATAAAACATCCTTAACTTCAAATGGGGACGCATCACATGTTAGTATTATCTTATCATGGGGCCGAAGTGCACAAGTAAACACAATGACCGCCACACCTGCTTGACCTGGTCAAATGTCTCTGTGACCACCTGGTCAAAAGGTGGTGCCTTCTGCACCCAGATGTTTCTTTAATAATACATGCAGTGGAGCTAACATCATCATCGTTTGGTTTGGGAGGAACGCCCACAATAGTTAACCACCCCAGAAAGAATTTGAGGTCATCCTAGGGGCCGGTGGCTCCATTATTGCTGTCACCTTATCCTCCATGGGGTGAAACCCCTGTACATCTACCCAATAACCCAGGTAAGCCACCTCATTGGCCTGGAAGGACTCTATCAGGTCCACTCCTGCTTCCTGGAATCTCCTTAATACTTCCTCCAAATTCGACAAGTGTTCTTCTTCTGTAGGTCTTGTTACTAATACATCGTCCAAGTACACGACACCCAGCAGCCATGCAGTAAAGTCTCTATGGATATCTGGAATGTAGCACACATTGATGATACTCCAAAAGGGCAACCATCTTTACTGGTACAATGCCTTATGGGTGTTTATGTTCATATATTCTCTCGATTCATCATCTAGCTCCAGCTGCTGATAGACATGACTCGATCTAACTTGTTGAGCATTTAACCTTCTGCCAGTTTCCCATGCAGATCTTCAATTTTGGGATTGGGCTTCGCAGTTTGGTTCACAGTCAGCTTGTAATCGCCACAGATGCGAATGGTTTTATCCGGTTTCACTACTGGCACAGTGGGTGCTGCCCATTCTCCAAATTGCACTGGTTGAATGATGTCTGGGTCTTCCAGCCTTTTCTACACTGTTTCAACCTTCTCCAATAGTGCATAAGGAACATGTATAGCTGGAGTGGCTTCCAGGTTCACGCCTTTCATTTTTCCCAGTTCTTTCTGGAAAACATTTTGGTATTTGCTGATGATCATGTGAGGCCCCCCTTCTCTGATGATTTGGCCCATCAAGTCTGCACCGGCCCTTTCAAAGAGCCCCTACTCAAGCCCATGTATCAACCCTATCCCCGTAACCCAGCAACACCCACTTAACCTTTTTGGACAGTAAGGGCAATTTAGCATGGTCAATCCACCTAACCTGCACATCTTTGGACTGTGGGAGGAAACCGGAGCACCCGGAGGAAACCCACACAGACACGGGGAGAACATGCAGACTCCGCAAAGTGACCCAGCCGGGAATCGAACCTGGGACCCTGGAGCTGTGAAGCAATTGTGCTATCGTGCTGCCCGTTCATGGCTATCTTCATGGCCTCGCCCATATATGTTATCAGTTTGTCCCAGTGTTGTTCACCCTGAGGTGGACCCCCTTCTTGAAGGTACCGGTAGGTCTGCTCCCCACCACCACGGTGGCTGAGGCCCCAGTGTCCACTTCCATCCATAATGCCCTTCCGTTTATCATTAAATGGTTTAGCTCAGTGGACTAGACAGCTGGTTTGTGATGCAGAACAATGCCAGCATGCGGATTCAATTCCCGTACCAGCTGTGTACCCGAACAGGTGCCAGAGTGTGGTGACTAGGGGCTTTTCACAGTAACTTCATTGCAGTGTTAATGTAAGCCTACTTGGGCAGCACGGTGGCCTAGTGGTTAGCACAACATCCTCACGGCGCTGAGGTCCCAGGTTCGATCCTGGCTCTGGGTCACTGTCCGTGTGGAGTTTGGACGTTCTCCCCGTGTCTGCGTGGGTTTCACCCCCACAACCCAAAAATGTGCAGAGTAGGTGGATTGGCCAGGTTAAATTGCCCCTTAATTGGAAAATATAACTGGCTAATCTAAAAAATTTATTTAAAAAAAATGTAAGCCTACTTGTGACAATAAAGGTTCTTATTATTAATTCTACTATGATGGGGGCCACTTTGCCCACTTTTACATTATTAACTTTCCACTCCACCTCAGGACCATCTTCAATACAGTATACCAGTGCTGTATTGTTTGATTTACTAGTGCTAGGCAGGCTTTGCTTATTCTTGCACTTGGGGGAGCGGTACAGTGGTTAGCACTGCTGCCTCACGGCACTGAGGTCCCAGGTTCGATCCCGGCTCTGGGTCACTGTCCGTGTGGAGTTTGCACATTCTCCCCGTGTCTGCGTGGGTTTCACCCCCACAACCCAAAAATGTGCAGAGTAGGTGGATTGGCCATGCTAAATTGCCCCTTAATTGGAAAAAATTAATTAGGTACTCTAAATTTATTATTTTTTTTATTTTTTGCACTTGTATCTCAAATGTCTTTTCTTCCCAACACCTGAAGCATTCACCTTCCTTAAATCTGCATACACCTGGGGGGTGGCTTCCTCCACACCTGTAACACTCTACTCACTCTGAGTCTCTCCTTAGCAGTGGATTTAACCTTCCATATCTACTGGCTCTTCCATTTCCCATATTCATTTCCTTGCTTGGACCAGCGCCTTCGCTGCTGGCCCCACTGCTGCTTCTGGTTTCACACCCTAACCTGCGGAATGTGATGCGCAACGTGCTTCGTTGCTGCTCGCCACTCTTTGCCGCGCGGGATGGCTAAAGCAATCGCCAGTACTTTTTTAAAACCTATGTCCAATTCTGCCCTAAGATTATTTCCTATGGCTTCATTGTTAACATCACATAGTACAGCGAAGGTTTACCAGACTGATTCCAGGGATGGTGGGACTGTCATATGAGGAGAGATTGACTAGGTTGGGATTGTTCTCGCTGGAGTTAAGAAGAGTGAAGGGGGATCTCATAGAGATTTATAAAATTCTAACAGGACTAGACAGGGCAGGTGCAGGGAAGATGTTACCAATGATGGGTGTGTCCAGAACCAGAGGTCACAGTCTCAGGATTCAGGGTAAACCATTTCAGACAGAGATAAGGAGACATTTCTTCACCCAAAGAATGGTGAGCCTGTGGAATTCATTACCACAGGAAGTAGTTGATGTTAAAACTTTGAATATATTCAAAAGGCGGCTGGATATAGCACTTGGGGAGAATGGGATCAAAGACTATGGGGAGGAAGCAGGATTAGGCTATTAGAACAGTACAGCACAGAACAGGCCCCTCGGCCCTCGACGCTGTGCCGAGCAATGACCACCCCACTCAAACCCACGCATCCACCCCACACCCGCAACCCAACAACATCCCAACCTTTCAACCTTACTTTTTAGGACACTACAGGCAATTTAGCATGGCCAATCCACCTAACCCGCACATCTTTGGACTGTGGGAGGAAACCGGAGCACCTGGAGGAAACCCACGCACACACGGGGAGGACGTGCAGACTCCACACAGACATTGACCCAGCCGGGAATCGAACCTGGGACCCTGGAGCTGTGAAGCATTTATGCTAACCACCATGCTACCGTGCTGCCCCTCTTTGCAATCTGATGATTCTCCATTAATTCTTTGCATACAACTATTGAGTTGTATGATCAGCCATGATCGTGGTGATTGGTGCAGCAGGCTCGAAGGGCCAAAGGGCCTCCTCCTGCTCCTATCTTACATGTACATGTATAGTAACCAATCTCTTCGCATCTCACTTCATGCAGTCCCAATATCGCAATGCTCTGCATTCTTCTTCAGCAATCTTCTTCGGCATCACCGTGAAGACAGCAATGGTTTCTCCTGGGGCTTTCCTGGTTGAATTAAACTTGTAATGCTGTAAAATTACTGGGGGCTTGGGGTGGTAATGCCCTTTGAGTGACTCTCCGATCTCTGCAAATGTATTGGTATCGGGGGCATCCAGTAATGTTAAGCTTTGAATCAGACTATAAGTCTGTGCCCTCCATGCTTTACAAAATTACTCTCTGCTTCTTCTCCCCCTCTATTTCATTCACACGGAAAAATAATTTAAAGTGTTCCACATACTGGGATATGGGCCAAATGCGGGCAATTGGGACTAGCTTAGTGGTTAAAAACTGGGTGGTATACAAATTGGCCGGCATGGACAAGTTGGGCCGAAGGGCCTGTTTCCATCGTGTAAACCTCTAAGACTCTATACTGTACCCAATCTTCTGTAGCAGGATCGAGCGGCTCTAGTTTTCTGAACAGAGGCATTTTGGCTGTTGGCTTCCTTGCAGGCTGGACTTGTCTGCACTTGTTCTGCATCTCTTTGCAATCTGATGTTTCTCCATTAATTCTTTGCAATCTCAGTCTCTGGTCTTTACCTTGTCGCCAATGTAATAACTTCAAGAATTGGCTCCACCAGTTAACTTATTAAACGCAATATATTACAACTATAAACAGACTGCATAATACGGTCTCTCCATAGTCCGCTCTCGGGTCCTACTATTGGGACACAACACATCCCAATTAAATCACAGCTCCATCCCTGATTGGACTAGCGGGTTGCCTGACTACTTCTCGGAGTGCATCCTTTAAAGGGGCTAGCTGTTACATTTCCCGACCTGTCTGCAGTCTTTAACGTGGCTGACCACATCATTCTCTTTCATCACCTCTCCACTCTTACCCAGTTGGATGAGACGTCTCTCACCTGGTTCTATTCTCATCTATCCAACCATAGATCGAGAATTACCTACACTGGTTCTTCCGCCCCTCATTGAAGCACAAGCTCTGGGTCTCCCTCACGGTTCTAACCTTGTCCCCCGCCTATTTCTCATCTGCATTCTTCCCCTTTGCAACACAAAAAGCTGGAGTTTGCATTCCCTGCCAGTGGGTTTGAAGGCCGGGAGGCATTCCAGCACCCCATTTGGCTGATATTTTAGGGGGGGCGGACGAGACAAGCTCTTCCTAATTATTCCCATAAGCTAATGGCTACTCAAGGCTGTCATCATGCCTCCTGCTGCCAGTTCGCTAATGGTGGGGCTGGGGCTGGGGAGCTAGGCCATGTGGTAAGCCTGACAACTTTGGTATAACTCCTTTGGAGCACTCCTGTGCTCATCGGAGGCACCATCCATGAGGTCCTTCCTTCCTTCAACCTCCCCCCCCCCCCCCCCCCCCCCCTCCCGGGCCTCTTGATTCCAGACCCCTACTCCTCTCCCTCAGCCAAGGCTTTCCTGGGCCAGGTGTGTTGGGACCGCCTGTAGTACCAGCAGTGGCCTCTGCTCCTGACTGGCGCTGCTGGGACTTCAGTTGCCAGCCAATCTGATTGACCAATAGCTCTCTAAGCCTGGACTTGAGAAAGGAACTGGCGTCTTGCCTTGAAGCAATAAACTCTGCCCCCGTCGGGTTGGTGAGCAGGTCCCCCCCCCCCCAACCTTTTAGCTAAGGGGTGGGGGGCAGAGAGTACAGCATGCTGTAATATCCAACCAAGTGGATGAGGGTGGGGGAGGGACGTATTCTTTTAACACGGTGTTGGAGGGTGAACTCCTGCTTCTCCTGGCTCCACTTGTGATAAGTACAGGTGTCTGTCTTCCTTCAGCATGTGGTGAGTGAGGGCTGGGATATCCGCAGAACTGAGAGACAAGCAGTGCCCGGATTTAAACGAATTACTTCTGCCTCTGTTCAGTTCTGACACCAGTGAAAACCACCAGGTACAATCTGGTGCATTACAGTCTCCCATCCAGAAATATGCTCAAGTGTTTGCTAACCACCATTTTGGAGCATCGTGGGGGGGGGGGGGGGGGGGGGGATGTTTTACACCCAGAAAATTAGCACAGGGCCAGTTAGAGGCCATTTAACAGTGGTTCAATAAATCAGTAAAATAATGGCACCACGGTAGCATAGTGGTTAGCACAATTGCTTCACAGCTCCAAGGTCCCAGGTTCGATTCCCGGCTTGGGTCACTGTCTGTGCGGAGTCTGCACGTTCTTCCCGTGTCTGCGTGGGTTTCCTCCAGGTGCTCCGGATTCCTCCCACAGATGTGCAGGTTAGGTGGATTGGCCATGCTAAATTGCCCTTTAAGTTGGGTGGGGTTACTGGGTTATGGGGATAGGGTGGAGGTGTGGACGTTGGGAAGGGTGCTCTTTCCAAGAGCCGGTGCAGACTCGATGGGCCGAATGGCCTCCTTCTGCACTGTAAATTCTATAATGTTCCCCTGAGAGCAATAAATCGAATTTGGAAATTCTGAGCGGCTCAATTCCTGTCATTCAGGGTCAGCGTCCTGACTATTTAATGCATAGCGTTACAAATATTTTCTTCCACTCTTCCAAAATTAAGAGTATAAGAATATATAACCACTTAAGCCTGCTCGAGATCACTAAGATCATGGCTGATCTTCTAACTCAACTCAGTTCTAAATATCCAATCCCTAATCCTGAGAGTGTGACCCCATGTTATAGATTCCCTAACCACTGGGAAAAGCCTCTCCACGTCTTTAAGTCAAGTTCCTTTAAGAATTCCACATGTTTCAATGACATCGCCTCTCATTCTTCGAAACTCCAGAGAAAGTGGACCCATTCGCTCAATCGCTCCTCAAAGGACAGCCCTCGCAAGCAATGTCAATGGAAATATAGATCCCGAAACACAAGCAGATCATGCTTGATCTTGAATGGAGGAGCAGGCTCGAGGGGCCGATCGGCCAACTCCAGCTCCTACTTTCTGTGTTTGTAAATGTCCCTTTAGTATCACTCAGGAAGTTGGTTGCTCATTCTAGCAGTATGAATTTTCCATGTTCCGACGCCTGCCATTATTCTGGCCTCTCTATGGGTCAGTGTTTATATGTTGCAGAATGCTTATGGCATCACTTTTCTGCAGCTCCATATTGTTCTGGGATATTCGACGACCCAAAGCTCGCGTCCTGACGAGACAGGAGAAACAGAAAATGGAGAAAGAGCTGCCAAATCCCGAAGGAGTACCTGACACTTTTAAGCATCTTGATCTCTACTGGAAGCCGATGCATAGGGTAATGTGAATGTATTATTTTTAAAACATTTATTTATGTGACATGGACGCACAGGCTGGGCCAGCGTTTATTGTCCATCCCTAATTCCCCTTGAGGGGGCAGTTAAGAGTCAACCACATTGCTGTGGGTCTGGAGTCACGTGTAGGCCAGACCGGGTAAGGACGGCAGATTTCCTTCCCTAAAGGACATTAGTGAACCAGATGGATTTTTCCGACAAAAGACAATGGTTCCATGGTCATCATTAGACTTTTAATTCCCGATTTTTATTGAATTCAAATTTCACTATCTGCAGCGACGGGATTTGAACCCCCGAGCATGACTCTGGTTTAGCTCAGTGGGCTAGACAGCTGGTTTGTAATGCAGAACAAGGCCAACAGCGTGGGTTCAATTCCCGTACCAGCTTACCCAAAAAGGCGCCGGAATGTGGCCACTAGGGGCTTTTCACAGTAACTTCATACTTGTGACAATAAAAGGTTATTATTATTACTCCAAGTTTACTAGTCCAGTGACAATGCCAAAATGACACATCCCCAATATGAAAATGAAGACATGGCCATGACTGAATTATACTTTTACTGAAAACAGTCTCACCGTTGTGGCTCAGTGGGTAACACACCTGTGCACATCAGAAGGTGTTCATGTTCCCGTGCATCTATTGCCCTTGTCCTTCTGACGTGGTGGAGGTTGTGGGTTTGGGAGGTGCTGTCTAAGGGGCCGCTGGAGTGCATCTTATAGATGGTTCACACTGCTCCTATTGTCTGTCTGTTGGTGGAGGAGGGAGTGAATGTAGAATGTGGTGGATGAGGTGTCAATACAGCGGCTGCTGGATGGTGGTGAGTTTGAGTGTTGTTGGAATATTCCATTAGACTCCTGACTTGTGCCTTGCAGATTGTGGACAGGCTTTGGGGAGTAAGGACGTGAGTTACTTACCGCAGAATTCCCAGCTTCAGACCTACTCTTGTAGCCATGGTATTTATATGGCTGCTTCGATTCAATTTCTGGTCAGTGATAAATCTCTGGATTCTGATAATGGGGAATTCAGTCATGGTAATGCGACCGAATATTACGAGGGGATGGTTAGAATCTCTCATGTTGGAGATGGTCATTTCCTGACACTTGTGTGACGCAAATGAGCGAAGAAAGATTACCCTCAGATTTTCACTTATTATCAGCCATCAAGAGTAGGTGCTCCAAACGCCCTGGGGTCATTTAAACTGTATTTATTGTGGTGTTACTGCAGGCCATGCACACCACAACATCTTAATGCACTTGCATGTGCAGTGCAGTTAGGTACATAATAGAGATTTGGTCCAAAAGGATGTCCCGTATCCAACCTGTGATAAAGCATCCCCAGTGTAACATGTTCCCACTAATATTGAGCTTTTTTGAGAAGTGAGGAATCCAATTTAGAGACAGTTTTGGCTTCATGTTCACGGGAATTGGATTGAGACAAGGTAGAATCTCTAGCTGTGAGATTCTGGTTACCCTGGACACAAGCCCGGGCCAGATTTCAGTCCAGGGGCCAAAGGTGAATGATCCGATCAAAAGGGATAAACTTACTTAAATTAATTACAATTTACTGTGTCGTATGTTTAGTTAAAATACCAGAGGGACACAGACTGAAGGTAATTGGTGGGAGAATCTGAGGGTGATAATGAGGATTTCTTTAAACACAGCGAGTTGTTGTAATCTGAAATGCGCTGCCTGATAGAGCGGTGGAAGCAGATTCAATGAAATTAAATTAAATTAAAATCGCTTATTGTCACGAGTAGGCTTCAATGAAGTTACTGTGAAAAGCCCCTAGTCGCCATATTCCAGCGCCTGTTCGGGGAGGCTGTTACGGGAATTGAACTGTGCTGCTGGCCTGCCTTGGTCTGCTTTCAAAGCCAGCGATTTAGCCCAGTGAGCTAAACAGCCTCAATGGGCTGGATTCTCCATTTCAGCGGCTAAGTGCCAGAGCCAGCGGAGCATGTGTGGTCTTTTACGACCAAAAATTCGGGGTGATACCCTCACCCATTCTGGGACCGGTGAGGGGCTAGCACCAGCGGCGGGTGATACGCCCGCCCAAAAGGACGAAGAATGGACTGCAGTCGCGCCGTACAACATGGCGTCGGCCGTGCACGACCCGACCCCGCCATCTGCGACCCCACAGCTCACCCCCTGGTCACCCCCTACCAGTCCCACCAGCCCTCGCAGAAGCCCTGCAGCCAGCGGCACGGATCCCGGCCGAGTGGTGGCGTTGGACACAGTCCGCAGCCGCCACGCCAGGTTCCCGCATGGTTGGGACCACACGTCGTCGGGAACTCACATATCGGGGGCGGAGCATCGCAGGTGGGCAGACTGCTGATGCATCAACGCCATTGCAACGGCGCGCGGCACATGGTACGATGATGCCATTTCCGAGAGGGCGGAGCATGGCCAACCGGCATCAAACTGGCGCCGGCTCCAATTTCGGCATCGGAACCTATTCTCCGCCCGATCGGTGAACATGATTTTGGCGCGGGCAACGGAGAATCCCACCCAATAACTTTCAAAAAGGGAATTGGATACATTCTCAGAGGGAAAAAAAGGGGGATGTCTCTACCTTAGAGCTGGCACTGTTATTATGGGCTGAATAGACATGTCCTGGAATTCTATGATTCTAAGAATAAATCTTTTACTCCAAACCCCCAACAGGTGACATTACCTAAGGTTTCAAGCGCAGGAGAATACAGCCCTTTGAAAATTAGCATGAAGGAGAAATGCAGTGAGAAAGTCTTTGGTAAATACTCTTATATTCCCTACCTACTACTTCTAACACTGTCAGGGCTTACCGGAATATTTTTTTTAAAACTTAGTTGTTAAATGTAAATAAGTCCTTTACTTCTCAAACTCGGGGAATTTCCACAGGGTCAGTCTTGTACAAACGTTTCTCGGAACTAGGATATGTTGGTGATAGTTACTTCCAATTCCAATTTGAGTTTGAGTGTGACAGTAACTATTCAGTTATTACCCTATATTATGACTTTATTGAATTGGATTGGATTTTTTTACTGTCACGTGTACCGTGGTATGGTGGAAAGTATTGTTCTTTTTTTTTCTTTTTTTAAAAATAGATTTAGAGTACCAAATTCTTTTTTTTCACAATTAAGGGGCAATTTAGCATGGCCAAGCCACCTAACCTGCACATCTTTGGGTTGTGGGGGTGAAACCCACGCAAACACGGGGAGAACGTGCAAACTCCACATGGACAGTGACCCAGAGCCGGGATCGAACCTGGGACCTCAGCGCCTTGAGGCTGCAGCGCTAACCCACTGCGCCACCTTGCTGCCCGAAAAGTATTGTTCTGTGTACAGTTCCGACAGATCATTCCATACATGAAAAGAAAACACATAGGGCAAAGATAAAATACACCATGTAAATACATAGACACAGGCATCAGGTGAAGCATACAGGAGGGTAGTGCTACTCGGTAAGATGTGCAAACAGATCAGGTCAGTCCATAAGAGGGTCGTTTAGGAGTCTGGTAACAGTGGGGAAGAAGCCGGTTTTGAATCTGTCAGTGAGTGTTCTCAGCCTTCTGTATCTCCTGCCCAATGGAAGAAGTTGGAAGAGTGGGAAGAGTCTTTGATTATGCTGCCCGCTTTCCCCAGGCAGCGGGAGGTGTAGACAGAGTCAACCCAAAGGCGGGTTCTCGTGATGGACTGGGCTGTGTTCACGACTCTCTGAAGTTTCTTGCGGTCTTGGGCCGAGCAGTTGCCATACCAGACTGTGATGCAGCCCGATAGGATGCTTTCTATGGTGCATCTGTAAAAGTTGGGAAGAGTCAATGTGGACATGCTGAATTTCCTTAGTTTCCTGAGGACGTACAGGCACTGGTGTTGGTGATGTATGCACCTGGCAATTTGAAGCTGTCAACCATCTCCACAGAATTCTTCACCTGCTACATAAGAGTATAAGAAATAGGAGCAAAGTAGGCCAAAGGGCCTCTCGAACCATCTCTGCCATTCAATATGATCGTGGTTGATAGGCTTCAGTTTGTACTTTCCTGCTCTTTGCCTGTGTCCCATGATTTCCTGAAAGATTAAAAGTATCTCGGTCTCGCTTAAGTCCAAGGATGGAGATTCAGCAACCCTCTGCGGTGGAGAATTCCAAAGATTCACAAGCCTCTGAGTGAAGACATTTCCCCTCGTTTCAGTCCGAAATACCCTTTACCCTGAGTCTGTGACCCCCAAGTTCTCGATTCCCCAGCCGGGGGAAACAGCCTCTCAGTGTCTACCCTGCCAAGCCCCCAATTTTATTATGGCCAGGGTTTAACAACTCTAAAGTATATTATGGAGCCCACCTGACCTACAACCTTTATGTTGAATTTGTCTAGGATGAACCTGCATTTCAGGTGTTATTCAACAGACTTCTTGGGTACTTTTAATTATAGAAAAACAAGCTTTATTCTAAAAATTTAGTTAACATTTGTATAAACACACACAGCAAGAATTTTTATCAATTACGAACATAAAGACTCCACACAGCTTTTGTAATCTATGTATAACCCTTAATGAATTCCCCCTTAACTGTTCCAATTCAATAACAAAATCCAAGTAAAACCAGAAACCCCTTTTCAAAGGCGAGGCCCAGCTCACGACATTCTCACTGGTATAGGACTGTTATTAATACTCTGTTCCCCTTTTCAAACAGCAGATTAGAATTCCTTCCAGAAAGCAATTATCTCTTTTAAATTACCAAGCAGTCTGGAACAGCTTTAAAAATGAAGGTCGAGAAAGACACTTATTTCAATCTGTACAGTTCAAACCAGTCCAAATCTCAAAGCGAAAGTAGAAACATGGCGGGACTTGGCAGGCAAGTTGGCTGGTGCGGTCCTTGGGTGGGGGCTCCGTCATGGCCGTCGCGAAGATGACACCCCCTGCGCATGCGCCAGAATACGTCGGCCGGTCTGCACATGTGCGGAATCACACCAGCGGTTCTGCGCATGCGCTAACTCATGCAGTCCCTTCGGCACCGGCTGGGGCAGTGCCAACCCCTCCGCCGAGAATTCCGCTACTTCTGATCAGCCCGACGCCGGAGTGGTTCACACCGTTTCTGACGCCACATCGGGCCATCGCGCCGATCGCGGAGAATCCCGCCCTTTGTATCATAGTGGTACCTCACGATGGAGAAACATTATCACATTTATCCCTAGAGAATACAGATCATCTCATTCATATGACAGAGATTGTAAAATAGAATATTGAACTGTTGAGAAGGAAGTTCATTAACTCTGTTCCAAACACCAACAATGAATAAACAATGGCTTCATTTATGCCCAACGCAAATATCTTTAGAGTGCACATCACAAGAATTGGTTGACACAGCTGCCAGCTGCTCAGTGCTTCGTCGCTGAATAGTTTCTTTCAGCTGTAGTGCATTCTTTTACTAGGGTTTTTACTGTCAGTCTTAAAAGTAAAATACCAATCGCTGGGTGGAATTAATAGCCGACCCCCAATTGATCCAGCTGACAAGCCTTGTGTGTCAGTCAACAAAGATAAGGTGAATTAGAACGCGAGAAAAAATGTGGCAGATAGAGTTCAACCTGGGATAGAATGAGGATGTCCATTTTGGACAAAGGGAACATTATTACTTCAACGGTAAGAATCTGAGACCAGGCAAGTTCCAAAAAGAGGACCTTATGCAAAAGACAATATATACGTAGTGGTCAGCTTTTTAAAAAATAATCAGAAAGACCAATGGAATGTTCACCTTTATAATCTAGCGAGCTACAACATGATGGGGAGAATATTTTGCTGCCACTATGTAAAACTCTGGTTGTATCGACCTAGTTAGTAAATATAGGCCACATCTCGATCATGGTTTACAACTCTGAGCTGCACATCTTAGAAAAGATTTGCTGGAAGCTTTGGAAGGAGCATATCTCAGATTCACCAGAACGTTACTAAAGCTTCAAGGGTACGATTATGAGGAGATTACACGAGTTCCCCAGAATCTAGAAGGTTGAGGGTGATTTGATTGTAGTGTTTAGAATTGTGAAAGGAATTGATAGGGCATAGGAATTAATAGATCACCACAGGGTTCAGTGTTGGGTAGTTGCTGTTTGTCGTACATGTGAATGATTTAGACTTAAATGTGGGAGGCATGATCAGGACATTTGCAGATGGATTGTTTTTCGGGCTGTTAGAGGAAGCCGGGGGGGAATTAGCACATGCTTTCCAAACCTCGATAAATACAGGTGAGGTACCAACGGATTTTCAGGCCAGTTTTTCTGGTTTCGAATGGTGGGAAAATTATTCACAACAATTCTAAGACACAGGGTAAACTGTCACCTAGAAAGGCATAGATTGATCAGGGATAGTCAACAAAGGTTTGTTCAGGGAAGATTGTGCCTTACTAACTTAATAGAATTTTTTGAGGAAGTAACGAGGAGGATTGATGAGGGTCGTTCAGTGGCTGTAGTCTACATGGTTTTCAGTAAGGCATTTGACGTGGTCCCACGTGGCAGACTGGTCAGAAAACATAGGGTCCTAGGAATTAAGAGCAGAAGTCGGCCACTCAGCCCCTCGAGCCTGCTGTGCCATTCAATCAGATCATGGCTGATCTCTTCCTGGTCTCAAATCCACCTCCCTGCCTGTTCCCCCATATCCCTTCAACCCGTTTTTAAAATCAGAAATATATCTATCTCCTTCTTGAAACCATTTAATGACTCTTCGCCACCGCACCCTGGGGGAAAAGTGAGATCTGGGCTGCCGGGGAAGGTGTTGGATCCAAAATTGCCTCAGTGACAGGAAACAGGGAAATGGTTGATGGATATTTTTATGAATGGAAAATGGTTTCCAGTGGTTTTCCAGGCTCAGTGTTGGATCCTTGCTGTTTGTTGTATATGTGAATGATTTAGACTTAAATGTGAGAGGCATGATTGCCAAGTTTGCAGATGACACAAAAATTGGCCGTGTAGTTGATAGTTGAAGAGGTCTACGAAATGATGAGGGGCAAAGACAGAGTGGATAGTCAGAGGCTTTTCCCCAGGGTAGAGGGGTCAATTACTAGGGGCATAGGTTTAAGGTGCGAGGGGCAAGGTTTAGAGGCGATGTACGAGGCAAGTTTTTTACGCAGAGGGTAGTAGGTGATGTGTTGGATACTCTGGATCCGTGGAGACTGCGTTTACCTCAGCAGTAACACATACAGGCGGCCAACACTTAAAATAGTACAACACTATTTTATTAAGCTAGAAACTGTTGAACATACTTTCACTGTGGGTCGACACTATGTTAGATTAAACTAAAGACCTATGCCTATCCTAACCAGTCTATGCATTCAGCACATGGTGAAGATCTGTGCTACAAGCTGTGAGCTCTGTCCTCCTTAGAGGCTGCATCCCAAATGAGCGGGAAAACTAGTGCCCTCTGGCTTTATAGTGATTGTGCCCTAACTGGTGATTGGCTGCGGTGTTGTGTCTGTTGATTGGTCTTGCAGTGTGTCAATCAGTGTGTGTCTGCACCATGATATACTGGTGCATATTATGACAGTGGGTGCCTAGAACTCGCTGCCGGAGGAGGTGGTGGAAGCAGGGACGCTAGTGACGTTTAAGGGGCATCTTGACATATACATGAATAGGATGGGAATAGAGGGATACGGACCCCGGAAGTGTAGAAGATTTTAGTTTAGACGGGCAGCATGGTCGGCGCAGGCTTGGAGGGCCGAAGGGCCTGTTCCTGTGCTGTACCTTTCTTCGTTCTTTGTTCTTTGATAGCTGTTATCTCCAGAAAGAATCATTAGTTTGGTAGATTGGGCAGAAACATGGCAAATGGGATGTAATCTGGAAAAGCGTGAGATTATGTATTTGGGGAGAGCAAACATAGCAAAGGCAATACTCAATAAACGGGAAGATGTTGAGAGGAGCTGAGGAAGTGGGACCTTGGAGCGCATGTCCACAGGTCCTGGAGGATGGTAGGACAGGTGGACAAGGTGATCAAGAAATCATGGTCAAGATTCTCTGTTTTGGAGCCAAAATGCTCTGGCCAGCAGAGAATTGGGACTGGTCTCCATTGCCGCTGGGAACAGGGCCCAGGTGCGAGTCATTCTCCTTAACCCATTCAAATCTATGCATGTGGATAGCTCGCTGGATCCTGTTGGAATCCTGGTATCGGGCCGCCATGTTCAGCCATGTTGATCCGGAGGTCCGGCGGTGAGCCCCTCCACAGCCCAAATCCTGCTGCCCCTCCCCTGATAAGTAGGGGAATCCTCCCCCCACCATGGGAATAACGGGTCACCACTCCACAGCACGCACAAGTGAGGATGACCCGACCCCCTCCCCAAAGACACTCCACCAACCTCTCCATTAGATCCTCCCATCATGTCTCCCATCAGTAATCCCCCATCCAAAACTCTCAGTAGCGACCCGATTACACACCCATCAGAGGCCCCCCACCTGAGACCCCCATCAGTCACCCTGGCCTGAAAGATGAAGAGCAGTCCACGCAGTAGAGTGAAAGATCACTGCATTCACATTACCTTTCCCTAATATCTGCTGCCTCAGACAGAAGTGTTTCAAGCAGCAGCCGATTCAAGTATCTACCAGGGGGCAGTGCCAGGGAGTAGTGCCAAGAGACTGCCCTGTCCCCGACCACGCATAGGCTCCAAAGGCCTCTCAGCCCCAGGTGTGGTCATTACGTCTGGTCTCTGATACGTCGGCGGGGTCGGTGAATCCCGGGAGCTAGGAGATTCCAGCTAAAGCCTGGACATCCATATTTAAACAAATTTAAATACGTGAGTCTGGTTCACACCCGGTAAGGGTATTTAGGGGCTCGTCCGCTATTCTCAGGAGCCAGACGTATGCCAGGTGCAACGCGGGGAAGAATCGCCCCAATGAGATGGTGCCTGGCACCAGTGTGACCCATTGACTTTCAACCAACTTGGAATGTACCAGGAAATAGTTCTGGACTCCCATGTACCTTTTTTAGGCCACATTTGGAGCATTTTGCATAGTTCAAGTCTCACGAGGATAGATTTTTGATAGTCAAGGGAGTCAGTGGGTGACAGGTATGAAAGTGGTGTTAATGCCACAATCAGATCTGCCACGATTCTTATTAAATGGCAGAGTAGGCTCGAAGGGATGAATAGTTTTTTCCTGCTCCTAATACTTGTGAACACCATAACATAAGAAATAGGAGCCAAATAGACCATAGAGCCTGCTCCATCATTCAATACGATCATTGTCAATCTGCGGCTTCAATTCCATTTCCCGCCTCTCCCGGCCATCCTTGTGTGCCTTGGTTAGACCACACTTGCTGTAGTGTATACCGTCCTGGTCTCCACATTGTAACTTGTATTTGGCATTGGAGAAAGTGCGACAAAGAATCTAGTTCTGGGTAAATTTGTTCTCTGCTGCATTAAAATGCTATTTGAAGTGTTTTATAATAGAGTCCTGTTGAAAGGCAACTTCTCAAACCATTTCATTACCATACCGATATGTTAACACATATAGAATCATACAGAAATTTCAACACGAAACAGGCCATTCAGCCCACATGTCCATGCTGGTGTGTCAGCTCCACATAAGCCTCCTCCTATCCCCCTCTTACCCTCACCCCTCCTCCCCCCTCACCATACCAGCCCCCTCCCCGCACCCCATCAGCATCTCCTTCTATTCCTTTCCCCCTCATGAGTCTATCTAGCTTCCACTTAAATGTCTCGACACAATAGAACTCGACCGCTCCCTGTGGGAGCGACTTCCACATTTTCACCACTCTCTGGGTGAAGAGGTTTTTCCTGAATTCCCGATTGGATTTAGTAGTGACTGTTTACGTTCCCCCCCCCCCCCCCCCCCCCCCTCGATTTTGGGCTCCTCAAACACACGGAAACGTTTCTCTACATCGACATACATTGAATATTTTAATCAGGGCCTTTGAAAGACTTTTAAACCATTCTTCGCATTTATGCCTTTTTATACTCCACTTTATGCAACTGAACTGTAAAAGTAAATGCAGTCAAATTTACAATGATCTATGTTTTCCTTTTCTACAGAGAAAGCCCAACTCAATCTTGCAAAAGGTAAAGGAGGAAGTTCAGAGTATGGCACCATGGACGTTCCTTCAAGCAGAGATCTGACTAGCTTGACTGAAATTAATACCTCTTTGTTTATTGGTACTGAAGTAAGTCTGATCAATCTGAGCCTTGATTATTTATTTGGTGAGGATAAAGTGCTAGAAGATTCCCAGGACAATATCAGTCATGGGAAAATAACAGACCAGTTGATTTCAAAATCATAATAATAACCTTTATTAGTGTCACAAGTAGGCTTACATCAACATTGCTAAGAAGTTACTGTGAAAAATCCCCTAGTTGCCACACGCCGGCACCTGTTTGGGTGCACAGAGGGAGAATTCAGAATGTCCAAATTATCTAACAGCACGTCTTTCAGGACATGTGGGAGGAAACCGGAGCACCCGGAGGAAATCCATGCCGACACGGGGAGAACGTGCAGACTTGCACAGACAGTGACCCAAGCTGGGAATCAAACCCGGGTCTCTGGTGTTGTGAAGCAACAATGCTAACCACTGTGCTCACGTGATGAAGGAAGGACAGTGGATGTTGTCCCTTATGGCAAATTGGTACAAAAGGTGAAGTCACATGGGATCAGGGGTCAGCTGGCAAGATGGATACAGAACTGACTCGGTCATGGAAGACAAAGGATAATGGTGGAAGGGTACTTTTCTGAATGGATGGCTGTGATTAGTGGTGTTCCGCAGGGATCAGTGCTGGGACCTATGTCAGATAATGCTGGAAAACCTCAGCCGGTCTGGTAGCATCTGTGGAGAGAGAAACAAAGTTAATGGGCTGGATTTTCCGATTCTGAGACTAAGTGCTGACGCTGGAGTGGGAACAGTGGCTATTTAAGAACAAAAGAAGGCGCAAAATGGCCACCGATCCCCCGACTGGTGAGGGGCTAGCAGGAAGGCAGTGGAGAGAACCCAGCTTTAGCTGCTGGGTCTGTGGCTGTGCGTGTTCACGGTAGCAGCCTGCAGCGGCCGCGCCTGCAACATGACGCCGGCCGCGCGGGGATCCGGCCTGCCAAATAGTGCCCCCCTCTGGCCAGGCTTGCACTCCCGGACCACCCCCCACCAGTGCCCCCAGACTCTGCCAAAGCCCCCCCCCCCCCTCGCCCACAGTTTGGCTCTCCCACGCCGTCGGGAGCGGAGCATCGGGGGGGAGGGCCTTAGGTAACCCAAGCCGGGAATTGAACCGGGTTCCCTGGCACTGTGAAGCAACAGTCGGGAGGGAAGGGGGATCAGTGATAGGACCCCAGCTATTCGCAATATTGGGCGGGATTCTCCGACCGCGCCTGCCCGGCGACCGGATATTCCCACCCTAGGCCAGTGGATCTTTACATGGTCCGCGTCCATCCTGCGATTTTTCAGCAGGCAGGACGGAAGAATCCGGCCCATAGATTACTGATGTAGATGAGAGAACTAAATATTATATCTCCAAATTTGCAGATGACACAATGCTGGGTGGGAGGGTGAGCTGTGAGGAGGATGCAGAGATCCTTCAGTGTGATTTGGACACGTTCAGTCACTGAAAGTAAGCATGCAGGCGGTAAAGAAGGCAGATGCTATTGGCACGGTGGCACAGTGGTTGGCACTGCTTCCTCACAACATCAGGGAACCGGGTTCAATTCCGGCCTTGGGTGACTGTCCATGTTGAGTTTGCACTTTCTCCCCGTGTCTGCGTGGGTTTCCTCCCCCAGTCCAAAGATGCGTAGGTTGGGTGGGGTTATGGGATTATGGGGATGGGGCGGGGGTGGGCTGAGGGGGGGTACTTATTGTGAGGATCGGTGCAGGCTCGATAGGATGAATAGCCTGCTTGTGCACTGTGGGAATTCTATGATTCATACTAAGAGGAATCGAGTACAGGAGCAGGGATCTCATGCTGCAATGATAAGGAGCTTGGTGAGTCCACACCTGGAATATTGTGTGCAGTTTTGGTCTCCTGACCTGAGGATGGTTGCTCTTGCTATAGAGGGAACGCTGGGAATGTTTACCAGACTGATTCCTGGGATAATGGGACTGACGAATGAGGAGAGATTGAATCGGTTAGGAATATATTCGCTGGAGCTTAAAACAATGAGGAGGGATCTCATAGAAACCTATAAAATTAACAGGATTAGACAGACTAGATGCAGGAAGGATGTTCCCGATGGTGGAGGAGTCCAGAACCAGGGGTCACAGTCTGAGGATAAGGGATAGACCATTTAGGCCAGATGAAGAATGGCCTCATCCTAGAACATAGAACAGTACAGCACAGAACAGGCCCTTCGGCCCTCAATGTTGTGCCGAGCCATGATCACCCTACTCAAACCCACGTATCCACCCTATACCCGTAACCCAACAACCCCCCCCCCCCCCAAACCTTACTTTTATTAGGACACTACGGGCAATTTAGCATGGCCAATCCACCTAACCCGCACGTCTTTGGACTGTGGGGGGAAACCGGAGCACCCGGAGGAAACCCACGCACACAGGGGGAGGACGTGCAGACTCCACACAGACAGTGACCCAGCCGGGAATCGAACCTGGGACCCTGGAGCTGTGAAGCATTTATGCTAACCACCATGCTACCCTGCTGCCCCCAAATCCTGCTCCTATTTCCTATGTGTCTATGTGTTGGATAGAAACCTGTTGAAATTATCCAATTTATTTTGGATCCTTTAGGATGGAGAAGTCACTTCTGTAGACTGGCAAATTGAAAAAGACATGGATACTGGAAAAATGACCAGTAAGTATACATTTCACAAAGCTCCAAAATATTGAAAAATACAACTGCCATATAAAATGAAATGTGCAGTTTCTGGCTGATATCTGCAGTACAGTATACACCAGTTAATCTCATGGTTGTTATATTACGTATAGTAATATCTTCTACTCATTTGCTTACTTCCAGAAGAAAGAAATAAAGAAATAATCGCTTATTGTCACAAGTAGGCTTCAATGAAGTTGGTGTGAAAAGCCTCTAGTCGCCACATTCCGGCGCCTGTTTGGGGAGGCCAGTACGGGAATTGAACCCGCGCTGCTGGCCTTGTTCTGCATTACAAGCCAGCTGTTTAGCCCACTGTGCTAACCCCGCCCCGAACAGTCGGGTGGTTGATGTTCGGTTACGCTCGAAGTCTTCAAATTAAGCAAATACTGTTTATTGAGTAACAATTATATATAACTATGAGTTTGTTCACTCTTCTACAACTATAACTAAAGATTAGATAAATAAGATTAAGTGTATAAAATGTCTAACCATACCTGCTCACTACGCTATATCTCTAACACTCTATTCACTTGTCACTCCTGATACCAAGAAGCGGGAACTCCCTCTGAGTGTAGCTTATATACGTATATCTGGTGCTGCCATCTAGTGGTTGTCTAGCACTTACTTACAGAACCCCTTACATGCCTGCAGATCACTACAATGGTGACGTCAAATATGACAAAGAATGTCCTAAGAAAAGGCTACAATTTATATTTATGGAGTATTTACAGAAAAGAATGGAGGTTTATGGTGCAGTAGGTAGTGCCCCTAACTCTGGGACAGAGGATCCCGGTTCAAGTCCCAACCCATGTCTTGATTGAGTATTAACCTGCAAAATCCTTCCAACGTACCTGATGACAGGCAGTGAGACTGCAAGAGTTTTCTGGTCAGCCACGCTGCAGTACTTGGCAAGAATAATCATGGACCAATCAGTGGACTGCACAGTTAGCACTGCTGCCTCACCGCGCCAGGGACCCGGCTTCGATTCCAGCCTCGGGTGACTGTCTGTGGAGTTTGCACTTTCTCCTGTGTCTGCGTCGGTTTCCTCCCACAGTCCAAAGGTGTGCAGGTTAGGTGGATTGGCCATGCCAAATTTCCCCTTCGTGCCCAATGGTTCGGTGTGGTTCCGGAGATCGGGTGGAGCATTAGGCCCAGGTAGTGTGCTCTTTCGGAGGGTCGGTGCAGACTCGATGGGCCGAATGGTCTCCTTCTGCACTGTAGGGATTCTATGATTCAAATCTATGAAATGTGACTGCGCTTCTCAACACCTTCTTTGACGATGGTACAAGGAGGAGGAACGGAAATGTCCCAGGATGCTTCACAGGAATTTGACATCTAACCACAGAGCAGAGAGTTTAAAGAGACAAGTTTTTAAAAGTGTCTTATAGGAGGAAAGTGAGGCAGAGACGTGGATTACGATCTCTTGACTTAACCAGTTCAAGATGCTCTCCCGATATTGTGCTTTTACGGTGTTGACCTCATGGCCTTGGAGTGCCATGTGTGTACGTTTTAGAACCATAAAGTTTTACGGCATAGAGGGATATCATCCTTCAAGCAATTTCTAACCGAGGTTGATGGAAGACATCTAGCCAACAAATAAATTAAACTCAGCAGATTTTAACTTAATTCATTAATTGGTAGTTGGCAGTGATTCATTTTTTAATTCATCTCAATCAATTGGGTCTGCGGACTCGATGGACTATTTAATTATTTGGTGGTCATGCGTTTAGATGGTGCAAGCACTACATACATAGAATTTACAGTGCCGAAGGAGGCCATTCAGCCCATCAAGTCTGCACCGGCTCCTGGAAAGAGCACCCTACCCAAGGTTAACACTTCCACCCTATCCCCATAACCCAGTAACCCCACCCAACACTAAGGGTAATTTTGGACACTAAGGGCAATTTATCATGGCCAATCCACCCTAACCTGCACATCTTTGGACTGTGGGAGGAAACCGGAGGAAACCCACGCAGACACAGGGCGAACGTGCAGACTCAGCACAGACAGTGACCCAAGCCGGAATCGAACCTGAGACCCTGGAGCTGTGAAGCGATTATGCTATCCACAATGCTACCGTGCTACCGAGGAAACCAGCACAAGGAATGTTCAATAAATTAACTTACACTTACAGGGATTAATTTACACGCACAGGGTGTCTTCTTACTGGACTAGTAATCCAGACGCCCAGGGTCATGTTCTGTGGACCCGGGTTTGAATCCCACTATCTTGTGAAATTTGAATTCGATAAAAATCTGGCATTAAAAGCCCAAAAAGGGCCATGAAATTATTGTCAATTGTTGCAACAAACCATCTGCTTCACTTGAATGGCCTACATGTGACTCCAGACCCACAGCAATGCGGTTAACTCTGAAATGCCATCTGAAATGGCCCAGCAAGTCACTCAGTTGTGTCAAACTGCTACGAAGTTTAAAAGGAACAAAAGCAGTTCGCGAAATTGACTTGGGCACCAGAAATGACAACGGCAAACCCGGCCCGGTCGACCCTGCAAACTCCTCCTTACTAACATTGGGGGGCTTGTGACAAAGTTGGGAGAGCTGTCTCACAGACTGGTCAAGCAATAGCCTGACATAGACATACTCACAGACTCATACCTGGCAGATAATGGCCCAGCCAGCACTATCGCCATTCCTGGGTATGTCCTGTCTCACTGGCAGGACAGACCCAGCAGAGCTGGCGGGGGGCACAGTGGGATACAGTCTGGAGAGAGTAGTCCTGGGAGTCCTCGACATTGACTCTGGACCCCATGAAGTCTCATGGCATCAAGTCAAACTGAGAAAGGAAACGTCCTGCTAATTACCATGTATCGTCCACCATCAGCTGATGAATCAGTTCTCCTCCATGTTGAACACCACTCGGAGGAAGCACTGAGGGTGGCAAAGGCACAAAATGTTCTCTGGATGGGGACTTCAATGTCCATCACCAAGAGTGGCTCGGTAGTGCCACCACAGACCGAGCTGGCCGGGTTCTAAAGGACAATAGCTGGTAGACTGGGACTGCAGCAGGTGGTGAGGGAACCAACAAGAGGGAAAAACATACTTGGCCTCATCCTCACCAACCTGCCTGCTGCAGATGCATCTGTCATGACAGTATCAGTAAATGTGACCACTACACAGTCCTTGTGGAGACAAAGTCTTGTCTTCACATTCAAGATACCCTCCATCGTGTTGTGTGGCACTACCACAGAGCTAAATGGGGTAGACTTCAAACAGAGTAATTCAAGACTGGGCATCCATGAGGTGTTGAGGACCATCAGCAGCAGCATAGAACATAGAACACTACAGCGCAGTACGGGCCCTTCGGCCCTCGATGTTGCGCAGACCTGTGAAACCATTGCATTCAACCACAATCTGTAACCTCACGGCCCGGCATATCCCCCACTCTACCATTACCACCCAGCCAGGGGATCAACCCTGGTTCAATGAAGAGTGCAGGAGAACATGCCAGGAGCAACATCAGGCAGACCGAAAAATGAGGTGTTCACCTCACGAAGCTACAACACAGGCCTGTGTGCCAAACAGCAGAAGCAGCAAGTAATAGACAGAGCTAAGCGATCCCACAACCAATGTACAGATCTAAGCTCTGCAGAGGGCAACAAAGAATCCACATCGAGTAGGTTAAAACAAAACTTACTTTCTTTCACAATTACTATTATCTGCAGCTCCAGTAGGGTGCAGAAGGATGGGTTAGTAAATTTGCAGATGACACGAAGGTCGGTGGAGTTGTGGATAGTGCTGAAGGATGTTATAGGATACAGAGGGACATAGATGAGCTGCAGAGCTGGGCTGAGAGGTGGCAGATGGAGTTTAATGTGGAAAAGTGTGAGGTGGTTCACGTTGGAAGGAGTAACAGGAATGCAGAGTACTGGGCTAATGGCAAGATTCTTGGTAGTGTAGATGAACAGAGAGATCTCGGCATCCAGGTGCATAAATCCCTGAAAGTTGCCACCCAGGTTAATAGGGCTGTTAAGAAGGCATATGGTGTGCTAGCCTTTATCAGTAGGGGGATTGAGTTTCGGAGCCACAAGGTCATGCTGCAGCTGTACATAACTCTGGTGCGGCCGCTCCTGGAGTACTGCGTGCAGTTCTGGTCACCACATTATAAGAAGGACGTGGAAGCTTTGGAAAGGGTTCAGAGGAGATTTACTAGGATGTTGCCTGGTATGGAGGGAAGGTCTTACGAGGAAAGGCTCAGGGACTTGAGGTTGTTTTCGTTAGAGAGGAGAAGGTTGAGAGGTGACTTAATAGAGACATATAAGATAGTCAGAGGGTTAGATAGGGTGGACAGTGAGAGTCTTTTTCCTCGGATGGTGATGACCAACATGAGGGGACATAGCTTTAAATTGAAGGGTGGTAGATATAGGACAGATGTCAGAGGCAGTTTCTTTACTCAGAGAGTAGTAGGAGTGTGGAACGCCCTGCCTGCAACAGTAGTAGACTCGCCAACTTTAAGGGCATTTAAGTGGTCACTGGATAGACATATGGATGAAAATGGAATAGTGTAGGGCAGATAGGCTTCAGATGGTTTCACAGGTCGGCGCAACATCGAGGGCCGAAGGGCCCGTACTGCGCTGTTATGTTCTATGTCTACTGGGTCTTCCCTAGTCGGTGCCTTACTGCCCGACTCTATTTATACAAAGCCAAGTATTGTTAAAGGTCCCCTGCCTCCTTATCGGGGGAACTCGTAGTTAATCATCCCTACCCTGTGCAGGTTATATCACAATCTAGGAGCAATTTACAAGCCGTGGCAACAAGCCAAACTCTATCACATCCTCAGCCCGTCGTAATATCTTCCCATTAATTGGATTTGGATTTGTTTATTGTCACGTGTATCGAGGTACAGTGAAAAGTATTTTTCTGCGAGCAGCTCAAACAGATCATTTAGTACAAGAAAAGAAAAGAAAATAATAAGGGAATACATAATAGAACAACACAAGGTACACAATGTAAATACATATACACCGACATCAGGTGAAGCATACAGGGGTGTAGTGTTAATCAGGTCAGTCCATAAGAGAGTCATTTAGGAGTCTGGTAACAGCGGGGAAGAAGCTGTTTTTGAATCTACAATACATTAAGTATTTCCTTGCTTTTTTTGCCCTCTCCAAATGCATTACCTCACACTTTTCTAGATGAATTCTATTTGCAACTTCTCTGCCCACTCAACCAAACCACTGATATCTTTTTGGAGTCGACAGCTATCCTCTTCACTATCAACTACATTGCCAATTTTATATCATCTGCAAGTTTCCCAATCATTCCTCCCACATTAAAGTCTAAATCATTAATATATACAACAAATAACAAGGGCCCTGATGCTGATCCCGGTGGAACATCATTGGAAACTACTTTCCATCTTCAGATATTCCATCAATGGCCATCCTTCCAACATAAGGTCACGTGTGGGGATATTCGCTGATGACTGCACAATGTTCAGCACCGTTCGTGACTACTCAGATATGGAAACAGTTCATGGCAAATGTAGCAAGACTTGGACAATATCCAAGCTTGGGCTGACAAGTGGCAAGTAACATTCATGCCACGCAAGTGCCAGGCAATGCCATCTCCAGTAAGAGAGAATCAAACCATCACCCCATGACATTCGATGGGATTACCATCGCTGAATCCCCCACTATCAACATTCTGGGGGGTTACCATTGGTGATAAATTGAACTGGACTGGCCATATTAATACTGAGGCTACAAGAGCAGGTCAGAGGCTAGAATTCTGTGGTGAGTAATTCTGACTCCCCAAAGCCTGTCCACCATCTACAAGGCACAGAAATGTGATGGAATACTCTCCACTTGCCTGGATGAGTGCAGCTCAACGTCACTCAAGAAGCTCAACACCATCCAGGACAAAGCAACCACTTGATTGGTGCCCCTTACATTGAACCCGCACAGCTGGCCTTGCTCTGCATCATGAACTAACTGTCTAGCCAAGTAAGCTAAACTGGCTATAGCAGCTGTGTGTACCATCTACAAGATGCACTGAAGGAACTCACCAAGGCTCTTCAGACAGAACTTTGCAAACCCACAGCACTACATCAAGAAAGACAAGGGAAGCAGAGACATGGGAACCCCACCACCTGGAGGTTCCCCTCCAAGTCACTCACCATCGTGACTTGGAAATACATTGCGTTCCTTCACTGTCACAGGGTCAACATCTTGGAACTCCCTCCCTAACAGCACAGTAGGTGTATCTACACCACGTGGACTGCAGCAGTTCAAGGCAGTGGTGCAACACCACCCTCCCAAAGGCAACTGAGCGTGGGCAATAAATGCTGGTCACCCACACCCAGTGAGTGTTTGTATCTGCAGTACTGGTAGGCACATGTTGTTTAATGTCAATCCCATCCAACTCACCATGTCTGGCTGATAATCACAAATAAACAGTTTTGTTAGTTGGAGTAAAGTTGATTGTGGCAGTGTGAAGGTGCTTCAGACAAACTGAACTTCAGAGTATTGGAACTAAAACTTTCACATTGCACTCGACACTTTTTTTTCCCCTTTGATGATAAAAAGTTGAATTATTTTTCCTGTACTTGTCTTTTTTTTTTAAATTGCATATCTGAAAGTTTTTGGTGTTTGTTAATATTACAGCTCCAAGACCAACTCATTCCTACGCTGTCCATGATGGTCCTGTAAACACAGTGCAAAGGTCACCCTTCTTCAGGGATATCATTTTAACCGTAGGAGGATGGACATTTGCCATCTGGAAGGAAGGTGTCACTGTGAGTAGTTGCCGCTTCAGTTTTTCCTGCTGAATTATTGAAAACTACTCTCCAGTGTTAAGAACACACCTAGTATTTATCATTTTCCATCTTCCTGCCCTGCACTCAACGGTAAAGTCTTACAGTCCTCCTCTGTCAATGGTCCTTCTTAATGTGTGCACAGTAAGAAGTCTTACAACACCAGGTTAAAGTCCAACATGTTTGTTTCAAACACTAGCTTTCGGAGCACTGCTCCTTCCTCGGGTAAATGATTCACCTGAGGGAGGAGCAGTGCTTCGAAAGCTAGTGTTTGAAACAAACCTGTTGAACTTTAACCTGGTGTTGTAAGACTTCTTACTGTGCTCACCCCAGTCCAACGCCGGCATCTCCACATCATGGCTTCTTAATGTGTGAACAGTGACAGAAAGTATCACCAAATTCTTTGTTCACTGACAGCCTATTACGCAGCGCAAGCACGCATTCTCATACACCACCCCTGACACATACACACAGCCTGTAAACACATCATACCCACTCCACACGCATGCACGCACACATATAACACACCTTGCACAAACACGCACTCCCTCCCTCCCCTCCCCACACACACACACACATGCATGCACACTCATAACACAGGTGCATGCACACACATACAATTAAATTAGTCACTTCCAGCTCCATATAGTTTAGTGCTGTACCCAGAAACAGAACCGTTATCTAATGAGCAAACCTATCAGCCCAAATTATCTTTTGATTGAATCGGCGAACTGGTGTAAAATTGATGGAAATTAGAAAAGATATTGTAACATTTAATCACGTTCAGTTTACTTCAAGAGTTTTTTGGAGCCTATAAGAGTTTAGAGAGTAGCGAAGGGTTTTAACATAAGGAAGGGTATTTTAAATTTAAGGCGTAGATGGAACCGGAGCCAATATAGGTCAGCGAGTGCAAGCGTTGTGGGTGAACAGGACTTGGTTGGGGACACAGGCAGCAGAGTTTTGGATGAATTCACGTTTACAAAGGGTGGGAGGTGGGATATAAGCCAGGAGACCATTGGAATACTGGACCCAAGGTTAACAATCACACGGTTGAGGGTTTGAGTTGCTGACCGTCATCCATGTTTTTGTGAATAAGCGATAGAAAAGCGACGGTTACCCCTGTATACATCCCCCAGTCTAATCTGAAAGCTAATGATTGAGTCTATTGAGAATATAACCTTGTTTGGTTCCCTGTTATTGCATGTTCAGCTTGGACCCCTGCTACATTCAGCCTGTGCAACAAAACGCTGTCAAACTGGCCACTGGTCCCTCACCAGACCCGGGGTCGTTATCATTGGAAAAGAAGACGGGAACATTGATATTTGGGATTTACTCGAAAAAACACATGAGCCCTCCCAGACACAGAATATTACTTCTGTCTCAATAAGTTGCATCAAACCGTGGATAATCACAGGTATGTATCATTTTGGCAAGAAAGACACCAAACAAAACACAACTTGTGTCTGGATATTATGTAAAAACAACCACTTATATTCAGATAGTGCCTTTAATGTAATAAAATATCCCAAGGTGTTTCACTGGGGTGTTATGAAATATGGCACTGGGCCACCGAAAGAGACTCCGTCTGACATGATGGTGGAAGGAAGGTCATTGACTAAGCAAGCGTTAACATGGCTGCGCTTTCAAAAAAACAGCATAGGCATAAGGGCTGAATGGCCTCCTTCTCTCCAGTGAGTTTCAATGACACGAGGAAACATTTCACCCACTCGTTGTTCTGTGCTGGAATTCACTGCCTGAATGAGAGCTGGAGCATATTCAACAGGAACTTTCAAACAGGAAATTGGGTAAATACTTGAAAGAAGTCACAGAGCTATAGGGAAATGACTCCGGAAGCCCTCCAGAAACTTGTGGTCATTAAAATCTCTGCCATCCATTGCAGAAAGTCCAGCTTACCCATCACAAAATAAAAGCAAATTACTGCGGATGCTGGAATCTGAAACGAAAGGGAAAATGCTGGAAAATCTCAACAATGTCAGAGATTTTCCAGCATTTTCCCCAGTTTACCCATCACTCCCCGTGCTCACTGATGTAGATTGGCTTCCGATTCAGTACCGTCTCAATTTTAAAATGTTCACTTTTGCTTTTAAATCACTCCACACCCGACACTCCTCCCTATCACTGTAATCTCCTCCTGCCCCTATACTCCTCCCGATTTCTGTAACCTCCTCCTGCCCTACACCCCTCCCTATCTCTGTAACCTCCTCCTGCCTCAACACCCCTCCCTATCTCTGTAATCTCCTCCTGCCCCTATACCCCTCCCTATCACTGTAATCTCCTCCTGCCCCTATACCCCTCCCTATCACTGTAATCTCCTCCTGCCCCTATACCCCACCCGATCTCTGTAACCTCCTCCTGCCCCTACACCCCTCCCTATCACTGTAATCTCCTCCTGCCCCTATACCCCTCCCGATCACTGTAATCTCCTCCTGACCCTACAGCCCTCCCGATCTCTGTAACCTCCTCCTGCCCCTACACCCCTCCCTATCACTGTAATCTCCTCCTGCCCCTATACCCCTCCCTATCACTGTAATCTCCTCCTGCCCCTATACCCCACCCGATCTCTGTAACCTCCTCCTGACCCTACAGCCCTCCCGATCTCTGTAACCTCCTCCTGCCCCTACACCCCTCCCTATCTCTGTAATCTCCTCCAGCCTCCAAGATCTCTGCACATCTCTAACTCTGGTTTTAATCACTCCACCATTGATGGTTGTGCCTTCGGCTGCCGGCTCCAAGCTCTGAAACTCCCACCCTAAACATCTCCCCCCCTTATTAAACCTTCTTAAACCTACCTCACTGACCCAACAACCCTTATATCTCTCAGTGTAGGTCAATTACATATTTAATCTATTAACACCCCTTTGAAGACCACTTTAAACATGCTAAATGCGTATTGTTGTTGTTGTTGTTGGTGTTACAAGAGCAGGGTCCTGGGGCTAATTGGATAGTTCATTCAAAGTGCTAGCACAGGCACAATAGGCTGAATGGCCTTCCGTGCTGTATCATTCTACAATAAACTGATTAATTGATGGCACCAGTGTTGATAATTATAGTCACAGATTAAGAGCCCTCATTTCAAAGGCAATATAATGTAAAAATAGGGAAGTACTGCTGAGACTATACAACACGCCAATTAGACAACACCTGAAATACTGTGAACAGCTCTTGTCCCATTACCTAAGGAAAGATAGACTGGCATTGGAGGGAGTCCACAGAAGGTTCACTAGGTTGATCCCAGGGGATGGCTATATAAGGCTCTGGTCATTTGGAATATTGTGAGCAGTTTCTAAGGAAGGATGTGCTGGCCTTGGAAAGGGTCCAGAGGAGGTGCACAAGACTGATCCCTGGAAAGAAGAACTTGTCGCATGGGGAACGTTTGAGGACTCTGGGTCTGTACTCGTTGGAGTTGAGAAGGATGGGAGGGGATCTTATTGAAACTTACAAGATATTGCGAGGATAGAGTGGACGTGGAGAGGATGTTTCCACTTGTAGGAAAAACTAGAATCAGAGGACACCATCTCAAACTAAAGGGACGATCCTTTAAAACAGAGATGAGGAGGAATTTCTTCAGCCAGAGGGTGGTGAATCTGTGGAACTCTTTGCCGCAGAAGGCTGTGGAGGCCAAATCACTGAGTGTCTTTAAAACAGAGATAGATAGGTTCTTGATTAATAAGGGGATCAGAGGTTATGGGGAGAAGGCAGGAGAATGGGGATAAGAAAATATCAGCAATTATTGAATGGCGGAGCAGACTCGATGGGCTGAGTGGCCTAATTCTGCTCCTATGTCTTATGGTCTTCTTATGAAGAGATGTTGGGCCTGGGCTGATCGGAGTTTAGAATAATGCCCTTATTGAGACATATAGGCCGCGATTCTCCGCAACCACGATGGGTGGGAGAATAGCGGGATGTCCGCTCCCGCACCTCCCGCTATTCTCCCCCCCCCCCCCCCCAAAATGGCGTGTCCGGTTTTGTGACAAGCCACTCGGAGAAACGCAGGCCGCCATTTTTCACAGCGGCCCGCGATTCTCCGACCTGGATGGGCCGAGCGGCCTGCCGTTCCAAACCTGTTCACGATGGCGGCAACCACACCTGTCGTGAACATGGCGCGCCAGGTAAGTGTGGGGCCTGTGGAGGGCGGATCGGGTATCGAGCACCACGACCGTGCTCGGGAGGGGACGGGCCTGTGATCGGTGCCCACCGATCGTCGGGCCGGTGTCTCAAGGGGACGCACTCTTTCCCCTCCGCCGCCCCGCAAGATCAAGCCACCACGTCTTGCGGGGCAGCTGAGGAGAAAGACGGTAACCGCGCATGCGCGGGTTTGTGCTGCCCAACCCGCGCATGCGCGGCTGACGTCATTAGGCGCCACCGCGGTGTCATTCTTGGCGCGCCGGGCCTTGAAGCCAGGGACAAGGCCCGGCGGCCGAGTTTCCCAGTACGGCCCGCCTATCCCCCCCGCGTAGGGGAGAATAGGGGACCGGGAGAGGCTTCCAACGCCATCGTGAACCTCTCCAGGTTTCACGACGGCGTCGGGCCTTGCGGAGAATTACGCCCATAGGAATCTCAGGTTGCGTGACAGGGTAGATGCTGAGTGGATTTTGCCCTTTGTGAGAGAGTCGAGGGCATAATCTCAGAATAAGGGGCCGCCCATTAGAGACAGAGATGAGGAGGAAATTTCTTCTCTCGGAGGGTAATGAATCAGTGGAATTCAACCGCAGAGAGCTGTAGAGGCTGGGTCGTTATGTTTCAGGCTGCGATAGACAGAGTTTTAATCAGTGAGGGAACCAAGGATTATGGGGATAAAGCAGGAAAGTGGAGTTGAGGATTCTATCAGATCAGTCATGATCTCATTGAGTGGCAGAGCAGAATCGATGGGCCGAATGGCCTACTTCTGCTCCAACGTTTTATAGCCTTGCGGTCAATCCTGGGGGCATTGTGATCTTGTGTCCAGTGTCCAGATCGCTGATCAGCTAGACGTGGAATTTAAAACCTACACAAAGCTCAATGCTTTAATTTACAAGCCAGTGAAGATAATATATATATTTCAGTTACACTAAGGTTATAGTAATGGACAGTAAATAGTTGAAATATTTGCATTGTCCCCAACCTAATCTGTTTTTCACCAGCAAAACAACACTTACTGGCTGTATCTGATGACTTTGGTACTCTGCACATTCTGGAGGTGCCCTGGGCTTTGCGACACCCATTAACACAGGAGGTAAGTACAAGGATGTTACTGTGGCATTTTCATACTTCGATTTAAAAAAAATACAAGTTCTTGCAAGTCATCTGTCTGTCCCCTGAAGCATCTCAATTGCTGGTTGAACCTATTCTGTTTCAGTAGATTGATACAGGGTTAAGGTCAGACTGTGTGGACTGAGGCAGCTTCTTGCAATCCCTTCACAATAAAAGCACATGTTGAAACATGCTTCACTCACTTCATCAGCAACCAAGCGAGCAAAAGTTGTTGATTGCTAGTCAGACAAAAGACTTGCATTTGTATAGCATGTCTCACAACTGTAGCACAGTGGTTAGCACAGTTGCTTCACGGCTCCTGGGTCCCAGGCTCGATTCCCGGCTTGGGTCACTGACTGTGCGGAGTCTGCACGTTCTCCCCGTTTCCAAGAGCCGGTACAGACTCGATGGGCCGAGTGGCCTCATTCTGCATTGTAAATTCTATGATTCTCTCAAGTCAGGAGTGTGATGGAATACCCTCCACCTTCCTGGATGAGTGCAGCTCCAACAGCACTCAAGACGCTCAACATCACCCAGGACAAAGCCGGCAGCTTGATTGACACCCCCTCCACCACCTTCAACGTCTACTCCCTCCACCACCGACACATGATGGAAGCTGTGTGTACCAATGGCGTCTAATAGATGTTCTGCAGCTACTCACCAAGGCTCCTTCAACAGCACCTTCTAAACCCACAGCCTGTACCAGATAGAAGGACAAAGGCAGCGTTGCAACACCAGCACCTCCAAACCACTCACCATCCTAATATGGAAATGTAGCAGCCATTGCCTCACTGTCACTGGGGTCAAAGTCCTGGATCTCCCCCCCCCCCCCCCCCCCACTCCACCCCCCACCCCACAACAGCACAGTGGATGTACCTACACCACATGAACTGCAGAGATTCAAGAAGGCAGCTCACCACCGGCTTCTCAAGGACAACTAGGGGTGGATAATAAACACTGGCCTTTGCCAGCGATGCTCACACCCTGTGAAAGAATAAATAAAAATGGTTGTCAAATAGGGAATGTGGCGGCCATTTTGCACCCAGCCAATTCCCACAAACAGCAATGTGATAACGACCTGATAACCTGCTGGTTCAGGCATGAATATTGGCCAGACCACCGGGGAGAACTCCTCCATCCTTTTGAAATTGTGCTGTGGAATTGTTAGCATCCACTTTGAGAGGACAGACTCAGTTAACATCTCATCTGAACGATGGAACATCTGACTGTGCATCAACTCCCTCACTGCGCTCGGTATGTTAGTCTAGATTCTCTGCTGAAGTGTCTGAAGTGGGGGTGACCTCACACCCTTCTATATTGAGAGATGAGGGGGCCACCCATTGAGCCACCATTTTACAGACCCAGGCTGATGAGTGGGGTACGTGATGGTGATATACGAGAACAGACCTGCATTAAGCAATAGTGCTCACAGTGGTCAAGTAACCTTCAGACATTCACTGCCTTGGCTCACATCTAAGGAATAAACTCTGGAGCGGGGTAAGGGAGGAATATCAATAAATATCGATATGTAATCGAGGAGGAGCCAGTGTTATCAGGGAGAGTTGAGAGGGTGATGGACAAAATGCGGGGCAACTGGATTGGGATCATCAGAACCATCTTTGGTGAAGGAATCATTCTGTTGTTTAAAAAGCAATCAAATTTCCATCTGGGATCTGAAGGGCAAAAACGGAAGTTTTTAAGCACAAGAGGCCAGATTCTCCGACCCACCCCCCCCCCCCCCCCCCCCCCCCGCCAGGCTGGAGAATTGCCAGGGGGTGGGCGTGAATCCCGCCCCGCCGCCCTGACGGTGGCTGCCGGATTCTCCGACCCCCCCGCCGGGCTGGAGAATCACCAGGGGGCAGCGTGAATCCCGCCCCTCCGCCCTGACGGTGGCTGCCGGATTCTCCGACCCCCCCGCCGGGCTGGAGAATCACCAGGGGGCAGCGTGAATCCCGCCCCTCCGCCCTGACGGTGGCTGCCGGATTCTCCGACCCCCCCGCCGGGCTGGAGAATCACCAGGGGGCAGCGTGAATCCCGCCCCTCCACCCTGACAGTGGCTGCCGGATTGTCCAGCGCCGGTTTTTCGGCAGGGGCGGGAATCTCGCCACGTGGGTCGGGGGCCGTTGGCAGCAGCCACCCCCCCCCCCCCCAGTGATCCACCGCTCTACGGTGGGGCGAGCGGCCGCCCATTTTCGGCCAGTCCTGTCGGCGCCAATCAAACAAGGTCCTTACCGGCGGGACCTGGCTCTGCGGGCGGCCTGCGGAGTCCTCGGGGGAAGGGTGGGGGGGGGAGCGGGGGGATCTGGCCCCAGGGCATGCCCCCACAGTGGCATGGCCCGCAGTCGGGGCCCACTGATCCCGGCCTGTGCCGTGGGGGCACTCTTTCCCTCTGCCCCGGCCGCTGTAAACGTCCGCCATGGCTGGCGCGGGGAAGAACCCGCATGCGCTGGGATCACGCCAGCATGCGTTGGCGCTCCCGCGCATGCCCCAACTCACGCCGGCCGTCAGAGGCCCTTTGGCGGCAGTTGGCGCAGCGCCAACCCCGTTGGTGCCGGCCTAGCCCCTGAAGGTGCGGAGGATTCCACACGAGTTGGGGCATGCGCCGTACAGCCCACCCTGCCGGATAGGGGAGAATCCTGTCCAAGGAATAGGGCGAGAACGAACGGCATCATTGCGCCAGACTCCATGACAGGACAAATATGAGATTTGTGATGCTTGGAACGCCTCGTGGGATCTAATGGGATCTCTCGAGATGTCGCAAGGGCAGATCCAAATATATGTCTATGCCAGATAATGCCAGCGCCTGGGAGACCTCGCCATGCCGCTGTTTAGCACTGGTACACACAATCATGGACCCATGTAAAAGCACATGGGAGGGTCTCCTAGGCCATTGGATACCCCTGGGTGGTCAGGTGGCACCCTGGCTTGCCCACTGCCACCCTGGCACTGTCAAGCTGATACTGCCCATGTGCCTGGGGGGGGGCAATGCCAAGGGCCAGGGCCCGAGGAGGCCATGCCCACAAAAGGGGGGAATAAAGGGTGGGGGGGAGAGGGAGCAGGACGGGTATGAAGGGGCCTCCTAAAGATTGGGGGTTGAAGGGTGGGGGTCCTGAATTGGTGTGCGGGAGGTGACATTGGCTGTCGGTGGGGGGAGTGAGAGAGACCCTAAAACTTACTTGGGAAAAGGTCCCTCTTTCAAAATGGCAGCCCGATCCCTAAGGGGTCGGGGGTCGGTCTCGCCAGCGGGTTCAGCTCCCCAGTGATGAAAATCATTCTAAGTGCCGACGAGACCGGGGAGAAACTCCCCAAGGCCCATAAAAGTGACTAAGTGTCAGTGAATACCGGTGTAGATCTCACCCAAAGAGCCAGCGAGAAACATCCTGTCAAACTCGCCCAAAATTGTACTTAGAAATGTTTCCGTTAAATCGATCCCATAATCTTTTGTCTACCTCTGGTGACGCATTAAGAAGGTCGAGTTTTCTTTTTGAGAAACTGTCCTGTAGTGATAAGCACAGCCTCCCAGTACAGGGAAGAGCTGCCCGTTTAACGAAGCATCTTCCATTGGGATAGATTGCAAAAGAGTAAGCAATGTGCTGGCATGAAAGACCCCTCCCTCAAGCAAACCCATCCCATTAAAAAAATAAATACTTGTTTTTCTTCCAGAAAGCTAACGTCGAAGCTTACTTTGAAAGAGAAGTTAAACGACTGGAATATTTTGAAACAAGAAAAATATTTAGAAGTGAAAAGCAGGAAGCGGAACCGGAAGAGAAACCTGTGAGCAAAATAATCTGGTCCTTTTAAATCAAGCAGGAAACGGCTTTGGAATCAATGCACAAAGTTTACTACTTGCCACCTCATCCAATTGCACATCTGCTTTCCTTTACTGTCTCATATCTGCTATTATTTATTTATTCAGATGGAAATCAGTGAGTGCAAAGGAAACAGCAGCAAAATCAATGGTGTAATTACTGCTGCTGCAGTATTTAATCCATATAAACCTTTATGAGGTATATGGAACTCTTTAAACCACACAGTGAAGTTGCTCTTGCTGAATTCATTTTTGGTATTTGCAACAATACAACAATCCGTGTCCTTAGTGTAGCGAGTGGAGAGGGTGGGGGAATAGCAAGGGTTCCCTGCTTCTGCTCCCTATTCAACAAGCCCTGGTGGAAATAGCTCATGGGTGGACATTGGGCAGGTACAGGACAGAGTTGGCGGCGTTGTGACATTCGCTGAATAGCGGGTCAGTGCGTACGATCTTGCATCGAATTTCCAGCACAGAAACAGGCCATTGGCCTCATCTGTGTCAACGTTTATGCTCCTCAAAGCCGTCGCCCACTTTACGTCATCTCACCCCAGCACTGTGTCCAACTATTTCTTTATCCGCCATGTACTCCGATGATGAAGCTATTCTCCTTAACCACTCCATGTTGGGAAAGAAAACGGAGCGGGTTCATTGACAAGGCAGCATTCCCGTCCCGTAGCTCAGAAACACAGAGGGCCTGATGCAAAACACTTGCTCTGTCCTATCAAGCATTTCAAAGGGAATGAAACCGCACGCAGTACCTTTGCCATTCCTCTATCAAGCAGGCCTCTGATAAATTGGATGGTGATGTTTGGCCATTAATGAAGGGCAGGTACCTGGGGGGGGGGGGGGGGGGGGGGGGGGGCTGGTACTCCCCAGAGGGAGAGGAACTCTCAGAGAGCAGAGTGTAAAATGAAACAGAAATGATGAGAAATTAAGGAAGAGGACAAAGAAATCAAGCACAACTTTAAAACGAAAGTATACCGGAATGCAATTAATGCTTTCTCTAACCTGCAGAGATCTCATTACACACTGGAGGCTTGTTTCAAACAGTCACTGTATCCCAGACACTTTGTTCAAAACCTTAAGTGTTGAGAATTCCAACCATTGCTGTTAAGGTTTTGAACTGAAGCGGTGACCTTTCTCTTTATTTAGTATAGTCCCGACTAATTTAAAAAAAAATTATTCTAATGTTAATACCAGAGAGGAAAGTTAAAATCAGGAATGATATAGGTCTGGATGAGATTTTAATCCATTCGCTTCCGAAGAGTTAAAATTGTGCCCTGGGGAAAGTTAGGCAGAATTTTCACCGCGAGGTAAATGTTTTGGCGAAGTTACCAGATTGGTGTTGTCAAGGCAGAACGTGTAAATGGGCGCACCAGAAAGTTGAGTTAGTTTCGGAAGGGACTGGTGGATAGGGGATGGGATAAAAGGGCATCCTGGTTTCCCTCACCTCACAGTGTTTATGTTCCATTTCCACAGCCTGTCGAGGCAGAGGTAAAGGCGACGGGACAGGTGGAAGATGAGTTGAAGAAGGAATATGGATTGTATCTTCAAGAGGAAAAGAAGATTATCTTTGCTCAACTTGGGAAAGTGTGAAGGGGTTTGAAAGATATTTGATGTGTATTTTTCTATTAAAATGTAATCAGGTTTTTAAAAAAAAGTTTTTATAGATGGTGTCATCAGCATAAAAACTAACCGGCAAACAAGCATATTAAATTTAACCTGGATATGGACCATCAAAGCTTCAGGATTGGAAAATTAATAATGGCCATTTGGATAAATGGGGTTAATCAATGAACAACAGCATAGATTTTTTTAAAGACAAATTGTGTTGAACTACCTTAATGTCGTGAATCTGAAGTATTATATAATAGACTTGCAAACACATGCTGTGCCAGCATTTATTGCCATCCCTAATTGCCCTCAAAGCGAGTGAGCTTGCTGGCCATTTCAGAGGGTGTTTTTGAGTCAGCCACATTGCTGTGGATCTGGAGTCACATGTAGACCAGATCAGGTCAGGACGGCGGCATTAGCAAACCAGGTGCATTTTGATGTCATTCAGTAACGGTATCATACTCATTGTTAAATGTTTAATTTGCAATTTCCCACCATCTGGCATGATGGGATTTGAATCGGGGTCACCCAGGGCATTACCCCGGGTCTGACATTATTAACCCAATGACAATGACATACCACCTCCTCCTCCTCTCCGATTCGAAGCTGACAGGATTAAAGTGGCATCAGTGTTGCAAAGTTGGCAATGATAGAAAGCAGAGACTAATGGTGCCATTTCGGATTGAGGTGCAGTCGTGTCTCCCGGGGATCAGTGTTGGGGCACTGCTCTCTTGACATGTGCCTTTTTCTAAATTCTTCACAGGATGTGGGCATCACTGGAAAAACCTCCACCTGCTCCCAGGGCCGGCGCTGCCTGCTCCCAGGGCCGGCGCTGCCTGCTCCCAGGGCCGGCGCTGCCTGCTCCCAGGGCCGGCGCTGCCTGCTCCCAGGGCCGGCGCTGCCTGCTCCCAGGGCCGGCGCTGCCTGCTCCCAGGGCCGGCGCTGCCTGCTCCCAGGGCCGGCGCTGCCTGCTCCCAGGGCCGGCGCTGCCTGCTCCCATTACTAATTGTTTCAGAACTGAACTCCAACAGAGTCAATCACATGGTCCCGTCTCCCACACACTCCTTCCCCCCCCCACATAAACTCTTTCCCCCCCACCCCGCCCCCTACACATAAACTCTTTCCCCCCACCCCGCCCCCCCACATAAACTCTTTCCCCCAACACCCCCACACACATAAACTCTTTCCCCACCACCCCCCACATAAACTCTTTCCCCCACCACCCCCCACACATAAACTCTTTCCCCCAACACCCCCACACACATAAACTCTTTCCCCCACCACCCCCCACATAAACTCTTTCCCCCACCACCCCCCACACATAAACTCTTTCCCCCAACACCCCCACACACAAACTCTTTCCCCCCCACCCCGCCCCCACACAAACTCTTTCCCCCCCACCCCGCCCCCCACACATAAACTCTTTCCCCCCACCCCGCCCCCAAACATAAACTCTTTCCCCCACCACCCCCCACATAAACTCATTCCCCCCCACCACCCCCCACATAAAATCTTTCCCCCAACACCCCCACACATAAACTCTTTCCCCCACCCCGCCCCCCCACACAGAAACTCTTTCCCCCACCACCCCCCACATAAACTCATTCCCCCCACCACCCCCCACATAAACTCATTCCCCCCACCACCCCCCACATAAACTCTTCCCCCACCACCCCCACACATAAACCTTCCCCCCAACACCCCCCACACAAACTATTTCCCCCCAACACCCCCCCCCCACACACACACTCTCCCCCCATCCCTCCACATAAACTCTTTCCCCCCAACACCCCCACACATAAACTCTTTCCCCCCACCCCGCCCCCCCACACAGAAACTCTTTCCCCCACCACCCCCCACATAAACTCATTCCCCCCACCACCCCCCACATAAACTCATTCCCCCCACCACCCCCCACATAAACTCTTTCCCCCACCACCCCCACACATAAACTTTCCCCCCAACACCCCCCACACAAACTATTTCCCCCCAACACCCCCCCCCCCCACACACACACTCTCCCCCCATCCCTCCACATAAACTCTTTCCCCCCAACACCCCCTACACATAAACCCATTCCCCCCACCACCCCCCACATAAACTCTTTCCCCCCACCACCCCCACATAAACTCATTCCCCCACCACCCCCCACATAAACTCTTTCCCCCCACATAAACTCTATCCCCCACCACCCCCCCCCCCACATAAACTCTTTCCACCCCCCACACACACTCTTTCCCCCCCACCACCCCCCCACATAAACTCTTTCCCCCACCACCCCCACACACATAAACTCTTTCCCCCCACCCCGCCCCCCACATAAACTCTTTCCCCCCACCCCCGCACACACACACACTTTCCCCCCCACCACCCCCCCACATAAACTCTTTCCCCCCACCCCCACACACACTCTTTCCCCCTACCACCCCCCCCACATAAACTCTTTCCTCCCACCACCCCCACACACACACTTTCCCCCCACCATCCCCCCACATACACACACTTTCCCCCCACATAAACTCTTTCCCCCCACCACCCCCACACACACACACACTCTTTCCCCCACCACCCCCCAACATAAACTCTTTCCCCCCACCACCACCCCACACACACACTCATTCCCCCTACAACCCCCACACACACTCTTTCCTCCCCCACCCCCCGCACACACACTCTTCCCCCCCACCCCCCCCACATAAACTCTTTCCCCCCCACCACCACCCCACACACACACACTTTCCCCCCACCACCCCCACACACACACTCTTTCCTCCCCACCCCCCGCGCACACACTCTTCCCCCCCCACCCCCCCACATAAACTCTTTCCCCCCCACCCCCCCACATAAACTCTTTCCCCCCCACCACCACCCCACACACTTTCCCCCCATCACCCACCCACACACACCCACCCCAACACCCCTCTTTCCCCCCACTACCCCCTCAAACACACACACACACACTTTCCCCCAACCCCCCTTCACACACACACACACTTTTCTCCCAACCCCCCCCACACATACACATGCACATACACTTTCCCCCAAACCCCCCCCCCCACACACACACTTTCCCCAACCCTCCTCACACACACACTTTCCCCCAACCCTCCTCACACACACACTTTCCCCCCACCACCACCCCCACACAAACTCTTTCCCCCCACCCCGCATAAACTCTTTCCCCCACCCCGCCCCCCACACAAACTCTTTCCCCCCACCACCACCACCCCGCATAAACTCTTTCCCCCACACCGCCCCCACACAAACTTTTACCCCATCACCCCCCCCCCACTCTTTCCCCCCACTACCCCCTCAAACACACACTTTCCCCCCACTACCCCCTCAAACACACACTTTCCCCCCACTAGCCCTTCAAACACACACACACACACACTTTCCCCCACTCCCCTATTGCACACACACACTTTCCCCCCACTAGCCCCTCACACACACACACACACACACTTTCCCCTAACCCCCTCACACACACCCACATTTCCCCCCCACTATCCCCTCACACACACACACACTTTCCCCCAACCCCCCCTCACACACCCACATTTCCCCCCCACTATCACCTCACACACACATTCCCCCCACTAGCCCCTCACACACACACTTTCCCCCAAACCCCCCCCACACACACTTTCCCCCAACCCCCTCACACACACCCACATCCCCCCCCCACTATCCCCTCACACACACACACTTTCCCCGAACCCCCCTCACACACACACACACACTTTCCCCCAACCCCCTCACACACACACTTTCCCCCAACCCCCCTCACACACACACACACTTTCCCCCAACCCCCCTCACACACACACACACTTTCCCCCAACCCCCCTCACACACACACTTTCCCCCAACCCCCCTCACACACACACACACTTTCCCCCAACCCCCCTCACACACACACACTTTCCCCCAACCCCCCTCACACACACACACACACTTTCCCCCAACCCCCCTCACACACACACACACACTTTCCCCCAACCTTCCTCACACACACACACTTTCCCCCAACCCCCCTCACACACACACTTTCCCCCAACCTTCCTCACACACACTTTCCCCCAACCCCCACACCCACACACTTTCCCCCAACCCCCCTCACACACACACACTTTCCCCCAAACCCCCTCACAAACACACTTTCCCCCAACCCCCCTCACACACACACTTTCCCCCAACCCCCCTCACACACACACTTTCCCCCAACCCCCCTCACACACACACACTTTCCCCCAACCCCCCTCACACACACACACTTTCCCCCAACCCCCCTCACACACACACACTTTCCCCCAACCCCCCTCACACACACACACTTTCCCCACACATCATACACACACTCTCCCCACTCACACTCTCCTCTCTCACACACATGCACTCACACATTGTTCCCCTCTCTCACACACACTCTGCCCTCTCTCACACACACTCTGCCCTCTCTCCCTCTCTCACACACACTCTGCCCTCTCTCACACACACTCTGCCCTCTCTCACACACTCTCACACACACTCTGCCCTCTCTCACACACACTCTGCCCTCTCTCCCTCTCTCACACACACTCTGCCCTCTCTCCCTCTCTCACACACACTCTGCCCTCTCTCCCTCTCTCACACATACTCTGCCCTCTCTCACACACACTCTGCCCTCTCTCCCTCTCTCACACACACTCTGCCCTCTCTCACACACACTCTGCCCTCTCTCCCTCTCTCACACACACTCTGCCCTCTCTCCCTCTCTCACACACACTCTGCCCTCTCACACACACACTCTGCCCTCTCTCCCTCTCTCACACACACTCTGCCCTCTCTCCCTCTCTCACACACACTCTGCCCTCTCTCCCTCTCTCACACACACTCTGCCCTCTCTCCCTCTCTCACACACACACTCCCTCTCTCCCTCTCTCACACACACTCTGCCCTCTCTCCCTCTCTCTCACACACTCTCCCTCTCTCCCTCTCTCACACACACTCTGCCCTCTCTCACACACACACTCTGGCCTCTCACACACACACTCTGCCCTCTCTCCCTCTCTCACATACACTCTGCCCTCTCACACACACACTCTGCCCTCTCACACACACACACTGCCCTCTCACACACACACTCTGCCCTCTCACACACACTCTGCCCTCTCACACACACACTCTGCCCTCTCTCCCTCTCTCACATACACTCTGCCCTCTCACACACACACTCTGCCCTCACACACACACACACTGCCCTCTCACACACACACTGCCCTCTCACACACACACTCTGCCCTCTCACACACACTCTGCCCTCTCACACACACTCTGCCCTCTCTCACACACACTCTGCCCTCTCTCACACACACTCTGCCCTCTCTCACACACACTCTGCCCTCTCTCCCTCTCTCACACACACTTTGCCCTCTCTCCCTCTCTCACACACACTCTGCCCTCTCTCCCTCTCTCACACACACTCTGCCCTCTCTCACACACACTCTGCCCTCTCTCCCTCTCTCACACAGACTTTGCCCTCTCTCCCTCTCACACACACACTCTACCCTCTCTCACATACACTCTGTCCTCTCTCCCTCTCTCACACACACTCTGCCCTCTCTCCCTCTCTCACACACACTCTGCCCTCTCTCCCTCTCTCATACACACTCTGCCCTCTCTCCCTCTCTCACACACACTCTGCCCTCTCTCCCTCTCTCACACACACTCTGCCCTCTCTCCCTCTCTCACACACATAAACTTTCCCCCCAACACCCCCCACACAAACTATTTCCCCCCAACACCCCCCCCCCACACACACACTCTCCCCCCATCCCTCCACATAAACTCTTTCCCCCCAACACCCCCACACATAAACTCTTTCCCCCCACCCCGCCCCCCCACACAGAAACTCTTTCCCCCACCACCCCCCACATAAACTCATTCCCCCCACCACCCCCCACATAAACTCATTCCCCCCACCACCCCCCACATAAACTCTTTCCCCCACCACCCCCACACATAAACTTTCCCCCCAACACCCCCCACACAAACTATTTCCCCCCAACACCCCCCCCCCCCACACACACACTCTCCCCCCATCCCTCCACATAAACTCTTTCCCCCCAACACCCCCTACACATAAACCCATTCCCCCCACCACCCCCCACATAAACTCTTTCCCCCCACCACCCCCACATAAACTCATTCCCCCACCACCCCCCACATAAACTCTTTCCCCCCACATAAACTCTATCCCCCACCACCCCCCCCCCACATAAACTCTTTCCACCCCCCACACACACTCTTTCCCCCCCACCACCCCCCCACATAAACTCTTTCCCCCACCACCCCCACACACATAAACTCTTTCCCCCCACCCCGCCCCCCACATAAACTCTTTCCCCCCCCCCCCGCACACACACACACTTTCCCCCCCACCACCCCCCCCACATAAACTCTTTCCCCCCACCCCCACACACACTCTTTCCCCCTACCACCCCCCCACATAAACTCTTTCCTCCCACCACCCCCACACACACACTTTCCCCCCACCATCCCCCCACATACACACACTTTCCCCCCACATAAACTCTTTCCCCCCACCACCCCCACACACACACACACTCTTTCCCCCACCACCCCCCAACATAAACTCTTTCCCCCCACCACCACCCCACACACACACTCATTCCCCCTACAACCCCCACACACACTCTTTCCTCCCCCACCCCCCGCACACACACTCTTCCCCCCACCCCCCCACATAAACTCTTTCCCCCCCACCACCACCCCACACACACACACTTTCCCCCCACCACCCCCACACACACACTCTTTCCTCCCCACCCCCCGCGCACACACTCTTCCCCCCCCACCCCCCCACATAAACTCTTTCCCCCCCACCCCCCCACATAAACTCTTTCCCCCCCACCACCACCCCACACACTTTCCCCCCATCACCCACCCACACACACCCACCCCAACACCCCTCTTTCCCCCCACTACCCCCTCAAACACACACACACACACTTTCCCCCAACCCCCCTTCACACACACACACACTTTTCTCCCAACCCCCCCCCACACATACACATGCACATACACTTTCCCCCAAACCCCCCCCCCCACACACACACTTTCCCCAACCCTCCTCACACACACACTTTCCCCCAACCCTCCTCACACACACACTTTCCCCCCACCACCACCCCCACACAAACTCTTTCCCCCCACCCCGCATAAACTCTTTCCCCCACCCCGCCCCCCACACAAACTCTTTCCCCCCACCACCACCACCCCGCATAAACTCTTTCCCCCACACCGCCCCCACACAAACTTTTTACCCCATCACCCCCACCCCACTCTTTCCCCCCACTACCCCCTCAAACACACACTTTCCCCCCACTACCCCCTCAAACACACACTTTCCCCCCACTAGCCCTTCAAACACACACACACACACACTTTCCCCCACTCCCCTATTGCACACACACACTTTCCCCCCACTAGCCCCTCACACACACACACACACACACTTTCCCCTAACCCCCTCACACACACCCACATTTCCCCCCCACTATCCCCTCACACACACACACACTTTCCCCCAACCCCCCCTCACACACCCACATTTCCCCCCCACTATCACCTCACACACACATTCCCCCCACTAGCCCCTCACACACACACTTTCCCCCAAACTCCCCCCACACACACTTTCCCCCAACCCCCTCACACACACCCACATCCCCCCCCCACTATCCCCTCACACACACACACTTTCCCCGAACCCCCCTCACACACACACACACACTTTCCCCCAACCCCCTCACACACACACTTTCCCCCAACCCCCCTCACACACACACACACTTTCCCCCAACCCCCCTCACACACACACACACTTTCCCCCAACCCCCCTCACACACACACTTTCCCCCAACCCCCCTCACACACACACACACTTTCCCCCAACCCCCCTCACACACACACACTTTCCCCCAACCCCCCTCACACACACACACACACTTTCCCCCAACCCCCCTCACACACACACACACACTTTCCCCCAACCTTCCTCACACACACACACTTTCCCCCAACCCCCCTCACACACACACACTTTCCCCCAACCTTCCTCACACACACTTTCCCCCAACCCCCACACCCACACACTTTCCCCCAACCCCCCTCACACACACACACTTTCCCCCAAACCCCCTCACAAACACACTTTCCCCCAACCCCCCTCACACACACACTTTCCCCCAACCCCCCTCACACACACACTTTCCCCCAACCCCCCTCACACACACACACTTTCCCCCAACCCCCCTCACACACACACACTTTCCCCCAACCCCCCTCACACACACACACTTTCCCCCAACCCCCTCACACACACACACTTTCCCCACACATCATACACACACTCTCCCCACTCACACTCTCCTCTCTCACACACATGCACTCACACATTGTTCCCCTCTCTCACACACACTCTGCCCTCTCTCACACACACTCTGCCCTCTCTCCCTCTCTCACACACACTCTGCCCTCTCTCACACACACTCTGCCCTCTCTCACCACTCTCACACACACTCTGCCCTCTCTCACACACACTCTGCCCTCTCTCCCTCTCTCACACACACTCTGCCCTCTCTCCCTCTCTCACACACACTCTGCCCTCTCTCCCTCTCTCACACATACTCTGCCCTCTCTCACACACACTCTGCCCTCTCTCCCTCTCTCACACACACTCTGCCCTCTCTCACACACACTCTGCCCTCTCTCCCTCTCTCACACACACTCTGCCCTCTCTCCCTCTCTCACACACACTCTGCCCTCTCACACACACACTCTGCCCTCTCTCCCTCTCTCACACACACTCTGCCCTCTCTCCCTCTCTCACACACACTCTGCCCTCTCTCCCTCTCTCACACACACTCTGCCCTCTCTCCCTCTCTCACACACACTCTGCCCTCTCTCCCTCTCTCACACACACTCTGCCCTCTCTCCCTCTCTCACACACACTCTGCCCTCTCTCCCTCTCTCACACACACTCTGCCCTCTCTCACACACACACTCTGGCCTCTCACACACACACTCTGCCCTCTCTCCCTCTCTCACATACACTCTGCCCTCTCACACACACACTCTGCCCTCTCACACACACACACTGCCCTCTCACACACACACTCTGCCCTCTCACACACACTCTGCCCTCTCACACACACACTCTGCCCTCTCTCCCTCTCTCACATACACTCTGCCCTCTCACACACACACTCTGCCCTCACACACACACACACTGCCCTCTCACACACACACTGCCCTCTCACACACACACTCTGCCCTCTCACACACACTCTGCCCTCTCACACACACTCTGCCCTCTCTCACACACACTCTGCCCTCTCTCACACACACTCTGCCCTCTCTCACACACACTCTGCCCTCTCTCCCTCTCTCACACACACTTTGCCCTCTCTCCCTCTCTCACACACACTCTGCCCTCTCTCCCTCTCTCACACACACTCTGCCCTCTCTCACACACACTCTGCCCTCTCTCCCTCTCTCACACACACTTTGCCCTCTCTCCCTCTCACACACACACTCTACCCTCTCTCACATACACTCTGTCCTCTCTCCCTCTCTCACACACACTCTGCCCTCTCTCCCTCTCTCACACACACTCTGCCCTCTCTCCCTCTCTCATACACACTCTGCCCTCTCTCCCTCTCTCACACACACTCTGCCCTCTCTCCCTCTCTCACACACACTCTGCCCTCTCTCCCTCTCTCACACACACTCTGCCCTCTCTCCCTCTCTCACACACACTCTGCCCTCTCTCACACACACTCTGCCCTCTCACACACACACTCTGCCCTCTCTCCCTCTCTCACACACACTCTGCCCTCTCTCACACACACTCTGCCCTCTCACACACACACTCTGCCCTCTCACACACACACTCTGCCCTCTCACACACACACTCTGCCCTCTCTCCCTCTCTCACATACACTCTGCCCTCTCTCACATACACTCTGCCCTCTCACACACACACTCTGCCCTCTCACACACACACTCTGCCCTCTCACACACACACTCTGCCCTCTCACACACACACTCTGCCCTCTCTCACACACACTCTGCCCTCTCTCACACACACTCTGCCCTCTCACACACACACTCTGCCCTCTCTCACACACACTCTGCCCTCTCTCACACACACTCTGCCCTCTCGCACACACACTCTGCCCTCTCTCCCTCTCTCACACACACTCTGCCCTCTCTCCCTCTCTCACACACACTCTGCCCTCTCTCCCTCTCTCACACACACTCTGCCCTCTCTCACATACTCTCTGCCCTCTCTCCCTCTCTCACATACACTCTGCCTGATGTGTTATGTACTCTGGGATAACACAGGCTGCAACTCGATGCAGCTTTGACCAAAAGATACTCCAGACTTTGAAGTAAGTTAAATGTGATTTATTGAACCACTAGCACAGTTCTCTATGAGTTCGACTCTCCTGCTAATCTTGCTATAGTAACTCAGTCTAACTAACCAGTCTGCTCTAAGCCACGTGGTGGGTATGATGCTTCTGATCTGCCCCTGTCCTACTCTCTAAGTGCCACCTGTGGAAAGAGCCAGAGCATGTGTGCCCTGGCCTTATATATGGGTTGCCCCCTTGTGGTAGTGTCACCTCTGGGTGTCTTGACTGCCCATTGGTCGTGTCCTATTCTATGTGTTCATTAGCTGTATGTCTGCATGTCATGACATCTCTGGTGCTCCCTCTAGTGCTTACTTAGTCATAGTGTATTTATATTAACCCCTTGTGTATATACATTGATGCATATCACCACACTGCCCTCTCTATCTCTTTCTCACACACACACACATACAGTCTGCCCTCTCGCTCTCTCTCTCACTCACACACACTCTGCCCTCTGTCTCTCTCTCTCACAAACACTCTGACCCCCTCTCTCTCTCTCTCTCACACACACACACACACACACACACACACACATACAGTCTGCTCTCTCTCTCTCTTTCTCACACACACACATACAGTCTGCCCTCTCTCTCTCTCTCTCTCTCTCACACACACACACACACACACACTCTGCCCTCTGTCTCTCTCTCACAAACACTCTGACCCCCCTCTCTCTCTCTCACACATACACATACAGTCTGCCCTCTCTCTCTCTCTCACACACACACACTCTTGGAAATCTGCTCTAAGCCACACGCCATCCTGACATGGAACTATATTTGCCCATATTCAAGGGATTTGTGAATCGCTGGTTAGGCCAGCGTTTCTTGCCCAACCCTAATTTCCCTTGAGAAGGTGGTAGTGAGCTGCCTTCTTGAATGGTTGCAGTCCACATGGTGTAGGTGCACCCACAATGCTGTTAGGGAGGGAGTTCCAGGATTTTGACCCAGCGACAGTGAAGGAACAGCCATATATTTCCATGTCAGGATGAGTGGCTTGGAAGCAAACTTGCAGGTGGTAGTGTTCCTATGTATCTGCTGCCCCAGTCTTTCTAGATCGTAATGGCCATGGGTTTGGAAGGTGCTGCTGAAGGAGATTTGGGCAGTTCCTGCTGCTACGGTGGTGGAGGGAGTGAATGTTTGTGGAAGGGGTGGCAATCAAGAGAGTTGCTTTGTCCTGGATGGTGTCGAGCTTCTTGAATGTTGTTGGAGCTGCACTCATCCAGGCAAGTGGAGAGTATTCCATCACACTCCTGACTTGTCTTGTAGATGGTGGACAGGCTTTGGGGGGTCAGGAGGCGAGTTACTCACCGCAGGAACCCTAGACTCTGACCTGCCCTTGTAGCCACAATATTTAGATGGCTAGTTCAGCTCAGTTTCAGGTCAATAGTATCCCCCCCAGGATATTGATAATGGGGGATTCAGTGATGGTAATGCCATTGAATGTCAAGGGATGATGGCTGGATCCTGTCTTGTTGGAGATGATCATTGCCTGGCAGGTGTGGCGCGAATGTTATTTACTGTGGGTCTGAGCTACAAGTGACTTGAGAGCCACAGAAATGCGATTGACCCCTAACTGCCCTCTGAAACGGCAGGGAAAGCCACTGAGTTCAAAACCAATCGGGATGGACAGAAAATGCTGGCTTTGAAAGAATAAAGAATTCAAGAAAAAAAATACAACTGTTCAACCCTTGCCCAGCTGAATTTACCTCCAGCAGCACCAATGGGGTTAAAGCTCAGAAATGGAAGATATGCATAGTTTTAAAGGCGAGGATAAACACTTTAATCATTCCAGTATGTCTGTGGGCATATTTTCCACTTTTCACTCATACTCTATTACCAGTTCAAGAAGGACGACTTGGCATTGAAACAGCAAATGGAAAGTCTGTTTTAAATTAGCGTTGGAGAGTTTACCAGCATTCCAAATTATACCCTGCTGCTTTGCATTTCATCGTCATGACCTATAGGTTCAAGCTCGATAGGCACTTTTGGGTATTAATATTTGGTAACAAAAATGTGAACTGTGCAGATCCCAACTGCATACCTTGGTTTAAAAAAACTTCAGCTGTGAGCTGTGGAAACCTCACGAATTGGGCTGAATTGCTCGTGTCAGGAGAGGCAAACTGGACCTCAGACTCCAAACCCAGCTCCCGTCAATAATGGCTGTATAGATTCACATCTAATCTCTGGTCATTAACTCTGAAGTTGTACTTTATGCAACACTGAGCTAATACGAATTGCACGTTGAAACAGAATTGTAATGTTGAGGAACTCGAATGAGGGTTAAGCACAGAAAACACACTCATTTTGTTACCCCTGGCTTTCCTTTACCTCCTTTCTGCCTCTTTCCGAGAGGTGGATTCCTCTGCTGTGTTGCTATCCCGATGTGTTTCGACAATTATGGGTTGATCGAATTGAAGTGCTTAAAGATGATTGAAGGGTTTAATAGGAAAAATAAAGTATTTCCTCTGGTGCAGGGTCATGGACTTAATGGGTCCAATGACCTCCTCTGCGCCATAATAACTCGGAATCCGGAACAAAGGGAACATAACTTTAAAAGCTGTGCCCGGCCATTCAGTCAGGTTGTCAGGAAGCATTCCTTCACACAACATGTCATGGAAATCTGAAACTCCCCCAAACAACCTGTAGAGGTAGAGGATCAGTCAGAAAATTTGAAACTGAGGTTGGTGTCTTTTTCCTGGCTAAAAATGTTACGGAGTACAAGAACCAAGGTGTTAAGATACAGATGGTGGAACAGGCCTGAGAGGCTGAATGGTCTCATCCTCTGTTATTCCAACGGAAACAACTATCGTTCTTGTACTATTGCAATGAGTGATGCAGAGTTTCACAAGACAGGACAGAACCTGATTCTGCCCATGTGAATATACTTTCCTCAGAACCTGCAAGATAGCAATCAGGAGTAAGAACTCTGGCCAAGGCCTCTTCCTCCTGCCATGCTATTGGAGCGATAATTGAGTCTGATCAGCTGACATCTCAAACATGGAGCATCGGTCAAGATCTCATGAAAAATACTTTGGAAAGTACCATTCATTTGTTGTCAAGTGTACGTGGTATTACATTGTTGTGATCCTGGAGATGTGTTAGGAACAGCGATAGACCATTCAGCCCATCCAAACCTGCTCCATTGTTCAATATGTTTGCCCACGTCAATGCCCTTTCTCCAGACGATCCCCATATTCCTTTATGCCATTGATATTTACAAACTTCTCAAACTCTGCTTCAAACATACGCAACGACTGAGCTTCCATAGGTCTCTGGGATAGAGAATTCCAAAGATTCACAACTTCCCGCGTAAAACATTTCTCCTCAGCTCGCTCTCAAGTGGCTTCTTCCTTACTTTGGAACTTGGCCCCTGGTTCTAGACTAGCCAACTGTTGTGTCTTGGAGCTGTAATACCAGGGAGCACGGAGGTTTAAAACAACTGCTGTGGGATTCTCCGTCGGAGGGATCGTCCACTTCACCGGCAGCGCACCCACATGAGCGGGTTTCCCAACAACAGTGGGATGGCCACAATGGGAAACCCTATTGGCTCAGGATTGTTGGAGTGTTGATCCAATCCTTTTTGGATGTTATATACCAACTGCACCGCCCCTACTTTCTCATAGGACTGATCACCTCGACAAGCCCTCAGATACAATACAGAATGTGGTCTTCACCACCACCAGGGGCTGGTTTAGCACAGGGCGAAATAGATTACTTTTAAAGCAAACCAAGGCAGGCCAGCAGCACGTTTCAATTCCTGTACCAGCCTCCCAGAGCAGGCGGCGGAATGTGGCGACTAGGGGCATTTCGTAGTAACTTTATTTGAAGCCTACTTGTGACAATGAACGATTTTCATTTCATTTCACACTCAGGTCACAAGCATCACAACATTTAATGCTTGAACCGTTATAATCCCCCGGATATATATTGGCTGAATTTTTCGATTTTTAAAATCAGTCATGCTGATTAAATTGGCCTTAGCACCATTGTCTAACTTCAATTGGACCACTGTACCGTTCACTTCAAGTGATGACCACCATTTGTCTTCATCAACCGCATTTATTTTCAATGGAGCATCAGTTTGCATTTTTTTTAGGCGCTGGAGAATTTTTTGATGTCACCAGAAAATTCTTCTTCTTTGTTATTACTCCAACAAACAATGATGTTTCATCATTGGAGACTGTGTCTTTCACTGTGCTGACTGATCTGGGGTTGAACTGAGAGTAACAATTCGGAGAAATTCCTGTACGGAAGAAGGATAAATACGGCAAATTTCGTGAACCTTGGATAACGAGAGATATTGTAGGCCTCGTCAAAAAGAAAAAGGAGGAATTTGTCAGGGCTAGAAGGCTGGGAACAGACAAAGCCTGTGTGGGATATAAGGAAAGTAGGAAGGAACTTAAGCAAGGAGTCAGGAGGGCTAAAAGGGGTCACAAAAAATCATTGACAAATAGGGTTAAGGAAAATCCCAAGGCTTTTTACATGTACATAAAAAGCAAGAGGGTAGCCAGGGAAAGAGTTGGCCCACTGAAGAACAGGCAAGGGAATCTATGTGTGGAGACAGAGGAAATGGGCAAGGTACTAAATGACTACTTTGCATCAGTATTCACCAAAGGGAAGGAATTGGTGGATGTTGAATCTCGAGAAGGGTGTGTAGATAGCCTGGGTCACATTGAGATCCAAAAAGACGAGGTGTTGGGCGTCTTTAAAAATATTAAGGTAGATAAGATCGAAACCCAGAATACTAAAGGAGGCGAGAGAGGAAATTACTGAGGCCTTGACAGAAATCTTTGGATCTTCACTGTCTTCAGGTGATGTCCTGGAGGACTGGAGAATAGCCAATGTTCCTTTGTTTAAGAAGGGTAGCAAGCATAATCCAGGGAACTACAGGTCAGTGAGCCTTACGTCAGTGGTAGGGAAATTACTGGAGAGACTTCTTCGAGACAGGATCTACTCCCATTTGGAAGCAAATGGACGTATTAGCGAGAGGCAGCACAGTTTTGTGAAGGGGAGGTCGTATCTCACTAACTTGATGGAGCTTTTCGAGGAGGTCATAAAGATGATTGATGCAGGTAGGGCAGTGGATGTTGTCTATATGGACTTCAGTAAGGCCTTTCACAAGATCCCTCATGGCAGACTGGTACAAAAGGTGAAGTCACACGGGATCAGGGGTGAGCTGGCAAGATGAGAACTGGCTCGGTCATAGAAGGCAGAGAGTAGCAATGGAAGGGTGCTTTTCTGATTGGAGGGCTGTGACTAGTGGTGTTCTGCAAGGATCAGTGCTGGGACCTTTGCAGTTCATAGTATATACAAATGATTTGGAGGAAAATGTAACTGGTCTGATTAGTAAGTTTGCAGACGACACAAAGGTTGGTGGAATTGCAGAGAGCGATGAGGACTGCCAGAGGGCACAGCAGGATTTAGATTATTTGGAGACTTGGGCGGAGAAATGGCAGATGGAGTTTAATCTGGACAAATGTGAGGTAATGCATTTTGGAAGGTATAATGCAGGTAGGGAATATACAGTGAATGGTAGAACCCTCAAGAGTATTGACAGTCAGAGAGATCTAGGTGAGGTGTACAGCTGCACAGGTCACTGAAAGGGGCAACACAGGTGGAGAAGGTAGTCAAGAAGGCATACGGCATGCTTGCCTTCATTGGCCGGGGCATTGAGTATAAAAATTGGCAAGACATGTTGCAGCTGTATAGAACCTTAGTTAGGCCACACTTGGAGTATAGTGTTCAATTCTGGTCGCCACACTACCAGAAGGATGTGGAGGCTTTAGAGAGGGTGCAGAAGAGATTTACCAGGTTGTTGCCTGGTATGGGGGTCATTAGCTATGAGGAGAGATTGAATAAACTCGGTTTGTTCTCACTGGAACGACGGAGGTTGAGGGGCGATCTGATAGAGGTTTACAAAATTATGAGGGGCATAGACAGAGTGGATAATCAGAGGTTTTTTCCCCAGGGAGAAGCAACGGGGAGAGTGGGTACCCCTGTCTCATCCCACGGTGTAACCCAAAGTGCCCCAAGCTTCATCAGTTCGTCTGCAAACTCACAAGTGTCATTTCTGGCAACTGGACCCAATCCACAAACCCAAACCTCCCCAACACCTCAAACAAATACTCCCACTCCTTCCGATCTAAAGCCATTTCCGCATCCATCGCCACCACAACTCAACCTCCTGCACCCCCCCCCCCCCCCCCCCCCCCCCCCAAGGGTATTTTAATCACATTAAGTAGCCTCAGGACATTTGCCGACAACTACCTTCCTTTCACAAAACCCGCCTGGATGCTCCCCAATCATACCCGGCACACAGTTCTCAATCCGCGATGCAAGCACCTTCACCAATAGCTTGGCATTGACATTCAAGAACGATATCGCGCAGTATGACCCACACTGCTTTGGGTCCTCAACCTTTTTAAGAATCAGGGAGATAGAAGCCCGAGACAGGAGTTTCCCCCCCCCTCACTCTCAGCCCTTTCCCTCATCTCATTAAAAGCCATCACCAGCAGTGGTTGCAGCTCTGCCCCAAACTTTGATAGAGTTTTTCGAGGAGGTCATAAAGATGCATTTTTATAAAATTCCACTGGGAACCCATCTGGACCCGGGGTGAGCTCATAAGAATTAATGCAAATACATAACATTTCACCCCCTCCCCCCTCTTAAATTCAACATCCCCAACAAGTTCAACATGAACAGTGATCAATAAGTCAAACTGGAGGTCATCGCTCTTGAAAGGTTTGACGGCGAACCTCTGGCATCTATTTCACACTGATGGTAACCTCTGGTGTTTCCGTCTTTGCACTAACGTCAATGTTCGGTGTTTGGTTTAACCGTCGTTGACATAGGAACTATAGGTTGTGTCTGATCAGAAGGTGAGGTGTCACTTTCCTCAACAGTGTATGTTAATATCATGCTTGTAGGAAAAGTCAAGTCATTACTTTGTAGGGTTGAACCTGGATTTTTCCGCAGGCCCCGAATCCGTTCTTCCAGCCAGCATGTGGTCTGCATGTCTCCCCAGATATCATCTTTGGTCTAGTCTGTGCAAGGATTGTGGCAGGAACCCAATTCTCCCCTGTGGGATTAATCCCAGCCCAAACTCCTTGCCTTTGGTGGAAAACCCTTTGCTTCCTTTGCAGCATCCCATTTGTACTTGCTGTTGTACGATCTCTTTAATTTTCGGAGGTTTACACAGATTGAACATGGAACTACCTTTTCATCATTAGTAATACACCAGTGGTCTTGATTGAGAAATGTTCGGTGTTCCTACACTAGTTGGAAGCTGTAAAGATGTTTGATCAGTGAACCTTGTGCTCTGGTTTCTCTCATGGTATGTTTCATCATTTGGACAAAACGTTCTGCTCGTCCGTTAATAGCAGGGTGGTAATGGTGTGGACTCAATATGCTGAACACCACTCGCTTGTAAGAATCCAATTCCTGAGTGACAAATTGAGGTCAGTTGTCACCAGTTGTTCAGGGAATCTAAAATTACTAAACATTTCTATTAGTTTCTCAATACACTTCTCTGACAAGGTAGCTTTCTTCACAGTGACTTCTGGCTACTTGGTAAAGGTCGATGTGATGTCCCTCAAAAAGCCCTGCAGAATCCACATGCACATGTTGTTAAGCCTGTTCAGGCCATCCTCCTGGATGCAGCGGTGCTAAGGGTGGCAGGTTTCTTACCTTCGCACAGGAAGAACATGTTCTAGCTTCTCTTCAATTTCCGCATCCAGTCCAGGCCACCAGAAATAACAACTCGCCGATTCCTTCATGTGTACGACTCAGGATTGGCCCTCATTTGAAGACAAGCATGGCGAGTTCGAGGACAAACCTCTTGATTTTTTAAAATCATCAGCTGAAATCATCATCAGAAATGTAAATTTGAATACCAAAACAAGCGAGATTGTGAGGACCATTAGCTGTCACATTAAAGGTAAGTGAAAATGATGGGTCGCGAAGGTCAGCCGGCTTGGGTCCCAAAGGTCGGCATGGGTCCCGAAGGATGGTCGGTTGGTAAAAATGGGTCCCGGGCAAAAAATATTTTAAAAACCCCTGCCTTAAATAATGTAGCAGCCCCGACAATGTCAGGCTAGATTCTGTGGTCATGTCAACTGTGGGCCTTAGAATCCAGATTCTCTTGAGTTTGAGGCAAATGTACAACCAACTTGAGGTTAGCTGACACTTTAGAAGGTCATGCGATAGAATTACTTCTTCCAATGGCTAATTTGCTCATCTTATATGCCTCCAGGGAAGACCTAGTTGAAAAAAGTCACAAAATGTTTTATTTATTTATTTATGGGACATGAGCATTGCTGGCAAGGCCAACATTTGTTGCCCGTCCCAAATTGTCCTCGAGAAGGTGGTGGTGAGTTACCTTGAACTGCCGCAGCCCATGTGGTGTACCACTGGTAGGTGCACCTAACATAAACCATGAGCATGTAAATATGTTGCCTCAACAGCTCAGACTCCAAGTGAACTGTAACGCACTATCACACTTGTACAGATGTTAATTATGTCACTTTGGGGGTACCGTGAGATCCTGAAAAGTGCCTCTTCATCTGGGACTGTGGTGACTTTACTACAGATCACCTAAACAGGAGTGGGCCTTTAAGCCCATCAAATCTATTCTGCAATACATTAAGGTTTATATGTGCATGAACTATTTACTCACCTTGGCTCCATAAACCTCAACCTCCCCCAATTAAAACCAATCAATCCTGGTTTCCAAATTTCCAACCGTCTGTACCCCTCCCCCCAACACAGTCCCGACATCTTCATTGAGAAAGCATTCCAGATCTCCACTCCCTTTGTGCAAACAAGTGCTTTCTGATATCACCACCGAGGGCTCAAATCTCAAGGTTACACCAGCGTCTTGCTGCTGACTTACCTTCCCAGAAACCCCAGCTTCTCTCCCTTTATCTTATTGAATACTTTCATCATCTTCATCACCGGTTATCAACTCAGGCACTGCAACAGCTCTGGGCTACACATAGTTAAACATCTTGGTGATCTTGTGTAATCAGATATCGATTATATGTTTACTGAGTTTCAGTTTTAGGCGCTTACATATCAAAACTTTGGTGATAAAATAGTGTCACGTGACACTATCAGCCTTGTGATTGCTGCTGCCCTCCAAATCAGTCATCTACAATGTCCTTTTTCCAATGTCAACCTTTGTCCTTGAAAGTGGACTCATCGTGCTTGCCACACAACTGGAACAAAAATTATTACAGGCAATGCATTAATTATTTATATAAAAGTCACCAGACTGCAGGGCAGGTGGTAAGGGTGGGCGTGACTCCTGCTCAGCCCACTCTGCTTGGTGCAGAGTGACACCCCTCAGGCTGGAGATCCTGGCTTTGGGCGAGCTGCCTACAGACACAGATGGAAAAGTGTGCCGCCTTTGTCTCTAAATATGGGAAGTCGTCCAAGTTTATGCCTGCCACAGCTGTCATAGTACCCGATAGGTCAGGGGTAAATATATGGGAAAAAGTGGAAGGATTTTCCGATAATCAGGTAGCTCGGTAATCTCACCAAGGAAGGGGCCCCTAAGTGGCTGTCAATCCACAGGCAGAAGTAATTACTAATTAATTGACCTGAGGACCCAATACAATCAGTGCAATCAGTGAGAATGACTAGAGCGAGGGTAGGTCCGATCAAGGACAGTAGCGGGAGGTTGTGTATCGAGTCTGAAGAGATAGGAGAGGTCTTGAACAAGTATTTTTCTTCAGTATTTACAAACGAGAGGGGCCATATTGTTGGAGAGGACAGTGTGAAACAGACTGGTAAGCTCGAGGAGATACTTGTTAGGAAGGAAGATGTGTTGGGCATTTTGAAAAACTTGAGGATAGACAAGTCCCCCGGCCCTGATGGGATATATCCAAGGATTCTATGGGAAGCAAGAAATGAAATTGCAGAGCCGTTGACAATGATCTTTTCGTCCTCGCTGTCAACAGGGGTGGTACCAGAGGATTGGAGAGTGGCGAATGTCGTACCCCTGTTCAAAAAAGGGAATAGCGATAACCCTGGGAATTACAGGCCAGTTAGTCTTACTTCGGTGGTAGGCAAAGTAATGGAAAGGATACTGAGGGATAGGATTTCTGAGCATCTGGAAAGACACTTCTTGATTAGGGATAGTCAGCACGGATTTGTGAGGGGTAGGTCTTGCCTTACAAGTCTTATTGACTTCTTTGAGGAGGTGACCAAGCATGTGGATGAAGGTAAAGCAGTGGATGTGGTGTACATGGATTTTAGTAAGGCATTTGATAAGGTTCCCCATGGTAGGCTTATGCAGAAAGTAAGGAGGCATGGGATAGTGGGAAATTTGGCCAGTTGGATAACGAACTGGCTAACCGATAGAAGTCAGAGAGTGGTGGTGGATGGCAAATATTCAGCCTGGAGCCCAGTTACCAGTGGCATACCACAGGGATCAGTTCTGGGTCCTCTGCTGTTTGTATTTTCATTAACGACTTGGATGAGGGAGTTGAAGGGTGGGTCAGTAAATTTGCAGATGATACGAAGATTGGTGGAGTTGTGGATAGTGAGGAGGGCTGTTGTCGGCTTCAAAGAGACATAGATAGGATGCAGAGCTGGGCTGAGAAGTGGCAGATGGAGTTTAACACTGACAAGTGTGAGGTTGTCCATTTTGGAAGGACAAATATGAATGCGGAATACAGGGTTAAAGGTAGGGTTCTTGGCAATGTGGAGGAGCAGAGAGATCTTGGGGTCTATGTTCATAGATCTTTGAAAGTTGCCACTCAAGTGGATAGAGCTGTGAAGAAGGCCTATGGTGTGCTAGCGTTCATTAGCAGAGGGATTGAATTTAAGAGTCGTGAGGTGATGATGCAACTATACAAAACCTTGGTCAGGCCACATTTGGAGTACTGTGTGCAGTTCTGATCACCTAATTTTAGGAAGGATGTGGAAGCTTTGGAAAAGGTGCAAAGGAGATTTAACATAAGAACATAAGAACTAGGAGCAGGAGTAGGCCATCTGGCCCCTCGAGCCTGCTCCACCATTCAATTAGATCATGGCTGATCTTTTGTGGACTCAGCTCCACTTTCCGGCCCGAACACCATAACCCTTAATCCCTTTATTCTTCAAAAAACTATCTATCTTTACCTTAAAAACATGTAATGAAGGAGCCTCAACTGCTTCACTGGGCAAGGAATTCCATAGATTCACAACCCTTTGGGTGAAGAACTAAACTCAGTCCTAAATCTACTTCCCCTTATTTTGAGGCTATGTCCCCTAGTTCTGCTTTCACCCGCCAGTGGAAACAACCTGCCCGCATCTATCCTATCTATTCCCTTCATAATTTTAAATGTTTCTATAAGATCCCCCCTCATCCTTCTAAATTCCAATGAGTATAGTCCCAGTCTACTCAACCTCTCCTCATAATCCAGCCCCTTCAGCTCTGGGATTAACCTAGTGAATCTCCTCTGCACACCCTCCAGTGCCAGTATGTCCTTTCTCAAGGAGCCCAAAACTGAACACAATACTCCAGGTGTGGCCTCACTAACACCTTATACAATTGCAACATAACCTCCCTAGTCTTAAACTCCATCCCTCTAGCAATGAAGGACAAAATTCCATTTGCCTTCTTAATCACCTGTTGCACCTGTAAACCAATCTTCTGTGACTCATGCACTAGCACACCCAAGTCTCTCTGCACAGCGGCATGCTTTAATATTTTATTGTTTAAATAATAATCCCGTTTGCTGTTATTCCTACCAAAATGGATAACCTCACATTTGTCAACATTGTATTCCATCTGCCAGACCCGAGCCCATTCACTTAACCTATCCAAATCCCTCTGCAGACTTCCAGTATCCTCTGCACTTTTCACTTTACCACTCATCTTAGTGTCATCTGCAAACTTGGACACATTGCCCTTGGTCCCCAACTCCAAATCATCTATGTAAATTGTGAACAATTGTGGGCCCAACACGGATCCCTGAGGGACACCACTAGCTACTGATTGCCAACCAGAGAAACACCCATTAATCCCCACACTTTGCTTTCTATTAATTAACCAATCCTCTATCCATGCTACTACTTTACCCTTAATGCCATGCATCTTTATCTTATGCAGCAACCTTTTGTGTGGCACCTTGTCAAAGGCTTTCTGGAAATCCAGATATACCACATCCATTGTAATTTCCCTAGCCATCTCTTTTAGCACTCTGGGATGCATTCCATCAGGGCTAGGTGACTTGTCTACCTTTAGCCCCATTAGCTTGCCCATCACTACCTCCTTAGTGATAACAATCCTCTCAAGGTCCTCACCTGTCATAGCCTCATTTCTATCAGTCGCTGGCATGTTATTGGTGTCTTCCACTGTGAAGACCGACCCAAAAAACCTGTTCAGTTCCTCAGCCATTTCCTCATTTCCCATTATTAAAACTCCCTTCTCATCCTCTAAAGGACCAATATTTACCTTAGCCACTCTTTTTTGTTTTATATATTTGTAAAAACTTTTACTGTCTGTTTTTATATTCTGAGCAAGTTTACTCTCATACTCTATCTTACTCTTCTTTATAGCTTTTTTAGTAGCTTTCTGTTGCCCCCTAAAGATTTCCCAGTCCTCTAATCTCCCAGTAATCTTTGCCACTGTATATGCTTTTTCCTTCAATTTGATACTCTCCCTTATTTCCTTAGATTTAGCAGGATGTTGCCTGGAACGGAGAGTAGGTCTTAACGAGGAAAGGTTGAGGGTGCTAGGCCTTTTCTCATTAGAACGGAGAAGGATGAGGGGCGACTTGATAGAGGTTTATAAGATGATCAGGGGAATAGATAGAGTAGACAGTCAGAGACTTTTTCCCCGGGTGGAACACACCATTACAAGGGGACATAAATTTAAGATAAATGGTGGAAGATATAGGGGGGATGTCAGAGGTAGGTTCTTTACCCAGAGAGTAGTGGGGGCATGGAATGCACTGCCTGTGGAAGTAGTCGAGTCGGAAACGTTAGGGACCTTCAAGCGGCTATTGGATAGGTACATGGATTAGGGTAGAATAATGGAGTGTAGATTAATTTCTTCTTAAGGGCAGCACGGTAGCATTGTGGATAGCACAATTGCTTCACAGCTCCAGGGTCCCAAGTTCGATTTCGACTTGGGTCACTGTCTCGACTTGGGTCACTGTCTGCGTGGAGTCTACACATCCTCCCCGTGTGTGCGTGGGTTTCCTCCGGGTGCTCCGGTTTCCTCCCACAGTCCAAAGATGTGCAGGTTAGGTGGATTGGCCACCATAAATTGCCCTTAGTGTCCAAAATTCTATGATTAACCTAGGATAAAAGTTCGGCACAACATCGTGTGCCGAAGGGCCTGTTCTGTGCTGTATTTCTCTCTCTCTCTCTCTCTCTCTCTCTCTCTCAGAGGCACATCCAGATAGTTGGCCTGAGGTTAACTGTGACCAATAAATAAAAACTTGCAATTACTTAGTGTTTTTCTCAATCTCAGGAGGCGATTCCTCAGCACTGGACTTGGCGACAATGTAACGCTCACTCAGCAAGGCCCACCTGCAGCGTGGCGTGCTCTCAACCCTCTGAACTGCCGGCAGTGTGGCACTACCTCAGCACTGGACCCACTGGCAGCGTTGGGCTCCCTCAGCACTGGACCTGCCGGCAGCATGGCACTCCCTCAGCACTGGACCCATTGGCAACATGGCACTCCCTCAGCACTGGACCCGCTGGCAGCATGGCACTCCCTCAGCACTGGACCCGCTGGCAGCGTTGGGCTCACTCAGCACTGGACCCGCTGGCAGCGTGGCACTCCCTCAGCACTGGACCCGCTGGCAGCATGGCACTCCCTCAGCACTGGACCCGCTGGCAGCGTGGCGCTCCCTCAGCACTGGACCCACTGGCAGCGTTGGGCTCCCTCAGCACTGGACCTGCTGGCAGCGTGGCACTCCCTCAGCACTGGACCCACTGGCAGCGTTGGGCTCCCTCAGCACTGGACCCACTGGCAGCATGGTGCTCCCTCAGCACTGGACCCGCTGGCAGCGTTGGGCTCCCTCAGCACTGGACCTGCTGGCAGCATGGCACTCCCTCAGCACTGGACCCGCTGGCAGCATGGCACTCCCTCAGCACTGGACCCGCTGGCAGCGTGGCACTCCCTCAGCACTGGACCCACTGGCAGCGTTGGGCTCCCTCAGCACTGGACCCGCTGGCAGAATGGCGCTCCCTCAGCACTGGACCCGCTGGCAGCATGGCACTCCCTCAGCACTGGACCCGCTGGCAGCGTGGCACTCCCTCAGCACTGGACCCACTGGCAGCGTGGCACTCCCTCAGCACTGGACCCGCTGGCAGCATGGCACTCCCTCAGCACTGGACCCACTGGCAGCGTGGCACTCCCTCAGCACTGGACCCGCTGGCAGCATGGCACTCCCTCAGCACTGAACCCACTGGCAGCGTTGGGCTCCCTCAGCACTGCACCCACTGGCAGCGTGGCACTCTCTCAGCATTGGACCCGCTGGCAGCGTTGGGCTCCCTCAGCACTGCACCCACTGGCAGCGTTGGGCTCCCTCAGCACTGGACCCGCTGGCAGCGTTGGGCTCCCTCAGCACTGCACCCACTGGCAGCGTGGCACTCTCTCAGCATTGGACCCGCTGGCAGCGTTAGGCTGCCTCAGCACTGGACCCGCTGGCAGCGTGGCACTCCCTCAGCACTGGACCCGCTGGCAGCATGGTACTCCCTCAGCACTGGACCCGCTGGCAGCATGGCGCTCCCTCAGCACTGGACCCGTTGGCAGCGTTGGGCTCCCTCAGCACTGGACCCACTGGCAGCATGGCACTCTCTCAGCACTGGACCCATTGGCAACATGGCACTCCCTCAGCACTGGACCCGCTGGCAGCGTGGCGCTCCCTCAGCACTGGACCCGCTGGCAGTGTGGCACTCCCTCAGCACTGGACCCGCTGGCAGTGTGGCACTCCCTCAGCACTGGACCCGCTGGCAGTGTGGCGCTCCCTCAGCACTGGACCCGCTGGCAGTGTGGCACTCCCTCAGCACTGGACCCGTTGGCAGCGTTGGGCTCCCTCAGCACTGGACCCACTGGCAGCGTGGCACTCTCTCAGCACTGGACCCATTGGCAACATGGCACTCCCTCAGCACTGGACCCGCTGGCAGCGTGGCGCTCCCTCAGCACTGGACCCGCTGGCAGTGTGGCACTCCCTCAGCACTGGACCCGCTGGCAGTGTGGCGCTCCCTCAGCACTGGACCCGCTGGCAGTGTGGCACTCCCTCAGCACTGGACCCGCTGGCAGCGTTGGGCTCCCTCAGCACTGGACCCGCTGGCAGCGTGGCACTCCCTCAGCACTGGACCCGCTGGCAGAATGGCGCTCCCTCAGCACTGGACACACTAGCAGCATGGCACTCCCTCAGCACTGGACCCGCTGGCAGAATGGCGCTCCCTCAGCACTGGACACACTAGCAGCATGGCACTCCCTCAGCACTGGACCCACAGGCAGTGCACCACTCCCTCAACCCACTGGAATCACCATCCATTAACACTGAATTCATCGACAAAGCGGCACTCCTGCAGCACTGGACTATTCGCTTGGAATTGTCTGTCCCAGAGAGCAGTGGACACTGGATCAGTTGGCCAGATCTTCGATTGAAAATGGAGGTTATGGGGAGGTGACAGGGAAACAAAATTAAATCTATGGTCTTATTGATTGGTGGAATAGGCTCAAGAGCCCAAACGGCCCACTCAGCCTAGCTTCTGGGCTCACGTCTCTGGTGTGGGACTTGAACGCACAACCTTCTGACCCACTCAGTTAAGCCACCTGTAGTTATTTCACAAGTTAATGCCGTCAAGGGTCGGTGCTTTATTTGGCTCTCAATCTGATAAAGTATCGCACTTGATGTTTCAGCAAGATGATTTCATGCTACTGCTGGATTTTCCCAATTCTGTTCTGGCCCAATCAACTGATACGCTAGCAGTCTACGGTTGACCCATCATGAATGCAAAATGAGAAGCCAAAGGCTTGTAAACACATAATAATGTCCTCCAGGCTTACCACCTTCTGAGATCTTCACATTCCTCCAATTCTGCTCGACCATTCCTGATTTTAATGGCTCCACCATTGACGCCAGGCATTCCGCTACTTGGACCCTCAGCTCTGGAACCCCCTCCCCAAAAGTGTCCTCTGTCCTCCTTTAAGATGATCATTAAAACCTCCCTTTGACCAAGCTTTCAGTCACCTGTCCCAATGTGTGGGTCAGTGTCACATTCTGTTTGATGATGTACTACACTCAAGGGCATAAATACCACTTGGTGTTTTTTTACAATAACTAGGATGAAACTGACAGGTCTCCAGACCACATATCAAGCAGTTTGGACTTCCAACATCACCGACCTTTAACTGATGAAGCAAATTGTCGTTTTATCCTGAAGAATGTTAAAGTTAACTTAATGCACAATTTGATTGGTTTGTATTGGAACCAGAACGAAGCAGAAATGCTGAACTCATAACGCCAATTTGTAGCACACAAAGACATGTTCGAGCCCAAGGCAAGTTTCATTTGTTTTAAAATTTCATTTATGTGACGTAGACTGTGCTGGCAAGGCCAGCAGCATTCATTGTCCCTCCTATTTGTCCTTCCAAAAATGACCAGCTGCAGTCCTCGTGCTGTGGGTATGCCCAACAGAGCCAGTGTTATTTCTGTCCTTTGCGTGTCTTTTGGATATTAGTAATCGGTGTGGATATATCATCAGAAGTATACATCGGACAAAATGGAGTATATTTGGAAAAAAAAGACAACAGCTAAAGGAGAAGGAGATATTCGGAAGGGGAAAAAGGAAGTGGGTTTTGTAGAGCATTTGATGGGAAGAAATAGAGGTAAAGATGAGGAGGGGTTTAGGGAAAGAATTCTAGAGCTGAGCCTCTAGGCAGCTGAAGGGATGAAAGGGTGAAGGAAGGGGACAAGCACAAAAGATCAGAGTGTTCTGGAGAGTTTCTAAAGAGACAGAAACAAGGGGTAAGGTAATGGATTTAACTATAAGGAAGCAAATAGAGATAAAAGCAGCAGAGATTTGGATCTTCTGAGATTTTTTGTGGGCTGGAGAATGAGGCTGATCAGAATAGTCATGGAGATGAGAAAAGTTTGGATGGTGGTTTCCACAACCAATGGATTAAGGGGAAAGGTACAACTGCTGGTATTTATGATCACAGTAAGAAGTCTTACAACACCAGGTTAAACAACAGGTTTTTTTCAAACACTAGCTTTCGGAGCACTGCTCATTCCTCAGGTGAATGAAGAGGTATGTTCCAGAAACATCTGTGAGTGGACCAGAACAGGCTTGTCGTTGTTTGAGATATGACCCACAACGAGCCCCGCTTTTTAGGAGACCTTCCCCAAACACCCTACCCCACAGGGCAGGATTTTCACTGTGGGCTGCAGGACCCAGCTATCAGACTCAAACAGGGGTCTGAAGTCCCCATCGTATCGGAAACAATTACTCCAATGATTGCCTCGAAATTAGAAAATGTCCGTACAGAAAGTCAGGGAGAGATGGAGGCATCCTCTAAGTTTTTGAAAACTAAAATAAAAGGCCTACGCAGCTGACCCACGATTGCGTGTGTGTGTGTGTGTGTGTGTGTGTGTGTGTGTGAGAGAGAGAGAGGGGGGGGGGGGGGGGGGTGTTTGCCAACTGTGATTAAATGTCTTCCTGAGGTTTCGCCACATGACTTTCCCCCACGGTCCAGCCATTTTTTGCACAGCACATCTATCCTTACACCTACGGTCTTTCCACATTAATTGGAAAGAAAAAAGACTCGTTGCCGATGCTCGACTGTCAGCCACACAAACTGCCACTCGCCCCACCCCCACTTTCATTTTCTTTGTATCTGGTAAAGAGAAATACTCAAAAAAGTTTTTCATGAACTATTTTTATTACTGTACCTATGATTTTTCACCAGGGTTGCACACATCGGCATCGTGGAGATTGATCTTCAATCGCTGGACTCTGGGTCAATCCAGGTGGGGCGAGGGTGGTAGCAGCTCTGCAATGCAGCCTGCTGCTAAAGCTGAACCTTAGCAGGCAATGAATGCCTCCAAACCTGCAGCATTGCTGATCTGTCGCCACCATTCAGCTGCTCTGCCCCTCACTGCCTCTGGGGATTTGGACGGTGATTGGGATTTTCGTTCAGGCCTTTAATTAAGTAAACATCTACCCATCACTGCTTGCGTATGGGTAGCCCATCTATTTCAGCCCCTGCCCCTCCTTTCCTGGGAACTGAGCCCCAGGACAGGATGGAGTCAGTGGTGGTGTGAAAGTCTGCACCTTTGCAGCTTTCCTATCGGGGGAGTGGGGGTTTAAAAAGTCAGCTCCTCCATTGCTCACAGCCTTCTCAGTGCACATCCCTTCAACAATCCCTTCCTCCTGCTCAAACACTCCTTCAATTCTTTGTGAAACATTTTGAGACGTTTAAAAAGATGTGGAAATGGAAGAGGTGGTTTGGTATCATTCATTATCACTGATTCAGTGAGGTGTTTAATTCCCTTTTTTTTAAATGTAACCTGTTTAAATAGGTTTGCAATCTCTGGGGTACTTCTGTTAATCATGAAAGTAACCAACATTGACCCAACACTGACAGCATTGTCAAGTGAATTGTTCCTTTTCTTTGTTTAAGAGGTGCAGCTGGGGATTCACTGAGCCACTCTAATTTAGTTAATGACAAATGTAAGAGACAAGACCATCTGCTTCAAGCTCGCTATTGAGACAGATGTGGACAGCTTGTTTTACATGAACCACAGAGAATATATTTGCTGGATAGGTGCAAATAAATTTCCTGAAACACAGTACGCAGAATAATCTCAACATGTGTATTCTCTCAGCCAAATCATATACAGGAGTTTTATCCGTGTGGTAATTGTACTGATGAGTATGGTGTTTAATTACATCAGCTCGGAGCAAAGTTAACATTGGCTCCTAATAACAAAGGGCACAAGAAGGGTCCACTTAATGTTGAGATATGTTGCAACCTCACCCAGTGTGCTGAAGCTAAATTACAGACTCAGTGGAATAATTTTTGACCAACCAGGAACTGGGGATTGATTGCTGACTGAATCATTTTGGCATCTTCCGAATCAGCTCATTAGCAGTTGATGAAAGGAAGCGAGGTAAGAAGTTGTTTTATATAGATCCCCAACCTTCCCATCCAACCGTTCAACAAATCAAGGCAAAAGAAACGCAAAATACTATGGATGCTGGAAATCGGAAGATATATATACTCAAAATAATAAATCTGTTTTTCTTTGCAGATGATGCCAGATTTTACAGAAAGCCGGGGGGGGGGGGGGGGGGGGGGAGACACAATTAGAGCATTGTGGGGAGTTGTTTTTGAGCCTGGACTAAATTTGATATTGCCTCCACTGCCCAATCCAATTTTGGAACCCCGTCCCAAATCGGGCTTCAGACAGCTGACAATGGGTTGGAACCAAGCACATTCGCTGGACTCCACTCCCTCACTCCCCTCCCCCCACCATCCAAACAACCCGCTGGCCAAATCCAAACAACACTCAGAAGTCAGTAAGTGCTTCCTTTGCTCCTCGTGGCTGTAGGAGCGTGGGTTGCGCATGGGCAGATGCAGACAAGAGACAAATCTGGGACAAATGGCATCCTGGGAAGCCAAGTGAGGCAGCAGTGCTAACCACTGTGCCAAGCCATCATGCGCACTTTTGAGCACAGAATGCTAGATAGTGAACAGGAGTGAAATTCCTTTCTTCCTAGCCCATGGACACTAATGTTAATAGGGCAACACAAGAAACAGGAGCAGGAAAAGACCATTCAGCCCCTCGAGCCTGCTCCACCGTTCAATAAGATCATAGCTGATCTGAAACCTCACCCCCGCTCCCAACCATACTTCTGACAAATTCCCCCCCCCCCCCGCCATCCACAGGTGCCTCAATTCCTTTAGACTTCAATAGACTCACCAACAGAATATTTAGTCACACATCTTGCCATCCCAGCTAAATAAACTGCAATTTGCTGGTGTTCACTATATCCACAAAGAAATAGAATCTATGGGCAGGATTCTCTGAACCCCCGCCAGGCCGGAGAATCGCCGGGTGGCGGCGTGAATCCCGCCCCGACGCCAGCTGCCGGATTCTCCGGCGTTGGTTTTTCAGTGGGGACAGGAATCGCGCCGCGCCAGTCGAGGGCCGTTGGCAGCAGCCCCCCGGTGATTCTCCGCCCCACAATGGGCTAAGTGGTCGCCCGTTTTCAGCCAGTCCCGCTGGCGTATATTACACCAGGTCCGTACCGGCGGGACCTGGCTCTGCGGAGTCCTCGGGGGGGGGGGGGGGGGGGGGGGGGGGGGGGGGGCGCAGGGGGATTCAGAACTCCAGACGAAAGGTCAAAGGCGTGAAATGTTAACTTTCACTCACCACAGATGCTGCCAATAGCCAACACTTTCTGCTGATCATACAACATTGTCTCATCCTTGAGTTGTTTAAAATACTTTACGATCAAATATCCTTGAAGTTTAGTCTCATTGTTGTTGCAGGGAAATGTACACAGCAAGCTCCCACAAACACAAGTGACCAGTTAAACTATTTATGGTGGGATAAATGATAATCAGGACACCAGTGGAACTCGACTGTTCTTCACGGAATAGTGACAGAGATCTTTTTACACTCATGCAAGAGAGCACATGGAACACTTGATTCAATGACTCATTCAGCAGACAGCATCTCGGAGAATACAGCAGATCCTCAGTATTGAGCATCAGCCTCTATTGTGCGTTCAGGTCTCAGAGTGATCCTTGAACCCACGACCTTCTGACTCAGAGGGAAAAGAGTTAGCAGGGTGCCAACAATGATTCACACAAATCAGACATCATATTTTGAATTTAGGGGCAAGGGCTCACCTGGGCTCAGAATGTGACATTACAGTTAGGACTGGAAACCTGCAGCTATAATAGTGCCTCAAAGACTATATTTAAACAATGCAGCGTTTGTCTGTAACTCCTCTTCATATTGGTAAACGTTTGTGCATTCCTCTGAACATACATCATGCAATTTCCAGCTTGTTAAGACTACTTTTCAGCAGTAATTGGGTTGCGTACTTGTTGTGTCCAGGCGTGCCAATCTGCATTTGGACCTAATACAAAACTAATTTTGCAGTGCAAGGTTTGTTAAAAAGCCATTGAAAATTATTACAGCTCATCATTACCAACAGGTACTGATAGTGCCTCATCTAAAGTCTGCCTAATTCATGTCTTACCAAAGACTGAAGGAGTCACTGGGCTTCCGGATCATTTTCATCATTATAATCCTGCAGTTCAGGGCGTTACTCCTGGAGGAAGAAAGTCACTGTATTAAACAGTTCCAAAATTATTTTAAGCTGAGGTTGGATGGTTCCTTGATGCCAAGCCCATGGGCAGAGCAGCTGCAAATCCCAGAAATCCCAGGTTTGCATAACCTGTGCTGGGAAGACACTTACCTGCTGGATCGGGTCCATCTCAACCCCTCCAGCTGCCAGGTTTCCCCAGAGTTCCAGAAAACCAGTTTCCGAGGCATGTCAAAAGGCCCTCATTTGCATTTAATTAAATTACACCAATTCCAGTGAGGATAGCTGAATGAAGGCAAACATGCTTCAGGTAAACCAGAATTTGCCTTGTTGTTGTCACTCACTTTTTTGTTAAATTTAACTATGCATCTGGTCCCAATCGGCTTGACGTTTTGTATTAAAATTCTCCCCCGTTCCCCTTCTTTTCAATAGAATACAGAAAATCAAATGTTTGGAGAAATGGTAATAAATGTCTGTCAAGATGGCGTATCGCTTGAAGGTGATCGTGTATCTGTGAACCTGCTGCCATTATCCTAGCTGTTGGAGGTTGCGGGTCTGGGAAGTGGTGCAGAAGCAGCCTTATTGAGATGATGAAGTACATCCTGTTTATAGTACACAATGCAGCCATGGTACAACGGTACACAAGATTGAGGTTTTCCACTGACCAGAAACTAAATGAGACTAGCCATATAAATACTTTTGACTTACAAGAGGTCAGAGGCTGGGAATCCTGCGGAGATTAACTCCCCTCCCTACTCCCCGAAGCTTGTGCACCATCTACAAGACACAAATCAGGAGTGTGATGCAATACTCCCCACTTGCCTAATGCCTGGATGAGTGCAGCTCCTACAACACAAGAAATGCGACACCATCCAGGCCAAAGCAGTCCACTTGATTGGCACCCCGTCCACCACAGCATTCACACCCTCCATCACCAACACACAATGGCAGCAGTGTACAATCCACAAGATGCACTGCAGCAACTCACCAAAGTTCCTACAATATCACCTTCCAAACCTGTGACCTCTACTACCTAGGACTAGAGCAGTAGATGCATTGGAACACCATCACTTACAGGCTCACCTCTAAGCCACACACCATTCTGACTTGGAACAATATTGCTATTCCTTCACTGTTGCTGGGTCAAAATCCCGCAACGTCCTCCCCAACAGCACGGTGGGTGTACCTACACTGTGAACCGAAGGGGTTCAAGGCGGCGGCACAACTCCACCTTCCCAAGGGCATATGGGATGGGCAATAAATGCGAGCCGAGCTAGCATCACCAACATGAATGAATGAGAAACAGAGGAGAGCTTGTACTTCTGTACAATGACCGAGTTACCTATTAAGCTGATAGTTTTGGATGACGTGGGGCTTTGAGTGTTGCGGGTGCAGCTGCATTCATCCAAGCATGTGTGGAATACTTCTGACTTGGACAAGAGAATAGAAGCAAAAGGAGGCCATTCAGCCCCATTCACTATGATCACAGCTGATCATCAGGTTCAATACCTCGGTCCCACCTTCCCCTGATATCCCTTTAGTCCCAAGAGCTATATCTACTTCCTTCTTGAAATCACACAACTTTTTCATCTCAACTACTTTCTGTGGTAGCAAATTCCAGAGATTCATCACTCTTTGGGTGAAGAAATTTCTCCTCACCTCAGTCCTAAAAGATTTACCCCTTGCCTCTTATTCTCAAACTGAGCCCTAGTTTTGGACTCCCCCACCATTGAGAATATTCTTTCTGAATCTACCCAGTCTAATCCCGGTAGAATTCTGTAAGTATCTATGAGATCTCCCTCCTCACTTTTCTAAATTCCAATGAATATAATTCTAACTGACTTAGTCTCTCCTCATATGACAGTTCCGCCATCCCAGGAATCAGCCTGGTAAACCTTCGCTGCACTCCCTCCATAGCAAGAACCTCCTTCCTCAGATAAGGACACCAAAACTACACACAATACTCCAGGTGTGGCCTCACCAATTCCCTATACAATTACAGTAAAACTTCCCTATTCCTATATTCAAATCCTCTCACTATGAAAGCCAACATACCATTTGCCTTCTTTACTGCCTGCTGTACCTGCGCGTTTACTTTCAATGCTTGATGCACAAGGATACCCAAGGTCTGGGCGAGTATCCACCCCTCCAAACTTACACGCATCCACATAATGGGCGGTATTCTCCGCTCCCGGGACTAAGTGCCCGCGCCATCGTGAACGCCGTCGCGTTTCACGACGGCATGAACAGGTCCCAGGCATGACCTATTCTGGCCCCCAAATGGGCACCCGCCAACCCGCCATGTGTAGTTGGGGCAGCTCAATCCTGCGCATGCGCATTGGGGCACTCAATCCTGCGTAGTTGGGCCGCGCCATCCTGTGCATGCGCGGGGAACTTCTTACGCGCGCCGGCCCCTCACCAACATGCCGTTGGTGTTCTGGGGCCAGCCACGGAAAGTGGTGGGGAGGGTGGAAAGAGGCTGGCCCACCGATCGGTGGACCCCGATCGCGGGCCAGACTCTATCGGAGGCCCCCCTCCCCCGGTGAAGGAGCCCCCCCCTCACAGGCCGCCCAACCCCCCCCCCCCCCCCCCCCCAGCGTTCCCGCACAGTTCCCGCCAGCAGCGACCAGGAGTGGACGGCGCCGGGGGGGAACCTATCATGTCGGTGTGGCTGCTCGGCCCATCCAGGCCGGAGAATCGCCACTCGCGGCGATTCTCTGAGCGGCGCTGGTTTCGGGAGGGGTGGGGGGGGGGGGGGGGGGGGGAGAGAAGAGGGGAGAATCGCATGCGGGGGTCGGGGCGGCATGGCGCGATTCGCGCGGCGCCCTGGCGATCCTCCCACCTCGTGTTTGGGGGGGGGGGGGGGGGGGGGAAAAGAGAGAGAATACCACCCAATAATCTGCCTTCCTATTTTTTGCTACTGGAGTGGGTAACCTCATATTTATCTACATTATACTGCATCTGCCAGGCATATGCCCACTCACTCAGCCTGTCCAAATGCCGCTCCTCACAGCTCACCCTCCCACCCAACTTTGTATCATCTGTAAATTTGGAGACACTAAAGTTCCCTTGTCCAAATTATTAATATACAATGTGAACAGTTGGGGTCCTAGCACCGATTCCTGTGGTACCTCACTAGTCACTGCCTGCCATTTATTCCAATTTTTGCTTGACGCCTGCTCACCAACCTTCTATCCATCTCAGGACGCTGCTCGCCATCCCGTGGGCTTTAACTTTACCCTGTGGAAACTTTACAGAGTCGGTATGTGAATCATTTGCACTGGAATATCCTGTTTTAGTAGCCATGGTCTTTAAGTAGCTGGGCCAGTTGTGTTTCTGATCAATGGTCATTTACAGAATGTTGATGGTAGGAGTGCCATTGATGGTAATGGTTAAATGTTGGAAGAGATGGTTAGGCCCCCTCTGCGCGATGGCTACTGCCTGGCATTTGTGCGGCATGATTCATATTCGCTACTTATCAATCCAAGCCAGAATGTTGTCCAAGTCTTCTTTTATGGAGACATGTTTTATTATTGGAGGTGTTGAGGACAGAACTGAACATTGTGCAAGCAGTCCCACTTTTTTAATCCATTAACAGGAAGTGGGTGTTACTGGGAAGACCAACATTTATTGCCATCCCTAATTATTAATCTAGAAATAAAATCTGATAGGCTATTTTAGTGAAGAATCAAGCACATTGCTGGTCACTATGTGACTCCAGATCTACAGCAAAGGTATGCCCTTTACACAAGAAACAGGACAAATCCTGGCCAATTACTGACCCATTCATCTAATCTTGACCATCAGTAAAGTGAGGGAAGTGGCCATCAACAGTCCAATCAAATGGCACTTAGCAATAACCTACCCACAGATGCTCAGTTTGCGTTCTGCCAGGGCCACTCAGCTCCTGGCCTCATTACAGCCTTGGTTCAAACATGGAGAAAAAAAGCTGAACCCCAGGAGGTTCGATATGTGTAACTGCCCTTACTATCAGGCCACATTTGATCCAGTATGGCATCAATAAGCCCTAGCTAAACTGGAGTCAATGGGAATCGAGGGTAAAACTCTTGTTGGTTGGAGTCATACCTTGCACAAAGGAAGATGGATGTTGGAGGTCATCTCAGCTCCAGGTCATCACTGTCGGAATTCCTCAGGGTGGTGTCTAGACTCAATCATCTTCAGCTGCTTGATCCGGGACCTTTCTTCCATAAGATCAGAAGTGGGGATGTTCACTAATAATTACACCATGTTCAGCACCATTGCCGACTCCTCAAATATTGAAGCTGTCCAATTCTAAATGCAGCAAGACTATGCCAAATAACATTCGTACCACACAAGTGCCAGGCAATGACCTTCTCAAACAGACAATCTGACCAATGCCCCAAGACATTCAATAGCATTGCCATTGACAAGGTACTCAACTGGTCTAGCCATAAAAATACTGTGGCTTCAAGGTAGGTCAGCGATTAGGATCGCTGCGGCAAGTAAGTCACCTCCTGACTCCCCAAAGACTGTCCACCATCAACAAGGCACAAGTCAGCACTGTAATGGAATACTCTCCACTTGTCTGGATGAGTGCAGCTCCAACAACACTCAAGAAGCTTGACATCATCCAGCACAAGCAGCCCGCTTGATTGGCACCCCTTCAACAAACATTGATTCCCTCATTCACCGGCGCACAACAGCAGCCGTGTGTATCATGTACAAGATGCACTGCAGGAACTCCTTTGGTTCCTTTGACAGCACCTTCTAAACTCACAACCACTACCATCTAGGACAATGGCAGCAGATACCCGGGAACCCCACCACCTGGAGGTTCCCCTCCAAGTCACTCACCACCCTGACATGGAAATATATCGCCATTCCTTCACTGTCGCTGGGTCAAAATCCTTGAACTCCTTCCTCAACAGCATTACACTACAGCGGTTCAAGAAGCCAGCTCATCACCACCTTCTCAAGGGCAATTAGGGATGGGAAAATGTTAGTCTAGCCAGTGAAAGAACAAAAAAGCCTGGTGAGAAAAGCATTTTTCATTCCTTAAAATGTATTAGTGAACCACATCAGTTTTTCTGACAATGTGGTAGTTTCATGGTCACATGCTACAGTGACTACCATTTTTATTCCAGTTTCTAATGCAAAGTTGGTTAATTCTTCTTCAGTGATCACTTACTAATGAGTATGATTGTCCACCTAAGAAATTCTATGTTACTAGTCGTGCTGCCCGATGAGCCGCATCTTTGACTGCACACTTGGCAAGTGGTTTCCGGGAGATGGGATTGGTCCTTGCACTCTAGATCGCTGGTGTTCCTTTCTCAGGTTCAATTCCCGGCCCTCCTCTTGCCGTTGGGTTTTTGCATGGCTGATGAGCCGCATCTTTTTTTTTTATAAATTTAGATTATCCAATTATTTTTTCCAATTAAGGGGCAATTTAGCATGGCCAATCCACCTGTCCTGCACATCTTTTGGGTTGTGGGGGTGAAACCCACGCAAACACGGGGAGAATGTGCAAACTCCACACAGACAGTGACCCAGGGCCGGGATTCGAACCCGGGTCCTCAGCGCCGTAGGCAGCAATGATAACCACTGTGCCACCATGCTGCCTGATGAGCCGTATCTTTGACTGCACACTTGGCAAGTGGTTTCCGGGAGATGGGATTGGTCCTTGCACTCTAGGTCGCTGGTGTTCCTTTCTCAGGCTCAATTCCCGGCCCTCCTCTTGCCGTTGGATGACCTTGAAGAATTGTGTCCATTCAATCAGGAGGTTCTCCCAAGTAGGTCTCTTCTGAGCAAACACCTCCCAGGCGTTGACACCTATGTTGCATTTATTGAGGTAAGCCTTCAGGGTGTCTTTGAAGCACTTTCATATCCTTTTGACCAGAAGCCTTCCTTAAGCTTATGAGGAATGAGCCTAAAATCTTATGAGGAAAGGCTGATGGACTTGAGGTTGTTTTCGTTAGAGAGAAGAAGGTTAAGAGGTGACTTAATAGAGGCATACAAAATGATCAGAGGGTTAGATAGGGTGGACAGCGAGAGCCTTCTCCCGCGGATGGAGGTGGCTAGCACGAGGGGACATAGCCTTAAATTGAGGGGTAATAGATATAGGACAGACGTCAGAGGTAGGTTTTTTACGCAAAGAGTGGTGAGGCCGTGGAATGCCCTACCTGCAACAGTAGTGAACTCGCTAACATTGAGGGCATTTAAAAGTTTATTGGATAAGCATATGGATGATAATGGCATAGTGTAGGTTAGATGGCCTTTAGTTTTTGACTTCCCATGTCGGTGCAACATCGTGGGCCGAAGGGCCTGTACTGCGCTGTATCGTTCTATGTTCTATGTTCAGCTGGGTGATAATTTGCTTGTAGTCACGTCTCTAACAGCCTATATTATTATTAAGCACAAAGCTGGCCCAGCGGTGTTGGTTTTGGATGATCATGATCTCGATGCTAGTGCTCTTGGCTCCTTCAAGGATGCGGATGTTATTGCACCTGCCCTCCCAGCTGATGCGGAGATTCCGTCTCGGACAGCGTTAATGGTACCTCTCCAAATGTACGTGGTCCAGGTTTCCGTGCCATGTAGAAGAGTTGGGAGGATAGCTGCCTTTTACGCGAGGATCTTGGTGTCAGCACGGATGTCGCGGTCAAAGATGTTCGTCCTTAGGCTTCCGAAGGAGGCACTCGCGGCTAGGATACGACATTGGATCTCTGCATCGATGTCAGCCTTAGAGGAGAGGTGGCTCTCCAGGTATAGGAAACATTCCACGTTTGGTAGGGATTCTCTGAAAGTGATACAGATAGTACAAGGACAGAGAAAGAGCTTGGAAATAAAACAACCGAGGAATTGAGGATGGAGCAAAGGTAAACTGGAGAAAAATATTGACAGAGGTAGAACAACAGTGGATAATAATTAAAGAGGGGGAAGAAATCAATAGAGTTCAGGAGAAATATATTCCAGTTAAAAAAATACCCAACCAGTCAATAATTAATAGTGTTGAAAAGGCACACACACGTGTACATAAACAAGTAGAGAATTGCAAATTGGAATGTGATGAGGTTTGGAAAGAGTTTTAAAAACAATAGGAAGCTAAAGAAATAATGGAAATAAATTATCAAAGAATATTCATATCAATGGTAAAGTATTCTACAGGCACCGAAGCAGAAAATAAGATGCGGCACAAAGGGACGAGGCAAGGTAAACTCAAAGGAATAGGATATTGAAATGATAGGGGGACAGAATAGATACTTTGCCTCAGTTTTCACTAACAAGAGAAATTACAACAGTGGATATCAAGGAGGATGTTAGCAACGTTTACAAGGTGAGATATCGGGACTTGGAAACGCATCAAATTCTGTGGTCCAGATGGATCACACCCTGCCCAGATCCTCAAAAAGCCCTGGGAGATAACAAAAGCACTAGTATCCATATACAAAATTCCATTTAAAAAGCAAAGTACTGGTGAAAAGCAAATATAATTCTCATCTGCTAAAAGAGAACTAATCCAGGTAACTATAGAACAGTTAGCTGAATATCAATGGTGGGGAAAATTACTGGAATCTTTGCCAGAATTACAAATTACAAAATATCTATACATAGAGCATATTGAGAAAAATAAATTGCATGGATTTCTGACAAAATCAACCCTTTTGAAATGTTTTTGAAGCAACAGGAATGGACAAGGCAATAGAGTGGATGCAGTTGGCATGAATTTTTTTTAGAAGGCCTTTGATAAGATACCAGACAAGAGGCTCATGCTAAGTGTTGGGTCATGTGAAGGCACAAGCTTGGAGAACAGAAGACAGAATTGAACAGTTACGACACAATAGAAAACATAGGGTAGGCAGGGAGTGGGAACAGTGTCCTGCAAGGCTACATCCTGGGAGAACTGTTATTTGTCAAGCATATAAATAAATAATTTACAATCAGATTTACAAATCAAGGTGGCAGTGATATAGCTAATTGTGGAGAACTACAACAACACACAGGAGGCCTCAACAGGCTTGTAGGATCGATAGATAAATTACAAACAAAAGTACGAGGACAGAAGGTGGGGGCAGGAGGAATAAGGAAGTGACTTTTTTGCAAAGAAACAAACCAAGAGTACAGGAACGAAGAGATCTGGAACATAAATACACAGACACTAAAAATAATAACAACATGATAATGCCTAAGCACAGGCTTGTATGGGTGGAACGGTAGCACAGTAGTTAGCATTGTGGCTTCACAGATTCAGGGACCCAGGTTCAATTCCCGGCTTGGGACAATGTTTGTGCAGAGTCTGCACGTTCTCCCAGTGTCTGCGTGGATTTCCTTTGGGTGCTCCGGTTTCATCCTGAAAGACGTGCTTGTTAGGTGAATTGGACATTCTGAATTCTCCCTCTGTGTACCTGAACAGGTGCCCTAGTGTGGCGACGCGGGTATTTTCACAGTAACTTTATTGCAGTGTTAATGTAAGCCTACTTGTGGCAATAATAAAGATTATTATTATTACAGGCGGATCATTCCTGGAGGAATTTAATGCACAATGCTAAATTTATATGGAAGCCTGGTGAGACCATAGGGCACTTGTATAGTTCTGGTCTCTATACTGCAAGACATTAAAAAAAAGAGGAACAAAGACAGGCCGATCGGCCCCTTGAACCTGCTCTGCCGCTCAATAGGATCATGGCTGATATTATACAAACAATATTGAAGCACTGGAGAAAATCCAGAAAGGATTTACAATGCGACCAGAATTGAAAGAGTAAAACGAACATGAGCGACAGAGAAAGTTGAGATTATCAGTGCAGATTTGTGAGAGATTTTTTTATGAAGAGATTCAAAAATGTGGATGTGGCAAAATTATTTCCACCTTTGGGGCATAAGTGCATGATAGCCTCCAATAGATTGAATAAAGGATTTAGGAGTAATTTCTTCAGAGGTTGAAAATGCATAACTGGAGTGATGGATACAATTAATTTTTGCTTTCAAGAACACTTGATGAGGGAGATTATAGAATTGTTAGAAGGTAGGAGACAGCCATTTATTCCATCGGGTCTATGGTAGCGCTCTGCAAGCAGAATTCATTTAGAGCTACTCCCTGCAGTCCTGCACACCATTTCCCTTCAAATAATCCAATTTTTTTCTGAAAGCCACAACTGAATCTGCCTCCACTTTTCTCAGGTAATGCTCTCCAGAATAGGGGCAGGGATAGAGTGGGAAGAGGGTTTTAGATTGGGACCGTACTCGTGTACAAAGACTAGTTTTTGTACTGTAGATTTTTCTTAATTGTGATCACAAAGTAGAACCAAAGAGAGTCATATTTGGATTGGGTCAACTAAGTACATTGCCAAAATAAATGCAATCAAAGTGGGCAGCACGGTAGCACAAGTGGATAGCACTGTGGCTTCACAGCGCCAGGGTCCCAGGTTCGATTCCCTGCTGGGTCACTGTCTGTCCAGAGTCTGCACGTTCTCCAAGTGTCTGCGAGGATTTCCTCCGGGTGCTCCTGTTTCCTCCCACAGTCCAAAGACGTGTAGGTTAGGTGGTTTGGCCATGATAAATTGCCCTTCGTATCCAAAACGTTTAGGAGGGGTTATTGGGTTATGGGGATAGGATGGAAGTGAGGGTTTAAGTGGGTCGGTGCAGACTCGATGGGCCTAATGGCCTCCTTATCACTGTATGTTCTATGTAATCTATGTTCTGCACTGTATGTTCTATGTTCTAAAGCTGGTTACAGGAGGTAAGGATGCTATGAAAATAACTCACTTTCATCTAGTGTATGTGTATCCATTAAATTCCATGGAAAAATTACATTGGAAAAGAAAACTCCATTGATATTAAATATTGGCAAGTGAGCTTGGTATCTTATTTAGCAGAATGAGATTTCAACCAAGTTTTAGCGGATACTGCATCCATAATTCACAACCTGTTTGCAATATATTAGTCTAATCCACAGCCATTCAAATACTTTTAAATTAGGCAACTAAAACTAATGATTGAGAAGCCAATATTACAAATTGGGGGTCCAGATGTATGGTCAAAATATATTTAACAATTAAATCCTTTCAACACATACTTGCTGCATTCTGATCAGTAGTACTCTTGCTTAATGACTTAAGGTTTAATGAAATCTAATCTGTCAGATACTTTTTACAGTTATTTTAATGGATTCCCAGTTATTGGAGGCTGGATGAATCAAGCCTCTTGTTTTGTAGCAAACACCAAAGCTACAGATTAACTTCTGTCAAATTTATGATGTCCAAATATTGCACTTAAAGAGTGCAGATTTTACCTGTTCGCTTATCTATGGGGAGATATTTCTTCCCCCAAAAAACATGGTATTGTTGAAAAGAGGGACATGTTGCTGGACCTTTATGTCTTCCACTCATCATGAGGAATGCAAAAGTGCCAAATTTCACGACAATTTATACTGCAGGTGAAAAGTGTGCTGATTGCCTTTAGACTGAGCAAACATGCCAAAGTATCTCAAAGATTTGAAGTGAAGCAAGCCATTTCACACTGCTAACATGCAGTGTCTATGCGAGTGGTATTTTCCACTATAAGGATGCTGCTGCGCAGTCAGTCCAAAAAAATGTCCTGCCTACCACATAAGTAGGTAATTTTGTGTATGAATTTCAGTGCTTGTGCAATGCCAGGTACTTAGGCCATATATCCTAATAATTGGCTACTTGAATCAATAGCACGGCCCTTTGGTTGTTTGTAACAGGTAGGAGTACAGAATATACTCAACTAGCTTGCGCTTGCAAATCCCACAACAAAATGTCAACTGTTAGATGGGATTCTGCAATTGGGAAGTGCATGAACATTCCCGAGAGCGCTAATAGTACAGGAACAACCAATTCAAGATAATTAGTAAAGCTCGTATCATGGTTAATTTATGCTTGCTAGAAGTGACAAACCCATTCTCTTCAAATTAAAGGAATATGTTGTTTTTTAATTACCTGTGAGCTGGTGGTGCATATAGTTCCCCGCTACTTTCCCCTTGGCAACACCTCGGCCAGAGTCAACTTGCCAACCAATCAGCATGCTATTTTCTGAACAATACATAGCTGTGATCGTTTCAAATTTGGCATTCTTGCGTTTGGCTTAATGAGTGCAAGATGAAAATCTTTGGCAACATGTTTCCCTTATCAGCAATATTCAAAAAGCATGTTGTTCTTTAGTCTATAGTGAAAAAAGATGTGTTATTCTATTCACTCTGCTAGGTACAGTAAACTAAGAAAACCTAATTAAATAATTGTACATTTGAGTGAACACACTAACCTCATTGAAAAAGTATTTATAATAAACTATATATATTGCTCATATTGGTGTGGATAACTTTATCCCAGATGGCACAGATAATATTCTACAGAAATTATCCATATTTAGCAGTATCAGCAAAACTGAATTTGTTAAATATGCATTTTTAATATTTGTGTCACAGTACAGCACAATACTCAAAAATCAGCATATATAGTCATATTTACAAGTTTAGTGATACTTTATCAGGTTCAAAGTAACTATCGCTTTGTGGAACAGATATGGGATTATGAAAACACAAGAATAGAATTTTCAACTGATAACTTACAGCCTGAAAACCCTTTTACAAAGAATCTTTAAGCTGTGAGGAATGTTAATTAAAACCAACATGATCCAATTTGTTCATATTATACACTGTATACAAATTAGTAGATCATTTTAAAAGCAAGTTAAAGAATAGGAGAACAAATCTGTGACATTACTGCACTGGCATTTTTAAAAAAGTTAATTGTTTTACAACCAGACTTAATATTTTCAGTAAGTTTTCAAGATTGCATCCACCAGTTTTTCAAACAAAAAACTTACGGTCAAAATGTCTGAAAAATGAAAGTACCAGTATTACATAATTTAATTTTTTAATCCCATCATTACTGGTCTGGATGTAAATGTAACTACCAAATGGAATTGCTCAAGGTGTAGATCATATAATTTTTATATTTCTTTTTCAAATTAAATATTTTTCACATACACGTTGTGGAACTAGAAAATTCAAGGATTCTGTAACTCTTCATTCCAGATGTTAACCTACAAGAGGAACATCTAGGCTATGCCAGAATGTCTGTTGGCACGTTGACAGATTAAAATATAAATATGCTGCTTGCGCTCAATTTATTGTGGTCGGCTCATCAGCATAATTTTGGCTGAGGATCAGAATAGATCATGCAGCCGAAAATCAAGTAACATTTAAATTTGGACAGACTGTGGGGAATTATAATTCTGAAAGCTGAGAGCCGCTAAAGCCACCTCAATGCACTGACAGTCCTTGCCAAGACAAGAAGCACAGAGACTAAGAAAAGGGGCAAAAACGAAGGGAAAACAAAGCCCAAGGTGCAAGAATAAAGTGCAGACAAGTAATCATCTGCTCAACACCTCAGCTTTTAGGGCAATGGAAATGATTCTGCTTCAGGGCTAATTTAATTGTACTCAGAAATGCCAGTGTTAATGGACCAGAAATCAGCACGTTGCATCATACAGGTTACAACTAGCACAATATTAAAATCATTGAATACCTACAGTGCAGAAGGCGGCCATTCATCCCAACGAGTCTGCACCTACCCTCTGAAAAAAGCACCCTACCTAGGCCCACTCTCCTGCCCCAATTTAGCATGGCCAATCCACCTGACCATCTTTGGACTGTGGGAGGAAACCGGAGGAAACTCACGCAGACACAGGGAGAATGTATAAACTCCCCACACCCACAGATAGTCACTGAAAGTCAGGAGCAAACCCAGATCCCTGCCACTGAGGGGTAGCAGTGCTAACCACTGTGCCACCCTTTCCATCCGCCTCAACATGGCTGTGAGATTTGGACAGCGAGATCTGGGGGTGCAGGTCCACAGTTCCTTAAAAGTGGCAAAACAGATGGAAATAGTGGTATAGAAAGCACATGGCATGCATGCCTTCATCAGACAGGGTATTGAGTATAAAAGCTCGCAAATTATGTTATAGTTATATAGAACGTTGGTTAGGCCACATTTCGAATACTGTGTCTAATTCTGGTCACCACACTACCAGAAGGAAGTGGAGGTTTTGGAGAAAGTACAGAAAAGGTTTACCAGGATTTTGCCTGGTATGGAGGGTATTAGCTATGAGGAGAGACTGAATAAGCTGGGATTGTTCTCCCTAGAGAGAGGGAGGCTGAGGGGCGACGTGATATAAGTTTCTAAAATTATGACGGGTATAGATAGGGTGAACAGTTGGAGGCTTTATCCCAGGGCAGAAATAACAATTACAAGGGGTTACAAGTTCAATGTGAGGGGGGATTAGGTTCAGTGGATGTGCGGGGGAAGTTTTTTTTAGCTATGAGGAGCAGTTGAATAAACTCGGTTTGTTCTCACTGGAACGACGGAGGTTGAGGGGCGACCTGATAGAGGTCTACAAAATTATGAGGGGCATAGACAGAGTGGATCGTCAGAGGCTTTTCCACAGGGTAGAGGGGTCAATTACTAGGGGGCATAGGTTTAAGGCAAGTTTTTTTTTTACACAGAGGGTAGTGGGTGCCTGGAACATGCTGCCGGAGGAGATGGTGGAAGAAGGGATGATAGTGATATTTAAGGGGCATCTTGATAAAAACATGAGTAGGATGGGAATAGAGGGATACAGACCCAGGAAGTGTGGAAGATTATAGTTTAGTCGGGCAGCATGGTCGGCACGGGCTTGGAGGGCCGAAGGGCCTGTTCCTGTGCTGTACTTTTCTTTGTTCTTTGTATACAGAGGGTGGTGGTGGCCTGAAATGCACTAGCAAGTGAGGTTGTTGAGGCAGATACTTTAGCGACCTTTAAGTCTTATCTGGATAGAAACTTGAACAGATGGGGTATAGAAGGATATAGGCGGTTGGTCTAGATAGGACATGTGACCAGCGTAGGCTTGGAGGGCCTGTTCCTGTGGTGTACTGTTCTTTGTACCCCCTGCACAACCTTAGACATAACTACCGACTACCACTCCCCACCTACTTCAAAATTCACACTTAAATGAAAGACTTGTCTGTTTGAGCTGACGACTTCCTCTGTTGCTAATTCCATCTGCCACTCCCCCACTCACTACCATGAGATTTTCCAGTCCATTAAAGTGAATAGGGCAAATTGAGCTGTAACAGAGTCATCGGACTCGAAATGTTAGCTCTTTTCTCTCCCTACAGATGCTGCCAGACCTGCTGAGATTTTCCAGCATTTTCTCTTTCGTTTCAGATTCCAGCATCCGCAGTAATTTGCTTTTATCCAGGGCAAATTGCTGACCGGCAGTTGCACAAGTATAAAACTCTAGCTGTAGTGTCCATTGAATATCAGGCAAATGTAGATTCTGGAAATCCCAGAGAAAAAAAAGTAAATTCTAAATGCTATTTCAAATTAACTTGCAGAAAAAGGGATGCCAGTTCAAACTAGCAATCGACAAATTTAGAATGGAGGGCAAAATAATTTGACAGAAAGAATGATCTGTCTGCTGAACAGATGTCCTTATGCTGGTGCAAGCCTGGCATTGGTTAGAAACAATTCAAAATTGTGGGAGACGAGGGGACAAGGAGGGGGGGCTGCAGAGTTTCTGGATGGATGACTTTCTGATCTGTACTGATCACAAGTATTGGTTAGGTTAAAAAGAAAAAGGGAAACATAATTCCTTTTTCAATACAAAGACAAATGTTGGTTGGGAGACCACCCTGAATGTCTTCCTTGACAGGACAACATGAGGATCTCCAATTAGTCAGGCATTCTTTGGATGTTCTGCTCCTATGACTCGGCTTTCTATATTCAATGTTTCATAACAAATTATTTGTCTTCAAAAAGATTTTAAAACGAAAATCCACTCTAAAGTTTGTACAAAGTATTTGGTTTGAATAAATTTAAAATTTTGCGTTTAGTTGTGCCATTTGCAGTATTGTCAAAAATGTTGCTGTAATGTTTATATCGTAGAGTCTCATCTTACTGTCATTAAAACGGAAATTCACCCGTTATCACAGAAAGGTGACCAGAATAGATAAAAATGAAAGTGAAATGAACCCAACACTATACACAAATCAGCCTCTCTTTAAAAACACAGGCTGACTGTTTTAACTGAGAGGAGTTATTCATTCACATTTCCTATCTGCGTAAAAATACGGACCATTTGAATTGAAAACACCCGTTTTAATGCTCTGTTAATAATTTTAGTTATCAATACTGACGTGACAAAGACATAATACCACAGCAGATATTGCAAATGATCAGCCACATTATGTTGAGAACACTTCCTCACAGCTCTCATCATCGAGCACTTTACTGTATATATTTATATATGCTACATTTCCCAGGCAGTACATCGACAGTATTTGGCCTTCTGGTATGTGCGTCACTATAAATGATGTGTCCACACTTTATCAAAAATATACTGGGTTAGAAAAATATACCATTTGTTTTGATTTGGGTTTAAATACAGTTACGGAGACGTGTTAATAAGAAAGGAAACAGTTTACAATATTTGTCATCACCCAAAAAAATGTGCAGGGTTTTTGTTGAAATGGTCTCTTCATAGCAGCCTTGGTATTACATTGCAAATGAAAGGTGACCAGCAAATCATTAACTGGTAATTATTACTGAAAGAAAAAAAATACTCTTGTCACATTGCAGAAAGATCTGCCAAGCAGCAATCATCCTCAAAAATGAGAACGATCAGAATTAAACACTTTTAGCTTCTTAACGATGACTCAGGATTCAGTCCTTAGAGTGTCTGCTGAGTGGCAATGGCTAATCTCCTTCAAAATGTCCTTATTAAAAGCCTGCTTTATAAGTGCATCAGTTAACATTCCTACCTGAACACAGTGCTCAGTCTATAGTACACTGAAAAAAAATGCCTCTAAGGCACCACATACCCCTAAGGGTCAATCTGCTTGAATTCTTCCAATAAGAAGAATAAACGTTTGTATACAAATGTCCTGGAATGCCTGAATGAGCCAGATGACCCAAGATGGTCCATATACCATCAAAAACAGCCAATAGAGCTGTTCTGTTGGGTCTGCAATGCCATTCCTCTATCCCAGAATGAAGAGAATTATTTTAGTAAGTGGCATTCAGTTTGTTTTTGCTGAGTTCTCGTTCTAAATTTCCAATTAGTGTGTCAATACTTTCTTGGAGATCTTTTAGGTTAACCCTATGTCGAAGTGCTGGGTTAATCTTCTGCATCCTTACATAGGCCTCATATGTTTGCTCTTTGGACTTAGCCTCTGCATGGGGTTCCATCACACAATTTGTCCTTCCTCCTACTATATTCTCTTCTTCGCTTCCAGTATCTTCTGAAGGAACATCGTCATAGTCTGCCTCTATACTATCTTCCATTGATCTCAGAAGGTAACTTTCACCACAGCTGCTCCAGTCTCCAGCATAGCGGTTACTAGGACTGTCGAGCCTGATCTGCCTGGGTCGGAGTACTCCAGTTGCATCAGCGTCTGCGAAGTTTAGCACTGCAGGTCGCTGCTTCCTCCTCTTCACATAATTAATTGGCTTATTCTGTTCAGAACATACGTTGCTTTCCACCTGCTCTTTGGTACCCACATTTTGCACTGCAAGAGAAAAACATGGGGGAACATTCCCCCCACAATATGAAATATTAGTTCTCGTCTAAACTTTAAAGAACTTAAGTTCTTCAGCCACAATATTTCATTGCAAATTAGCTTACAGTTTAATTGCAGTTGCTGCTTTTGTGTACCTTAAATAGACCAGCTAACTTGTATTACCTTTTTTTACTTTACAACTGGTTGTAACACTGAACTTTCACACAGCAGCAACATTATGTTCATTTTACATTATGGTAAAATGCTCATATGCAGTTCATCAATTATTCTGCTGGTAACTCGGGATACTCTCAATTTGTGCAATACTTTATAACTGTTGCTGATGTTAGTTAACTGCAGTGGTGCTGCTAATGATAAAGTCCTTTCCTTGTGAAGTGGAACGTCTGTCTTCAACATGGTCCCTTCACAAAGTAAACATCTTTAGCTCCTTCACTAACCTTTATGTTTGACCAGTTCGAAATTAAAGCATAGATATCTTGTTTAAAAGTGAGTGCAGAGGGATTCCTATGCAAAGCTAAATTTGGTTGCAGCAAAGAGCATCATTTATTGTGATTCAGTTTCAAGCTTCAATCACACCAAACACATGCCAACCTGGACAATCACATACTAGCACAAAAATTATTACAATGGTGATTTCATTTATTTAGAAATGTTTGCAATTGCATTCATTTTTCAATTTTAGAATTGTGCTACACATTATCTAAATGTACAGTTGGACAACAGCAAAAGTCATTTTTGGGGAAAAAGCATCACCGTGTTCCATTTTGGGGGGAAAACGTCTTGATACTGAGAAGGCGTGTTCTCTGTAAGCAGGTCAGCTTCATTCACTTTACAGCACGGAGACCTTGTGAATTTATATATAGTCCGTGCAGTGCTTTTACCAAGATAACTTCCATTAGCACAGCAGCTTTCTAGTGATTTCAATCCTGCAGTTTAGTCCTGCACTTTCGTATATATTAGTTCCAATAATTTGCAAATATCTTACAATATAGAATCACTTATAATCAAGCTATCTCTGTAACTGTATTAACTACTGTGAAAGTATCCCAAAGGAACAATCTGAAAATGTAATGCACACGGACATGTGCAATTTAACTCGAACCAAAAACAGAAATTTAATTTGTCAGACAGAAGCACTGAAAAACATTTCAGGCAAGGTGTTTCAGCGTAATTAACCAAGGAATGGGTACAAGGAAGCAGCTAGCAAAGCAGGCTCAAGGGGCCAGATTTTTTAGTCCTGCTTAATACGAATGTTCATAAATGGCCATGGCATTGTATTCATTCAAGTTGTTTCAAGATTAACACTCAAAAACAACCAACCCATGACCCCACTGCCCTTGCAAACTATCATCTCAACTCCAACCTCCCTTTCCTCTATAAAATCCTAGCACAGGGCTAAATCGCTGGCTTTGAAAGCAGACTAAGGCAGGCCAGCAGCACGGTTCAATTCACGTAACAGCCTCCCCGAACAGGCGCCGGAATGTGGCGACTAGTGGCTTTTCACAGTAACTTCATTTGAAGCCTACTTGTGACAATAAGCGATTTTCTTTCATTTCATTTTTTTCAACTAGTCTCCAAAATGTGTACCACCTTGCCCGGAATTCCAACTTTTCTGTCTGATCAGATTGCCACCCTGCCACAGTATCAAATCAACTCTGACAGGATGTAATTTCACATGACTTTCATGTCACCTTGACAAACAGTAAACCTTCCTCCAGTCTTTTGGTCTGGTTGACCACACCTTGTCAAAAGCCTCTCCACTCATCCAGCTGGGTGGGACTGCTCTTACCTGGTTCCGTCCATCCATGTATATTTAATCGTATCGCTTGAAGTAGCTTTTCCTGTTCTTGCATGGATTCCTCTGGTGCTACACCCCCCCCCCCCCCCCCCCCCCCCCCCCCGAAACCACCCTTACCTTCCCTCCAAAATCCTGCCTTAACTCACTAAGTCTCGTTCACATATAGCTTGTGTCTTCGCTGACCTACATTCGTTCCCGGGCAAGCAATGGTTTTAAAATTCTTATCCTCGTTTTCAAATCCCACCCTCTAATCTCATTTAGCTTCACAACCCTCCCAAGATAACTGCGCTCCTCAAATTCTGGCCTCTTGGGTATCCCCAATATTAAGCATTTCACCACTGGTGGCCATATCTTCAGTAACTCTGGAATTATTTCTGTACCTCTCTACTGTGCTTTTCTCTTTCAAGATATTCATTAAAACCTGCCTCTTTAACCGAGCTTAGATAATCTGCCCTATTAGCTTTTGTGACTTGGTCCTATATTTTGTTTTACAATGCTCCCATGATGTGCCGTGGGACATTTTATTACATTAAAGTCACTATGTTAATTTGAATTGTTATGGTGCCCCATGGAAAGGACTGAACTGCACAAATTAAAATTCTTGCCAACCGTTCAGTCTCGTGGCGCGACAGTTATGAGGATGTGCTTTTTTAAATTAAAAAAATATACAATTTCCATTTCTTCCTTTTCTGGCTGAAATTTTTCAAAAACAAACTTTAATCCAATTAAGACAATGGAGGACTGCCAGCCAGCCACAGTATACAAAGTGCATTCCACAAAAAGTGTACAAACACCCAAACCCAGACACCCAGACAGTAAAAGATTGTGGACATACACACCATCATATGCATGTGCGATGCCAAGGCATATAAGGCTATGGGCCAAGGGCTGGGAAATGGGATTAGAATAGTTAAGTGGTTGTTTTTTAACCTGCGCAGACATGATGGGTGAAGGGACTTTTCTGTGCTATGGACCTCTATGACTGACTATCCTGGAACTCTTCAAAAGATTGAGCGCTGAGGCATCAAAATGCAATTACCTGTTTGTAAAAGCAATGGCTTTAGCTGACACTGATTAATCAAACTTCTCTGGAACATACAGCCAGCAGAATTCTAAGAACTCCTTATCAAGCCAGAGAGTTAAGAGATCAGAATGCTACATTACATGGCTGCAAAGAAGCTGTTTTTCTCTCAAAGTATTGTGCCAGGATTTGCAAAGTAACCATCCTGAGAAGGGAAATCTACTGCAAACAGAAATCTTTTGGGAATAAAATGTGGAAATCTGCTCCATACAACTACACAGAGGAAGACAACTGAATAAAATGGCCGCAGCGTGGGTTCACCGTATTGGGATCAGCCAAAGGACAGATAACCACATATTCCTTTGTTTATCAACTTTACAAACTGTAAAAAAAATCTTTAAGCCTATCCCCTTATTCTACCATCCATATAAGTGTATGTGTGAACTCAGGGAACATATGGGTTACATATGAGGAGTGGTTGCAATTTACCTATTTTTAAAATAATAATAATAATCATTATTGTCCAAGTAGGCTTACATCACAATGAAGCAGTTTTAATGAACATTTTATTAATTGTCCAAACTCAGAAAACCGTCTAATTCTTTATCATTTTAAATTGTTAAACTGGGCATTAATTGCTTGCTTGGGTGATGTAAAAGATCCCTTGGCACTATTTTGAAAAGTACCAGAAAGTTATCCATGGCATTCTGGTCAATATTGATCACTCAATCAACATTATAAGAAAAACAGATTGTCTGGTCATTAGTGGGACTCCTGCAATATTGGCAAAGCACATCCTCTCAAAATTCACCAAAACCTGTTACCATCAGACCTGGAGAGGTAGGATAGGGGAGTCTTTTTTTTTTTAAACCCTTCTCACATGGTCGGAACATCACCTTTCACAAAAAAAACCAATCACACATCAGCATAACTGGAGGCAAATTGTTCCAGCTTAAAACTATTTAAACAGGCAGTTTAAGTAACTAATGTTAAGCTCCTCACAGACCGTGTGGTTCGGTTGGATGCACTTCAAAGCATGCAGATGACGGCAGGCACCATAGGCAGGAGTTATAGAAACGTGGTCACATCCAAGGTAGAGGCAGAAAGTTTAGTGACTGCTCAAAAGGGCAGACGGTCAGTGCAGGAATCCCCCATGGCTGCTTCCTTTCTAACAATTATACTGTTTTGGATAATGTTGGGGGGGATAGCCATTCGGGGGAAAACAACAGCAGCGGCCAGAGCAGTGGCACCACGGCTGGTTCTGTTGTTCAGCAGGGGGGATCAAAGCGCAGAAGAGAAATAGTCATAGGGGACTCCATAGTTAGGAGCACAGCTAGGTGCTTCTGTGGTCGTGAAAAAGACTCCAGGATGGTGTGTTCCCTCCCTGCTGCCAGGGTCCGGGATGTCACTGAATAACTGCAGGGCATCCTGAAGGGGAAGGGTCATGAGGAAGAGTTCATGGTGCATGTTGGTACCAATGACATAGGTAGAAAGTGGGAGGAGGTCTTGCATCAAGAATTCAGGGAGTTCGGCTGTAGACTAAAGAGCAGGACCTCTCTGGTTGTAATCTGTGAATTACTCCCCGTGCCACACCCTAGTGAGCACAGGAATAGGAGAATAGCACATATGAATGCGTAGTTTAAAAGTTGATACAGGTTGGAGAGATTTGTACAAGCAGAACAGTCTACACCTAAAACAGAGCGGGACTAACATCCTTGTTGCGCGGGTTTGCTAGTGCTGTTGGGAAGAGTTTAAAGTAGTTTGACGAAGGGCAGGGACACATACTGATAGCAGAATAGGGACACAGGAGAACATAGAAAAGCAATCAGATCAGAGGGAATACAGCAGTCGTAAGTTTTAAAGGGAGTAAGACAAGGCTGGATGGTCTTTACTTTAATGCCAGGAGTATTAAAGGTAAAATGAAAATGAAAATGAAAATCGCTTATTGTCACGAGTATCCTTCAATGAAGTTACTGTGAAAAGCCCCTAGTCGCCATATTCCGGCGCCTGTCCGGGGAGGCTGGTACGGGAATCGAACCGTGCTGCTGGCCTGCTTGGTCTGCTTTATAAGCCAGCGATTTAGCCTTGTGAGCTAAACCAGCCCCTAAACGGGGGAGATAAGGGCGATGATTGACATAATTACGATATAATAGCTATTACAGAGACATAGTTGAGTGAGGGGCAGGATTGGCAACTCAACATCAAGGGATATAGAATTTTAAGGCAAGGCAGAGGAGGGGGGTAAAAGAGGCGGCATTATTAGTTAAGGAGGCAGTTCCTGCAGTAAGGAGAGATGATATCTTGGAGGGGGCATCAAATAAAGCTTTGTGGGTAGAGCTCAGGGGTAAAAAAGGGACAGTTATGTTGCTAGGTGTTTATTATAGACCCCCAGATAGTCAGCAGGAAATTTGGGCCTCACGGTAGCATGGTGGTTAGCATCAATGCTTCACAGCTCCAGGGTCCCAGGTTCGATTCCCGGCTGGGTCACTGTCTGTGTGGAGTCTGCATGGCCAATCCACCTAACCTGCACATCTTTGGACTGTGGGAGGAAACCGGAGCACCCGGAGGAAACCCACGCACGGGGAGGATGTGCAGACTCCGCACAGACAGTGACCCAAGCCGGAATCGAACCTGGGACCCTGGACATGGTTCAATTTAAATTTGTTATGGACAAAGTAATAGACAAGATGGAAAAAAAGGTTTTGGAATAGGGGAGAGTAGATTTCAACAAAATAAGGTAGGATCTGGCCAAGGCCTTGGGGCTTTTCAAGTAATATCATTGCAGTGTTAATGTAAGCCTACTTGTGACAGTAAATATATATATTTTTTAAAGTAAACTAGAAAGTGATACTTGTGGGGAAACCCACAGAAGAGCAATGGGGGGGGGGGGGGGGGGGGGTTCAAAGATGAAGTGGGGAGGGTACAGGCCCAATATGTTCCCTCTAAGGTAATAGGAGAGTGTAACAAACCCTGAGAACCATGGATGACCAGAGACATTCAGGATACAATGAGAAGGAAAAGAGAAGCTTTTAACAAGTATAAGGGGAACAAGTCTGCAGAGGCATTATTTGAGGACAGAAAGTGCAGGTGGAGCTTAAGAAATCAATTAGGAGAGCAAAGAGGAGATATAAGAAAGCTCTGGCTGGTAAAAGTAGGGGAAATCCCAAGATATGCTACATCAATGGGAAGAGGATAACCAAGGAGAGTAGGGCCCATTCAGGACCATGGGGGAAATCGGTGGGTGGAGCCCAGAGGACATTGGTAGGATACAGAACGAATATTTCACAATTGTCTTCACCCAAGAAAATGCGGAGGTAGTTATGGAACTCAGGGAGAGATTGTGAGGTTCTTGAGCAAATTGACATAGGGAGTGACATGGTACTGCAGGTATTGGCAGGCTTATAAGTGGACAAATCTCCATGTGCGGATGAATTGTGTCCCAAGCTGCTGTGGGAGGATAGGGAGGAGATTGCCAGGGCTCTAACCCAAATTTTTAATTTCTCTCTGGCCATGGGGGAGGTGCAGAGGACTGGAAAAACAGCTGATGTGGCCCCACTATTTAAGAAAGGCTTGTGGAGACAAGCCAGGGAACTACAGACCAGTGAGTCTCACATCAGTGGTTGGGAAACCACTAGAGAAGATTCTGAAGGAGAGAATCAATCTCCACTTGGAGAGGCAAGGTTTGATCAGGGATAGTCAGCATGGCTTTGTCAGAGGGAGGTCATGCCTAACAAATTTGATTGCATTTTTTGAGCATGTAACCAAATGTAAAGATGAGGATAGTTGATGTAGTTTACATGGATTTCAGCAAAGCCTTTGACAAAGTCCCACATGGGAGACTTATTAGGGCGGCAAATGCACATGGGATACAGGTTGATTTGATACGGTGAATTCATAATTGGCTTAGCGGTAGGAGACAGAGGGTGGTGATAGATGGCTGATTTAGTGTCTGGAAGCCAGTGATCAGTGGCGTACCACAGGGATCCGTGCTGGGCCTCCTATTGTTTGTCATTTATATAAATGACATAGATGACTATGTGGGGGTAGAATCAGTAAGTTTGCGGATGACACAAAGATTGGCCGTGTGGTTAACAGTGAGGTTGAGTGTCTTGGGTTACAGGAATATATAGACGGGATAGTCAAATGGGCAGATAAGTGGCAGAAGGAATTTAACCCTGAAATGTGGGTCCTGATACACTTTGGAAGGAGTAATTTAACAAGGAAGCAGTAATTTAACAAGGAAGTATAATATGAAAGGTCTGAAACTGAGAAGTTCTGAAGAACAAAGGGACTTTGGCGTGTTTGCCCATAGATTCCTGAAGGCAGATGGGCAGGTTAATAGGGTGGTGAAAAAGGCATATAGAACATTCGCTTTTGTCAATCGGGGCATAGATTACAAAAGCACAGAGGTCATGGTGGAGCTGTATAGATCTTTGGTGAGGTCACAGCTGGAGTACTAATCTAGTCGCCACATTATAGGAAGGATGTAATTGCACCGGAGCGGGTGCAGAGGAGAGTTATGAAGAGAGGTTTTCTCTGGAGTAGAGAAGACTGAAGGGTGACATGATTGAGGTGTACAAGATTATGAGGGGCAAGGTCAGGGTGGATAAGGAGCAGCAGTTCCTCTTAGTTGAAGGCTCAGTTATGAGGGGACGAAAGTTCAAAGTGAGGACTGGGAGATTTTAACAAGTATAACAAGTGGGAGATTTGAGGAAAAATGTTTTTATCCAGAGAGTGGTGACGGTCAGAATGCACTGGCTGGGAGGGTGGTAGAGGCGGGATGCCTCACATCTTAACATTCAAGGCTATGGGCCAAGTGCTGGCAAGTGGGATTAGGTGGGTAGGTCAGGGCCTTTCATGCATCGGAGTAGACTTGATGGGCTGAAGGGCCTCTTCTGCACTGTAGTGTTCTGTGATTCCAAGATGGCTGGTTAATTCATTCAAATCACTGAGCAACACTGCAACTTCAAAAAGACAGCAATAACCTGTAGATTTTCCTTCCTTGGTTTGTGTATCATTTAGAAATGTTTCTGTACCCGAACAGGAGCCGTAATGTGGTGACTAGGGTTTTTCCAAAAGAACTTCATGGCAGTGTTAATGTATGCCTACTTCTGACAAATAAAGATTATCATTATTATAAATGTGGCATGTAAAACAGTTCCCGTGTTAGCAAAAGGAAAATAACGACAACTGCTGTTAATAACTCGAATCAGCAATTCCAGCTGGAAATGCACTTGTATAGATGAGTGATGATGCCCTTGATCAAGTAGTCTGTTAGCTAGTGCCATCTCTGCTCAGAGCTGAAGAATGGCAGCATGCCAATTAACTGTGGAATGAAAGTCCAGCAAGAAGTCAATGCCTTCAACACAGCAAAGAAAATGGGTCAGAAAAAAAATAGGCCAGGAGTTCACATAATAAACATTCTTGCTCTGGCAGTGGGCACAGTAACACTTATTGTCTATGTTCAATGCACAACTGGCTTTGCCCTCCACTCAGCTACACTACCTCATGTCCACATTTTGTTTTGATGCAGATGCCAAGCCCAGACATTACTCTTTCACAACACCCTGCTTTCTCATTAAGCACCATTTTTTGTCCATCTGAGAGCTGATAACCGCCATGATATTTTAAGAGAAAGAAACTGGTCTGGTAAAAATTTCAGTGAGAACCAGAATCAATTATGCAGAAATTCTACAATTTATGCCAACAGAAATCTAAAAACAGTAAAAGAAAATGGGAGAGAACGATGAAGTAACAATAGGTTATTAAAGTGGAAGCTATCCAAAATCAAAAAAACTCACATAAAAAGAGTTATTTTGATTGACTTGTGCATTGTAAACCAAATGGATTATTAACCCAGTATTCCAGCTCAAGAATATCAATGCTGGCACTCCAGTGCAGCAGAGATGGAGCATTGTCAAAGGTGCCACTTTTGCGATGAGGTGTTAAATTGAGGCACCATCTACTTGCTTGGTTGACGTAAAATATCCCGTGGCACTATTTTGAAGAGCAACAAGGGAATTAATCCAGATGCTCTGGTCAATATTGATTCCTCTATCAACATCACAAAAAGAATAGATTCTTGGATCATCATCATTATGCTGTTTGTGGGGGGGTTTGCTGAATGCAAATTAGCTGCCTCATTTCCTACAACAGTGACTATACTTCAAAAAGTACTTTACTAGCATTAAAGGACTTTGATATGTGCTTCTCAGTAAAATGCAAGTCTTTGCTTTTTAAAAATGTATGATAGAGGAGCAGTTTTGTGACATATGCACCACCCCAGTGATCTGAACACTACTTTCTCCACATTCACCACTTGGGTGAGTTCTCAATCTTCAGGGGCAGAATCTGAAAACAACTCGCATTTACATGGTACCTATAACATATTAACGTATCAAGGTGTTTCACAGGAAGAGGAATTAAATTTGATTGAGCCACAGAGCATATATTAGGACAGTTGATCAAAAGGTTTGTTAAAGAGCTAGGTTTGAAGTAGCATTTTAAAAGAGGTACAGAGAGTGAATTACAGAGCTTACGGCCTTGATAGTAAAAGGCATGGCCATCAACAATGGAGGGATTAAAACTGGAAATGGTCAAGAGGCTAGAATTTGAGGAACACATATCTGAAGGTGTGTGTCTGGAGGCAGCGAGTTCCACATCATTATAATTGTTGCTAAATAAGTTCTTCCTCATAGTCTCCCTTTTCTCGTGTCCAAAATATCAAATCTGGGATAGGAATAGCTTTTCTTTCTACCTTATCTAAACCTGCCAAACCTCAACAAATCTTCCCTCAATTCCCTTTGTTCTAGGAACAAGCCCAGATTCTCCAATGTAACTTTACAACTAGAATTTATCTGCTAAATCTTCTCTCTACCTTCTCGGTTGCCCTATTATGTATTCTCATGTATTTTCTTGAATTTTGTTTAATTCCCTTTTCTTCTATGTACTGAATGATCTGTTGAGCTGCTTGCAGAAAAATACTTTTCACTGTACCTCGGCACATGTGACAATAAAAATCCAATCCAATCCAATCCAATCAAACACCCCCATAGCCTCCTTAAAGTGCAGTGACCATGGGACCTTTTAGATCATGAAAGAAAGCAGGCTGTGCTTGTTTTCATCTGAAAGATGATGCCACCAATAGTGCTTTACGAATTCAGACTACATTTCTGCGTTCAAGTCTCTGGAGCAAGACTTGAACCTCAATCTTCTTACACAGAGATGAGTCATGGTTGACACTGTGATATTGCATGTTTTTTCTTTATTCTTTCACATGATGTGCGTTTTGCTGACTTGGTCAACATTTATTGTCCATCCCCAATTGCTGTCCAGAAGATGGTGATGATGCTTAGCTGACTTTGTAACCAAATATCAACGATAACTCACGACCATCGGAGCTTTCACTTAGGAAAAAGATGGAATTCAGTTTCCTTTTCAAAAATATTTTCCAACTAAGGGGCAATTTATCGTGGCCAATTCACCTACCCTGCATGTCTTTGGGTTGTGGGGATGAGACCCACACAGGCATGCGGAGAAGGTGCAAACTCTACAGACAGTGACCGGGATCGAACTCGGGTTCTCGGCACTGTGAGGCAGCAGCGCTAACCACTGTGCCACCGTGTTACCCAGAATTAATTTTCCTGAAATTAGAAACTTGAAGGTACATCATTCCTTTTAGCAAGCTTTTAGGAAATTTTCTTCAAAAGTCAGCACATGCTACACATCTGTTTCTTGCTAAGTACTTACCAGAACAGTCCGAGGACTAGGCAGTTTAAATAAATCCTCAAACAGGAATCTGCTTTAAGCTATAAAATTACTTCAGGTTATTAAAACAGTATGAAATAACTGAGCTCTGGGCAATTGAATTCCAAGCTTCATTGGGAAAAGTGGAATTGCAGGAAGTCAGCAGTACCCTTTCCCATAATAAATGCCAGGATAGAAATACCTTCTGTGTACTAGGTTGATGGTATAATGGAACTGCAAGTAATTTAGGAAATTAGGACTCTTGGATTAATGACAAAAATAAAACGCTGGAGGGCATTTCACAAATGTTTCTTCATATTAAATGTGAAATGTGCACTTTGATCCTTCAATTAACCAGGTTGTTTCACTATATGACACCATACACCACTTCTTGTAAAAACACAAATGAATTATAACCAAAACTCACTGAAATCACAATATACTCCCCACTTCTTGAAAAACTTGAGATTGGAAGCAATGAGAAAACATAGATGAAGAAACTAATTTACACTGCAAAATGCACTAATTTGCAATTGACCGTAGGCCGGATTCAGATAGTTTTCTTGACAAATTTAGATTGCAAAATTGCAGTTCTCCCTCAGAAAAGTAGGGAGAGCATTTTCTTTGATTATTAATTTGGGCATGATCCTGGACAAAGCTTGAATGGCACCTCATCCACTTCCCCAATCATGCAACCCCTCCAGCTCTGGCCCATACCAGCAGCAGTGTGTACCATCTACAAGATGCACTACCACAACTTACCAAGTATATATCGACAGCACCTTCCAAACTCAGTCCTCTACCAGCTAGAAGAGCAAGGATGGCAGGTGTATGGAAACATCACCTGAAAGTTCTCCTTCAAGCCACATACATTCCCAAATATGAATTGCATTCCTGGTCCTTAACTGTGGCTGGGACAAAATCCTGGAACTGCCTCTCTGACAGCACAATGGGTGTACCTACATATAGACTTCAATAGTTCAATAGGGCTGGTTTAGCTCAGTGGGCTAGACAGCTGGTTTGTAATCCAGAACAAGGCCAGCAGCACGGGTTCAATTCCCGTACCAGCTTACCGGAACAGGCGCCGGAATGTGGCGACCAGGGGCTTATCACAGTAACTTCATACTTGTGACAATAAAAGATTATTATTATTATAAAGAAGGCAACTCACCTCCATCATCTGAAGGGCAATTAGGGATGGGCAACAAATGCTAGCTTTGCCAGTGACACATACATCTCATGAATAAATAAAACATGTGTTGAGGACTAAATCACTGATGTGAGCATTGTTTGGTGAAAATCTTCTCTATTTGATCGATTTCTACAATTCACTGATTAGCATTTGCAATATCACTTTGTTAATCTGTGCATTCTGGTCTTAATTAACTGGGGCTGGAGACAGAATATCACAAAATGGCTAGAACAGATTACCCTACAGAGTTTTGGAACGACTATTAGCAGCTATTATTGAGACTGGGATGAACAATGTAATAATGGGGATTAATATTGTTCTATTGAGTGGCTTCATTTCTGCAACATTAAGGTTTGTTTCAGTTTCATAGTCCAGGAGCTAAAAACGTACACAACCATTTGACTAAGGGAGCCAGGACTTCTAAACATGACAGCAATTAGTTGTGATGAAGAGGTAAAAAATACTGATTATAATAGGCATTAAATTGATAATTATATTCCTTCTTTGATATGGGGTGACGATATGATATGGGCAATGCGGTCTCCTCTACATTGGGGAGACTAAATGCAGGCTGGGTGACCGCTTTGTGGAACACCTTCACTCAGTCCGCAAGCATGACCTTCCTGTTGCTTGCCATTTTAACTTTGCACCTTTCTCTCAAGCCCACACGTCCATCCTTGGCCTGCTACAATACTCCAGTGAAGCCTGGCGCAAGCTGGGGAAGCAGCATCTCATCTTCACAGCCCTCGGCAAAACTTTTAAGAATTTAACTACAATTTACTGTTAAAGTAAACTAGATATTAAAAAGATTAACCGTTTAATCCAACCCTTAAAATTCCCTCACTTACCAAATTCCTACATTCACACTCTTGTGAATAGCTGCACTCAAGTGATGAGCTGCTGTCTTCCTGCTTCCTTTCTTGAATTTGTCCCTGAACAATTCTGCCCTGCCACATGGCCATGTAACATATCCCTGAATAAAATCTTCCTGGGACATGGTTTGGAAAATTTGGCACCTTCCATTACAACATATTTTACTATGGCTGGGTGTTTATTTTAATGTAGTAGATTCTATTAGATAGATTCAATAGTGTTGGGTAACTATTAGTAGGAAACGGATTTGTTGCTGATTCTGGACTCACTCGCCATTGTGTTCTAGCACCGTTGCCTGGATCATAGGTTACAGTGATGGGGCCAAGCTGCATAAATTGTTGGAGGGAGGGAAAGCAATGAAAAAAAATCCATTGTAACCATTGATTAGAAGAACAGTAGAATGATGCAGAATTGTGCAAGATTATGTTACAATTTTGAATTTGTTAAACAAAGTTTTATTGAGATTCCATTAACGGCTTATTAGGTAAAGCCAAAGTAACTAAGCAAAACAGTTTTGATCTGTATTGAATTAATTAATTTCAGTTGTGGTTTGCTATAAGTGGCTTCACAGCCCAAAGCCAGGATGGGGAAGAATCTGCCAGGTTTCCTGCAGAATACGTTCATTTGGTGTTTGCTGCTGGACAAAGGCAGAATTCCACCCCCACAATAAAGTGTGGCCACTTGGACAAGGCAATGTCAGTTGTGTGGAACAGGCGTTCAGGAACTGACCAAGATGGAAATGAGAAGAATTCAAGAAAACACAAATACCTTCCAACACAGCCGAGAGTTCAAAGAGTCAATTTTCTGCATCACTGTAAAATGTGATTTTCAGTAATGCACCATCAAAATATTCAGTGTTGAGGTACAGTATTGATATAGAAAAGATGGTGTATTGGCTCAACATTGATCAGCTACTTTTATTTTTTCAACACAATTTATTGAAAAAAGCAAAATACTGAAGATGCTGGAAATCTGAAATAGAAACAGAAAATGCTGCTGTTCCGAAGAGGAATTATATTGGAATTGAAATGTTAACTCTTTCTCTCTCCACAGATGCTACCAGATGTGCTGAGTTTTCCAGCATTTTCTGTTTTTAGTTTTTAAAAAAAGTTTGTTGAATTTAAATACTTAAAGATGTTGCCAAATTTCTCTCACCTGGCCAAAGTTGAAGGAGATAATGCAATACTTCTATGTGCTTCTTGAAGTCCAATGCACTGGCCAACTCCTCTGAATCTGTAAAAACCCTGTGGCTATGGTTGGAAGTCTCCTGACGCTGACTTAGAAGCACTGGGCCAAAACATACTGCTAAGTTCTGGCATGTCATCTTATTTACCTCATGATATGAAGCTACAAGTTTCAGGTGATCCAGTAGCATCTTCAGTGTTGCCTAAGATACAAAGTGCATAGGATTAGCAATGTACAACTGAAAAAAAGCAGAAATTGCAACTAACAGAATGATGGCTTGAAGTTTTGGAAACAGCACAGTAAATGGGGGGTTAAACATAATGGCCTGGACACTTGGACTTGCTTGCTGGGGAAGTGGGGAGAGAGCTCTGGACTCCTGACTGGCAAGATCTAAGACAGTCCAACTATAATGAGATAAAAGTGACACGGTAGCCCATTATCGTAGAATCCCTATAGTGCAGGAGAAGGCCGTTCAGCACATCGAGTTTGCACCGACCCTCTGAAAGAGCTCCCTACCTAAGCCCACAGCCCCATCCTTTCCCTGTAATCCTGCCTAACCTAAACATCTTTGGACACCAAGGGACAAAACATAGCATGGCCAATCCACCTTGCCTGCACATCTTTGGACTGGAGGAGGAAACCGGAGCACCCGGAGAAAAGTCATGCAGACATGGGGAGAAAGTGTAAATTCCACACAGTCACCCAAGGCCGGAATTGAACCCAGGTCCCTGGCGCTGAGGCAGCAGTGCTAACCACTGTGAACACTTGATGGATGAAGATGAGCTTTTTCTGGCTTCATTCAGTTAATATCTTCTTTGTTGCAGGTGATTACTGTAGAACTCTTTCCCACGTGCAGCCTATAAAGGCATAGGCTATCAGAGGATAAATTAATCTTGGAGTGGAGGAGCTCATCGGACCCGAACGTCTGCTTCAGGCATGGGTAACGACAGCTTGTTTATCCTTACTCAAGTTTGGAACGTTTCACATTTCTACCCTTTTTTGGGTCCTTGAGCATCCACAGAGGTCCCGAAGAATGGGCACTATTTGATGTGCACCTGAGTCAATGGATTTACTTCATGCCATCAAATGTAAACTTTTAAAAACTATCTTGTGGATGTTTTTGGGTATCAGCAATTCATGAGGCAAAACCTATTTATTAACTGGATACATTTTCAGACAAAAATGATAAATTGGTCAATCCAGGTTGTTCTTAAAATCCAGCAAAATAGCTTCAAGCCTGTTAGTTGATGAAGTTATACATTAAACAAAATATTCCAATTATGTGGTCAGAGAACAAAATTGAGTAAATAAGGTTTCCAGAATCTCTGCTTTACTTTATTCATATGCACTTTAATAAATGGCATTAAATGTATAGAAAGGAACACAGCTGCATGACAGAAGTCGTCGGAAATAACCATTTAATGTCCCATAACAGGCTTCCTTTGTAAGGCTCCCAAATATATCATAGCGTTTAATATAAAAAGCCACTGTGAACTAAAATCCTCCATGGTTTTTGAAGCCAGCTTCTTAAAAGGGAGCCCACTGTATGTCCAAACACAGAAATCATTCTCAGAACTGGCACACTCTGACTACACTTATTTCAAACACTTCTAATTTTAGTGGACTGGACTGAACAAAAATAATGTGCAAATTTGCAATAAGCTTGTTTAATTCATTGTATAAAGCAGGCTGACTTGCAAATTCAAGCAGGAATGAAAGTTGCTTCCAGTATCTAAATACCAGCAAATCTTTCATCCCAGAAAGTCATCCCACTTAATTTTAGATTATTGCATGCATCCAAAGAATGCAAAAGGAACAAAAGCAGTGATAAGAATGTTTGAGCTGCGCCAGTGTAAAGCACATCAATAACGTGGCATGATGGCACTGCAAATATACTCCAGACCTCCTGGATTCAATCACAGCACAGCCCCAACAGCAAACTAAAAAGGTTCATACTTAAGAACTGCTACTCAGCATAAAAAATTCTCTGAACTCAAACCTTCTTCCTTTTAAGTTTTGAAATGGTGATCACTTTTACCCCAATAATCGACAAAACTTGCAAATGCTGAATATGCATTTAAGCTTTCAATTAATCCTCAGCCATTATTCATTTGGAAAATAATCAAACACATCGTAACCAAAAGACCATGAAGGATTTTTACAAATAAGTTACTAGTTGCACATTACTTCAGGACCTCAGTTAAATATTGTCAGGATTAGTCTACTATTTGCAATGGATAAGGAACATTTAAACCATGAGAGTAACTGAAACTGAACAAAACTCAATTAAAATTTTCACGTTAATTAAATGGTAAAACTGGTGACCGGGAAAGATGGCAAGCCTGGCAAGAAATCAGGATACCCGCCACATGGGTGGACAGAAGCACCCTTAATTGGCTGGAAAAACCAAACACTACCATTAATCCATAATTAGCCATAGTCCACGAGGGGCCAAAGGTAATTCTACTGCTTCACCACTCCTCCTACTGTCCAGTTTCTCCTGTTGTCTACCCATCCAGACCTTCTCCAACCTGACCTCTTCTTCTTGATGTTTCACCTTCTATGGTCACCAACATTAGTCTCTCACCCTTCCTTTTCCACCATTATACTTCTCGATTTCAACTAAAAGCCCATTAGATGATTTTTCTATGGACAAATTCATTGGTTCATCACTTTGCCCAGCTGATTTTCAGGACCCTTTGCCAAAGCCACATTTGAAAGCTGCAATCCTCTTCTCATAGCCAAACCACGCAATTCTCCATACGAGGGACTTTGCAAGTCACCTTTAAGTGCAGACAGATGTTGGATGCTTTCCATATTTCATTCAGATGGGAAGTTATCCAGCAGCCAATTACGAGCCGTTGCTTGATTTCACTGCTACTATCTTCGCTTGCGGTCACTTTCAATCCCAGAAATTTAAATTGATCCATGTTCGCAGACTGAATAGTCACACTGTGCTCAACAGAAATCATCAAGTTTATCTTGTTGTTACGGGATAGGTTATGAGTTGCAGGGCTTTAGATCAACTGAAGCTTATGGATGTAGAAGACACCTGGGTGGGTACTGGAGGTGGTGTCGTATGGATTAAATTTTAAGCAGGTACTTTGAGGGAGAGAGAGGTGGTAGGCAACTTTATTGAGATGCAAGTAATGGTCAGAAGCTCATTTTAAATTAACAGTCTGGCTCAATCTGAGACAATGACCAGCAGTAGTATGGAGAGATTATTGAAATTATTGCAGGGGTAGAAAATAATGGCTTCAGTCTTACCAGTGCTTAGCTTGAGGAAATTGTAACTCATACAGGGCTGCATGTCAGATCAGTCCGACAACAGACACATTAAAATAGTAAAGACAGATGGTGGCTTGGCAAAGCTGGACACTGTCAACAAGCATGTGGTAGCTGACTCTATGTCTTCAGTGAATGCCGCCAACGGGTAGCACACATATTGGGGGAGGGGCTAAGAAATTATCTTTCAGCAACTCCAGAGGGAGTGGTGAAGGGGTGAGGGTAGAAGCCAACTCAAGATACTCTGGTAAAGATTGGATAGTTGAGAGTGGAACAAAGGAAGAGCAGCCCCACTGAGTCAGACACCTGAGGAGAGGCATTGGAGGAGGATGGTGTGGTCAACCTATAAAAGAAAACAGCAAGGCCAACGAGGACAAGTTGGGATAGCATGTCCTCAGTCAATAGTAAGTGTTGTTTGTGATTCTATTTCACAGGGAATTCAATAATCATGCATAGACCTTCCAAGTTTTACAAAGCAAGGATTTATTCATCAAACTTACCATGTCTGCTTTATTACAATGGAAACAGAAGTGTAAATTAAGTGTAGGAGAATGTTTGAACATTTGATCTAGTCCCGAGAAGAGTTATTTGAGGAGGTGACAACTATGGCGGATGGGTTACACACAGTGAATGCGATGTACAGAGACTTTAGGGACTAAAAAAACAGGAGGCTACTGAGAAGATGAGGGTTGTGAAATTAGAGGGAAGTGGGTTGAATGAAAGAAGGGGGGTGGAATAAGAGTTGAAGGCAGATTCTCAGATTGGTAGTAAGTGTTGTCTTCAAGCACTGGCTGCATTGAATCACCAAATTTAGTTTGTAAACATCTTCCTATGATTTTCAAGCTATATTGCATACTTAGTAGAAACAATGTATTCTACTAAAATATCATTCAAGTGTTTACCCCACATGTTTATGTATTGATTGTAACAAAGCGAAGAAAAGTCATTCATGTAACTGCTTACCAAATAAAAAAAAAAATTAATCTTTCTCCAATGCATTGTAGTTTTCCTCAAATATTGAAATTATAAATTAGCCCTTTTATATTTGACTAATATTTTGAAGCTTAGGGATTGCATCACCTTTTCTGACTGAGAGTTGGCAAAAAATAATGGAAAAAGATTCATGTCTGAAAGTTATGCAAGACTAGAAGAATCATTAAATGGTTTCAAGGAGATGATATACTTCTGATTTCAAAAAAGGGTTAAAGGGATATGGGGAACAGGTAGGGAGATGGGTTTGAGACCGGGAAGTGAGCAGTGCTGATCGGAGCATGCTTGAAGGGCTGAATGCCTACTTCTGCTCCTAATTCCTACGTTCCTAAGAGTTAGGAATTTACAATAACTGGGCCCACATATCCCTTCTTGTTCTCCCAAAACAAATCAATTCTAAATAAGAGAAATTTGTTCAGACACAGGATATTCATGCTTACCTTCTCCACTTCAGGCAAACAGTCCAAGAGACCGACTGTGTATTCAGAATCACTTAAGTCATTCTCACATCCAGAAGAGGTGATCTTGAGGGGTTGCTTAATCATGGTATCTAAAACTGCTTCATATAGCTGCTTTGTTATCAAAGGAGATGGCAATTCCCTTAAATAATCCTTGAGAACCCCTGTATGTGTTGAAAAACAACAAATGAGGCCACCTGTCTTGTACATATATCTGTCATGAGTTAAGTATGCAGCAAAGCCCAAAGACATTTATAAATTAAACTTGGCGACTGAGGGGTATACAAAATGATAGCATGGGCAAATTTTATGTTGAATACTGGCCCATTTAAAAAAAAATAACAGCTAAAAAGAACTCCACATATACTTAATCACAAATTAGAAAATATCTTAATGCATCAAAAGTTAGAGACACCAATAAGTACAGAACCAGCCTGGCTAAAGAGAATATAAATTGCAAAAATATTCCAAACGTTCACCAGAGTGAAAGTGGGTCAAGGAAGAAATTACTAAAGCTGGTTATTGTATTCAACATCAGATACTTTTGAAATATCAAAATCAAGTCAGAACTTTGATCTTCTTTGAATCTATGACATGCATTTATATAGTGCCTGATATTCAAAGGCTTTTCAGAGGTGTAAGCAAATAACAATGGCCGCTGCTGAAAAAAAGAGTACATTTGGTCAAAGAGGCACATTTTAAGGAGGGTTTTAAAGAATGAGGAGGGGGAGGTGAAAATGCAGACCAGCTTAGGGAGGAAATTCCAGAGCCTGACTGACAATGGTGGAGCAAGGAAATAAGGTTAGAGGTTCAGATCAGGATTGAATAGGATTCATACAATCACTTGGGTGCATAAGGAGGCCATTTGACCCATCAAGTCACTATCGACTATTCGAAAGAGCACCCTATCTAGGCCCACACCCCATTCTATCCTCTAACGCTGTGCATTGACCAATGGCCAATCCACCTAACCTCTGCATCTTTGGATTGTGGGCATAAACCGGAGCACCCGGGAGGAAAGCCACACATATACGAGGAGAACGTGGAAACTCCACACAGACGGTCACCCAAGGCCAGAATTGAAGCGGTTCCCTGGCGCAGAGGCAACAGTACTAACAACTGTGCCAAGGATGAAAGAAAGAGAGTGGTCAGAGAAGGGATTAAAATGGGTACCAACAAAATAGAGTTTGTGCTGGGTGTAAAGGAGGATGACTTCAATTTTCCCAATGTTTAACTGTACCAAACAACAGTACCGTCACCAGGAAAGTAATTGACCATGCAAAATTATATATGGCAATTTTTACCTTAAGTATAACCTCTGTTATGTACAAGTTCCCAGATTTGGTCCTTGGTTGTGTTTAGTTGTCTAAACCAGGGCAGTGCTAGGTGCATCCTACAACCAGTTCTCCTAGGTTAGGTAGGAGAAATTGATTATGGTTCCACTTCTGCTCTCTAATACTTGCTGGACGTCGACATGGGGGCATCAGACAAGCCCACAATTGGGGCTAGATAGAGGCAATCAATGTGCCACAACTTATTGCAAATATTGCCACATAAATAGTTGCAGAAGAGAGACTGAACAAAAATTTACAAGAGAGAACTGCGATTTTTACAAATATGTTGAGGAAAGAAGCGATAATGGGAAAATGTGGACCGATTAAAGACAGATGCAGGAGATACAATATATAATAAAGAAATGACAAACTTGTTACATTAATCGGTTTTCAGTGGAGGAAGATGACAAAGTATCAGTGGTACAAGGAGACCTAATGGCTAGTCAAGGTGAAGAACTGGTTGAATACAAGAAAAACAATGTTGAGAAAATATTGTGATTTTAAAAATAGATAATATCAATGATACGATAGTCCCCACCATAGACTTGAAGAAATAGATGGGAAAACCTCATATTTATTCCAATTCAGGAACTGTGCCACTGAACTGAAAATTGGCAAATGCCATTTTTGTTAAGACATGTAGAAGATACAGATGTTAGTTTAATATCAATTATCAGGAATTCATAGAATCCCAATCGTGCAAGAGGCCATTCAGCCCGTCGTGTCGGCACCAGCCCTTGGTAAGATCACCCTACCTAGGCCAACACCCACACCCCATCCCCTAATCCAGTCTAATCTTTTGGACACCAAGGAGCAATTTAGCATAGTCAATCCACCGAATCTGCACATCTTTGGAGTCCTCTGAGCACCCGGAGGAAACCCACGCATACAGAGGGAGAAAATACAAACTACACAGTCACCTGAAGCTGGATTTGAACCTGGGTCCTTGGTGCTGTGAGGCAGCAGTGTTAACCAAAAATAATGGAATCCATCAGGAACAGGCAGACTGAGCACTTAAAGTACAAACTGATCAGAATCAGCATGAAGCTGAAGGATAGGCCATTTCTCACTGATCTTTGGAGGAGATGATTTGCATGTTGTTCATGGGAGCATCTATAAATGTGGTCTTATGTGGACTCCAGAATGCACAGACAAGTTGTTGGACAGGAGATTAGTAGCAAAAATTAAAAAGCATGAAGTGGAAGTAAACATTCAGACAAGAGCTAGCAATTGGCTGGGTGGCAGAAGAGAAGGGGTAAAGTGAATGTCCTCTTGTTTGGCAGGATGTGACAAGAAATATTTCCCAGGAATCCGTACTCATATAATATGGTGAAGGAATAGAGTTATAGAACATAGAACAGTACAGCACAGAACAGGCCCTTCGGCCCTCCATGTTGTGCCGAGCCATGATCACCCTACTCAAACCCACATATCCACCCTATACCCGTAACCCAACAAGCCCCCCCTTAACCTTACTTTTATTAGGACACTACGGGCAATTTAGCATGGCCAATCCACCTAACCCGCACATCTTTGGACTGTGGGAGGAAACCGGAGCACCCGGAGGAAACCCACGCACACAGGGGGAGGACGTGCAGACTCCACACAGACAGTGACCCAGCCGGGAATCGAACCTGGGACCCTGGATCTGTGAAGCATTTATGCTAACCACCATGCTACCCTGCTGCCCCTCTTCCAAGGACTTTTCACAGTAACTTCATTGAAGCCTACTTGTGACAATAAGCTATTATTATTATTAGTTTACAGATGACACCAAATTAAGAGTGTGTGGGTGGAAGCAGCAAATTCTAATTTAGCATATTAGGTGTGTAGAAAAAAACTATGGTGGGTGGTGTTCAATTGCTGTTGGGATGGTTGAGCTCAGTGGGCTAGGCAGCTGGTTTGTAATGCAGAACAAGGCTAGCAGCACAGGTTCAATTCCCGTACCAGCTGAGAATTCCGAATTCCTGTTCTGTGTACCCGAACAGGCGCTGCAGTGTGGTGACAGTAACTTCATTGCAGTAATGTAAGCCTACTTGTGACAATAAAGATTATTTACATTTACATGTGGAGAAGTACAAGCTCATCCTCTTGAACCAAGATAGACAAATCAAATTAATTTCTAAATAGCTAGAGACTAGCAACTGGATCCAGATAAGAACATAAGAACATAAGAACTAGGGGCAGGAGTAGGCCATCTGGCCCCTCGAGCCTGCTCCGCCATTCAATTAGATCATGGCTGATCTTTTGTGGACTCAGCTCCACTTTCCGGCCCGAACACCATAACCCTTAATCCCTTTATTCTTCAAAAAACTATCTATCTTTACCTTAAAAACATGTAATGAAGGAGCCTCAACTGCTTCACTGGGCAAGGAATTCCATAGATTCACAACCCTTTGGGTGAAGAAGTTCCTCCTAAACTCAGTTCTAAATCTACTTCCCCTTATTTTGAGGCTATGCCCCCTAGTTCTGCTGTCACCCGCCAGTGGAAACAACCTGCCCGCATCTATCCTATCTATTCCCTTCATAATTTTAAATGTTTCTATAAGATCCCCCCTCATCCTTCTAAATTCCAACGAGTACAGTCCCAGTCTACTCAACCTCTCCTCATAATCCAACCCCTTCAGCTCTGGGATTAACCTAGTGAATCTCCTCTGCACACCCTCCAGTGCCAGTACGTCCTTTCTCAAGTAAGGAGACCAAAACTGAACACAATACTCCAGGTGTGGCCGCACTAACACCTTATACAATTGCAACATAACCTCCCTAGTCTTAAATTCCATCCCTCTAGCAATGAAGGACAAAATTCCATTTGCCTTCTTAATCACCTGTTGCACTTGTAAACCAACCTTCTGTGACTCATGCACTAGCACACTAGCAGGTTACAAAGGTATCACAGGTGCAAAAAGTAATCAAAAAGGCTAAGGGAGAATTGACCTGTATCTCAGAAGGTGGAAGTGATGCCTCAGTTGTGTGGAGCCTTGGTCTCACCTCATCTGGAGTCCTGGGTTTAGTTTTATTACATTGGTCTGGAGGGAACTAATGGTGATCTGACAAACTTGATTGAGTTATTTGATGAAATAAAAGAGAGAGTTGTTGAAAGCAGTGCAGTTCAATTGTATATGGACTTTTAAAGGTGCTTGATACAGTGCCACAATGAACTTATTAGCACACTTGAAGCCCATAGGATTAAACAGGCTGTGGCAGCTGGGTAAAAAATTGGTTTAAGAGATGGATGTCTATACAGTGGCATCAATGGTTCTGTATTAGCACCACTGCTTTCTGATACATATTAGATACTTGGACATAGGGGCATAAGTTCCCAGGATGGAGATCGCCCAAAACTTGGAAAGTAATAAACAGGGAAGAGGATAGCAGCAGAATTCTAAAGGGCTTAGAATTGTGGAATTAGCAAACTCATGGCAGATTAAATTTAATGCAGAGCAGTATAACCGATTCTTCCTCCTTCATGCTTCAAAATGAACAAAGAGACCTAATGTGCACAAAATGGTGTAATTTTGAGGATAAAGGGATAGAGACCACATATCATTGAAGGTGGCTGGACAATTTGATAAGATTGTTGAAAAAGCATACACATAAAAAAGACAGTACAAAAGCAAGGAAATTGCACCAAATATAAATCACTGCTTAGACTGCAACAAGAATATGCTCTCCAGGGGCAGCACGGTGGCGCAGTGGGTTAGCACTGCGGCCTCACGGCGCTGAGGTCCCAGGTTCGATCCCGGCTCTGGGTCACTGTCCGTGTGGAGTTTGCATGGGTTTCGCCCCCACAACCCAAAAATGTGCAAGCTAGGTGGATTGGCCACTCTAAATTGCCCCTTAATTGGAAAAATGATTGGGTACACTAAATTTAAAAAAAAGAATATGCTCTCCAAATTCCAAGCACTGTGCATTAGTAAAGACGTTAAGGCCTTTGATAGAGGTGATTTACTGGAATAGTATCAATGATAAGAGGAAGAAAGTTAAGCGAGATTTAATAGAGATGTCAAAATTATGAGCACTCAGCTTCAATTTCACTAGCGTCTCATACATTTGCAAATGGAAGTTTTAAATCAAACCTTTAAACAGTGACACACACACAGCTGTTGTTTGAGTGCTATGGAGTATACTGTGCCGAGAACCAATATCCTTGGGTTACTATAAAAAGGGCAGTAAATTCAAGTAATTGCAACTGGAAGAAGCACTATAAATAATACTAAAATTCAGAACATTAAAAATCAGATAGAAACCAAAAGATTCATTGGTAAGCAGGTTAAAAAGAGTTCTGTAATTTTACCAAAGTAATTTTATTTCTGTATTAATGGCACATTAACAATACAATCAATTTTCTCCTAATTTAATTAGGAAACATGTTTCTGGTTCCAAGTGAAAATCCAGTGATATCAACTTGGGAAAAAGCTGACGAGCAAAACTTATCTGCAAGCTCAGTCAAGGTGCTTTTAGCAAATTTTAAAAAAGTTAACCCACATGCTGTGTGAAACCAGCAGAAGGATGCAAAGACCAGAGTGTTAATCTTTCAGTTCAAAATAGTAACTTATGCAATTATGATGTAATAAGCATTTATTATGGCATAAATTATGTTTATTTCATAAATACTATGCAGAGAGTTTGTTGTTTGGCCATTCTGTGCTAATGCATTTGATGTCAAAACATTTTTCTTCAATTTCAATAGAGTATAAAATAGATAGATTGTAAATCTCTATAGCTGCAGCAGCAGTTTACCATCTTTGGGCTGTAGCAATAAGGCTGCCCCAAACAGTCATTTATTCTGATTATCTGACCCCTCCTTCAGCTAAATGCTCCATTATTTGACCCATCAATAAAATGGACCCAGAAAAAAGAATTCTGATACATTTGAACTCAGGGAAACTCTTAAAATCTGTCTGGCATCCCTGGCCAAAGTGGCTGCTGTGCTGACCCTTTCCTACCCATTGTTTGTGAATGACGTTTATCATTACACAGTTATCCAGATCCTTCACGTACAATGCTATCACGTACATATCTTAGAACCTAAATAGCAACTTCTGTACAAACAACTGAAATTAACTATTTCTGTTCTTATATAATCAACCAACCACACTTTGTTACTCATCCAAAGTCAAGAGTTGGCCAGATCTCAATGCGTGTTATTAGCAAACAAATATGTAGAAGAATGGGAAGACTGATGGGCACAAAATCAAGCCAAATCCTAAAACACATTATAATCTGTACAAAGTTTTATACACAAACACCAACAGGCCTGTATCGCATAGCTGGACTGGTACTCATGCAGAAAAATGGAGGCAGGTTTAAAGTCTGATACGTTTCGTTGCACATCCAGCACCTTCCCACAATCTGCAACAAATAATTACCAGACACATTCCTGCTGGCATTTATTTTGGAACAAAGTGAGACTCAATTGCAAACTTTGATTTTTTGCACTGCTTCCAAAACAATAAAAATATTTCAGATTTAAACTTCACGGCTGCATTTACTCGTTAGTGGATCAGAACTTCCAAGGAGTTGCAATCGCACTCATAAGAACATAAGAACATAAGAACTAGGAGCAGGAGTAGGCCATCTGGCCCCTCGAGCCTGCTCCGCCATTCAATTAGATCATGGCTGATCTTTTGTGGACTCAGCTCCACTTTCCGGCCCGAACACCATAACCCTTAATCCCTTTATTCTTCAAAAAACTATCTATCTTTACCTTAAAAACATGTAATGAAGGAGCCTCAACTGCTTCACTGGGCAAGGAATTCCATAGATTCTCAACCCTTTGGGTGAAGAAGTTCCTCCTAAACTCAGTCCTAAATCTACTTCCCCTTATTTTGAGGCTATGCCCCCTAGTTCTGCTGTCACCCGCCAGTGGAAACAACCTGCCCGCATCTATCCTATCTATTCCCTTCATAATTTTAAATGTTTCTATAAGATCCCCCCTCATCCTTCTAAATTCCAACGAGTACAGTCCCAGTCTACTCAACCTCGCCTCATAATCCAACCCCTTCAGCTCTGGGATTAACCTAGTGAATCTCCTCTGCACACCCTCCAGTGCCAGTACGTCCTTTCTCAAGTAAGGAGACCAAAACTGAACACAATACTCCAGGTGTGGCCGCACTAACACCTTATACAGTTGCAACATAACCTCCCTAGTCTTAAACTCCATCCCTCTAGCAATGAAGGACAAAATTCCATTTGCCTTCTTAATCACCTGTTGCACTTGTAAACCAACCTTCTGTGACTCATGCACTAGCACACCCAAGTCTCTCTGAACAGCGGCATGCTTTAATATTTTATCGTTTAAATAATAATCCCGTTTGCTGTTATTCCTACCAAAATGGATAACCTCACATTTGTCAACATTGTATTCCATCTGCCAGACCCGAGCCCATTCACTTAACCTATCCAAATCCCTCTGCAGACTTCCAGTATCCTCTGCACTTTTCGCTTTACCACTCATCTTAGTGTCATCTGCAAACTTGGACACATTGCCCTTGCGCGGGAGCTGGACATTTCCCGCCTCACCTTCTGACTTGGGCCTGATAGGAAGTGTGCAGTGTACAGGCTCCTGGTATTATTCAGCGCAGGTCAGCAGCGTCAGGGGAAGTGAAGCCATACCCACCAGTAGGCATAAAGCAGGGAAATTTAAAGGTCTCAGTCATGGAGAAAGTGAGTGTGTATGGCAGTACTTCCCAAATCTTTTCTTGCTGTGAGCCCAGATGAACATTTAGGGATATGAGAGTTGTGGGAGGGGGGGATTTAACAAATTTCACGCAGCCATCTTTTGCAGCAATAATAAGGCCATAAAGATTTGTCCACAATGCCACACCCATGATTAGATGAAAATGCGTAAGAGATGTGACACCAAGGGGAAGGGATGCGTTCCCCAGGAGTTGTCATTCTAACTTGTCCTCAGTAACTATTCTGCTAAGCGAGTCAGAACCATCCAATGTTTCTGATTTAAATTCAACTTTTGAATGGTTCCAGAGCAGGGTTGCCCATTGTGAGTTTGAACTTCCCAGGCATTTTCCATGCAGTCCTTGCGTAGGGTCAGAGCATCTTCTGGGGAGCCTCAGAGGCATGTCCCCGGCGAACATTTTGGCCAACAAGTCAAATGTACAAAATTTGTTGTAGCTAGGCTTTTGCCATTCAACGTATCAAGTTATTTATATTCTCTCCACATATTTGTGCAATTTGTCTAATGAAAACATCAGCTTCAGAAAGATTTTATTTTAATTGCCAGTGGTGGATAATCAAAGCAAACTAACAAGATAAAAACATACTGCATAAGCTTCAACAGAGATGTAGAAAAAGTAAATGTGGGTCGCTTGGAGGCAAAGACAGGAGAAATTATAATGGGGACTAAGGAAGTGACAGACGCTTTAACAAATACTTTGTATCTGTCTTCATGGGAGAAGACACAAAACAAATTCCAGAAATACTGGAGAAACAAGGGTTGAGTGAGAATAAGATGTAAAGAAAACAGCATTAGCAAAGTAAAGCAATACTTGCCTTGGAGAAATGTATGGAACTAAAAGCTAACAAATCCCTCAGACCTGATGGATCACGTCCCAGGGTTTTAAAACGGTAGCTACAAAGATAGTGGATGCATCGATTTTGATCTTCCAGAATTCCCGAGAATCCAGAACGGTACCAATGGATTGGAAAATAATAAATCCCATAACTTAAGAAAGGAAGGGGTTGGAGGAAGCAGCTATAAAGGGGCGATGATGACTATGTCACTGGACTAGCAATCTAGAGACCCAAGTAAATGCCCTTGGGACATTAATTCAAACCCAGCCACAGCAGCTGGTGGAAGTTGAATCCAAATAAATCTGGAACTGAAACCTAGTCTCATTATTGTTGACCATGAAACTATCATTGGTTGTCTGTACAAAGTTTTATGCACAAACACCAACCAGGTCTGTATCGCATAACTTGACTGGTACTCATGCAGAAAAATGGAGGTAAACATCTGGTTTACTAACGTCTTTACCCTCGAAGAGATATACTTGCCTTAGAGGGAGTGCAACAAAAGGTTCACTGGATTGATTCCTGAAATGAGGGAATCTTTGATCTGATCGCACAGAAATACAAAGTTCTTCAGCATCTTGACAGAGTAGATGCAGGGAGGATGTTTCTATTGACTGTAGAATCTGTAGCAGGGGGTCACTGTCCCAGAATAAAGATCCAGTCTATTTAATCTTTCTTCGTAGGGCAATTCCTCCATCTCTGGAATTATTCTGGTCAACTTTTGTTGCACTGATCCTTGTGGTACCCTACTAGTCACTGCCTGCCTGTCTGTTAACCAGTTCTCAATTCACGCCAACGTATTGTACCACCCCCTCATCCCATTACTAATATCTTGTGTGGGACCTGATCAAAAGAATTCTGAAAATTTTAATAGATTACCTTCAATTGTCCCTCCTTATCTACTGGTTCCATCTGCAAAAAAACTCCAATAGGTTTGTTAAATATGATTTCCCTTTCCCAAATTAATGTTGGCTCTGTCCAATCCTAGCACTATTTTCTAAGTGTCCTGTTGTCACACTCTTGATTATAGGTTCTAGCATTTTCCCTACTACTCCTATTAGGCCAAGAGGCCTGTAGCCCTGTTTCTCACTCTCTTCTTTCTTAAATAGTGGGGTTAAATTTTAAGGCAGAGATCGAGTAGATTTTGGATACTAAGGAAATCGAGGGATATGACAATGGCGAAGAAACGTGGTGTTAAGATAGATGACCAGCCATGATCTTGAATGGCGCGGCGCACTCAAAAGATCAAAAGTCCAACTCCTTCCCCTGTTTCTTGCCTTCTTATGGTGAATGAATAATTAGTGGTGGACGAACAATTAGTCACTGAAAATTCTATTTCCAAGTTACCGTATCTGGAATAAACATTTAAAAATTAAAACGCTGTCACTAAAGTCAAATGCCTAGATTCAGTCTAATAAGTTAATACTGAAGTCGAAGAGCCATAGTCTCACTCCACTAGTTAAATTAGCCCCGTGAAAAACAGCTGTTTTTTTGTTCCACTAAAACCTTTAATGCCCCAATTGCCAGCTCACTGCAGCACTTTACCCTGAATCTGTACTGAACAAATTTAGACAGCAAACCAAACCCAGAATCCACTTCATTGGTTTCTCATTTTTCTTACTCACTGAACTGTTAAGCATACATGCTTAACTTTGACATGCAAATTTACACGAATGAATGCAGAGACGACGCAAGAACATTGCTGCCGGCATGTTCCCAAAATCAACACAGGAAAGCAAACTGCAGGCAGCCAGTGCACTTCATTATAAGTAAGCCCATATCAGCCCAGTTGTTTTCTGGGTCAAGATTTGCTGCATTAATGCCCATTCCTGGGCTATTGTAAATCTGTCAAAACAGCAACTATCAGCTTTCCACATCGCTAATACTCAAAACAGTTCATTATTTCATAACATAGCCTTCGCTGCATAGTTAAAAATGGCAACATTCTTCTCAAGCTCAATCATTTTGATGATATACATTATCGAATTGAGCTGACAAAATATCACAAAAACACTCGGACACAATAGGCACATTTTAAAATGTTTTTTCATTTAATTAGATCATAGTTGTGCCAGCTTAAATTATGGTTGATGGAGCAGATTTTTAAAAGTTGACTTAAATATTAGTCTACTGGGAAAGCAGATTTCGGCATCTAGAAAATTTTGTCTCAATTTTAAGTGACCTGAAAGTTAGCAGATGTCAAGGCATATAAACTCTTATTTCTAAAACTTAAATACGGTGACATTATTCAGATAGTAAACAAAGCAGAGCCAAACATGAACATATTAAGCTACCAATTCAGAAGTCAAATTACAATATAAACTTACCAAATACTGGTTAAAACCAAAGATCTAGAAAGCTTAAAGCTCAAACCTAGCCACTGTTATCTACTTCAGTGTCGTTGGACCAAAACTTTACACATACTGAAGTGAACAGGCAAAATATTGCAGTTTGGCAACCACTAAAGCACATAACCCTACCTTACAAGAGCATGGAGCCTGATTTCCTGGTAGACATATTTAATAATGTATTTCTTTTCAAACCTCTTCTAATCATGCTTTGAAGGTATCTAAGCTACCACACACAAATACCTTTAAGTTGCTTCATCAATCAATTACCCTTAATCAAATTAATGCTTCCTTGAATTGCATCTGAATCTACCTCTATTCATCTTAAATTCATGTGTTTTCGTCATGTTGTCTCATGTCAGCAAAAATAGCCATTGATCATTTATATCCAAGTCTTAACATTTTTATATATTTAATAGTAGTTAACCCATCCCCCAGAGAGCACTCGAGTAGCCTGCTGTTGCCAGGTGCGTTACTTAGTTGGATTTTTGTCAAGTATTCAGTCATCAGTTTAACAATAACTAATTCAATCCTTTGAAATGTTACTGTACCTTCTCTTACAGATTACTTTTGAATTCCGAAGGATGATCCCATTTTGCCTTATGGTTATTTCCGCATGTTTAGTCATCTTGCTCATACCATTAACTCCACTTGAACATACAAAGAGCAGGAATAGGCAATTCAGCCCCTTGAGCTTGCTCTGCCATTTAATAAGATCAGGGGCTGATCCGAGTGTAACTTCAAATCTGTATCCCTCTTCTCTCCTTCTCCCTCCCCCCCTCGATAGTCACCACCCCTTGTTAATCAAGAATCTATCCACCTCTGCCTTAATAAGTATTACCGCCTACTCAGAAAGAGAATTCTCAACACTTTGGGGAAAAAACGTCACCGCCTCTCCATTTTAAATGGACGACCCTCGCTTTCTGTAGTAACCGTGGGTATATCCTGTCTGGCCCAAGGAACTTAGCTATCCTGATAGGCACATCCTCCTTAATAGGGGCTGGTTTAGCACAGGGCTAAATCGCTGGCTTTGAAAGCAGACCAAGGCTGGCCAGCAGCACGGTTCAATTCCTGTACCAGCCTCCCCGAACAGGCGCCGGAATGTGGCGACTAGGGACTTTTCACAGTAACTTAATTTGAAGCCTACTTGTGACAATAAGCGATTTTCATTTTTCATTTCATATCAGCCTGCTCGAGCCTATTAACCTGGTTCACACTATTCTCACGAGCAACAAGGTGCCTCTCTCTAGTGAATACTGAAGCAAAATATTCATTTGGGGCCTCCCCTACCTCCTCAGACTCAAGTTCCCTCCACTATTCCTGATCGGCCCTATACTCACTCTGATCATCCTCTTATTTCTCACGCAAGTGTAGAACGTCTTGGTGTTTTGCCTAATTCTTTCTGCCAGGATCTTTTCATGCCCTCTTCTAGCTCTCCTAAGTCCATTTTTGAGTTCCTTTCTGGCTACCTTGTAACCTTCACAGAGCCGTGCCAGATCCTTTCTTCCTCAACCTTGCATTTGCTTCCTTCTTCCTCTTGACTAAAAGCTCCACGTCTCTTGTCATCCAAGGCTCCTTCACCTTACCATTCCTTCCTTGTCTCAGTGGGACAAAACTATCCAGCACTCGCAGCAAGTGCTCCTTAAACAACCCCCACATTACTGTAGTGCATTTCCCCGAGAATATCTGTTCCCAATTTAATCTCCTCAGCTCCTATCTCATTGCAGTATAATTTCCCCTCCCATACTGTCTGTTCCTATGCTTCTCCATGACTATGGTAAAGGTTAAGGAGTTGCGGTCACTGTCACCAAAATACTCTCCCACTGAGACATCTGACACCTGGCTGGTTCGTTGCCATGTACCAAGTCCAATATGGCCTCCTTCCTAGTCGGCCTATCTACATATCGAGTCAAGAATCCTTCCTGGACACACCGGACAAAATCTGTTCCATCGAACCCATTTTTACTAAGGAGGTTCCAGTCATTAGGGAAGTTGAAGTCACCCATGACAACAACTCTGTTGCATCTGCACCTTTCCAAGATCTGCCATCCAATCTGTTCCTCCATCTCTCTGCTGCTATTGGGGAGTCTATAGAAAACTCCCAATAAAGTGACTGCTCCTTTCTTGTTTCTGACTTCCACCCATACTGACTCAGTAGGCAAACCCTCCTCGACTAACTCCTTTTCTGCAGCTGTGATGCACTCCCTCATTAACAGTACCACTCCCACTCCTTTTTTACCTCCCTCTCTAATCTTCTTAAAACACCTAAACCCTGGAGCATCTAACAACCATTCCTGCCCCTGTGAAATCCATGTCTCCGTAATGGCCACAACATCGTAGTTCCAAGTACTGATCCATGCTCTAGGTTCATCTCCCTTATTCCTGACACTCCTGGCATTGTAACAGACACACTTTACCCAATCCCACTGAGTGCAACCATTTTCTTTAAATTTAGAGTACCCAATTATTCTTTTTCCAATTAAGGGGCAATTTCACATGGCCAATCCACCTACCGACACATCTTTTGAGTTGTGGGGGCAAAACCCACGGGGAGAATATGCAAACTCCACACAGACCATGACCCGGGCCAGGATCGAACCCGGGTCCTCAGTGCTGTAGGCAGCAGTGCTAGCCACTGCGCCACCGTGCCTCCCACTAATGTGCAACCATAACTTGTTAATCCATTAATGGTAAATCAAAACCAACCCAAATGCATCCTATGTCTTTGAAAACAGAAGTGACAATGCATAATTTTAAACAGTATATCGACACTTTGTGTGTCTAATGTATGAAGACATGGGCCGAGATTCTCCCCTACCCGGCAGGGCGGGGGGTCCCGGCGTAGCGGCAACCACTCGGGCGTCGGGCCTCCCCAAAGGTGCGGAATTCTCCGCACCTTTGGGGGCTAGGCCCGTGCCGGAGTGGTTGGCGCCACACCGACTGGCGGCAAAACTGGCGCCAACGGCCTTTGATGCCCGTCGGCCGGAATCGGGGCTGGCCGAAAGGCCTTCGCCGGTTCGCGCATGCGCGGTAGGGGGTTCTCTTCCGCCTCTGCCATGGTGGAGGCCGTGGCAGCGGCAGAAGAAAAAGAGTGCCCCGATCACGGGCCTGGCCACCGTGTGAGTAACCCCGGGGTCCCATCGCCCCACGCCCCCCCCCCCCCCCCCCCCGGACCCCGCTCGCGTCACCAGAGGTGGTTGAAACCACGGCGGCGGGATTGGCCTCTCAGCGGTGGGACTTCGGCCCATCGCGGGCCGGAGAATCGCCGCAGGGGGCTCGCGATCGTCGCGCGCGATTCCCACCCCCGCCAATTCCCGGGTGGCGGAGAATTCCGGCCACGGCGGGGGCGGGATTTTCACTGGCCCCGGGCGATTCTCTGACCCTGCAGGGGGTCGGAGAATTTCGCCCATGGTCTTTCTCCTCCCCCAGATCCACATGTTTTCACCAATCTTTTCCAAATCTAGATTTCACCAAATGTCAAGATTGCATTCCTTTATAGCTTACTAAACATGATTTATATAGCATTGTTTAACATATGTTTGTTGAAGTATGTATGCATGCCAACACATTAATCTAGAAAAGCTTACACATTTGACAAGGTGCTGCACAAAAGGCTGCTGGATAAGATAAAGGTGCACGGGTATTATGGGTAATGTATCAGCATGGATAGTGGATTGGTTAACTAACAGAAAGCAAAGAGTGGGGATAAATGGGTGTTTTTCTAGTTGGCGATCAGTGGGTAGTGGTGTGCCTCAGGGATCAGTGTTAGGACCGCAATTGTTTACAATTTACAGAGATGATTTGGAGTTGGGGGACCAATTGTAATGTGTCAAAGTTCACAGATGAGTGGTAGAGCAAAGTGTGCAGCGGCCACTGAAAGTCTGCAGAGGGATATAGATAGTTTAAGTTTGGGGGCCTCACGGTAGCATGGTGGTTAGCATCAATGCTTCACAGCTCCAGGGTCCCAGGTTCGATTCCCGGCTGGGTCACTGTCTGTGTGGAGTCTGCACGTCCTCCCCGTGTGTGCGTGGGTTTCCTCCGGGTGCTCCGGTTTCCTCCCACAGTCCAAAGATGTGCGGGTTAGGTGGATTGGCCACGCTAAATTGCCCGTAGTGTAAGGTTAATGGGGGGATTGTTGGGTTACGGGTGTACGGGTTACGTGGGGTGATCATTGTTCGGCACAACATCGAGGGCCGAAGGGCCTGTTCTGTGCTGTACTGTTCTATGTTCTAAGTGAGTAGGCAAGGGTCTGGCCGATGGAGTACAATGCTGGTAAATGTGAGCTCATCCATTTTGGTAGGAATAACAGCAAAATGGACTATTATTTGAATGGTAAAAAATTTCAGCATGCTGCTGTGCAGAGGGATCTGGGTGTCCTTGTGCATGAATCGCAAAACATTGGTTTGCGGGTGCAACAGGTAATTAAGGAGGCAAATGAAATTTTGTCCTTCATTGCTGGAGGGATGGAGTTTAAAAACAGGGAGGTTATGTTGCAGCTGTATAGGGTGCCAGTGAGGCCACACCTTGAATGCTGTGTACAGTCTTGGTCTCGTTACTTGAGAAAGTATGTACTGGCACTGGAGGGAGTGCAAAGGAGATTCACTAGATTGATTCCAGAGCTTACGAGTCAAGATCGAGTAGAGTGGGACGATATTCATTGGAATTTAGAAGAATGATGGGGGGAGGGGAATCTGTACAAACATAAAATTATGAAGGGAATAGATAAGATAGAAGCAGGGAGATTGTTTCTACTGATGGGTAAAACTAGAACTAGGGAGCATAGCCTCAAAATAAGGGGGAGCAGATTTATGACGGAGTTGAGGAGGAACTTATTCACCCAAAGGGTTGTGAATCTGGGGAATTTCCAGCACAGTGAAGCAGTTGAGGCTATCTCATTGAATGTTTTTAAGATAAAGATAGATAGATATTTGTGAGCGGGCGGGCAAGTGGAGCTGAGTCCACAAAAAGATCCGCGATTATGTTATTGAATGGCAGAGCAGGCTCGAGGGGCCAGATGGCCTCCCCCAGCTCCTATTTCTTATGTTCTTATGTAACACCTTCAACAAAGCAGATACAATTCAAAATGAAGTTGACGATTCAAAGAACAATGTAACTCAACTCAAGACCATAACCAAGATCACAGCTGAAAGAATAAAGGCAAAGTTAAAATAATTACGCTGGATTTTCATGAGTTTTAATTAGTACTTACAGCTCACATTCCATAATCCTATTTTTCTGTGGAAACAGTAATGGCATGATCTCGTGTATGATACACAAAACGTAATTTCAATCAAAGTATTATGGAGCATGCACATTTCATTTCAGTTGAAGTTATATTCTTTTTCGATTTGAGGAAAGACTTGAGCACATAAAATCAAAGTTTTGCAGTGATGGGTTTAGTTATTTTTGAAAGGACTTAATGGGCCTCCACTGTACCCTATTGACCCTATAAAGTGAGTGCTATTAGTGGAAAACTATATTTTCTATGGGAGTTTCTGCACATGCCCACACCTCCACAAATCCATTATGAAATTTACTTTTTCTGCACAATTTTCCAAGGTTTTGAAACAATTTGATATTCTGCTCTAAACATTTACATGAGTATGTAATAATCCTTTATTGTTGGTTAAGAAGCACAAAACCACCTTCTTAAAAAGTAGCACTTGGTTGAAATAAAACACCACTACACAAAAATCAAGCTCAGAATGGCAAGTTTTAAACCACCAACACAAATAAAATTCACTTTGCACGATACTACAGGTATACAAGTCACTTCATCTGTTGCCCAGTTCCTTTTTAAAAAGCCTTTGCTGACAAGAGTCCACCTCTTGTACCAAAATCACTAAGACATTTCATACCAATGAATAAATTGTTACATAATCTGGGCTTGCAATCTTTACAATACGAAAAAGAGATAGCTAATGAGGCCAACTCAAATGAAAAATCACAGGCCACTCTACAGTGCAGGGCTGGAACCTAGGTGCAACTCTATTAAACTATCTGGGATACATATCCCTTTCAACAATTACTTTACTGATTTTCTTTCACCATTTACTGTTTCGTTACAATTATGAAGCAGTAAAGAGCTAAAAATACCATATTTTCACAAGGATAATGTCTATATTGCTCTTCAAGAAAACCACTTCTCCCAAGATATGGTCAACTAATAACTATGCATGTGCTGTGACTGCTAACCTTCTACTGCAACCAACCTACCCCAGGTCAGAGAAACTGTAGTAAACCCCTGCATGCTTAATTGGCCATTCATGTGCAATACTGATGCCACCCCATTCAGAGAATCAATCTCCTCTTGATAACCAACGGGATTAATGGTTCTCCTGATGGGCAATGGTACTTGTCAATCCGTTGTTCCTCCCAAGTGCCATTTCACCTACTTCAGAATGAGAGTGGAAGCCATCTGTAATTCATTCCCTGATCAACGGCATAATTCACTTATCTGTTGCCATAATAATGGTGCACGTTCCAGCCTTTTTCACCTGTCAACGGTGATGTTGGTAACCCCAGTGCTTGTGCCCAGTCCTTTAGCATTGGTTGGGTGAAAGAAAAAGCTTTTTCCACACTTGTTCAATATTTTCTCAGAACTAGAACTCAATGTTAGAGCTGTTTATTTCCATTAACACCCCCCAAGGTATCTTTCCAGCCTACATGAAAACGATAATTTATGTGGAATTGTGGACAGCTTTGTACTGGGTTTATCTGGTAGAAATTTAATTTTGAAACTGATCAAAAACTTTAGGCATACAACCATTATGCAGTGAACTTAAATCACAAGATTGAAAGGGCAATACTTTAACCCATTATAAACCAGCTTGTTGGTGATATTTTATTTAATATATCACCAATGTCTCCATATTTAAGATAAATTGTTTGTTGCAGGTTAGGTTTACACTGACTAGAAAAACAGGACAATTCATGACTTCAATTGTCCTTCACATGTTTTATTTAAATGGGCACAAGCACAATATGTGAATAATAAATAAAGGTGTAATATCTCAAAATTTGCAGATGATACCAAGTTAGGTGGGAGGGTGAATTGTGACTAGGATGCAGGGATCCTACAGCATGATCTGGACAGGTGGGGTGAGTGGACAAATCAGTGGCAGATGCAATATAATTTGGATACGTGTGAGGTTATTCACTTTGGAAACAAAAACAGGAAGGCAGATTACTACCTGAATGGTTGTAAATTGGGAGAGGTTAGTGTGCAGCGGGACCTGGGTGTCCTTGTGTATCAGTCGCTGAAGATAAGCATGCAGGTGCAGCAAGCAGTAAAGAAGGCTAATGGTATATTGGCCTTCATTGCGAGAGGTGTCGAATATAGAAGCAGGGATGTGTTGCTGCAGTTGTACAGGGCCTTGGTAAGGCCACACCTGGAATATTGTGTATATTTTTGAACTCCTTCTATGAGGATGTTCTTGCTCTCAAGGGAGTGCAGTGAAGGTTTACCATTCTGATTCCAGGGATGGCGGGACTGTCATATGAGGAAAGATTGACTAGGTTGGGATTGTTCTCACTGGAGTTCAGAAGAATGAGGGGGGGATCTCATAGAGACTTCTAAAATTCTAACAGGACTAGACAGGGTAGATGTTACCAATGATGAGTGTGTACAGAACCAGGGGTCATAGTCTGAGGATTCAGGGTAAAACATTTTGGACAGAGATGAAGAGACATTTCTTCACACAAAGAGTAGTGAATTCATCACCACAGGAAGTAGTTAATGCTAAATCACTGAATATATTCAAGAGGCGGCTGGATATAGCACTTGGGCAGAATGGGATCAAAGACTTTGGGGAGAAAGCAGAATTAGGCGATTGAGTTGGATGACCAGCCATCATCGTGATGAATGGCGTGGCTGGCTCAAAGGGCCAAAAGGCCTCCTCCGGCTCCTATCTTCTATGTATCGATTTGTGTAAAATATACGAGAGAATGTCTAAGCAGTAATTTACAAGTACTATCACCAATTCCAAAAGAAAGAGGAGGAAGAAATGAAATGTGCATAAAAACTATCCATGGAATACTGCTGTGTTCTTTTCCTTCACCAGCACAACCTCAAGCAACCACTAAATAGATCACTATTGGGAATTTCAAGTACTTAGTCAAGAAAACCATGGGCGAGATTCTCCGACCCCGTGCCGGGTCGGAGAATTGCCGGCGGGCCGCGTGAATCGCACCACGCCGCCGGCACGCTCTTTGTGGCCAGCCCTCCGATTCTCCGGCCCAGATGGGCCGAGAGGCCATAAGAGAAAAAACGAGCTCAGAGCAGGTTAGAACAGTGCCGGGGGGACCTCGGCGTTGAAGGATCGGGTGGGGCCTGGGGGGGGGGGGGGCTCCGACGTGGCCTGGCCCACGACTGGGGCCCACCGATCAGCGGGCCGGCCTCTCTGGCTGGGGGCCTCCATTACTACACGCCGGCCCCTGTAACCCTGCACCATGCTGTGTTGGGGCCGGCGCATTGAAGGAAGCCATTGCGCATACGCACGTCTGAGCATGTCCACGTTGCCACTGGTGCCACTGCGCATGCGCAGATTCCACGGCGCACAGTTCGCGCCGGGATCGGCAGCTGGTAGCATAGCGGTTAGCACAATTGCTTCACAGCTCCAGGGTCCCAGGTTCGATTCCCTGCAAGGGTCACTGTCTGTGCGCAGACTGCACGTTCCCCCCGTGTGTGCGTGGGCTTCCTCCAGGTGCTCCGGTTTCCTCCAACAGTCCAAAGATGTGGTTAGGTGGACTGGCCATGCTAAATTGCCCTGAGTGTCCAAAATTGCCCTTAGTGTTGGTTGGGGTTACTGGGTTATGGGGATAGAGTGGAGGTGTGGGCTTGGGTGGGGTGCTCTTTCCAAGAGCCGGTGCAGACTCGATGGGCCGAATGGCCTCCTTCTGCACTGTAAAATTCTATGAACCACTCCAGCGCCGTGCTGGCCCCCTGTAGGGGCTAGAATTACTCCGAGCAGCGGCCCGTTGACGCCGTCGTAAAACGTGACGGTGTTTATGACGGCGTGGACACACTGCCACGGGATGGGAGAATCCCGTCCCATATTTTATTATAATGTACATGAACACCAAAGCAAGCTTATAGAGTAATCAATACACAGACTACAGTATATGGCTGCTTGTATTTTTTTTGCAAAACTAACAGCAAATTACAAGACAAAATTAAAATGAAGTACAAAATTTGGTGGGCACCGCAAAACTGCCTTATTTTTTCTATGCCAAACAATTGAAATGGCAAAAATTCTTGAGTCCTTAAAATGTAAGTACAAGGACTGCACAGTTTTCACAGTCTGTTACAGAAGACAATAAACTTTCAGTCAGTGATATTGCTGTCTGCTAGCATTAATTGGTCCCTGTTGCGTTTAATGATATGGACTCACATTCCAGGGTCACAGACTTTCAAGCACCCTAGGGGTTATACATTCAGACGGTCAATTACCTGAACTATGCCCCGTCTAAGTGTACAAGTGGCGCCAAAATGTGGTGTTATGCATTTTTTACTTAACTGGATTTCATTAATGCTGTTAGAATGTCAAATATCCAATGTTATTTCTAAATAACTACACAACATACTTGCAGAGGTTGTGGTAGCTAGGTGAACGGATTAACCCTGTCACTCAAGTAGTTCACTCATTTACAAAAAAAACACATGTGCAGGGAGACTTGAGCTTGTACTGAACAGCTTTACCAATGTAGGCAAGTGCAGTATTGATATCATGCACAAAAGGATGAGGACCACATTGCTTGAGAAAGTCAATACAATACCGTACATATTTGTAAATAGAGAGCACATTAAATGCTCCAAAAAAATTGTTCCTTCAATATTTTTTCATCCGATATTTGATCCAGGTTCAAAAATGACACCAATAATTTAGTGAATATAGATCTTTCATTGCTGTTTCTTTCTTTGGCTAAAAATGTTGCAATGAATCTAACATTTTAAAATTAACTATTAATAGCTTAATGTAAAACAGTTTGCTGCTACATAACATTTAAATGGATTTGACATTGGAGTTCTCCTGCAAAAGTGGAGCATATAAATAGAACCAAGTTTCAAACCGTCACTTTGAGGGAAAACCTTCTGGTTTTACAACACTTGATTTTGTTCCTACAGCAGAAGAAGAGCAATAATTTGGATGCAAAATAGAATTGAAGGGACTCAATATTTCAACAAGAATGGGATTTGCAATAACGTTTTTCATTTTAAATTAAAATTACTGCCAGCTGTGATACAGGGGAAATCACTCTTGCCTCTGCCAGAAATTGTGTTCCAAGTCCCACTCCAGAGACTTGAGCACTCTATCCAAACTTCAGGGAGAACAGCACCGTCTTTTGCTTGAGATGTTAAAACCAAGGCACTGCCTCAAATTTATGTGAAACTCTGGTGGTGGGGAAACTTCCAGAAACTATAATTCGAGACAGAATTAATAGTCACATGGACAAATGCTGGTTAATTAGGAGAGCCAGTCTGGATTTCTTAAGGGAACATAGTGTTTAACCCCTCCCCGAGTTTATCAAAGAAGTTACATAGAGGGTTGATGAGAGCAATGCCTTCGATGTAGTGTACATGGACTTCCAAAAGACATTTGATACAGTGCCGCACAACAGACTTGAGATGTTATAGCTGATAGAATAAAAGGAACGGTAACCAACATGGATACAAAATTGGCTGGGAGAGTAATTATTAATGGATGTGTCTTGGGCTGGAGGGAGGTTTGTAGTAGAGTTCCCCAGGGATCAGTATTGGAACCCTTGCCTTTTCTGATATATATTAACGATCGAGACCTTGGTGTACAGGGAACAATTTCAAAATTTGCAGACTATAAACAACTTGGAAGCATTAAGAACTGTGAGGAAGATAGTGTAGAATTTCAAAATGGACATAGACAAGTTTTTGGAATGGATGGATAGTTGGCAGATGAAATTCAACGCAGAGAAATTTGAGGTGATGAATTTTGGTAGGAGGAACATAGACTGACGGTTTAAAATAAAAGGTATTAGTCTAAGGGGGTTTAAGGAGCAGAGGACGTGGGTGTATATGCGCACAAGTCACTACAGGTTGAGAGAGTAGTTAAAGCAGACAGGATCCTAGGCTTTATTAGTAGGAGCAGAGAGTACAAGAGCAAGGAGATTATGCTGAACTTGAGATACCTTAACTGAAGTAGCGTATACAATTCTCGGCACTGCATTTTAGAATGGATGTGGGGCCACTGGAGAGAGTGAGCAGGTTTCATGAGAGTCGTTCCAGCAGTTGAGGATAGATTGAAGAAGTTGGGACTCTTTTCCTTGGGAGAAAAGAAGGCTGATCTGACAGAAATATTCAAAATTATGAGGGGTCTAGACAGCATAGACAGGGGAAACTGCTCCTACTTGAGAAAGGATGGCGAATGAGGGGACACATTTAAAATAATTGGCAAAACAAAGGCGATATGACAAAACCTTTTTTATACAGCAAGTGGTTAGGGTCTGGAGTGCACTGCCTGAGAGTGTGGTGAAGGCAGGTTCAATCAATGCATTCAAAGAGAGCATTAGATGATTATTAAAAAGAAAATCCGCAGTGTAACAGGGAGAAGGCAGGAGAATAGCACTAGGTGAAATACTTCTTTGGCGCACCAGTGCAGACATGTAGGGCTGAACAGCCACTTCCTACGCTGTAATAATTCTGAGATTCAAGATCCCATGGGAGTACTTGAAGAGGATTATGTCCTGACTAATATTTATCCTCCATCAATCAATATCAATAAAATAGATTCTCTGATCACTCATCACATTCCTGTGTTTGGAGCTTTTGGTGTACACTGCTGTCACATTTCCTACATCACAAGAGTGACTACACTTTTATTTCTGTGGTTTAAAGGGAGAAGTAATGAAATCAGAAGGTATTAAAATTTATGAAACAGAGAAATAATCCACTGCATTAGGAAACTCTTATTTCCTCACGGCATACAGTCAGCCATTTATTTTCCTCAAGCAGCCAAATTCTAAAAATAGCTCAATAGATCTTATTTAAAGGTCTCGGGTAATACCAGAAACTCATTTATGGTGATTTCAAACATAAAATGAGCTTCAGCATGGGTACATTCACTGAACCAATGACCTGTACTTTTAAGTTTTGCCCAAGGCTTTAATGCAATGAAGTTAGATGTTGAAAGACTTTTTTGACATTTTTTGCTGCCTACATGATAATAGAGTAATGAAAGAACTCTTCAAGCATACACAAAAAGTCTGCTAACTGAGACTCCAATGATTATTGCTGCCATCAGCATCAGCTCTTTGAAGTAGGCTTTGGCTCTGATCTTGCCTGAAAGCAATCAACCACTTGATTTGCCCAGAAAACACGCCTGTCAGAAACAAGGGGTTGAATTATCAATTGCATGTGGAGTCAGGATCAGGTGTGGCCACAATTGAAAGTTTGCATTCCTGGAGGGTGACATTGGTCCTGCCGCCTCTGGAATGCAACACAATTTGCAACATGAGAGTGGAGACAGGAAACCCACTCGCTTCCTATTTAACAGTCATTAAGTTCCTTTAGGAGCTTGCTAACAGGCAGGACAATTTTCAAAACTGAAAATGCTGAACCCCAACAGTCAGGTGGACATTAATGCCCGGCGGTCAAGCACAAGGTGGACGGAAGTTAGTTTCTTTTATTTAAAATATTCAGGAGCTGAGGCAGGTTGTGCCAGATTGTGTACTTTCCATTTGGTAGTTTGGCCACTTTTGTGCTCAGTGAGACTGCTGTCCCTATTCTGTGCCCCACCCCTCCAAGGAGCTGCCTGCTCTATTTGGCAAGGCGGTGGCAGGTGCCATCATGCAGCAAGTGCCATCAGATTGCCACCTGTCTTTGCTGCTTGCACGCCACAGACAGCTCCCACTTCTTAGTTCCACTCCGTGCCACTAGTTGTGCACCCAGCTCGCCTCCAGCCCAATTCAGGGATGTACATTAAGATTGCACTGTGTAAGTGATGTGGGCTGCCAACTGGAAATTATCCAGGTGTTGGGTTCCTGACCTTAAAAATGTTTTTTCTTTCACTGGGTGTGGGAGTCACTGGCTAGGCCAACATTTGTTGCCCATCCCCAATTGCCCTCGAGAAGGTAGTGGCAAATCAAGTCCACAATCGGTAATACTCTCAAATGCAATCTCAATAAATGTCATCTTGAGTAGAATTCTTCTTGTCACGGAGTGACAGAACTAAATAAGCATGACTCAAAAGATTAAAAAGGTAATTATATAGTCCTTTAAGGACAGGTAAAGCATACCTGTCCTTAAAGTAAATATCTGAGAAGCTGTGGTTAAATTGAATAATTGTAACCTATCATTGGTGGTGTCAATTTCCTGAACTACAATGACTAGGTCTTCTGCCATTGTGTGAGAGTTCAACCTCCCTAGTTATCTGGATACATTTATTATTTAGTACACTATAACGAAGGGACAGATTCAGAAGCATGCAACTGTCAAAAATCACAAACCCTGAGGCCCTGTGATTAGGTCTATGATAAGATTTCAGTGTTGCTCGTTACCAAAACTGCACACCAGCTATTTAAAATAACGGACAGAGCTGCATCCCATGTTAGGGTTAGCAGATTCCTCATTACTCTCCTTAATAGTAGAAATTATTGACTCAGTCTTTCTTGTTTACATCAGAGCAACATAAATTTGCTCCAGCTTTGTCCAGCTTCTCAGAACACTTCTTGCATAGTAATTGTAATTGCAGCACGCTACAAGTCATTCGGCCCAACAGATCTATTGTGGTGCTTAAGCTCCAATGAGCCTCCTCCTTCATAACTTTATTCTCTCTGTATAGCTTGGTCTTGCAGGGGAGGCAGTGGCGTAGTTGGTATTGTCATTGGACTAGTAATCCAGAGACCCAGGGTAATGATCTGGGGACCAAGGTTCTAATCCCACGAGGTGGTGGAATTTCAACTCAATAAAATATCTGGAATTAAAATCTATTGATGAAACCATTGTTGTAAAAAAACATCTAGTTCACTAATGTCCTTTAGGGTTGGAAATCTGCCATCCTTAGCTACATGTGACTTAAGACCCACAGCAATATGGTTGACTCTTAAATGTCCTGGGGTAGCAAGCCACTCAATCGCTATGAAAACAAAAAAGGAATGAAACGGAACGGACCACCATACCCAGTTACCGAAAATGACAATGGGACCCCCAGCTCTGTCCATTCTGCAAAGTCATCCTTACTATCAGAGGGCTTGTGCTAAAGTTGGGAGAGCTGTCTCACAGACTAGTCATTCTTACCTGCCGTTCTTACCTGGTCTGGCCAACATGACGCACAACAATGTGGTTGACTTTTAGCTGCTCACTGAAATGGCGTGGCAAGCCATGCGGTTCAAGGGCAATAAAGGATGAGCAACAAATTCTGGCCTTGCCAGCGATGTCCACTTCCCATGAAACAATTAATTTTTAAAATGCATCTATGTTATACATCTAAACTACATCAGCTAGCAAGTTCCACATTCTAAATGCTCACAAGTTTCTCCTAAATTATTCATCGAAAGTAAACTACATTCTAATCGCTTTCTCTGGTAAAGTTTTTCCTAAATACCTCATTCGATTTGTTCGTTACCATCATATTTATGGCCTCTAGTTTTTGACTCTCCCCAGATGGAAACAGAAAAGGGAGAAAGAGGCTATTCAGCGCTTTGAGCCTGCTCCGTCATTCAATATGATCATGGCTGATTCACTTTCTCAATGCTCTTCCAATACCACTCAATGCCATTAATATCTAAAACATTAGCTATCTCTTTCTTGAATTCAGTGGCTTGGTCTCCACAGCCTTCTGTGGGACAGAATTCCACAGGTTCACCATCCTTTGTGCGATGAAACTGATCCTCATATCAGTTTGAAATGGTCTACCTAGTATCCTGAGATCATCTCCCCTAGTTCTAGATTCGATAACCAGGGAAAACATTCTGCCTGCATTTAATCCATCCAGTCCTATTAGAATTTTATGTGTTTCAATCGGGTTCCCTCTCATCCTTCTAAACTCCAGTGAACACAAGCCCAGTCAAACTCATGAAACAGTTGCACTCACCCCTGTATCAGTCCAGTGAACCTCCACTGCACACCCTAGATGGCAAGTATATTGTTTCTTAGGTAAGGAGACCAAAACTGCACACAATGCATAGGAACTTAATAACAGTAGAGCCTTCAGCCCAAGACTTACAAGATAATACATGGCTTAGAAAGGATGGACGCAAAGAAACTGTTTCCGTTAGGCGAGGAGTCGAGGACCCGTGGGCACAGCCTTAGAATTAGAGGGGGTAAATTCAAAACAGAAATGCGGAGACATTTCTTCAGCCAGAGAGTGGTGGGCCTGTGGAATTCATTGCCGCAGAGTGCAGTGGAGGCCGGGACGCTAAATGGCTTCAAGGCAGAGATAGATAAATTCTTGATGTCGCGAGGAATTAAGGGCTATGGGGAGAATGCTGGGAGGTGGAGTTGAAATGCCCATCAGCCATGATTGAATGGCGGAGTGGACTCGATGGGCCGAATGGCCTTACTTCCACTCCTATGTCTTATGGTCTTATGGTCTAAGACTTACCCGCCATTCAATGAGATCATGGCTGATCTGTGACCTAACTCCATATAGCTTCCTTTGGCCCAGATCCCTTAACAAAAACGTATCTATCACAGATTTAAAATTAACTGATCTAGCTTCAACTGCTGTTTGTGGGAGAGAGTTCAAAACCTTTACCACCCTTTGTGTGAAGACGTTCTTCCTAACATCACTTCCGAATGGTCTAGACCTAATTTTTAGACTAGATTTAAATTTGTTACATATACTGAGGTTCAGTGAAAAGTATTGTTTTGCAGTCCAGGCAAATTATTCCATGCATGAAAAACATAGGACAGACAATAAATACACAATGTAAATACATAGACATCGGGTGAAGAATACGGAAGTTTTAGAATCTCCAACCAGCAAAAATAATTTATCTTTTACTGCCTTTTCTCATATTAATATGTATGCTCCCTGTCCAAGAAAAAAAACCCATTATATTTGTAGGAAACAGTTCTCCACAATTCTGGGACAAGAACAAAGAAGAAAAAAAATACAGCACAGGAACAGGAACAGGCCCTTCGGCTCTCCAAGCCTGTGCCGACCATGCTGCCCGTATAAACTAAAATCTTCTACACTTCCTGGGTCCGTATTCCTCTATTCCCATCCTATTCATGTATTTGTCAAGATGCCCCTTAAATGTCACTATCGTCCCTGCTTCCACCACCTCCTCTGGCAGCGAGTTCCAGGCACCCACTACCCTCTGTGTAAAAAAACTTGATGCGTACATCTCCTCTAAACCTTGCCCCTCGCACCTTAAACCTATAAAGTTTGATGTCCTCTCTATTCCATGCTGAATTCCATTAGGTAATTTTCTAAGACAAAGGCATTGTTGCTTGGGAAACCACATTTATTACAGCTGTCTTTTCTTTAGAATTTTCAAAACTCTGATGTTTAAGGGAAGTAATTGGTGTTAAATCCATTTCCACAGGTATCATGGGAGGGCTCCAATTATATCCATCCTTGAAAGCATCAAACCTTTTGGAGTTTTAATATACCTATATTAAACTAGGAATCCCAAGCAAGATACGTCAAGGGGAATGTATGAAGAGAAAAAGACTGTTGCAATTTCAATACAAAGGATAAATGATTGAAATTTTTGAAAGCTCTGTCAGAATTGTCTAGGTTTCCAACAGTTCCCCTCTCATTGTCCTAAATTCCAGTGAATACAGGCCCAGTCGACCCAATTCACCACATTCGACAACTCTGCCATTCTAGGAATCAGTTTGATGAATTTTTGCTGCATTCCCTCTATGGTAAAGTATATCCTTTCTTAGATAAGGATATATATGTTCCTTTGCAGTTCAAAGATCACCATATTTGCATGAACATACATTTTATTAAAATAAAAAATAAATAATGGAAACTACAAGTTCCTTTGCAAATGATGCTTAATAAACTGCATTAAAAAAAGTGAAATTTATAGACCTGTCTACCCAAACTTGACTGTGCCTGGGAGACCATGAAGGTTTATAACAGGTGAAATATTAGCACTAGATTACAGATCTGTCACTGTGGTGGGACAAGTTGAAAGTGAAGAATGATGAGCAATCACACAAGAATAGAGAAGACAAAAGCAGACTGTTGTTTTGTACAGTACATTAAGTATCAAATTGAGTAAGCAGTGTCAATACTGTTTTAGCATTGTAAGGGCCTTCCCGTTATTCCCTTATTTCCCTGTTATAATTTTGATCCATGGATGCTGAATGGACATGTATCTTTAAGTCAAGCAGCGGAGAGAATGGGGAATTCAAAAAGTTCCAACAAAGATCTTCCAGTCTTGACGATGTGCACCCCCGCCACAGGTTTCCCAATGGTGCTGGTTTGGGAGGGGGGTGTAAACAACAGGAAACCCCACTCGCCGCAGGCCAATGACAGGCCACCTCCACAAAACACATCCCGGGGCCGGTGAGGAGTGAAAATTCCAACCCTTTTTATGTGGCATCAAACCATGGGCTAGGTATCTCAGGAACTCATTTTTTTTGCAATAAGCCCCCAGAAAGTCTCTGGAGGTTGATATTATTCAAATGCAGGAAAGCAGAGAAGCTGTACCACATTTACCTGTAATGACATTGATATCTGGATATAGGTTTTCAGATAAGCCAACGGCCTTGCTGTCTCGCTCAAAAGCCTCTCGAAGCTCTTTCTTAACCGCAGCAGAGCCACAAAGACGATAAAGTCCCACAACCTGAAACAGAATCACAGGATGGTAAACTATGCTGCTTCAGATTTTAAAAAGGAACAACGCAGATTACAAATACTTCTTTTAGACCAGCAAATCATGGGACTTTAAACATTATGTGCATCAAGATCCATTCATTATTATTTTGGACTTCTTGAAGAGTGACATCAGGAATAAGGAGCAGTTGAGCAGAGTAGGGCAAGGCAACGAAGTAGCAAAACAGATTTTAAAAACCATGACACTGAAAAGCCTTGGGAAGGCGGGGCTTTGGTGACAACATATTAGGTGACCAATGGCAAGAATCTGGGGAGGGGCAGTTGAAGGCAGGAAGGATAGAGAAGCAGTATGCTACTAAATGGAGAGATTGCAGGACTTGGTGGTACAGAAGAATTTGGGTGTTCTAGTACATGAATCACAAAAAATTAGCATTCAGGTACAATGAGAGACTAGGAAGGCAACTGGAATATTGGTCTTTACTACAGAGGGAATGGAACATAAAAGTAGGGATATTTTCCTGCAGCTTTGGGGAGGCCAAATCTGGAGTACTGTGTACAGTTTTGGTCTCCTTATTTGAAAAATTATATCAATGAATTAGAAGCAGTTCAAAAAAGATTCAGTCAACTCATTCCTGGGATGAAGGGCTTATTTTATGCAGAAAAGTTGAACAGATTGGGCTCATATGCATTGGAGTTTAGAAGAATGAGAAGTTTAGATTTAGATTTGTTATGTGTACCAAGGTACAGTGAAAAACACTGTTCTGCATACAGTCCAGTCAGATTATTCCATACATGAAAAACATCTGACATACGATAAATACATAGACACAGACATCGGGTGAGGCATACAGAGTGCAGTGCTACACAGTTGAGAAGATGCATGTAGTTATCAGTCCATAACAGGGCAATTCAGGAGTCTCGTAACAGCGGTGAAGCATCTGTTTTTAAATCTATTTGTGCGTGTCCTCAGACTTTTGTAACTTCTGCCTGGTGGAAGATGTTGGAAGAGAGAATAACTCGGTGGGAAGGGTGTTTGATTATGCTGCCCACTTTCCCACAACGGGAGGTGTGGACGGAGTCAATGGATGGGAGGCGGGTTTGTGTGATGGACTGGGCTGCATTCACCATTCTCAGAAGTTTATTACGGTCTTGGGCCGGGCAGTTTGCATACCAGGCTGTGATGCAGCCAGACAGGATGCTTTCTATGGTGCACCTGTATAAATTGGTAAGAGTCAATGTGGACATGCCGAATATCGTTAGTTTACTGAGGAAGTATAGGCGCTGTTGTGCTTCCTTGGTCATAGCGTCGCCATGGGTGGACCATGACAGATTGTTGGTGATGTGCACATCTAGGAATGTGAAGCCGTCAAGCATCTCCACCTCGGTACCATTGATGCAGACAGGGGTGTGTACAGGGCTGTGCTCTTTAGTTTTTGATATTGAGGGAGAGATTGTTCTCGTCACAATAACAATCACTAGGTTCTCTGTCTCCCTCCTGTACTCTGACTGAGCGTTGTTTGACAATGGTCATGTCATCAACAAACTTGTAAATGGAGTTGAAGCCGAATTTTGCCCCACAGTTATGTGTATAGGGAGTATGATAAGGGGCTAAGTGCGCAGTCTTACGGGTTGCCGGTATTGAGGACTGTCGTGGAGGTGTTGTTTATCCTTACCGATTGTGGTCTTTTCTTTTCGAAATTTAAGAGTACCTAATTCACTTATTCCAATTAAGGGGCAATTTAGCGTGGCCAAACCACCTACCCTGCACATCTTTGGGTTGTGGGGGTGAAAGGCATGCAAACACGGGGAGAATGTGCAAACTTCACAAGGACAGTGACCCAGAGCCGGGATCAAACCTGGGACCTCGGCGCCGCGAGGCAGCAGTGCTACCCACTGCGCCACCATACTGCCTACCGATTGTAGTCTATTGGTCGGGAAGTCGAGGATCCAGTTGCAAAGTGAGGAGCCATGTCCTAGGTTTTGGATTTTTGATATGAGCATGGCTGGGATTATGGTATTGAAAGCGGAGCTGTAATCAATGAATAGGAGTCTGTCGTAGGAGTCCTTGTTGTCAATAGGGATGAGTGTAGGACCAGAGAGATGGTGTCTGCTGTGGACCGGTTGTGGCGGTATGCGAATTGCAGTTGATCATGGCATTCTGGGAGTATTGAATTTATTGTGTCCCATGACCAACCTCTCAAACACTTCATAGGTGTCAAGGCTACCAAACGGTAGTCATTGAGGCACATTGCCTGGTTCTTCTTTGGCACCAGTATGATGGTGGTCTTCTTGAAGCAGATGGGAACTTCGGAACGGAGTAGGGAGAGATTGAAGATGTCTGCGAACATACCCGCCAGTTAGTCCAATCAGGATCTGACTGCATGACCAGGGACTCTGCCAGGACCCATTGCTTTCCGAAGGTTCACTTTCAAGAAGGCTGATCTGACTTGAGGCAATGACGGTAGGTATGGGTGTGTTGGGGCAGTTGATAACGTTTTGTTGGTTATCTGCTTGAAACGAGATAGAATGAATTGAGTTCATCAGGGAGGCTCTGTCATCAGAGGTTCTACTCGGCTTTGCTTTATAGGCTGGATATTGTTTAAGTTTTGCCACAACCAACGAGAGTCTGTGTCGTAGTCTGCGACTCTAGATTAGTCTGGTATTGTCTCTTGGCAACCCCGATGGCTTTGCGGAGGTCGTACCTAGATTTCTTTTATAGGTCAGGGTCATCAGTTTTGAATGCCTCAGACCTAGACTTCAGTAGGGAGTGAATCTCCTGGTTAAATCATGGTTTCCGGTTGGGGAATACACGTACTACCGTCTTTAGCACGCAATCTTCTACACATTTACTGATAAGTCTGTGATGGTGGTGGCATGCTTGTTTAGGTTGGCCACGAGTTTCTTGAATATGGACCAGTCCACTGACTCCCAAGCATTTGCACAAGAACTCTTCCGTTGCCTCAGGCCAGCATGACATGACCTTCTTAACCGGATACTCCCGCTCAGGTCTCTGCTTATATTTCTGGAGAAGGAGCACCAGCTTGTGGTCCGATTGTGCAAAGAGTGGTCAGGGGATGGATGGGTAGGCGCCCTTGATTTTTGTGTAGCAGTCGTCAAGGATGTTGGGGCCCCTGGTGGGACAGGTGTGTTGGTGGAATTTTGGCAGTACACTCTTGAGGCTGGCCTGGCTGAACTCCCCAACCACAATGAACAAGGCCTCTGGATATTCTGTTAAATTTTTATTTTATAGCACCTTCTTCACTTCTGCCTGGGGTGGGATTTAAACCGCCGTGATGTTAGTCTGTGGAATTTTCTTTTGAAAGCAGTGGATGACAAAATCAAGGTCGAAGGGCTGAATGTCAGACTCCTGCTCCCAAGTCCTACATGATGACATCTCCCAGAATATATCCTGCCAGAGTTGGTAACCCTATTCGGACACCCATTATTGAAGACAGCAGTTAGGAACCACAGATGTCTGGTTCAATACCTGTGCCTCATTTTCTTAAAAATAAACTGAACCGAAGCTTTGCTTGTCAGAAGACCTCAGCCAGAATCCTCTAATCCATAATTGTGTTAATGCTCAATGGCAAGAACAATCTAGATTTAAAAGCCTTGTTTATTTCCATTTGCACACTGGGTTCTGGCTTCATCTAGAAGCTAGCTTTTAGAATAGAAAATATACCTCAAGTGATGGCACGCGGCACAGTGATTAGCACTGCTGCCTCACAGCACCAGGGACCCGGGTTCGATTCCAGCCTTCGGTGATTGTGTGGAGTTTGCACTTTCTCCCCATGTCTGCTTGTGGTTTCTCCGAGTGCTCTGGTTTCCTCCCACAGTCCAAAGATGTGCAGGTCAGGTGGATTGGCAGTGATAAATTGCAACTTAGTGCCCAAGATTAGGTGGAGGTTACTGGGTTACAGGGACGGGCGCAAACCTAGGTAGGGTACTCTTTTCAAGGGTTGGTGCAGACGAGATGGGCTGAAAGACCTCCTTCTGTACTGTAGCGATTCTATTGTTCCAAGTGTGGGAGATTTGTTTTGCACTCAGAGGTGCAAGCAGGAAGCACAGTGAGTGCCACAGCTCAACCAAACTTCCTGCCACCTTCCTCAACAGTGGTTGGTGGTTTACCAATGTGCTATCAGACTACCTCTTCAAATGTGGCCTGCAATTGCAGACTGCTGTCGATATTCTGTTATCCCCAGAGGCTGATTCCTTCCCGCTCCCAGGTGGTCATGGGTTTCATTCATGGTGGTGAATTAACCCCAATACCTCCCATTAAATTAACCCCAGTGGGGCCTCCCCCACTGGCCTCCTTCCAGCTCTTTGAAAGAGCTATTCAGCTAGTTCACTCTCTTCACCTTTTCCCAGGGTCCTACAATTTTTTCCCTTTCAAGTATTTGTCCAATCATTCTAGAAAGCAATTACTGAATTTTTTTCTACCACCCTTTCAGGCAGTATATTCCAGATCACAAGGTTTCTTTCCATCTTGGCTGTGGTCTTTTTGCTTACTATCGTAATTCTGTGTTCTCTTGTTGCTTACCATTTTGCCATTGAAAGCAATTTTCCTTATTTGTTCCACTACCCTCACACCCAGGCTTTGCACTCTTCCAGACCCTTCCATCAGGCAAAAGATACAGAAGTCTGAAGACCCGCACATCCAGGCATAGGAACAGCTTCTTCCCCACAGCTACTAGACTCAACGACTCTCCCGTTGACTGATCTGTTCCCTGTAAGAACACTATTCATGACACCCTTTCTTGTTTGGCTTTGTTCCGCACTGTAGCCAATCACTATTTGTTGATGGGCCACTGTCAATGTACTCTGTTGATTATTCTTTTGTCTACTATGTACATACTGTGTACGTTCCCTTGGCCGCAGAAAAATACTTTTCACTGTACTTCGGTACATGTGACAATAAATATCAATCAAATCAATATTAAAACCCCTCCTGATTTTGAACATCTCGTTAAATTTTCTCCTTGCCTTCTCTGCTCAGGAAAATAGAGCTTCTCTGATCTCTCCATGTAACTGAAGTTCCTCATCATTGGTACCATTCTCTGCCTGCTCTAAGGCCTTGACATTCTTCGGTGCTAAGAACTGGACTAGCTCCAGAGGCCTAACCAGTACTTTATTAAAGGTTCAGCGTGATTCCATACCTCATAACAGACTAATGATGGAAGAGGCCAACAAAAGACAGTTGCTTTACCGAGCTACTGTAAAACCTGGCATGCACTTCACACCCTGTTTAATAGCTCCTTGTTCATGGAAACCCTTTAGGACACGAGATGTGGAACCTGTATGCCCAATTTCACTGTAGGTGTCATTCAAAATGTCAACTGGATACTGAAGTTCGCAGCAAACCTCTGGGAGCTGTGTCTACGATGTTACAAAAATAACAAGAGCCACTCCTTTAGCGGTGAAGATCCCAGGTTTCAGCACACGTGTGGTAACAGTTAAATTTCACTGCAAGCTCACAATGCTGCAGAAATTCAGTGCGTCGCCCTGGATGCAAGTGGTTAAGAATGCTGTTCAGATGAGCAGGGGGTAGTCATCGTCAGTGTAACCTACCGCCCACATAATAGAGCTCCAAGGGCAGTTGGCACTGCAAACCCAAAATGGCATCTGCCTACATCATTCCCGGTTAGCAGACTGAAGAAGCTATGGAGCACCGCAAGCTGCTTTCCACCCCTCCATGATGTCAGCCTCAGGAGGGGGGGGACCTTTGTAATTCAAGAGCACTTCCCTCCTGTCAATAATATTCATCTCTGCTTTAATTACAAGCTCGGCACACAAGGGATTTCCCCCCTACCTCCCCCGCCCCCCTCCCCCCCACCGAATCTCTGGCCATTGTCAGAATACTGTGATTGGCTAGCAAGGCCAACCACATGTAAGTAATTGGAACATGAGGGGCAGGGTAAAGGGGAAGGGTGTCAGTGGTGCTGAAACCCTTTGAGAAATTTGGAGACAACAATCTGGACATTAGGATGATTGGAGACACATCTGGTTACCCACAATGGTAAGGTGCTAACAACATTATGTAAAGGTCATAAAAACCATCGTCAGTATTTATCTCTATTCACCGAGAAGCACTATACATTTCTAGATTGTGATATTTGAGAGTTTTAACTGCAGCTCCATCTTTTCCAATGGAAATGTGGCAGAAATCATGACAGAGGATTGAACAGCAAAACAATATTTTAGAGGGGTTTTCTGGAAGCTAAAAATGCACCTTGAACGACACTTTCCCAATTCCCCCATCTTACACTAAAAGAAAAGAAAATAAGTGCACTAATTTAAAAAAGCAGTTTTCCAGGGCAAGGAAATGGTCTTTTCAACTGCATATTCAAAATTGTATGTACCAGAATCGATTCTTTGTTGTCACCTTCAACTGCAGTCAAAAGAACCAAAAATTTTAGAATGATTTACGCTCCTTAAATGTCAACCCAACTGCTAAGCAGAGGAGAGGTTGCCAGTCTAATTTTCCTGTAAAATATGGTCTCAATTTGTGCACAACCATCACTATTTGTCAATCACACAACTTCTGTAAGCTCCATTGACTCTGCACCTGGAAATAAGTGGACCACATCTTTAATAGACTGCTCCTGATCCGCTTACAGAAGGATCAGGCAATAAATTAGCAGTTCTCTAGCATGGAATTTGGCAAAGTCCACCACTAAAATCCAAATTAGGGAAAGGAAAATGTTCAAAAATGCAGGGGTCATCCAAAAGTTCTCTTCTATGCTACTTGGATCCTGTACAACCTTCAGAGCTTTGCTTGCCAATTGCCATTAAAGGTCACAGCGACCCTGATCATAAGGCTCGTCATTCTCATTCTCAGAGTACAATACAATGTTTTAAAATAATTTTCAAAAGGAGATCATTTTTTCTATATACACAATTAACAAGCCATAAACAATATGGCTTAAGTCTGACTTAAGTTTCACCACATTTGGCTCGAAGCAATTCAGCAATCCACAAAATTAGTACTTGCTTCCAGAAGGTCAAGTCCATGTCATGATCTAGACACATTCTCTGGATTTTTCACCCAGCTATTGGAGGAGGTGGTGTGGATGCCAAAGGCTCTGAAATGTACACAACTTCTTAATTTTAAAACAACTGTTCGTGGGATCTGTGCATTGCTGGCATTTGTTGCCCATCCCAAATTGCCCTTAAGGAAGTGGTGGTGAGCTAAGGTGTCTCAAATAAATATCCACTAGAATCCAGAAGTCAATTAGTTCAAACATGAACATGTTTCAGTCGATAGATTTCTTAGTTATACCAAAGCATCAGATCAGTCATGATCTTATTGAATGATGCACCAGGCTCAAAAGGGCCATATGGTCTATTCGTGCTTTCAAATCCTCGGTTTCTATGTTCCTATATACAGCTCAGGTAATTTTCTGTACAGGCAATTAATGTATCAATAACATTCAGTGCAAACAATGTAGGATTGTAGGTACTGCAGTCAAAAAAAAACATGTGCGGAGACGGTAGAGAAATAGTTCCACCTACTGAAGAATAAGACTACTTTAGTAGCAAACTCAACCAAGTATTTATCTTTTAAAAAGCACTTGCCAAAATAAACGACTTAATATTTCTTCAATACAAATACACTTCCCAATTATTTTCTTTGGAATGAAGGAAAAGACAGTTTACTTTTTGTTTAAATTGCTTTCTTTTTTTAATTAAAGACAAATCAGTCTCAAATATATTCCTCATCTGAATAGTTTTTATTGCTGAGAGACCACTTTGCTTGCTCTGCTAGGGTAGGGTATTGTAATAATAGCATTTATATGGAAGCAGCCTTTAAGTCCTGGAACACTGCCAATTTGAACAGTAGACAAGCAAACTCAAAACAACTGTATTTCTCCAGAGGCAGGCAAATCCAGAAAAATCACAACACCTTTGAAATGCATTCTCCAACAGTCATATACCAAAGTGGCATCAAAAGAAAGCAACAGTAATTCCAGTAGGAACTACAGTAGGCCATTTAATTGCAGTTTAGCTGATCTGTACCTAAATATTTACCCACCTTGGATCTGTATACCTTCAAGGCTGAAAGTTCCATTGCTGGGTGTTTACAATAGATGGCAAAATAGAGGAAGAGTGATAACGGAGAAAACTTTGTAAGCAAACTTCAGGAAAACATAAAAATAGTAAAGGAGCTTCAATTACTCCAATAGAGATCAGGGTAAAAAGTGTAAAGGAGCAAGGAGGGTGGTAAACTTTCTTAATCGATATGCACAAAGAGCAGTGTTGGATCTTGAGATGGATAGAAAGCTGGTAAGCAGACAGTAAGATAGAAGGTGGAATAAATGGGTCTTTTTCTGTTTGGCAAGCAGCGACTAGTGGGGTACCGCAGGGATCTGTGCTAGGACCCTAACTGTTCACATTATATATTAATGATTTGTACGAGGGAACTAAATGTATTATCTCCAGATTAGATGATACAAAGTTCGTTGGGAGGGTGAGCTGTGAGGAAGATGCAGAGATGCTTCAGCGGGACTTGGACAGGCTGAGTGAGTAGACACATGCATGGCAAATGCAGTATAATGTGGATAAATGCAAGGTTATCCGCTTTGGTAGCAAAAATAGGAAGGCAGATTATTATTTGAATGGGTGCAAATTGAGAGGTGGATACTCATCGAGACCTTGGTGTCTCGTGCATCAGTCACTGAAAATAAGCGCGCAGGTACAGCAGGCAGTAAAGATTGCAAATAGTTGCTGGCCTTCATAGCGAGAGAATGTGAGTATAGGAATAGCGATGTTATACTGCAATTGTACAGGGCATTAGGGAGGCCACACCTGGGGTAGTGTGTGCAGTTTTGGCGTCTTTATCCGATAAAGGATGTTCTTGTGATGGACGGAGCGCAGCAAAGGCTTACCAGGCTGATTCCTGGCTTGGCTGGACTGTCATATGAGGAGAGACCAAGTTGGTTAGTATCATATCATTGGAGTTTAGAAGAGTGAGAGGGGATCTCATCGAAATTTATAAAATTCTAACAGGATTAGACAGGATAGGTGCAGAAAGAACGCGCCCGATGGTGGGGCAGTCCAGAACTAGGGGTCATAGTTTGAGGATGAGGGATAAACCATTTAGGACAGAGGTGAGGAGAAATGTCTTCACCCAGAGAATGGTGAATCTGTGGAATTCGCTGCCACAGAAAGTAGTTGAGGCCAAAACGTTGTGTAATTTTAAGGAGGAATTAGATATAGCTCATGGGGCTAAAGGGATCAAGGAGAGGGGAGAAGGCGGGATCAGGGGATTGAACTTGATGATCAGCCATGATCATAATGAATGGTGGAGCAGGCTCGAAGGGCCAAATGGCCTACTGCTGCTTCTAATTTCTATGTTTTTATACGGTTTTTCAATTTGAGAACACAAAGTAGAAAAAGTGGAGTGTGTTGCAGTTGGAGAATATCAGGGTAAAATTGATCATAACATATTTAGGTTTACAATATTTACAGAAATAACAAAGGTGAGAATACCTAACTGTTAGGGAACCAATTTCAGTGATTTAAGAAGGGATTAGCCTAGAACAGACTGGAAATGACTGGTCAGGAATACGCTTTTATTGGAGACGGTGCAGCGAAGGGTCACTAGATTTTACCCAGGGTTGAGGGGGATGTCCTATGATGAGGGGCTGAGCAAATTGGGTTTATATTCTCTGGGGTGCAGCAGAATGAGGTGATCTCATTGAAATATAGAAGATTCTGAAAGGGTTTGATGGGTGGACAAACAGAGATAGGGCAGACACTGAGTGATTGTTTCCGATGGTCAGGGAATCTAAAACACAGGGGCACAGTCTCAGGATTAAGAGACGATCATTTAGGAATGAGATGAGGAGAAATATCTTCGCTCAAAAACTTGGGAATCTGGATTTCTCTACCCCAGAGGATTGTGGATGCTCCATTGTTGAATATATGCAAGGCTGGAACGGGCAAATTTTTGGTCTCAGAGAATTAAGGGATATGAGGAATTGGCAGGAAAGTGGAGTTGAAGCCCAAGATCAGCCATGATCATATTGAATGGTGGAGTAGGCTGGGTTGGCTGTGTGGCCTACTACTTTTCCTACTTCTTATGTTTTTAATACAGAAAATGACCAATGGGCAGGCCTCCAAGGCAGAAGCAGTTCATATACAAACCAAGCATATTCCTAAAAGGAGGAAACATCGTGCACCCAAGGCTACAACTCCCTGGATGATCAAGGAAATTAAGTTTTAAATAAAACAAAAGGAAGTTTATGACGAAAGTCAGGTCCAGATTACAATCGAAAATCAGGCACAGCACAGAGTGTGCAAGGGAAATTAGGGAAGGATACAAGGTGGACAAAGTGAGATTATGAGAAATGATCAACATAAAAGACAATCCAAGGACAGTTAGGGGAATGGTAGGGCTGATTCTGGACAAAAAAGGAAATCTTCTTGTGACAGACTTTGCATGTCTCCACAAAAAGATAAAGTTAATGTTGCAGTCAAGATGGAGAACAATAAATATAGAAAAAAAATGAGCTGCTGAATAGGTCGTTTTTTTCTCTTCATAGATGCTGCCCGATCAGAATATTTTCAGCATTTTTACTTTAATATCAAATATCCAGCATCTGCAATATTTTACTTTTGAGGTAAAGCACCTTATAGCATCTATATTTGGCAAACAGAAGCACAGGGTATTAAAAGCATGGTGGTAGCAAGGTTACAGAATTGGCTACGGGATAATTACCAGTGAATCGATATTTAGGTGACTATAGTGAAGCATGCAGTGGGGCCTTCCAGGGGTCAGTATTAGTACCACTATTTAAACATAAAACAGCCTCTATATAGGGAGCACAATCTCATGTTGCCACAAAACTTGCTAAACACAGTAACTAATGGTGTGAATGGCAGAGCAGGCTCGAGTGGCCCACTCCTGTTCCTAATTTATATGTTCATATAGTACAGGAGAACAAACCGGAACATGTAGGAACAGAACTTGTGAAATGGGCACAGGCATTTAAATGCAAATAAATGTGAAGTGGGAGAACTTTGAGAGACCAGATAAATCTAAAATGGTACTATTTTGAGAATAGAGAGTGGAAGAGGAAAGAGACTGGGGAGTCCATTTTCACACATATTTCAAAAGGCAAGGATAAGAAAACACATGGGATAACTGCTTTGTGATTTGGGACATTGAATATATAGAACAGTACAGCACAGTACAGGCCCTTTGGCCCACGATAGAACATAGAACGATACAGCGTAGTACAGGCCCTTCGGCCCACGATGTTGCACCGACATGGGAAGTCAAAAACTAAAGGCCATCTTAGAACTTAGAACAGTACAGCACAGAACAGGCCCTTCGGCCATCGATGTTGTGCCGAGCAATGATCACCCTACTTAAACCCACGTAACCCGTATACCCGTAACCCAACAATACCCCCCATTAACCTTACACTACGGGCAATTTATCATGGCCAATCCACCTAACCCGCACATCTTTGGACTGTGGGAGGAAACCGGAGCACCCGGAGGAAACCCACGCACACACGGGGAGGACGTGCAGACTCCGCACAGACAGTGACACAGCCGGGAATCGAACCTGGGACCCTGGAGCTATGAAGCATTGATGCTACCATGCTACCGTGAGGCCCCAACAATCTAACCTACACTATGCCATTATCATCCATATGCTTATCCAATAAATTTTTAAATGCCCTCAATGTTGGCGAGTTCACTACTGTTGCAGGTAGGGCATTCCACGGCCTCACCACTCTTTGCGTAAAAAACCTACCTCTGACCTCTGTCCTATATCTATTACCCCTCAATTTAAGGCTATGTCCCCTCGTGCTAGCCACCTCCATCCGCGGGAGAAGGCTCTCACTGTCCACCCTATCTAACCCTCTGATCATTTTGTATGCCTCTATTAAGTCACCTCTTAACCTTCTTCTCTCTAACGAAAACAACCTCAAGTCCATCAGCCTTTCCTCATAAGATTTTCCCTCCATACCAGGTAACATCCTGGTAAATCTCCTCTGCACCAGTTCCAAAGCTTCCACGTCCTTCCTATAATGAGGCGACCAGAACTGTACGCAATACTCCAAATGCGGCCGTACCAGAGTTTTGTACAGCTGCAACATGACCTCATGGCTCCGGAACTCAATCCCTCTACCAATAAAGGCCAACACACCATAGGCCTTCTTCACAACCCTATCAACCTGGGTGGCAACTTTCAGGGATCTATGTACATGGACACCGAGATCCCTCTGCTCATCCACAGTATCAAGAATTTTACCATTAGCCAAATATTCCGCATTCCTGTTATTCTTTCCAAAGTGAATCGCCTCACACTTCTCCACATTAAACTCCATTTGCCACCTCTCAGCCCAGCTCTGCAGCTTATCTATGTCCCTCTGTAACCTGCAACATCCTTCCGCACAGTCTACAACTCCACCGACTTTAGTGTCGTCTGCAAATTTACTCACCCAACCTTCTGCGCCCTCCTCTAGGTCATTTATAAAAATGACAAATAGCAACGGCCCCAGAACAGATCCTTGTGGTACGCCACTCGTAACTGAACTCCATTCTGAACATTTCCCATCAACCATCACCCTCTGTCTTCTTTCAACTAGCCAATTTCTGATCCACATCTCTAAATCACCCTCAATCCCCAGCCTCCATATTTTCTGCAATAGCCGGCCGTGGGGAACCTTATCAAACACTTTACTGAAATCCATATACACCACATCAACTGCTCTACCCTTGTCTACCTGTTCAGTCACCTTCTCAAAGAACTCGATAAGGTTTGTGAGGCATGACCTACCCTTCACAAAACCATGCTGACTATCCCTAATCATATTATTCCTATCTAGATGATTATAAATCGTATCTCTTATAATCCTCTCCAAGACTTTACCCACAACAGACGTGAGGCTCACCGGCCTATAGTTACCGGGGTTATCTCTAGTCCCCTTCTTGAACAAAGGGACCACATTTGCTATCCTCCAGTCCTCTGGCATTATTCCTGTAGCCAATGATGACATAAAAATGAAAGCCAAAGGCTCAGCAATCTCTTCCCTGGCTTCCCAGAGAATCCTAGGATAAATCCCTTCAGGCGCCGGGGACTTATCTATTTTCACCTTGTCCAGAATTGCCAACACTTCTTCCCTACGCACCTCAATGCCATCTATTCTAATAGCCTGGGTCTCAGCATTCTCCTCCACAACATTATCTTTTTCCTGAGTGAATACTGATGAAAAGTATTCATTTAGTATCTTGCTTATCTCCTCAGCCTCCACACACAACTTCCCACCACTGTCCTTGACTGGCCCTACTCTTACCCTAGTCATTCTTTTATTCCTGACATACCTATAGAAAGCTTTTGGGTTTTCCTTGATCCTACCTGCCAAAGACTTCTCATGTCCCCTCCTTGCTCGTCTTAGCTCTCTCTTTAGATCCTTCCTCGCTTCCTTGTAACTATCAAGCGCCCCAACTGAAACTTCACGCCTCATCTTCACATAGGCCTCCTTCTTCCTCTTAACAAGATATTCCACTTCTTTGGTAAACCACGGTTCCCTCGCTCGACCCCTTCCTCCCTGCCTGACTGGTACGTACTTATCAAGAACATGCAATAGCTGTTCCTTGAACAAGCTCCACATATCCAGTGTGCCCAACCCTTGCAGCCTACTTCTCCAACCTACACATCCTAAGTCATGTCTAATGGCATCATAATTGCCCTTCCCCCAGCTATAACTCTTGCCCTGCGGGGTATACTTATCCCTTTCCATCACTAACGTAAAGGTCACCAAATTGTGGTCACTGTCTCCAAAGTGCTCACCTACCTCCAGATCTAACACCTGGCCTGGTTCATTGCCCAAAACCAAATCCAATGTGGCCCCGCCTCTTGTTGGCCTGTCAACATATTGTGTCAGGAAACCCTCCTGCACACATTGCACAAAGAACGACCCATCTAATGTACTCGAACTATATCTTTTCCAGTCAGATCCCTGATAGAAAGCAAGACAGTCATGCAAAAGCTTTAAAAGTCCATCAGACCCCAGCTGGAATTTTGGATACAATTCTGGGTGCGGGTAATATATTTCGGGAAGGATAGCAAGGCCTGGGAGAGAGTCCAGAGGATGTCTATCAGGGTGATACCAGAGATGTATAACTTAGATGGAGAGATTAGAGAAGCTGGGAAGGTTAATGGAGGCCGAATGGGTGGATACAAAATTATGAGGGGTTTTGATAAAGCAAGCGAGGAGAGGACCAATTTTCTCTTGCAAGGTAACTGGACGTCACAGATTTGAATGACTGGAAAAAAGAACCAGAGGGAAAATGAGGAGACATTTTTCCTCACAAGGGAAATGCACAGGCTGAAAGGGTGGTGGAATCACATCCCATAGGAACTTCCAAAAGGCAACTGGACATGTATTTAAAGACTAATTTACAAGGTTACAGTTGGAAAGCTGGGTGTCGAACTAAATTGCAGATCTTTCAAAAATAAATCAAATGGCCACATCCTGGGCTGTAAAAATTTAGTCTATCGGAACCATTACTCCATTTACTCAGCTTGATCCATATCCTTGGTACTGTTTTGACAATAGAAATCCAGCAACCCCAGTCTTAATCCAGTACCCACAAGCTTTTGGGAGGAAGACAATTCTGTGAGTTGCACTGGAATTCTTAATTGGGTCCACAATTGTTCAGTTTTTCCAAGAGGTCAAAATTTCTAAGAGTGAAATTAGGAAGCTCTTTTCCACAAAGGGAAGTAGAAATACAGAATTGTCTTCCTCCCAAAAGCTTGTTCTTTGTTGATGCAAACAAACTGAAGTGATTTTGATTTTTCGGTTTAGACAATTGGATACCTCCTGATTGAACTGGCGACTCCTCATTTCAGCTCAACAGTATGTTTGCTGTTCAGACAGTCAGGAAAAAGCAGTCAGCATACATTTAGGTTGTTAAGCCTTAAAGAGCAACCTTTGTTTTATTTAAAAAAGGAAATGACAACCCAGGTAGACTCTGGGAAGCCACTGAATGTGTTTAATCTAAATTTATAAACCAAATGTTCATATGAAAGATTCTGGATCCAAGTTAGATGCTGGAGATGGATAAGAAATTATCTGAAAAGTAGGCAGAAATGAGTACAAGAAATATGTCAAAATGAGGAAAGGTAGTGTGAAGGCTAAGGGTAACTACCATTTCTATGTAAATAACTTGCACTCAGAAGTTCAATTCCAAGTAGCCAAATTAGAAGGGACACTGAAATTGGAGAAGGCAGCTCATAAATTAGAGAATTTGTTGAATAAAATATCTAAGTGGGCAGAGCCAGAGCAGATAAATTTTAATGATTTAGAGCAGATAAAATTTAATTATTTAGGAAGAATAAATGTAAATGACCCACACACACCATGAAGCAGTTAAAATAGCTCATGAAAGAGCTTTAATAGTCTCAATAGTCAGGGGAACTAAACAATGCAAAGTAGTAATCCAAGCAAGTAGAATATTGCACCATATGGTCTAAACTTCACAATACAAGCAAGGAAAAGTCGTGACCGAACTGCATAGTCCTCAGATTAGACTGCAATTAGAGTACTGGACAGATTTTCATCCATCAAGGATATCTTGAGAAGTACCTTCCTCAGAGCAGCAAGCAGCATCGGACTGCCACTCCCTGTCCAATTACTCGTGTGAAATTTCTTCCCTGCCCTTCCTTTCTGAACTTCTGACTCAGGCTGGGTGAGATCCAGGCAACATAACAGTCCTCGAGGCCCAGTATCACAGTTGAGCAGCCAGGTTGAAGAAAGACATGCCCCCTTTTCTTACACCACAAGCTGCCGCAAACCAGGTTAAGTTTAAATATCCATTGAAATTGACAGGTCAGGGAGAAGCATCTAAGATAAGTGGATAGGATTTGAGGGGTGAAGAGAGGTGGATCAGAGGTCAGGTGCAGTCTGTCTCTTTATAATAGTTACTCGGAAGTTAGAAGAAGTTTTAATTGTAACATTTTGTGGGTAACTGTGTAACACACCCGGAACCATCCAAAGATTGCGATTTAAATCCCATCTTTGGATGGTTCCCAGCGCAGGACAATTTCTTAGATGATGTTTGCAGTCCTGGGAAATTGCCATTACCTTACCCTTGCACTTCCGAGAGGGATTCCGCAGCGCATCTTCAGAGAACCCCTTAAATCCAATACTACGGCCCATTGACATTCTGGAAAATGCACAAAGAGTCAAGAGACAGAACCCTCCCTTCACCCTACCCCCTTAAAATGTCAAGAGCAAAAAATGGACAAACCCGGGATTTATCTTGGAAAGGAGACTATTGATAATAAAAGCTGGTTATAAATTAGGACAAGACGACATGAAATCAAACTAGGTGATACATTTCGGACTCAAGTTGCTCTAAACACATCCTGCCAATACCTCAAGTTTGAATTAATTTAGAATAACTCCCCTCATCTTAAATCGCACATAAATTACGAACTGTTATATAGCAATGATGATTTACATCACCAAAAGTCACATAGAATATGACATACTATTCATTGCTAAATACTTTTTATACAGTTCCCAAAAAGGTAGTTTTACAGAGGGGCATGCTGTACTAATCAGTCAGAATAATGAAGGTCACCAACTGTCCTTTAAATAACATTTTGTATCTTTAGTCACGAATGAATGAAACATTGTTTGTGCTTTATTTATTCCCATTTGCAAGGCAGTGAATTCTCCCATTAAAAGAAAATAGCATGACAGCTTAAAAGGACTCAGTTGCACCAGGTATGGATACCATTGGTCAGGCATTGTAAGGATGAATGTTAAGATTGCAGTTGTCAGAATCTCACCTGTATGCAACAACTTCTCAGAAGGAATAAAATGTTATATGCAGTGTTCCAAACATGACAAATGGTAGAACTTTTGACCCTCTTTCATGCCTCTTTTTTTTCTCCTTCAATGGGATTTTATGTAAAATGTAAAAAAGGTAAATCGCACCTTAATTTACAGGGTTGTACGCCTTAAACCAGTGTTCTTCAAAGTCGGGGGCGTGACCCACGGGTGCGTCGCAGAGCCGTTATCCGCGGCGTTCCCGATCGCACAAATCCCCTTTTCATAACGGCGGCTGCAAGCGGCCACGAACATGTTAAAAAAAAAAATCAGCCGCATTGCGCATGCGCGCACGATGATCGGCCGCTTTTTTTTTAAACGGTTGCAGCTTTTTGTTTTACAAGTTCTGTAGTGTTTTTTATTCATTTATTTTATTCATTTAATTTTTATTTTTTCATTTATTTTATTCTTTTTTTTTACAAGGTCGGGGGGGGGGGTTTATTCATTTATTTTATTCATTTTATTTTCTTATAAGTTCAGGGGGGGTTTTATTCATTTTTTTCATTTATTTTACTCATTTTATATTTGTTTTAACAAGTTCGGGGGGGGGGCGGTTTATTTGATAAAATTTTACAGGAAAAAATTTCAGAACTTTGGACAGATGGAGACTCCATACTTTCCGACACCAGAAGGCTTCATCTTCATCCAACAGGTTCCATTGGAGGAGTGTGTACGAGGGCCAAAGGGACCCAAAACCATTTCCTCCATTTTTCTCAGCAGCAAACAAGGTAAGAGAAAATGGTGGGTCGCGCAGGTCGGCCGGCGTGGGTCGCGCAGGTCGGCCGGGTTGGGTCCCGAAGGTTGGCCGGGTTGGTAAAAATGGGTCCCCGGAAAAAAAGTTTGAAGAACACTGCCTTAAACGGATAGTTCATAGACAGTTAGCTCCTTTGGGTACACAAGTGATTGCACATTCATTCCCAGCACAAATTGGTGGCAAAAACACACATTCTTGTGCTTGGTCATAAATGAATTAGACATCCAGTCTTGTGGCATGACATATGTTGATGTTTCTAATCTGTAAAATTGCAGTTTAATAGGCAGCAGGAACTTAGAATCGGACAACACAGAAGTGCATTCTCACACTGCTCCCCCACCCCCCCTCCACCAAATTACCTGTACCGACTCAACTTTCCAAGTAGTCCCATACCCCTGCTCTATGAAATCAATCTATAAATTTACCCTTTTCTTAAAGTACCCAATTCTTTTTTTTCCCAATTAAGGGTCAATTTAGCATGGCCAATCCATCTACCCTGCACATCTTTGGGTTGCGGGGGCGAGACCCAGGCAGACATAGAAAATATGCAAACTCCACACGGACAGTGACCCGGTGCCGGGATCGAACCCCAGTCCGTGAGGTAGCAGTACTAACCACTGCACCACCGTGCTGCCCAAGTTTACCCTTTTCAAGTATTTATCCAATTTTCTTTTGAAGTCACTATTGAATCTTCTTCCACAGCCCTTTTGGATCATTCCAACTCCCTGTATTTAAAAAAAAAACAACTTTCCCAGTAGTTTCTTCAGTCTGTGCCCTCTGGTTACCAACCTTCTTGGCAGTAAAATAATTTCTTGTCATTGACTCAAAGATTTTACATACCTCTATTACATTTTCCCTTCACCATCTCTGCTGCAAGGAGAAGGATCCCAGAGCCTGCATTATACAATATCTTTCATGTATTCAGGATGCCCCAAAGTATTGCACAGCTAATTAGGGGTTTTTGAAATATAATGTAGGGAAATGCAGCAGCCAATTTACACACAGTAAGACCCATGAACAGCAATTTTGTTTTTAAATACAGTGTTCGTTGAAGGATGAATGTTGACCAGGATACCAGGAGAACTTCCAGGCTTGTTTGGAAAACATGCTATGGGATCTTTTGCACCTATATGGTCTGATATTTATCTAACAGGCAGTGTGCCTCTGACAGTGCAACACTCAATACTACACTGGGTTTTCAGCTTGGAGTGTACTCAATCCTCTGGGGTGGGCCATGAATCCACATATATTTTGAACATACAGAATCAATCACATGTGTCATTATTAAAAACAGAACTTTCCAACTTTAAATTTAAAAAAGGACTATCGACTTACCTGACAGCCTCGCTTTTCTATTTCCACAATACATTTCTGCATCAACAATGGCACCCTCAAGCCCATATTTTCCTTCTCTACAATTTTCCGTGCCTCAACACCAAACATCACTGGTTCTCGCTCTCCATCTGGGCTGTCTAATGAGTTGTCCCACTGTTCCATCAGAGTCAGTTTCACATAAATGAGCCCTCTGGGTTCGAGTTTTACTGCTAGCTGATGCATCTTGGAAACCCTGAAGAGCGTGGGGAGCACAACAGTACCATGGCAGCAAACGCGGTTCCGACGAGGCGTTGGTTCCCAGCTGAAGACTACTAATTTGAGATGCTGGGCATTCTCTAGCTCAATATTAAATGTATGGTCCATATCCAAAAATGTAGTTCTGCAGGTCAATAAGGCAGTCCTTGCTTTGTTAACTGAATCTACTTGTATGGCACAGAATACATCTCTGGAATCAATTCTTGGTGGCTTCAAATCCTCAGCGCCATAAAAATGTACACTCATTAGTCCTGAAATATATTGAGAACATTTAGGTTGGTCCACAAAGCTGTAATGCCTGAAAGCGTCAATATCAATTTCTGTACTGTGTGTTTTGTGAGAGGTTGCAATGTTCCCCTTTGCAGATTTGCTTTCACAGGAGTGCTTACCCGATTTAGCTACAAGTTCTGGTGAATCTCCATCACTAAGATAGCCACCCTTGCTGGCGGATTTGGAGCTTCCTGAACTTTTCTTCTTGTAATTCTGTGATACAACACTTGTATCCAGATGATAACGACTGATGACATTCCTACTAGCTGCATTCGTCACAATTCCAGGAGACAAGGAGGAACCATGGTTGCCTTTGGGCGATGAATTATCATTACAGTTGTGGCTTGAAGTCCCTTTAACACTCAATTTTCTGCTGAGTTCAGGAAGCTTTTTCATTTTCATTGAAAGCTTCCTCACAGTTCGCGGAGATTTTATCTTTTCTGGAAAGGGCCAATTAATTGTTGTCCCCTTTTTCAAAGGATTGGGGCTGGATGGTGGAGAAAACTCGGGCGTTGTTGCTGTTGTCGCTACTACTGCTACTGCACAGACAGGACCATTGGAAGGATCAGTGGCAGCTACTAAAACCAAAATTAATGAAGATTATGTCAAACTCAATTCAAACAGTACTATGAAACTTTGAAAAACTAATAATTTAACTACAACTTAATTATCAACATATTTGCAATTGACATTAATAAAATTTATTTTAATAAAATGTTATCAAAAATATCTAACAAGAGGATGAGCCATATATTCCAACTTCAATCCCCAGGCTGTATGCTGTTGTTTAGTGGTAATGGCATGGGTTGGTGGGACAGGTGTAAAGAAAATATTGCAGGTAACTCAGACTCCTGATTCAAATAGTCTTTACTGGGACTGCGAATTGGGACAGAATCTGACTATATTTATTTTAAATAATAAATATGAGGCTGGTTTAGCACAGGGCTAAATAGCTGGCTTTTAAAGCAGATCGAGGCAGGCCAGCAGCGCAGGTTCAATTCCCGTATGAGCCTCCCCGAACAGGCGCCGGAACTAGGGGCTTTTCACAGTAACTTCATTTGAAGCCTACTTGTGACAATAAGCGATTTTCATTTCATTTCAAATAATCCTATTTTATTTGATTAATTTAACTGAATTGTTTGATGCAATAAAAGTCAAAGGGTATTCAGTTGTTGTTGCCCATCTGGACTTAAATGTTGGACAAGTAACATATAAAAAGGTTAACAAAATTGATGCTCATGGAACAGGAGCTGTCAGCTTGAATTTAAAAAAGTGTAAGGATAGAAAACTGAATTGCAGTAAATGGTTGTTTTTCAGACTGGAGGATGGTGGACAGTCGCGTTGCCATGGGTCAGGGCTACAGGACCACATTTCAAAACTTGCTGATGATACCAAGCTTGGAGGTGTAATAGACACCAATGGACTTCAACAAGATAGATAGACGAGCAGAATGGGCAGACAAGGGGCAGATGGAATTTAATGTTGCGAAGCACAGGGTAAAAGGGATGAGAGGTAATATAGTCTTAATGGCACCGTTTCTAAAAAGTGTACAGGGACAAAGGGATCTGGGGGCTCACGTGCATAGATCGGTGAAGGTGGCAATACATATTGAAAGTTTAGTTGGCAAAATATATGGAATTTAGTTTCATAATTTGCATGCTTTTGTACTCAATTTATGTTTTTTTAAAAATAATTTTTATTGAAATTTTCCAAAACATATCAAAAACAAAAAATAACAAGAAACCAGTATTAACAACAAAAAGAAAAACACACTAACCCCCAAAACCAACCCCCCCAGTAACTACAAAAAGAAGAAATAGATAAACACCCGGCATATTCAATAAACACATATACACATTTCTCCCTTCCCCCGAAACAACCCCCCCCGGTTGCTGCTGCTGCCGGCCTATTTTCCTACCGTTCTGCCAGGAAGTCCAGGAAAGGCTGCCACCGCCTAAAGAACCCCTGTACTGATCCCCTCAGGGCAAATTTCACCCTCTCCAATTTGATAAACCCCGCCATATCATTGCTCCAGGCCTCCACACTTGGGGGGCCTCGCCTCCTTCCATTGAAGCAAAATCCTCCGCCGGGCTACTAGGGACGCAAAGGCCAGAACACCGGCCTCTTTCGCCTCCTGCACTCCCGGCTCTACTGCAACCCCAAAAATTGCGAGTCCCCAGCCTGGCTTGACCCGGGATCCTACCACCCTCGACACCGTCCTTGCTACCCCCTTCCAGAATTTCCCCAGCGCTGGGCATGCCCAGAACATATGGGCGTGGTTCGCTGTGCTCCCCGAGCACCTAGCACACCTGTCTTCGCCCCCAAAAAACCTACTCATCCTCGTCCCGGTCATGTGGGCCCTGTGCAGCACCTTGAACTGTATGAGGCTAAGCCTCGCACAGGAAGAGGAGGAATTTACTCTCTCCAGGGCATCCGCCCACGTCCCCTCCTCACCCAGCTCCTCCACCGAGGCCTCATCCACCTCCTGCATGATGTGGTACACGTTCGAAATTCTCCCCCCTCCAGCCCACACCCTCGAGAGCACCGTGTCCCATATCCCATGTGGGGACAGCAGAGAGAACCCCTCCACCTGCCGCCTGGCAAACGTCCTAACCTGCATGTACCTAAACATGTTCCCCAGGGGGAGCCCAAACTTCCCCTCTAACTCACCCAGGCTCACAAACCTCCCATCCACAAACAGGTCCCTCAACTTCCTAATACCTACCCCGTGTCAGCCAAGAAACCCGCCATGGATGCTCCCTGGTACAAAACCGGTGGTTCCCCCGTATCGGGGACTCCATCGAGCCGCCCACCTCCCCCCTATGCCGTCTCCATTGCCCCCAAAATTTGAGGGTAGCCGCCACCACCGGGCTCGTGGTATACCTCGTTAGAGGGAGCGGCAACGGCGCCGTTACCAGCGCCTCCAGGCTCGTGTCCACGCAGGACACCATCTCCATCCTCTTCCATGCTGCCCCTTCCCCGTCCATTACCCACTTACGCACCATCGCTGCGTTGGCAGCCCAGTAGTACCCAGAGAGGTTGGGCAGCGCCAGCCCCCCCCCCCCCCCATCCCTGCCCCGCTCCAAAAACACCCTTCTCACCATCGGAGTCCCATGCGCCCATACAAATCCCGTAATACTCCTGTTGACCCTCCTAAAAAAGGCCTTCGGGATAAGGATGGGGAGGCACTGGAACAGAAACAAAAACCTTGGGAGCACAGTCATCTTGACGGACTGCACCCTACCCGCCAGCGACAGCGGCAACATGTCCCATCTTTTAAACTCCTCCTCCATTTGCTCCACCAGCCTAGTGAGGTTAAGCTTGTGAAGGGCCCCCCAGCTCCTAGCCACCTGGACTCCCAGGTACCGAAAGCTCCTCCCTGCCCTTTTCACCGGGAGCCTATCAATCCCCGCCTCTTGATCCCCCGGGTGCACGACGAACAGCTCACTCTTACCCAGGTTGAGCTTGTACCCAGAAAAGCCCCCAAATTCCCTAAGGATCTGCATCACCTCCGGCATTCCCCCCACTGGGTTCGCCACATAAAGCAACAAGTCATCTGCATATAATGACACTCGGTGCTCCTCCCCACCCCGTACCAGACCCCTCCAATTCCTAGACTCCCTCAACACCATGGCCAGGGGCTCAATTGCCAACGCAAAGAGCAAAGGGGACAGGGGACACCCCTGCCTCGTCCCCCGGTACAACCAAAAGTACTCCGATCTCCTCCTATTCGTGGCTACGCTTGCCATCGGAGCTTCATATAACAGCCTCACCCACCTGACAAACCCCTCCCCGAACCCAAACCTTTCCAGCACCTCCCACAGGTACCCCCACTCAACCCTATCAAAGGCCTTCTCCGCGTCTAATGCTACCACTATCTCCGCCTCCCCTTCTACCGCCGGCATCATTATAACATTCAGAAGTCTACGTATATTGGTGTTCAGCTGCCTTCCCTTCACAAACCCCGTCTGGTCCTCATGAATGACCCCCGGCACACAGTCCTCTATCCTTGTGGCTAAGATCTTCGCCAACAGCTTGGCATCCACATTTAATAACGAGATCGGCCTATATGATCCACACTGCAGGGGGTCCTTGTCCCGTTTAAGGATCAAGGAAAACAGCGCACATGACAGAGTCGGGGGCAAAGCCCCTCCTTCCCTTGCCTCGTTAAAGGTCCTAACCAACAGGGGGCCCAACAGGTCTGCAGTACTCAATTTATGTTGAGTCATCATAAAAGTCTGGTTAGGCCACAGATATTGTATCCAGTTATGATCACTGCACTTTAGTACGGGTGCGAGGGTCCTTGAAAGGGTGCACAGGTTAACCAGAATGGATCCAGGGATGGAGGATTTCAGCCACAAGGCATGGTTGAAGAAACTGGTGTTTCTCTCCTTGAAGTTAAGGAGATTGAGGAGAGATTCGACGGGTTTATGGCTAGTTTAGACAACTTTTACAAGAACAGACCCCATTTACTGGAGGTATGGGATAGTGGGAAATTTGGCCAGTTGGATAACGAACTGGCTAACCGATAGAAGTCAGAGAGTGGTGGTGGATGGCAAATATTCAGCCTGGAGCCCAGTTACCAGTGGCGTACCGCAGGGATCAGTTCTGGGTCCTCTGCTGTTTGTGATTTTCATTAACGACTTGGATGAGGGAGTTGAAGGGTGGGTCAGTAAATTTGCAGATGATACGAAGATTGGTGGAGTTGTGGATAGTGAGGAGGGCTGTTGTCGGCTGCAAAGAGACATAGATAGGATGCAGAGCTGGGCTGAGAAGTGGCAGATGGAGTTTAACCCTGACAAGTGTGAGGTTGTCCATTTTGGAAGGACAAATATGAATGTGGAACACAGGGTTAACGGTAGGGCTCTTGGCAACGTAGAGGAGCAGAGAGATCTTGGGGTGTATGTTCATAGATCTTTGAAAGTTGCCACTCAAGTGGATAGAGCTGTGAAGAAGGCCTATGGTGTGCTACCGTTCATTAGCAGAGGGATTGAATTTAAGAGCCGTGAGGTGATTATGCAGCTGTACAAAACCTTGGTACGTCCACATTTGGAGTACTGTGTGCAGTTCTGTTCACCTCATTTTAGGAAGGATGTGGGAGCTTTGTGAAAGGTGCAAAGGAGATTTACCAGGATGTTGCCTGGAATGGAGAGTAGGTCTTACGAGGAAAGGTTGAGGGTGCTCGGCCTTTTCTCATTAGAACGGAAAAGGATGAGGGGTGACTTGATAGAGGTTTATAAGATGATCAGGGGAATAGATAGGGTAGACAGTCAGAGACAACCCATTACAAGGGGTCATAAATTTAAGATAAATGGTGAAAGATATAGGGGGGATGTCAGAGGTAGGTTCTTTACCCAGAGAGTAGTGGGGGCATGGAATGCACTGCCTGTGGAAGTAGTTGAGTCGGAAACGTTAGGGACCTTCAAGCGGCTATTGGATAGGTACATGGATTATGGTAGAATAATGGAGTGTAGATTAATTTATTCTTAAGGGCAGCACGGTAGCATTGTGGATAGCACAATTGCTTCACAGCTCCAGGGTCCCAGGTTCAATTTTGGCTTGGGTCACTGTCTGTGTGGAGTCTGCACATCCTCCCAGTGTGTGCGTGGGTTTCTTCCGGGTGCCCCGGTTTCCTCCCACAGTCCAAAGATGTGGAGGTTGGGTGGATTGGCCATGATAAATTGTCCTTAGTGTCCAAAATTCTATGATCTATGATTAACCTAGGACAAAAGTTCGGCACAACATTGTGGGCCGAAGGGCCTGTTCTGTGTTGTATTTCTCTAATCTAATCTAATATCTAATGCCCAGGGGAGATAAATTACGGTTTTAGGCAAGAGATATAGGGAAGATGTGCAGAAGAACTTTCTTTTTTAAGCCCAGCAAGCGGTAGTGGCCTGGCACTCGCTGACCGCGAGGGTGGTAGAAACAAAAACTATAATGATATTCAAAAGAAAACTGGATGGGCACTGGAGGAAAATAAACTGGCAGGGCTACAGGGAAAGAGCAGGGGAACAGGACTGACTAAATTACACTGGAGAGCCAACATGAACTTGGTGGACAAAATGGCTTTATCCTGTGTCACAATAACCATAACAATTTCGCCATTACACCTCCCCTCCCACCCAGTGAAGCAGCTTACTGGCAGTCTCATGCATAATAATGGCAATTTAAGCAATACATCAGAGGGTATTAAGTGCTCATATAACTGTACCCTAGCAAGAAATCAATGCTTTCAGCAGAGTAGGGAAAGAATCCCCAAAGCAAGTATATAACATTATACTTTGTCTATTATTAATTAGAATGATTCAGGACATTTTCTTCTGCGAAAGGAATCTTCAACCTTTTAATTGTTTACTTTTAAATCGAGCAGAAAGATTAATTCGCACTGCATGTTTTAATATACCAACAGTTCAATAGACACCTCATACAACAAGCTACAGAATACACACCACTTGAGTGGACAGATGTATTCAGTCCCAAGAGAAGCTATTATTCTGGAGCTAATCACATTAGGCACTTTCAGCATAGCATCTAGTATATTTTAAGTAATATAACTATGTCAGTATTGTCTTACATCAGCATATGGAAGCAATAATTCAGTTTGTTAATTAAATCAATCTGTAGCCAGGCTTTGTAAATGAAATACGGCAAAAGAATATAGTGGCCAATAGCCTATTGAGTATCATACTTAACTTCAAGCATCCAAGTAGAATGCCAGAACTCTACATGTTGTTAACTGTGCTTTTGCACGTGAAACAAACTGCAGCACGGGCATATGCATTGAACGCTTGATCGACTAACATGTTCCCAAGTCCACATAAGGCAACAAAATAAGGAGGCTGAATCTTTTTTCTGGGAAACAAGAGCAGAGTTTTTTTTTTCTTATCTGCATCTCTGTTCTGGAGCAGCAGACATTTCCGAACAGTGAAAGGTTTATACTCCAGCTGTTTGCTGTGCGATTCGGGCATGAGACTAGTCCAACAAATTTGGGACATCTGATAATTCAGACAATACGACTCGTTGTACTAGAAATTACTGAAATCCCAATAGCAAGCCTGCCTTACAGCATTCATTAACATGTGCCATTTTTAGACCATGCAATAGTAATCTTTCCTATAGTGGCAAACACTTAAAAGCAAAGGGGGAGAGGAGGAGTATACACAATGAAACATCAGTTCCTATTATAAAGCCCAGGGTTATTATTGTACAAGCCAGTTTTCCAATGAAAGTTACCCCGGAATATTTACATCTAGTTTTATGGAGCAAAACCTGGATTGTCCTTGATTATAAGGTGTTCATTTAAATAATTTGAATTAAAACCCATATAATTTAATACTTTTTATTCTTGAACGCTTATTTCACTAATTTTCACTCAGAACTGCAGCCATTAACATGGCTGCATCTAACCTGGCTTTCCTCAACAGTTTTCACATCCACATGGTACATGCATTCTTTCAAATAATCCAAAATCAGCGATGGAACCTGCTGGACCACGTTACAAGCATTTCCCCCAAACAACACTTCAATATTCCTGAAAAAAAGAGACATGCTGTTGAAGCTTTTCACTCATCAGGACACAATTTACAAAAATACCAATTATAAAGGGAACAATAATTTATACTGCATGAGAAGAGAGCGCTCAGTGGTCGGCAAGTGGACTCTGATGATTGATAGAAATCTACCAATGGGTTCTCTACTACTGTTTATGGCAAGCCTACCTTCACTGGTCAATATACAGTTTGGGATTCCAATAGTTCCACGTAACATCAGATTGTCCTATTGGCAACCTGGTAAGTAGAGCCCCGAGCCATTTGCTTACCATGGAAGCTTGTTGCTGAAATAAGGTCACATTGAAGCCACCTGGCAGTATAATAGCTACCCTGATCAGATCATTGCTCACTACATAGTGAAAACTAATTGATGGACCAGAGGTCCAGTCTGTCTCAGATTACCCTGTAAGGAAGGATAAGGCCCATCAAAATATATGAGCAATGTGAAGCTAGTCGTTTCACACTGCTAGTCTGCAGTAGCAACAGGAGTGTTACTCTCCACTAACAGGATGCTGCTGTCAAGTCAAAAAGCAATTTTGCCCATCACACAAATGAGTAATGTGGTATATGAATTTCAGTGCCAATCTAATTCCAAAAATGTAGGGCATGCATCCCAATGACTGATGGATCACATCAAATAGTACATCCCTTTGGCTGTTCACAACAGGCAGACTACTGACCATACCTAACCAGCCCGTACTAGCAAAACTCAACACAGCATCCAACATTAAATATGATCCAACAATTGGACAACACTTGCTAAAAAAAAATCAAGATTGTGTTAAGCAATTACACCGACAATCAATAAGATTACCGATCAGGCTCGCAGTGTGGCTCACTTCTGCTTATTAGAGGCTACATATATTTATGCACAGAATCCTGTCCTTTGCAGACAGGAGCATGCCCGTGTATTGCACCTTTTACAATGAAACAACAGCTTGGGGACAGCCATTCCCTGGCAGTGCCTTAATTAGAGTCAAACTGCTTGGTTTGAATTGAAACAAACGTTTGGTAGTTACCTATTCCTGGTGCATTCTCTATGGCAACACATCTACCAGAGTCTATTTGCTAACTAATCAGCACTCTTCTCATGCAGTATAAATTGTTCCCTTTACAATTAATATTCTGGCACTCATATGGACAAAATTCACAAGACAAAAATCTTCGACAGCATGTCTTTTTTTTCAGCAAAACCCAAGTTCTGTACTACTACAACTACTTCCAAAGAAGTTTGAAGGAGTGTTGAATGAAAGAAGAAGCCACACCTGTGGTAGGTGTTTGCAAAATGCCTGAAAAGCAGCCAGAAAGTGATTGGTGATAGCTATCATTGCCCTCTCCCATATGCCATTTACACACAGCATAAACATTTGTCGGTATAAACTTCTGATCATAAACTGAGAATTAAACGAGCAAAGTTAAGGTTGACAATTTCAACAAAGTTTTAAAAAGCCAACTCCTTCTATATGCCCCACAGTAGCAAAGTAGAAAATATTTGAACCGTATCCATGACAAAATTTACACTTCACAAATGGATTGGGGAATTGGTTCGCACACTGATCACCAGCTCTCAAAAAACTCGGTTAAATTTGTCGAGTCTGATGGAATTTTGTCAGCTAAAGGGATCCTACACAAAATAAATTGGATAGGTTCAATCCAGTTCCTAGCAGCTTGGAGTTCACAATGCAAAATACAAAGATAATTGTCATAACAGTAGAAAAACAAATATATTTCTTTGATCAGTTTTTCTCTTGATATTCATGCTTCGTTTTGAGACTCCTCCTCATTTATATTCCTCTCTTGAACTTCTCCAAATTCATCATCATTATTTCATCAACATATTTTTTTTAATGTTTCTCTGGCAAGGAGAGCATACTCTTTCCTTGTGGGGTCACAAGTACCCAAGTACAGAGATTCTCAGTGCATGTTGACAAGTGCCAAGGTTCAGTACCCCTTAAGTGTGTATAGATGGATATGCACATGCATCAAATTCTCAATAGATGGGGTCTTGCTCACAAACCAGATTCCAGATCGACATCTGCCTTCAAAACAGATGGACATACACAGGATAGTTTATGACGTGCCAGTTACCTTGATGCTCTTGACATCCAAGATCAATACTGCATACTAATATATCACCAAAGGTTTAATTCAAATCCTCATGTTGGGAGCATGGAAAGAGAAGTGCCTGTTACACAAAGGATGATTTTTCCAGACATTATAGACCAAAGAAAAGCAATAGTGTCCACCATCCCAGTACAATCCTGAAGAATGATGTGGAAGCGAAACTGCTAACAAAAAGATCTGGTAGCAACATGAATCTGAAGCTGGGGCAGAGACTCCTGGTCTCTTTTGATACATATTTTGGTCTTTCTTTTGATGAAAACAGAGCTGGACTAGAACATTTGGGAACATTCACTAAACCAACTGTTTGGTTCTTTGTTCAAGAGTGCAGTGCACTAGACCCTCAGGGGAGTCCACCAACAATACATTGTAGAAAACACTGCAATTCTTACAGGCTACTGACACCTGAGACCATCATTATGGTATCTTGCACTTCATCAACGAAGGCATGGAATACAATGATTTATGGGTACATTATAGGGCTCGTAATCCACACACCTCGCTGTAAGAGCCAGAGACAAGAGTTCAATTATCTGGCAGCAACTGGGCAATTTAAATTCCTTCCAGATTTTACTAAATTAGTTGAAAAGCTCATTTCAGTTATGGTGGTCACCAAGCTAGAGTTGTTGCAAAAAATCTATCTTGTTCTCTAATGTCCCAAAGGGACGGAAATCTGCCACCCATATCTAGTCTGGCCTACTTATGGATTGGATTGGTTTATTGTCACGTGTACAGAGGAATAGTGCATTTAGTACATGATAAGAAAATAAAACAAAAAACATAATAGGCAACACAAGGTACACAACGTAACTACATAAACACTGGCATCGGGTGAAGCATACAGGGTGTAGTGTTAATCAAGTCAGTCCATAAAAAGGGTCGTTTAGGAGTCTGGTAATAGCAGGGAAGAAGCTGTTTTTGAGTCTGTTCGTGCGTCTTCTCAGTCTTTTCCTGCCCAATGGAAGAAGTTGGAAGAGTAAGCCGGGTGGGGTGATTATGCTGCCCGCTTTCCCCAGGCAGCAGGAGGTGTAAATGGAGTCAATGGATGGGAGGCAGTTTCGTATGATGGACTGGGCTGTGTTCATGACTCTCTGGAGCTTCTTGCAGTTTTGGTCCGAGCAGTTGCCATACCAGGCTGTGATGCAGCCATATAGGATACTTTACATACATAGAACATACAGTGCAGGAGGCCATTCGGCCCATCGAGTCTGCACCGACCCACTTAACCCCTCACCCACCCTATCCCCATAACTCATAGCCCCATCTAACCTTTTTGGACACCAAGGGCAATTTAGCATGGCCAATCCACCTAACCTACACGTCTTTGGACTGTGGGAGGAAACCGGAGAACCTGGAGGAAACCCACGCAGACACGGGGAGAACGTTCAGACTCCGCACAGACAGTGACCCAGCGGGCAATCGAACCTGGGACCCTGGCACTCTGAAACCACAGTGCTAGCCACGTGTGCTGCCGTGCTGCCCTATGATGTATCTGTAAAAGTTGGTAAGTTAATGTGGACATGCCAAATTTCCTTAGTTTCCTGAGGAAGTATAGGAGCTGTTGTTCTTTCTTGGTGGTAGCTTCGACATGGACGGACTAGGGCAGATTTTTGGTAATTTGCACCTCGAGGACCCGTTAATGCTGACAGGGATATGTACAGTACTTTGCTTTCAGACGTAAATGACCATCTCTTCAGTTTTGCTGGCATTGATGGATAGGTTGTTGACGCTGCACCACTCCATTAGGTTTTCTCTCTCCCTCCTGTATTCTGACTCGTCGTTATCTCCTTCCTGTATTCTGACTCGTCGTTATTCAAGATCCAGCCCACTATGGTCGTATCATCAGCAAACTTTTAGATGTTTTTGCCTTGCAGTCGTGTGTGTATACAGGGAGCATAGTAGGGGGTTAAGTAGCCAGCCTTGCAGGGCCCCGGTATTGAGGGCTATTGTGGAGGTGTTGTTGTTTATTCTTACTGATTGTGGTCTGTGGGTCAGAAAGTCGAGGATGCAATTGCAGAGTGAGGAGCCAACTCCTAGGTTTTGAAGCTTTGATCCAAACTCACAGGAATCAGGGGCTTTTCACAGTAACTTCATTGCAGTGTTAATGTAAGCCTTCTTGTGACAATAAAGATTATCATCTAGTTTACTCCTAAATGCGCTCTGTAATAGTCCAGCAAGCTACTCAACAAGAGGGTGGCTCACCAGCACCTTCTTAAAGGTCAATTAGGGGTTGTGCAACAAATGCTGATCGTACCGTAGATGCCCATATCCCGTAAATTAAATGAACTATGTTAGAATCTTATTTGAAGAGAAATATGTTCAATGACCTTACATTTAAAGATTTTCAATTCAAAGTATTCTGGATCAAGTCCTAGATTTGGTCATGCACATTGATTCAGTTCTACATGAAGAGCCACAAGGCGCTGTTGACTGTCTTACCAAAAAAAAAGTAAATTAATATAAATTGGGTGGCACGGTAGCACACTGTTGCTTCACAGCTCCAGGGTCCCAGGTTTGATTCCCGGCTTGGGTCACTGTCTGTGCGGAGTCTGCACATTCTCCCCGTGTCTGCATGGGTTTCCTCCGGGTGCTCCGGTTTCCTCCCACAGTCCAAAGATGTGCAGGTTAGGTGGATTGGCCTTGCTAAATTGCTCTTAGTGCCCAAAAATGGTTCGGTAGGGTTGCGGGAATAGGGTGGAGGTATGGGCTTAAGTAGGGTGCTCTTGGAAGCACGGTGGCGCAGTGGGTTAGCCCTGCTGCCTTATGGCGCCGAGGTCCCAGGTTCGATCCCGGCTCTAGGTCACTGTCAGTGTGGAATTTGCACATTCTCCCCGTGTTTGCGTGGGTTTCACCCCCCGCAACCCAAAGATGTGCAGGCTAGGCGGATTGGCCACGCTAAATTGCCCCTTAATTGGGAAAAATGAATTTGGTACTCTAAATTTATTTTTTTAAAGTAGGGTGCTCTTTTCAAGGGCCGGTGAAGACTCGATGGGCCAAATGATTCTATGGTTCCGCAAGGCTGTGTAATTTATTAGAAAGTTTTCCCCAACTGCCAAACATGCACATTGCTTGAAATCAGAATTGGCTTCTATTGCCAACAAACATGAAGGTGAAAAGGACGTTCCTTGTTAATGAAAGCAAAAATTAAGATTTCCCAATCATGTGGGGAGAAGCCACAAATGTATTCTGGAAACTTTTAAATGCAATTCTATCCTCTGGTCGTTGATGGCACTCTCAAAACTAAGTAAACGGTGCTCAGTACGGAATTTCAAGGCCATTAATCATTTTTCATCCTCATCTCACTCTCTTCTCGTTCCTCCCCCCCCCCCCAAACCTCAGTGGACTTCAAGGAATTAACTGCTTTGCATGACTACTGTCTACACCTGTCAAGTTATCCAAGTTAATTCCTAATCAGACAATACCACTGGAATGATACACTAAATTCAGATGATCTGTTAGCTCTTCAAATGAACCCCCAACCAAAGTAGTTCATTTACTTTTACACTTAAATCTATGTTGGAAGTTGGCCAACACATGCCACTTTTTCAAAAGCGAGACCACTTCAACCTCATCCACTCTTTCTCGTACTGAGCCAGAATATCCATAACTTCTAGAAATTAAATCCAAATGAAATTACTAATCGCAATCATGATACACAAACTTCAAACCCATCAAATACATCATTGAGGGGGGCGGGGGAAAGAGAGATTGTGCTCAAAGATGTGAAAGGATTGTGGTCGGGGGGGGGGAGCAAGGATTGTGGTCTTTTGTGGGGGGGGGGGCACAGATTGTCAAAACATTTGCAAACACCTTCACCCCAAGTTGGGGGAAATTTGGTCATTTGTATTATTTCATAAAGAAATATATCACAAAAATAACCAGGTCTGTGGTGCAGTTTTACAATATTTACTGTGTGTACTATATTACAATGGAGTCTGTAATTTTAAAGTACATAAGTTTGCGAATGTAACAGGTAACATATTACCCTTTAATCATAATAACCTTAAAAAATAAATTTCCAAAACAGATTTCCCAGTTACATCATTCATACATTTAATTCTGTCCAAAATTTCATTAAATACTCTGCCAATCTAAGGCAGCACGGTAGCATAGGGGTTAGCACTGTTGCTTCAGAGCTCCAGGATCCCAGGTTCAATTCCCAGCTTGGGTCACCGTCTGTGCGGAGTCTGCATGTTCTCCCAGTATCTGCGTGGGTTTCCTCCGGGTGCTCCGGTTTCCTCCCACAGTCCAAAGATGTGCAGGTTAGGTGGATTGGTCATGCTAAATTGCCCTTAGTGTCCAAAAGGCTTAGGTGGGGTTATGGGGATAGAATGGATTTGTGGGCTTACGTATTCGGGTGTTCTATCCAAGGGCCGGTGCAAACTCGATGGGCCGAATGGCCTCCTTCTGCACTGTTAATTCTATGATCTATAATCTATGTAACAAGTCGCAAAGAGTGAGAACAAGGAGTACATTGTTGCAGTTATGCATATTAGCATCAAACTAAAATTTATTTAATTACAATTGTGCCAAGAAACATCATAACTGGGGTTTCAGATGTAGCGTTATTGTAATCAGATATATCCAAGCAGTTTTATGGGTCTAAAATAACATTTACAAAAAAAAAGGCATCATACATCGGGATGCCTACAGCTTCAGAAAAAGCAGAGTAAATGGATGGAAATACCAAACATATCTATGCTGGTTAATCATTTGTTATAATCGGCACACAGACTACAGTTATTAGCTGTAGGTTTAAAACTCATCATATACCAAAGCTAGATTGTCCACCAGGACAGATTGATCATTTACTACAGAAGGTAGTAATTGCTCTAGCATCACAGTTTGAAACATGGAAACATACACAAACTTTTCAAAAGCTACAACATTCATAACAGAATTACAGGTCATACACTTGCGCAATCTCAATATGCAATCATAGCCTTTTTCAATGCATTAATTCACAGGAGGGGCACATGGCTGGCTTAGCCAGTATTTATTGCTCATCCCGAATTGTCCTCAAGGAAGTGGTGGTGACCCGTCTTCTTGAACTATTGCAGTCCATATGAGTAGGTGCATCCACAGTGCTGTTAAAAAAGTGTTCCAGGATTTTGACCCATCGACAACTGTAAGGGTCCTTTTGTTTATTCCCTTATGTCCCCTTCCTTTTAATTTTGCCATTGCATTTTTGATCCGTGGATGATTAACGGACATGTGACTTTAAGGCAAGCAGCCTGTACATTTAATTCAAGCAGAAGAATCCAGAAGCCTATGCTGGTTTAAACTGTAGTTGTAGACTGGCCAGCACCAGTGAGAAAGATGGACTGGGACTCTGTTTGATTGATTTGGCTGGTGGCCAATTAATTGACCCAAAAGGCTGTGCTCTGCCTGATAACAGGTGGTGATTGGATCTTTTCCCACTGAAGTGGTTCTCAGAGCCCTTTGATTCTGGCCGAAATTAGTAGCTGTTCCGTTTTGATTGCGAGATAAGACAAACAACACCCCTCCAGAAATCCTGCAACACCCACTGCAAACAATCCCTGCAACTAAATGGGAAGGCTTAAGACAAGGCAGGAAAAACGCTCATAAAAGACCAATCAGGGGGTTCCTCCATGAAGAAGGGACACAATTCTTCGAGGACACCAGGCAGCAAGAGGCGGCCCAAAAAAGGAACCTAGATCGGAATACAAACAATCTAGAGTCCAAGGACCAATCCCACCTCCCAGGAACATCTGCTAAACGTACAGTTGACAATGCAGCACGAGGATCGGGATCATCAGCCATGCAAGAACCCTTTGACCAGTAACACGGAGTTTCTTAGGTGGACAACCATACACGTTAGTCAGTGATTGTCGAAGATAAAGAATAATAAAGCTGCTGGCTTACCAGACCACTTAGGTGATGTAGTATTGTAGTCACATATAGGCCAGGCTAGAAAAGAGCCCAGGTTGTCTTTGCCAAAGGACATTAGTGCAGTTTTACAACAATTTAGCTTTCAATTGCAAGGTTTTAAAAACAAAATGAATTCAAACTTTCAAACTGCTGTTAATTTTTTTAAAAAGTAAATGCTGGAGATATTCAGCAGGTCTGGCATCGGTGGAGAGAGCAAAGTTAATGGTTCAGTTAGTGTGGTGACCTTTAATCAGAAACTGCTATGCTGGGATTAAAACTCCTATATGCCAAATTATTTGTTCACTAACAATCCGCATTTCTTACCCGTTCATAGGATGTGAGCATCACTGGCAAGGCCAGCATTTATTGCCCATCCCCAAATATCTTGAGGTGATGGCGAGCCAGTTTCTTGAACTACTCTGGTCCATGCAGTGTAGGTGCACCCAAAGTGCTGTTAGGGAGGGTGTTCCTGGATTTTGAGCCAGCAATTATGGAGCAGGGGTACAGCCCAAGAAAGCCCTTGTTCTAAGTGTTAGAAGTCGCCAGTTTCAAAATGCTGTCAAAAAAGACTTGGTGAGATGCTGCAGTGCATCTCAGATTTTTTTTTGAATATATATTTTTTAAATTTAGAGTACCCAATTCATTTTTTCCAATTAAGGGGAAATTTAGCGTGGCCAATCCACCTACCCTGCACATCTTTGGGTTGTGGGGGCAAAACCCACGCAAACATGGGGAGAATGTGCAAACTCCACACGGACAGTGACCCAGAGCCAGGATTGAACCTGGGACCTCGGCACCGTGAGGCAACAGGGTTAACCCACTGCACCACCGTGCTGCCCGTGCATCTCATAGATGGCACACACTCGGTACAAACTGCTACTACTATGTGCTGGAAGGGGCTGGTTTAGCTCACTCAGCTAAATCGCTGGCTTTGAAAGCAGACCAAGCAGGCCAGCAGCACGATTTGATTCCCTTACCAGCCTCCCCGGACAGGCGCCGTAATGTGGCGACTAGGGGCTTTTCACAGTAACTTCATTGAAGCCTACTCGTGACAATAAGCGATTTTCATTTCATTTTCATTGGTAGTATAGGGAATGAATGCTGAAGGTGTATGGGCTGCTTTGTCCTTGATGGTTTGAAGCCACACTCATCCAGGTAAGCGGCTCCAGAGTTTTCGATCACGTTCCGGACTTATAGACAGTGGACAGGCTTTTCGGAGTCAGGTGGTGAGTTACTAGCACATAATTCCCGGTTTCTGACCCGCACTTACAGCCTCGGTATATGTTTATTTTTATTCATTTATGGGATGTGGGCTTCATTGGCAATACCAACATTTATTGCCCATAACTAATTCCCCTCGAGAAGACGAAAGTGAGCTGCCATCTTGAACTGCTGCAGTCCATCTGGTGTAGGTACACCCGCAGTTTTGTTAGGGAGTGAGTGCTAAGATTTTGACCTAGCAACAATGAAGAAATTACGATATATTTCTAAGTCAGGGTGGTGAGTAGCTTGATGGGGAACTTGCTCCCATATGTCTGCTGCCCTTGTCCTTCTAAATGGTAGGAGTCATGGGTGTGGAAGATGCTGTCTGAGGAGCTTTGGTGAGCTCCTGCAGTGCATTTTGTAGATGGTACACATGCTGCCACTGTGGCTGGTCCAGTTCAGTTCTGGTCAATGGTAGCCCTGAGGATTGGTTCAAGAGACAGGTACACTGTTGATTGCCTTGCTCTCATGCATAATTACCACCAGATGAAAATCTGGGCAAGTGCCGTTTCTTCACTGCTGACTGCAAAAACTGAGCTATCTTCAGAATTTGTTAAATAAGGAGACTTTTTAAAAGATTGTATTATTTTGTGAAACTAAATCTATACAAGCACTGTAACATTACCACTGAAGTTTTGATTGGTGTGCTCAGTCACATGTAGAAAGCGATTTTTTTTTTTAAAACTCTGGTAAATCTCCGATTAATCTGATCCTTCTCCAGAGTAAAATTGATAAGTGGTTAGCCAGGTGGGCTCACAAATGGAAACGGAAAGGTAAATCAATCACCGGGAGCTAAGATTCTTCTCATGCGATGCCAAAATGCTCTGTAAATTACTGCACCAATAGGTTTCCTCAGCTGGACAAATAGTAGGAAGCCTATTGGTGTTAAAAACACTATGCAATTTTCCTATCTTGAAGTGCAAGTTATGCCCCTAAAGTGAACAGGAATGTACAATGAACATGTAGATTTCTCAATCAAGTGTTTTGAAGACTATCTACCATCGCAAGGAATCTCCATGCAAAGGGAACATTTTCAATGAACATTAATAAAGTTAGGATCTAACTTAGAATATAAACAATTCGCAAGGTTAAAAACAAAAATGCTGGAAATATTCAGCAAATCAGGCAGTACCTGCGGACAAAAACAGAAAATAATGAATAATCTCAGCAGGCCTGACAGCATCTTGAGAGAAGAGGTAGTTAATGTTTCCAGTCTGATGACTCTGTCAAAGCATCTGTGGCGAAAGAAACAGTTAACATTTTAGGTCAGTAACCTTTTTTTTGCAAACTTTGCAGCATTTGCAATATTTTGCTTTGTTAGGATTCATAATGTATGAGTTTTAAAGTCATGTGAATGCAGTCTGATTTATAATGCAAAGTCAAAATGTTCCCCAAAACATGCCTACTAAAATCTAGATTTTGAATGAGTCATTTTATATTCACTCAATGAACTTTCCTACTATTGGGGCTTTGTAAATCATGATATACAGCCAAAAGACAAATCAGTAAATTTACCTTTCATTACATCTGGTTCATATTAGTGCCTGATAATTACGGTTTAAATCTATTTTTAAAAATCTAGAGCAAAGCATATTTAATATTTTCACATGGCAGTTTATCAAGAAAAAGTACTGTTACAATACTGTGACACTTTCCAAAACCAGTTTCATCAGTAAGACTTTAGATTTTTTTTTTAAAGGCTAAATAAGAAAGTTATAAAGTGGCTCCAGTACTTTGACCTAGTGACAGTGAAGGAACAGCGATATATTCCCAAGTGACTTGGTGGGAGAACCTGCAGCTGGTGGTATTCTCATGCATCTGCTACCCTTCTGCTTCTGGGTGGTAAAGGTTGCAAGTTGGAAGGTGCCTTGCCAAGTTGTTCAGTGCATCTTGTCAAAGGTACACACTGCTGTCACAGCAAGCTGGGTGGCGGAACTGGCTCCTGTGTACCAGTTAGTGTTGAGCTTCTCAAGTGTTACTGGAACTGCATTCTTCCAGGCATGTGGGGAAGGTGAACAGGCTTTGGGAGTCAGGAAATGAGAGTGCCCATTATATGACTGCTATTATAGACACAGCATTTATGTGGCTGGTCCAGTTAAATTTCTGGTCCATGGTGATCCCCAAGGTTTTGGGGATGATGTGGAGGGGAGAGCACGGTGAAATTCAGCAATACCAATGGAAGATGGTTAGATTCTCTTGTTCGAGATTATCATTATCCAGCCTGAATGTTACTTGCCAAGTCTAAGCTCGACTGTTAACCAGGTCTTCCTGCATGTCGGCACAGTCTGCTTCAGTATAAAGTAGTTGTGAACAGTACTGAACACCGTGCAATATCAGTGAGCATCTCTACTTCTGACCGTAATGAGAGTGGAAAAGTCATCAATTAAGCATCTGAAGGTAGCTGGATCGAGGACACAGTCCTGAGGAACACCAAAAACCAAAACCATCTTCCTTTCTGCTAAGTATGACTCCAGTCAGTGGAGCGCTTTCTCCCTTATTTACAACTATTTCAATTTTACTATTGCTCCTAGTACTATTGTATACTGTTTGAGAACGAGTGAAAAATTATGGCCCCAAATCTAATTTTGGCAAACATACAGCAAAAGATTGTTTGATTGCACTGGCCTTTATCTGTAATAGTGTAGAATTGCACAGCCAATTATGTATGGAGGCAGATCAAAATACTTAGCTGGGCAGCAGACGGCAAGAAGGGAAGATCAGGAACATAGAACATAGAACAGTACAGCACAGAACAGGCCCTTCGGCCCTCGATGTTGTGCCGAGCAATGATCACCCTACTCAAGCCCACGTATCCACCCTATACCAGTAATCCAACAACCCCCATTAGCCTTATTTTTTAGACACTAAGGGCAATTTAGCCTGGCCAATCCACCTAACCCGCACATCTTTGGACTGTGAGAGGAAACCGGAGCACCCGGAAGAAACCCACGCACACACGGGGAGGACGTGCAGACTCCGCACAGACAGTGACCCAGCCGGGAATCGAACCTGGGACCCTGGAGCTGTGAAGCATTTATGCTAACCACCATGCTACCGTGCTGTGGAAGGAAGAAAGAAATCTTTGAAATTGAGTACGCACGATTAATTTGTTATCCCAAATCTCCCCGTATATCAATGCCAGATCTTAGTTTTATTATCCAATCAAAACAATATTAAAGACAGTGGCCTATAAATTCATCCATGCAGCATCCATTTTCAGGCACCAACTGACTTATGAAATGAAAATGAAATGAAATGAAATGAAAATCGCTTATTGTCACAAGTAGGCTTCAAATAGATGTCGAGGGCCCAAGCCTGCAATAAGCAATTGGTTGCTTTGAATATGAAAGTAAGAGACCCAACGCAAAGGTTAAATTACACTGATACACTCAATAAAGCCAGGACTTTCAATCGGCTTGCAACGACTTTGTCACATTAGAACCTGCTCCTTTTGACCCCATATTTAATGGAAATTGCCATTAATCTCAATCCTTTCCCACCTCCACCCACAATCCCCAATCCTGGACGTGACGATTGGAAGCTGTAGGAAAACTGGATTATAAATGCAGTGAGCAATTTAAGGATTAAAAGCCTGGGGTTAGAATGGATTTGTTTAAAAACAATTCTGTTCTGCAGTGGTCATGGGTTTAAAAAGGATTTTGCTTTGCTTCCTGGGAAAAAAAGCAGGTGAAACTGACGAAGGAACATGGTTTGCAGTATAGACTAATGGAAGCTTGATTGTCAAGGTCCCTGGAGAGTTAATGTGCTTTTGTAAACGGCAGAGAAAACTTTTTTTTAAGCTTGGGGAGATGAGGTTAATTCTGGGTGGAGCCAAGAAAGGCAGAGACATGGGGCTGGATTCTCCCCTACCCGGCGTGACGGAGGGTGCCGGCGTAGGGGAGTGGCGCCAACCACTCGGGGGTCGCGCCTCCCCAAAGGTGGGGAATTCTCCCCACCTTTGGGGGCCAGCCCCGCGCCGGAGCAGTTTGCACCAGAAGACTGGCGCAAACACCCGGCGCAGTCGGAAGCGGGGCTGGCCGAAAGGCTTTCGGCGGTCAGCGCATGCGCCGGCAGTGACGTCAGCGGCAGCTGGCCGCTGACGTCACTGCCGGCGCATGCGCGATGCGGGGTTCTCCTCCGCGTCCGCCATGGCGGAGGCCGTGGCGGCGCGGAAGGAGAAAGAGTGCCCCCACGGCACTGCCCCGCGGAGTGAGCGGGGGGCCCCGATCGCGGGCCAGGCCTCCGTGGGGGCACCCCCCCGGGTCCGATCGCCCCCCGCCCCCCCAGGACCCCGGGGGCCTGCTCGCGCCGCTGAGCCCGCCGTTCCAGAGGTGGTTTAAACCTCGGCGGCGGGAGAAGGCCTCCCAGTGGCGGGACTTCGGCCCATCCGGGCCGGAGATTTGAGGTAAGTTACTTAAGTTTAAAAAAAATGAAATCCTGTTTTCACAGGCTGCCGGCGGGATTTGCACAACGCCGGTTTATGACCGGCGGGAGAATTCAAAAACCTGCGGGAGCGGAAATAACGCCGCTTCCCGCCAATTCTCCGACCCTGCGTGGGGTCGGAGAATTTCGCCCATGGTTTGAGAAGCTGTGGAGAGGGGGAGGGAGAGGGAGATGGAGAGGGAGGAAAGGCTTTTGAAAGCCTGATCTGACAATGCTGGTGTTCGTTGGACCACAGATAAAGGCAGTTTTCTTTCCCAGTTGGACTGTGGGGGGGGGGGGGGGTGTAATAATATTTTTAAAAGTAGAGCATTCTTATCTGAAGACAAGAGGACAAGAGACTGAAGCAGTAGAGTTGAAGCAGCCCTTTGAAGACATTCAGCCAGAGTCTGAAGGGGTTCTAACAAGAGCCAGAATCAGTTCTATATTCCAAGTGTTACTCTATGCCCTGGTAATTTTAAAATGGATTAAGAGCTGTGTGTTTATTTTCTTGATGTTTAATGGGATATTGCATTGCATTAAGGAGCAATTGTAAACTGTTCTTTTCTGGGTGTGAAGTTGAAAATTTAATATTGTATTTATAATAAAGGTTTTGTTTCGGAAACACCAAAGTCTTTTTTTTCATGCAAGCAGTCCTGTAGCGAATCATTTTTTCCTGCAGGGTCTTAAAATAAACTCAAACATTGGGGTTTCGGTCTCGTATCCGAGATACTGTTGGCGTCTGGTCTGGGATTGTAATACTGGCCAATGCCCTCTCCTGACAAAATATCTCTGACCCTTTACCGATCATTCATCCTGACCCAGGTCATAGAACCATAGAATTGACACTGCAGAAGGAGGCCATTTGGCCCATCGAGTCTGCACCAGCCCTTGGAAGTAGCACCCTATTTAAGCCCACACCTCAACCTATCCCCGTAACCCAGTAACTCCATCTAACCTTTTGGATACTAAGGGACAATTTAGCATGGCCAATCCACCTAACCTGCACATCTTTGCACTGTGGGAGGAAACCAGAGCACCCAGAGGAAACCCACGCAGACACGGGGAGAACGTGCAAGCTCCACACAGTCACCTGAGGTTGGAATTGAACCCAGGACCCTGGAGCGGTGAGGCAGCAGTGCTAACCACTGTACCAGCATGCCACTTCCCCTTCAGCCACCTCTCTATCATACAGTCTCGCTCACTTCCTCCAAGGCTGGGGTGATGCTAGCAGTGGAGCGATCTTGGTCTCCTCTTCACTTGCTGTTTTATTACACTAGCGCCTGTTCAGGTACACCGAGGAAGGATTCAGAATTTCCAATTCACCGCATGTCTTTCGGGACTTGTGGAAGGAAATCGGAGCACCCGGTGGAAACCCACACAGAACGTGCAGATTCCACACAGACCGGGACCCAAGCCGGGAATCTAATCTGGGTCCCTGGCGCCGTGAAGCACCTAGTTAGTCATTCAGGTGTAGGGCATGAGACATGCATCTCCATGTACTCCGTTTCTAAATCTGTTTGTACCAATTGGTCCCCGAATCTTTTTTCTATTTATTCATTTGTGCAACGTTGTGTCACTGGCTAGGCCAGTGATTATTGCCCATAATTTCCCTCAAAAGGAAGGTGGCGAGCTGCCTTCTGGAACACACCCACAGTGCTGTCAGGGAGGGAGTTCCAGGATTTTGACCCAGCAACAGCGAAGGAACAGCAACATATTTCCAAGTTGAAAGTGAGTGGCTTGGAGGGGAACTTCCAGGTGGTGGTATTCCATGTGTCTAGTGCCCCTAACTCAGAGAGGATATTGGCCACTGGTTTAGAAGGTGCTGTCGAAGGATCCTTGGTGAGTTCCTGAAGTGCATCAAACAGATGGTAATTTGGTGATAGGGGGAGTGAATGTTTGTGGATGGGGTACTAATCAGCTTTGTCCTGGCGGGCTTAGAGTTCTGTTGGCGCTGCACTCATCCAGGCAAGTCATGTGTATTCCACCACACTCTTCACTTGTGTCTCGTAAATGTGTGATGTGGAGATGCCGGCGTTGGACTCGGGCAGGCATGGTAAGAAGTCTTACAACATCAGGTTCAAGTCGAACAGGTTTATTTGGAATCACGAACTTTCGAAGCGTAGCTCCTTCATCAGGTGAGTGAAGAGGCAGGTTCACAAACACATATGTAGACAAAGTAAATGGTGCAAGATGATACTTTGAATGCGAGTCTTTGTAGGTAATTAAGCTTGTACAGGTCCAGACAGTGCGAATAAACAGAGATACCTTGGTGATGAAGGGACTGAATGTTGTGGTAGTAGTGCGGACACAGTGGTTATCACAGTTGCTTCACAGCTCCAGGACCCCAGGTTCGATTCCCAGTTTGAGTCAGTGTGTGGAGCCTGTACGTTCTCCCCATGTCTGCGTGGGTTTCTTCCAGGTGCTCTGGTTTCCTCCCACAGTCCAAAGATGTGCAGGTTAGGTGGATTGGTCATAATAAATTGCCCTCAAGTGTCCGAAAAGATAAGGTACGGTTACTGGGTTACAGGGGTAGGATGGAGGCGGGGACTTGAGCAAGGCATTCTTTCGTAGAGCCGGTGCAGGCTCGATGGCCTCCTTCTGCACTGTAAATTCTATGAAAGTCTAATTCTATGATAATCACAGGTTATAGAGGTGTGAATCGTCTCAAGTCAGGACAGTTGGTAGGATTTTGCAAGCCCAGGCCAGATGGTGGGGGACATGTAGTGAGACATGAATCCAAGGTTCTGGTTGTGGCCGTGCTCATGCGTGTGGAACTTGGCGATCAATTTCTGCTTGGCGATTCTGCAATGTCGCACGTCCTGAAGGCCACCTTGGAGAACGCTTACCCGAAGGTCAAAGACTGAATGCCCTTGACTACTACTGTTCCCCGATTGGAAGGGAACATTTCTGCCTGGTGATTATCGCGCGATGTCCGTTCATCGGTTGTCGCAGCGTCTGCATAGTAGACAGGCTTTGGGAGTCAGGAGTCAAGGTACTCAGTGCAGGTTCCTAGCCCCTCACCTACTCTTGTAGCCACAGTATTTATATGGCTAGTCCAGTTCAGTTTCTAGTCAATGGCAGTCTCCAGAACATTGATACTGGGGGATTCAGTGATGGTAATACCATTGAATGTGAAGAGGCGATGGTTAGATTTCCTCTTGTCAGAGATGGACAGCGCTTGGCACTTGCATGGTGTGAATGTTACTTGCTACTTGTCAGCCCAAGCCTGGATATTGTCCAGGTCCAGCTGCATTACGACATAGACTACTTAAGTAGCTATATCTGGGTCATCATAAATAGCGCTAAACATTGTGGAATCACCATCGGGGAACATCCCCAGTACTGACCTCATGCAGTGTTGGTCACTGATGAAGCAGCTGAACATGGTTGGGCCTAGGACACTACCCTGAGGAACTCTTTGCAGTGATGTCCTGATCTGAGATAACTGACCAACAACCACAATTACCTTCCTTTGTGCTAGGTATGGCACCAACCAGTACAGACCTTTCCTCGTGATACCATTGACTGGAGTTTTGCTGAGACTTCCTGATGCCATACTCCCTCAAATGTGAACTTAATGTCAAGGGTAGTCACTCTCAGCTCTGGAGTTAAACACTTTTGTCCATGTTTGAATCAAGGTTGCAAGGAGGTCAGAAGTGGAGTGGCTCTGTTGGAATCCAAATTGAGGGTCAGTCAGCAGGTTTTTTGCAAAGTAAGTGCCATATTATAGCATTGATCATCCCTTCCACCTCGTTACCGGAAGTAGACTGATGGAGCAGTAATTGGACAGGTTGGATTTGTCCTGCTTTGTGAACACAGAACATACCCGAGCAATTTTCCACATTGGCGGGTAGATGCCAGTATTGTAGCTGTACTGGAAAGTATCCGCTAGGCGCACAGCTATTTCTAGAGCACAAGACTTCTGTGCTATTGTCAGAGCCCATAACCAATGCAGTATCCAGTATCTGCAGCCATTTCTTGATATCGTGGAGGGATTTGGACTGATTTCTGTGATGCTGGAGACTTCTGTAGGGGCCAAATGGATCACCCAATTAGCACAGCTGGCTGAAGATTGTCACAAATGCTTCAAATCTCATCTTTTGCACATGTGCAGGCCTTTCTCCCATCATGGAGGTTGGGGATATTTGTGGAGCCACCTCCTCCAGCAAATTGTTCAATTGTCCACTATCATTCACAGCTGAATGTAGCAGGACTTAGATCTAATCCATTAGTAGTAGAATCACTGAACTCTTTCCATCACTTTCTACTTATGCTGTTTGCCACGCAAGTTGTCTTGTGCTGTAGCTCTACCAGATTGACGTCTCACTTTTAGGTCTGCCTGGTGCTGCTACTGTCATACCTTCCTGCACTCTTCACAGATTAAAAAATGCATTAATATTAAGTAGGATTTCTTAAAGTTTAAAAAATGCACATTTTTAAAAAACAAACTTTTACTATGCTCATATTTTAGTTTGTAAAAATAACTACATTTGCCCTAATGACTCACCTATCTGTATCAGAATTATTAATTGAAAGACCGCAGTCCAGGAGGTGGTCCTCCGAGACTCAGTACAGTACACCGCGCTTCTACGTCACTAAATAGATGTCACTAATGGAATTGGCTGCAGTAGCCTTAAATGGTTTCAGTGTCAACGGTTTCTACATAGCGATAAGCTATGAAACTTGAAGCTTTTTAGGATCTGCATACAGTCCAAATTAACCAACTCCACATTATTTCTGCACTGGCAATTAAGTTTTTGAAATAAATTACCTTTGATCAGGTCAAATTTGAAAAAGCTTTAATCCACTATTTTCCTATGACAGGAAAACCAAGCAGGAATCAGCAGTCTGTTCCACTCAACTAGGAACACAATTGATCGCTCATTAAACATAGAGACAACTGAAAAAGTACTAATTTCTCGACCTTCATTTCTGTAATTGTTTTCTTGTTTTGCGCTCTCCAGTGGCTGCTTATTCCCAGCCGGGTCCCCAACCTTCCTCTCTCTCTTTTCTTCACCCCCCTCCCCTTCTAATTGTCTGCTGTGCCCTCTTCAGCTCCTATGTCTTGTTCCTGTTTGGTTGGCGTGGCACCATATATTTTGTTGTTTGCGGAGCCTGGTTGGCTCCATGTTTCTTTGTTATCCCCCCACCCCTCCCTTTCATTGGCATTTGTTGTTGCGTCGTGACTTTCAGCTCCCTCTGGTTTACTGGCTGTTGAGGTCTTGGAACAACTGAGTGAACGGCTCTCACGTTTTGTGGAAGCCTTCTTCTGAAACCCAGATGCCAAATTTGATTTTCTCCATCTGGAGAACTTCCGATAGGTTGGACAGCCAGTCTGCAGCTTTGCGTGGTGATTGACAGCCGAGCAGAATTCTCCTCCGGCAGGCGATTAGGGAGGCAAAGGTGTCAATGCTACTCATTAAATATGTCTGTTCAGAGACCCTGAAGACTGCAACTCTCGGGCACAGCTCCACCTTCAACGCTGCCACCTTGAACATTGCCTCAAAAGAAGGCGTCTAAAGCCCGACAGGTCTGGGGCAAGACCAGAACATGTGGGCGTGGTTCACCAGGCCTCCTTGGCACCATTCACATTCATCCTCCACAAAGAACCTGCTCATTCAGATTCTAGTTAAGTGAGCTCTGTGTACCACTTTCAGCTGCATTAGGCTTATCCTTGTGCAAATGGAGGTGGAGTTGACCTCATGCGGTGCTTCGCTCCAGAGCCCCCACCCAATTTCAAACCCTAAGTCGTGCTCCCATTTTCCTTGTCTCATTCAGTTGTGTGCCTTACTCAATACTTGCCCATACAGGTCACCGCAGTTCCCCTTCCCAAATGTCCGCATCCAGTAGGTCCTCCAGCAACGACTGTTTCCCTATGCAGGTTTTTGACCTGCATACATCCTAGTTTGTTTTCCCCCAAAACCACGGTCAGCTGGAACCTCTGTTAGTTCCTCGAGTGTTGTCAGTTTGTTGTCTGTGCAGAAGTCCCTAACCGTCAGCGGCACCCCATCATGTCTCCACCTATTGATGGTGGCATCCAGTGACGACCGCGTCAACCTGTGGTTATTGCGGATGGGGGCCTTAACGGACATTTTGGTTAGTCCGAAGTGCTGTCGCCGTTGGTTCCACGACCAGAGTGTTGCCATCATCACTGGGCTTGTTGAGTGTTTGTTCGGTGGGGATGGGAGTGCCATCATGGCCAGGGCCCATATGCCCCCTCTCGGCATCTGGCTCTTTCTTCCACCCCTTTACCCTCTCCACAGTTGCAGCCCAGTGGTAAGATTTGCAGGTTTGGGAGAGCTTTTCCCCCATGCTTCTCGTTCTCTGCAGCACTTTTTGGGGGATCCTCGAGTTTTCTCCTCCCTAACCCTCCCCCTCACCCCCAATTCCTTACCGCCCTGAGTGCAATCACTAGTGGTTCAAGCGCTAGGGCGATCGAGCCACTAACACAGGGGTGGGCAAACTTTTGCGTGCAAGGGCCGCATTCAGAAATTCACAATTCACAAAGGGCCGCATAGTATATTAAGTAAAATAATTACTTCACCCGGTTATGATTGTGGGCGCCTCATATAGAACATAGAACAGTACAGCACAGAACAGGCCCTTCGGCCCTCGACGTTGTGCCAAGCAATGATCACCCTACTCAAGTCAACGTATCCACCCTATACCAGTAAGTAACCCAACAGCCCCCCCACCCATTAACCTTTAAAAAAAAATTAAAAAAAAAAAAAAAAAAAAAAATTTAAAAAAAACATTTTTTTTTTTTTTTTTTTAATGACTTGGTGGGCCGCAGAAATACCTTTGGCGGGCCGCATGCGGCCCGCGGGCCGTAGTTTGCCCACCCCTGCACTAACATCTTTGGTGTTTACATTTTCTCCCAGTGTCTGCGCAGGTTTCCTCCGGTGCTCCAGTTTCCTCCCACAGTCCAAAGATGTGCAGGTTAGGTGGATTGGCCCTTCATGTCCAAAAAGGTTAGGTGGAGTTAAGGGGATAGGGTGGAGGTGTGGGCTGAAGTACGATGCCCCTTCCAAGGGCCAGTGCAGACTCGATGGATCAAATGGCCTTCTGAGCTGTAAATTCTATGATTCTATGAACAGCAGCGGGGACAATAGGCATCCCCGTCTTGTGCCTCTGTGCAGCTGGAAGCACTTGAGCTGGTGGTGTTTTTCCGTATTCTCGCTATCAGAGCGCTATACAGGAGTTTCATCCAGGCGATGAACCCTGCTCCAAGCCCGAACCACTGCAGTAACTCTATGGGGTACTTTCATTCGACTTTTTCAAGGCCTTTTCTGCGTCCAGGGAGATTATCACCTCTGGTGTTCTCTTCCCGGATGGGGTCATTATCACATTCAACAGGCGCCTGACGTTCGATGTTGTTGTCTAACCTTGACAAAGCCAGTTTGGTCTTCTGCTACCATCTCTGGTACACAGTTCTCCAGTCTCCTGGTTAGGATCTTGGCCAGGATTTCTGCGTCCACATTGAGCAGCGAGATGGATCTGTAGGAACCGCATTTTGTTGGGTCGGTCTTTCTTGGGTATCAGCAAAATTGAGACTTGTGCAAGCGTGGGTGGCAGGGTGCCCCTCACCAGCTAGTGTCTCCCACAGGTACAGGGCCAGTGCTCCCGCAAATATTTTGCAGAAGTCTGCCAGGAATGCGACTGGGCCTGGCGTCAATACTCTCCATGACTTCTCCCAGTTCTAGCGGTGCTTCAAGCCCCCACGACTGGCATGTTCAGTCCGTCGAGGAACTGTTTCATCCTCAAGTCCACTGTTGGGGGCTTGGAGGTTTACACCCTCTAGTAACATCTCGAATGCCTCATTGACCTTCTCCAGCTCCGCTCCAGTTTGCCCTGGTTGTGTCTAATCTGTACTATTCCCCTTGTGGCTACCGGCATTCTCAGAGTATCGCTAGTCTACCTCCAGCATGGGGACGACTAGCCATTTCCTAGCCACCCTCTCTTCTCCATCTCTATGTGCTTTGCAAGCAATAATTTCACCGCTGATCACAGCCTTCAGCACCTCCCAGAATATGACGAGACCTCCCCACTCCAGTCGATGGCCTGTGATATTTTCCTCACAGAAAGCCTCATCGGCCAGGAGGGCCGTGTCTAACCTCCATTGGGGGATTGAGGGGGGTGGGGGCGTTGGGCACGGCCCACCTCCACCTCACATCCATATAGTGCGGTGCGTGGTCGGAGATTACAATCGTGGAATATTCTGCTCTTACTATCCCCACTACAAAGAAGTCAATCAGTGTGTATACGTTGTGTACCCGGGAGAGAAAGGGGAACTCTTTCTCCCATGGGTGGGTGAACTGCCATGGGTTCACTGACCCCCATCTGGACCACGAATATGCAGAGTTCTTTCACCATGTTGGAGGTCTTCCCTGTTTTGGACCTGTCCATCCGTGGGTCCTGTACAGTTAAAATCGTCGTTCCACCCCACAATAAGTCGGTGTGTGTCAATGACAGGGATTTCCGCCATGGTCTTTATTAATTCCGTGACGTCCCTGTTGGGCGGGTACACGTTGACCATGACATACTGTCTCCCTGGGTCCGTAACCATCCCCATCACAGTAAATATCGCCCTCTTATTTAGCAGTCTGGCTACCCCCTGGCTCTTATCCCGTAGCAGGAATACTAGGTCTTCCCACCCAGCCCTTCTTACCCGCAGTTGGCCCTTCTCGCTCAGATGCATTTCCTGAAGGAAGACCATGTCGGCTTTCATACGTTTCAGGTGGGCGAAGACTCTGGATCTTTTCCCTGGGCCCGAAGTCTTCTGACGTTCCAGATGACTACCCTGGAGGATTTCTGCTCTCCCCCCCCCCTCTCCCCCTCCCTCTTGAGGGGTCAACCATATTTACCTGGTGAATGCGCCCCTGCGTTAGGTTCAGGGGCCACCTAACATGGGCCACCTAACATGGCTGCTAATTATGTGTATGCCATGTGGGCAAGGCCCTGCACTCCGGGAATTCATTTTATTCAAGGACCAGCCAAATTGGTTGCTTGCGTTGCCTTTGTGGTCCAAGTCATAGGTTTTGGTGCCTCGATAGTTTTCCTGATCGACTCCCCTGTGTCGTGACTAACTTTGATATTTCCTTTTCCAGGGCTATAATCTGACTGCTCTGGTCTGTTTGAGGCCTTCACTAGCTCCTTAAATGGCACTCTCCTGGGTTTCCAATCACCTCTCCATCTTATCTAGGGCCACCTGAATGGACGGCAGAGCTTCCACATCCGCCACCCTGACCGCAGCCTGGATATCGGTTTTGGTCTCCTCTCTATGTTCTCTCAGTTCCTTTCAGAGAAACATCCTCAAATTACCCCTTGGTGAGGAGAGCTCCATGTTCTGCATCAGTCCTTCTCGCTCTGCCGAGGCCCGAGTTTCGTCTCCTCATGTGTCAGCCATTTGCTTTTCCGGCTTTTTCCACTTCTTGTTTCTACACTGCCTCTGGAGTGGCAGTTGTTCGGCATCTCCCTAATTGCTGAGGTTAGTTGAAGTAATGCAGGGATATTTTTTTCCTTTGCATTAGCGGGCTATTTGCCCACACCAGTATACTGGGTCTGCCCGTGTTGTAATCCCCACAAAGACCACAGGGGAACATAGATTAATCGTCCCATAAGGTTCGTGGAGTCAAGAGTTCCTGTTTTGAGCAGGTGGAGGCTCGCTAGCAGGACCTTTAATACTGCGACCCAGACTGGGATTCCCGATGGTCCTGAGCAGGGACGATAGCGTTGGTTGCCACGGTTACTTTTCTGTTCAAGAATAAGCATTTTTGCCTCGCCTGGCCTCTGCTGCAGTTAAGTGGGTGGGTGGGTGAGTGATGGAATAAAAAGGCAAAGGAAACTTCTATCTCACCCTCCTCTTCTTTGGTTCTTTGCCAGAAGACAGGTCCGACCCACAGCTCTGCAATATTCACCACAAGTAGAGCAAAGGGGTAGGGTCCTAACCCCGCCACAGCCAGAAGAGAACAAACACCATGGTGGTGTACACCAATCTGATCCACGCTGGTTATCCAGCCAACTGAGCCAACCAACCCCACAAGAGGTCCAAGTTACTGTAGCAACATGCACGTTCTCACACGTTATGGTCTGGTGTTATGAATAGTGATGATAGCCGATAATATCGCTCTCTCTTGCTCTCCTGTCTGCTAATAGCATATACTGGAAGGATTTAATGGTTTATAAATCAATTTGCTTTGCTGCGTTACGAATGTACCTTCCTTGGCCATCAAGAACTGGGGTGGGACTGTTTGTAATATTTGTTCATGGGATTTGGGCTTCGCTGGCTGGTCCATGATTTATTGCTCGTCCCGAATTGTCCTTCAAAAAGTGGTGGTGAGCTGCCACTTCTTAAACCACTGCAGTCCAAATCTATGCCCTCTGATTCTTGACCCTTGTGCCCTGTTGACACCATAAAATCTCCTCTCTACTTTTTGTTCCCAGGGAGGGCCTCTGTTGCCCATTCTATCCATGAAGTTTAATCTTAAATAATCTTTATTGTCACAAGTACACTTACATTAACACTGCAATTAAGTTACTGTGAAAAGCCCCCTAGTCGCCACATTGCGGCACCTGTTTGGGTACACAGAGGAAGAATTCAGAATGTCCAAATTATCTAACAGCACATCTTTCGGGACTTGTGGGAGGAAACTGGAGCACCCGGAGTAAACCCACGCAGATATAGGGAGAACGTGTAGACTCTGCACAGACAAGGACTCAGCTGGGAATTGAACCAGAGACCCTGGCACTGTGAAGCAATAGTGCTGAAGCCCCTGGAACCAGCCTTGTAAATCTTTGCTACACCTCTCTAAAGCCTTTGCATCCTTCCCAACTTTGTGACCAAACCACTGTTTTATTAAAAAACATCAGTTTGTATTAGTACCACATTGCACAGCAGAAAAAAAATCTTGTGACCACGAACCAGGAAAAAGACAGCAGATGGGTAGCACAAGTGATTAGCACTGTGGTTTCACAGCATCAGGGTCCAAGGTTCAATTCCCCGCTGGGTCACTGTCTGTGCGGAGTCTGCACGTTCTCGCCGTGTCTGCGTGGGTTTCCTCCGGGTGCTCCGGTTTCCTCCCACAGTGCAAAGATGTGCAGGTTAGGTGGACTGGCCATGATAAATTGCCCTTAGGTGACCAAAAAAAAGGTTAGATGGGGTTATTGGGTTACGGCGATAGGGTGGAAATGAGGACTTAATTGGGGCGGTGCAGACCTGATGGGCCGAATAGCCTCCTTCTGCACTGTATGTTCTAAAAAAAGATAACAAATTTGTATAAAGTGCCAACCAGGTGCAAGTCTGCTTTGTGACCAGATTCTTTTTCTGGTAACATTTTGATTAACTTATCACCTTACCCAACATGAGAATAGTTAACTAAATGAGCCCTTGCTGCTCAGAATATCCAGGTGGAAAGATTATGTAATAGGTTTAGTGCTTCCGTAAAGTAGTCACTAGAATTAGCCGTTTAACTATCAAAGACCTCATCTATACCTTACTGTGCTTCAAACAATTTCCACATTAGATCAATGGACAAGGATATAATATAGTTTAAATATTGAAACTGAAAATCATTTTTTTCACTTTTAGCTCAATACCCAATTTCAACTGTGGATTATGTTATTTATCAGCCCAGGATCACGAGGGCAGCTGATAATCCACATTTTAACTGTTTGCTGGTTTCAGGTTGGGAGGGGGCATGAATTGGGAAGGAATAGCACAGAAATATTTAATAAATCTTTTCACTTTTCAAAAACGAAATATGCCAGAAGGTTGTGACCATGATCCAGAGATTTCAGCTGAAACTCCAGCCGGAACATGTGGAGCGCTGTTCAAGTTATTTACTAAATTAAGCTATGGTAAAGTTGGAGAGAGATGTTATTAAAACTGTATCAAACCTTGGTTAAACCTCACGAGAGTACGGTGCATAATTCCAATCACCATATTACACAAACGGAAATAGTACAGGTTTATGCACAAAAAAGGATTTACAAAGATCATACCAGCAATGTGAGGTTATGCCCATTAAGAAAATATTAATTGGCTGGGTCTCTTTTCTCTTGAAAGGAGAAGCTCAAGAGATAGAATCATAGAATTTACAGTGCAGAAGGAGGCCATTCAGCCCATTGAATTTGCACAGGCCCTTAGAAAAGAGCACCCCACTTAAGCCCACACCTCCACCCTATCTCCGTAACCCCATCTAATCTTTTCGGACACAGGACAATTTAGCACGGCCAATTTACCTAACCTGCACATCTTTGGACAGTGGGAGGAAAGTGGAGCACCTGGAGGAAACGCACGCAGACACGGGAGAACGTGCAGACTCCACACAGACAGTTACCCAAGCCGGGAATCGAACCAGGGATCCTGGAGCTGTGAAGCAACAGTGCTAACCACTGTTCTACCATGTTGATGATCTAATATATTTAATACAAGTTGGTAAAACTATTAAAGATTATTGAGTAGACAGAGAAAATCTGTTTCCTCTTGTGAGGGAAAGAAAAACCGTCAATATAAGGCTCACCAGAAAAATCAAATAGGAAATTCAGAAGTAACACCTTTACCCAGATTGACAAGAATGTGAAACTCTACTAGTGAGCTGATCAAGCTGATCAGCTCCAATAACACAAGAAACATGACACCATCCGGGATTGGGTGCTTGATTGACGCCCCATCCACAAATATTCACTCCCTCCACCACCAACGCACAGTAGCAGCAATGTGTACCATTTACAAGATTCATTATTCAGCACCATCCAAACCCATGACCACTACTACCCAGGGCAAGGTCAGCAGACATATGGGAACAACACTACCTAGAAGCTCCCCTCCAAACCACGCCATTCCTTCACTGTCGATGGGTCAAAATCCTGGAACTCCCTCCCTAACAGCAGAGTGGGTGTACCTACACCAGGTAGACTGCAGCAGTTCAAGAATGTGGCTCACCTTTACCTTAGTTGGACAATAAATGCTGGCTGAGCCAGTGAGACACACATCCCTGGATTGAAAAATAATTGCAAAATTAAGTTGTTCCGTAGGTGGCTGTGCTTTCTGCTGCCTGGGCCCCAAACTCTGGAATTGCTTACGTAAACCTTTCCACCTCTTTTCTCCTCTTAAAAAGTTCTTTAAAACATACCTCCAACCATCAACCAGTCCAAAAACATGCAAGGTTAGGTGGATTGGCCATGCTAAATTGCCCTTTGTGTCCAAAAAGGTTTGGAGGGTTTAGTGGGTTATGGGGATAGAGTGGAAGTGAGGGTTTAAGTGGGTCGTCGCAGACTCGATAGACCGAATGGCCTCCTTCTGCACTGTATGTTCTATGTATTTGCCCTAATATCACCTTGTGCGCCTCTGCCAATTTTTGCTTCATAATCCCCTTGTGAAACACTTCAAAATGTTTTATTGCACTAAAGGTGCTATGTAAATATCACTGCTGCTGGAGGAAAGTGGTGTATGACTTCTTGTTGGATTGACCGATATTATTTGTATGCAACTTTTTTTTATTTCTGTTTTCATCAAAATATGCACCCCCTTTCCGCCAAGTCTTGTGTGCTTTGCTGATATGGAATAAAAGGCTAAAGCTTCTATTAAACATGGAAAGCATCTAAAAGTCACAGTAAAAAGTCTAACAACTTCCTTCTATGATTAAGTGTCAGCTGTTGGCAACAGGAGTCTTACTAATAACATTTATTTTTCATTTATAAACAGCAGTTGCACATTTCATTAAATATAAACCAGGTGCATTTTCAAACCTTGTGGTAACTAGGGGATGAACTACTCAAATTCATTTGGTAACAATTTTGGAAAAATGCTTAGGTACACAACTTCATAGATCACTATTGAATCCCTTTACAGGAAATTCCGCTCAAGAACATAAAACTCCTTTGCCAATTTTTTTTTCTAGCCCCACACGTTTTTCATTGCGACCACACATATTTCTTTGGACGTGGTTTTTGTCTACAGACTTGAACTGCCTTTATGATGGTGAACCAGCAGAAAGATAATTCAGGCCAGGACCAGATTCACTGAACAGGTTATCAGCACAATCATAATCCAATCCCACTGCTGGTAGTTTCAGGTTAATCATACTTCAGTGCCCCAATGCCATCGGAGTGCACACAGAAAAGTGTCTTTCCAGCACCAGAATGTTTTTTACATAGAAGTTTAAAGCCTCAGCCTCCCAGCTGGCTAATGTCTTATAATCCGGATTTCAACAGGGAGGCTAGATGGAATTTGAAAAATGTCTAGTTTCCTGTTTGACTGCTATACAAAATCATTTCCACATGACTGTCAAGTGCTCAGCGTGGCTGCTTTAAAAGATACATCCTGTTATCTGATTTCAATGCCCTCTGACAACGAACAAACATACCAGCTCATCTGTCAAATTAAATCTAACTAATGACAGCAGACAAAAACAAATTAGTGCTGTATTAATACTAATGAGTTTGCATGTTCCTATGATCAAATATTCAAATATTTTAAAAAGCCAGCGAGAGAAAAGTTTAAACCTTTGAGAATGGCAGCCAGGATGAAGTGCATAAACACTGTGCCTCTGAAGATATTGAATCCATGCTCGGAGTTGCTTGGTAGTCACAACAGGATTATAAAATGTTTCCATAAAATTGGTAAAAGACTTCCCCATGTGAAATTAATCCCAAGAATACCCAGTTCAGAGAAGATTCAAATATAACCTGGTATTTTTAAAAAGATATGCTGCTATTTAAAGACAACCGGAGACAACATATTTAGATCACAGCGACTGGATATCAATGCTTTAATTTATGATCTTTATCCTTCCCCTACATATTAACCTTGGTTCAAATAAATTGGTGCACATGTAATTGATACTTATATTTTTTGCTGTATGGGAAGTCCAGCCACAGAACTGTATCAAGGACAATATCTCAAATGTGCCCGGATGATTTCTGTAGTTAAATTCAAGCAGGAAAAAAAGTACATACCATCACCCATGATACCACAATTGCATCCACAGTAAACTTGAGAATTTATTAATCGCACAAGTGATGGAAGTGCATAGTACCTTAAATAATGATGCAGATGAGCAATTGGAAATTAGCACTACAAAGTGCAGTGTTGAATGGGAGAATCAGAACTGCATGCACGCAAGAACCCTTGGAGAAAGCTCTCTTCACAGCAGGTAAAATCTCTATCAATAAAGAGCTGTTGGCTAAGACAGCTCTTCAAATCAGTGGAAATTTAAAGGCCTAAGAAAGTTTAACAACAGTTGATTATACAAAACACACTATTTTCTATAGAGACAATTTTGAAGATAATTTATGTTTTGATTTTATTCATTGTAAGGCACTGTGTTGAGGTTGCATGGCAGTGTTGGGATTTTTAATGACTTTCAAAGCTGTACAAGCACCAATATAAACAAGTGCATCACAGCATGAATGCATTTATTAGAACTAAAATATGGGTATTAAGCCAAGAGCATCAAACAAGAGCATCAAACAAGAGCATCAAACAAAGGAAAAAGGAGTAGGACCATATGGTCTACCAGGCTTGCTCCATCACGCAATAAGATTAATGCCCATCATCTACCTCAATTCTCCTTTCAGACCATGCACGTTAAGCTGTCATTTTGGGATTTTTAATTCTGCTTAAAGCAAATACTGGAGGTGTGGAACATGTTAACTTTGGGCACCAGAGCCAGCAAACAATCCTGAAGCAAAGTTGAAGTTGTTCTCACCTGACAGTGTCTCAGAGACGTTTTCTACAAAAAACCCTGTGTAACCTCCAAATTAAGTTACCAAATGCTAGAAAGGAGTATTTCATGTTAAGAATAGTAAATTAGTTTGAGATGGTCCAATCTATTTTATTTATATTTTACCAATAATTGGCTGCATTTAATTCCAAGATTCAAAAGGTGAAAGTACAACATGCTAACACACTGTCCTGCAAATAATGTAGACTGACTTGGTCACAACAAGAAATGCAATGCATTTGGAGCCTTACTTTGTCATGCTTATTACCTATATTAATTTTTTGATGGCAAATTGAAATGCTGAATAGGGATTGTGTCAAATAAGGGATTTAATTAGCTCAACACGTTTGACCTATTGTGACTCATTTTGAAAAAAAATTCAAGCATAGGGTCAGGACTAGAATTAATTTCTGCCATTTGTTCTGGACTTCCTCAACAGTGGAAAGTTCTTCTCCGCCTATCTGTCCAATACAATCTTCAATCATCTTAAACTTCTCCATTAGATTACTCCTTAGTCTTCTTTATTTAAAGGAATACAAGCGTAGTAGTAAATGCAACACACCCTCAAATGGGTCTTTTTCCAAATGGCAGGCAGTGACTAGTGGGGTACCGCAGGTACCCGTGTTAGGACCCCAACTGAATGTTTTATCTCCAAATTTGCAGATGATACAAAGTTGGATGGGGCAATGAGCTGTGAGGAGGATGCAGAGATGCTTCAGTGTGATTTTGAGAGGCTGAGTGAGTGGGCACATGCGTGGCAGATGCAATATAATGTGGCTAAATGTAAGGTTACAGTAGCAAAAATAGGAAAGCAGATCATTTTAATGGATGTAAATTGAGACAGGTGGATACACACGAGACCTTGGTCGCTGAAAGTAAGTGCGCAGGTATAGCAGGCAGTAAATATGACAAATGGTATGTTGGCCTTCATAGCGAGAGGATTGGAGTATAGGAATAGGGATGTTTTACTGCAATTGTAGGGCACTGGTGGGGGTGCACCTGGAGTGCTGGGTACAGCTTTAGTGTCCTTATGAGGAACAATATTCTTGCTATGGAAGGAGTGCAGCGAAGGTTTACCAGGCCGATTCCTGGGATGACAGGATTGTCTTCCGAGAAGAGACCAAGTCGGTTAGGATTATATTCATTGGAGTTTAGAAGAGTGAGGGGGGATCTCATAGAAACCTATAAAATTCTAACAGGGTTAGGCAGGGTAGATTTAGAAAGAATGTACCCGATGTGTTTTTTTTGGGGGGGGGGGGGGGGGGTCCTGAAATAGGAGTCAGTTTGAGGATGAGGGGTAAACCTTTTAGACTGAGAAGAGAAATTTCTTCACCCAGAGTTGTGAATCTGTGGAATTCATTACGACAGAAAGTAGTTGAGGTCAAAACGTTGTGTGCTTTCAAGAAGAAATTATTCAAATACCTCTATTGTAAAACATGTTATTGCTACATTAGCAAATAATAGTTACTCCTACGGGGTTAGCACTCTGTCTCATGAAGCAGGGAAGAATTTAATGACATACAAGGGCAAGCTATATCCCTCCTCCCAGGCTCAATTATGTACAAACTAAATGTTTACAATGCCGAAAAAGTACTTCAAATCTACATGAAGTATAATTTAACTCCTGACGTTCTAGAAAATTTGAGAATAAGTGAGACAGTAAATTCCAATGGGTGCTTTGATAATATTAAAGAATCTGCATAATCTTTGCAGGGCAATGGTTTCCCATTATGCAATACAAACAGCTTACCTGAAGTTAGAGGTCTGTGGACACAGACCTCCTCCACACTCGCCCCACTCCGAAACTTGCATTCACAGATTTGCCTCTGCAACTGCCCACTGTCCGTGGAATTGGCAGAATGCACAGAATTTCCCTGATTCACATCAATTGCTGGAGCTACCAGGGCTTCCTTCACACTTTCAGAGCAACTTGAAGAGGTCACCACAGTCATTGGTCCCTTAATCAAGTCACCAGCAGGCAATGAACATTGCTTCGCATGCAAACTGATGCTTGAATTATCAATTCTAACCACAGAAGTTCTGGGAGGGGATTGAACTTGGGGTAGATCGACTTCATCATCTTCTGGGATGGGATTGTACCATATTTCCCCCTCATCATCTGCATCATTTTCTTCACTATGATCCAGAGTATTCTCTGCAGTTTGTTTTGGGTCATTTTGTCGGATATGCTCTCTTGGTGGATCTGCAGGCTGCTGCCCGCTTTCTTGTAAGGCGTTTGGGCCACTTGCATAATTTGTGAGCTCTACTGTTCCGGGAGCATTGGTCTCTTCATTCAAATAAGGGTTCAGAGTACTTTGCTGCAGCCAGTTCCTTTTTTTGGACACCGTAATGTTGTTTATGTGTGGCCTGCAGTCATTGAGTTCATTAGCTTCATTGGCTTTCAATTCTCTCTTGTTAACTGAAGAAGTATGAACATTTTCAATCAGGTCTTTATTGAGGGGTGAGGGGGGAAAAGGGAAAAAAAAAAGAAACAAAATCAGTTTAGGTGAAAACAGTTGGAATGTTTAAACAAACATGCAAAATAGGAAAGACACGTCCAGATAAAGTTCTATTGCACCTCTTAAAATAGATAGCATTCCAAACTCTGCAATCCAGAGTTTACTGAAATTAAACAGTTCTTCATTACAACGCAAGTGTGTATGTACTGTATGGAATTAGATTTGCCAATAGTTACAGGCTTCAATTGCATTCAAAAATATTCATCTTTATAATTGTTGCATACTTAAAAAAACTTGCAGAAGTTCACACTTCAATTTCGCTATAATTCTTGCAAGTCCTTGGATTTGTAAACACAATGTGCACCACCGGCAGATTTTAATTACAGTTTCCAGAGTGGAGATGGATGTTTTGTAAAATCCTAGGTATATATCCACTATGTGAAATATGAAAGCTGGCGTTATTCCACAAATAATTCAAGTGGCCAAATCTTGTCCGGAGAGCAATAAGAAATAGTAGTAGGCCTAAAATAGTTTAAAAAGGGTAACCAATTGGTATTTCCTATGTCCTGTAAATCTGGCCCAGTGCTTTATCTGGCCTCAGTAAAGTACCGTTTAACTCTGCATGGACACACTTTGCATTTGGAACAAGCACTCCAAGATCGCCAATATTTGGGCTAAAACACTGCAATTTAACATGAAAATAATATGTCCACTTCCACCTGGCAAAACAGGCAACTCAGGACTGCCATGTTGTTCTAGGTGTAAACATAACCACGTCACATTGACAAAGATGTGTTTACTTCCAGACTTTGCAGTAGTGCTTGCTATACCACGTACTGCCTTCCAGGCAAATACTTTCACAGGAATGCAGTGGTCACAAAACACGCAAGCCCTGCAACACTTGGTATATTACTACTTTTAAGGGACTACAAATAATCAGCACGTTTGTACTTGCGCTACATTCCAACAGATTTCAGATAACAGATTCAACTAGTTCTCAATTCTTTCCCAATGCTGATTTTATCAGGTGCACTTCACTAAACACATACTTGCTCGAGAAATTAACCCACAACTAAACCACTTTTCAATTGGAAACAATATCTTGAAGAAAGTTGCATGGCAGCTCATTAGGGATGGCTTGTTTTTCCATTCACATGCATGTCTGAACCCACCAACAATGAAACAACCAAGTTGTATAACACTAAACATTTGTCAATAATCCAAGTTCTTGCTACTCCAAATCAACTAGTCCACTTTGAATTTAGACAAACTTATAAAAACTATTTAAATGCTCAAACAGTTCTACTTTATGATGTGGAGATGCCGGCGTTGGACTGGGGTGAGCACAGTAAGAAGTCTTATAACACCAGGTTAAAGTCCTACATGTTTGTTTCAAACACTGGCTTTCGGAGCACTGCTCCTTCCTCAGGTGAATGATCCCGAGGAAGGAGCAGTGCTCCGAAAGCTAGTGTTTGAAACAAATATGTTGGACTTTAACCTGGTGTTGTAAGACTTCTTACTGAGTTCTACTTTCGGCCTCCAAGACTTGGACCTCAAAAAAAATGGCACATTTATAAAAGCACCTGTCAGGACCACTGGATGTCTCAAAGCACTTTGTAGCCAATCGAGTACTTTTTTCCAAGAGTATTTCAGTCAGTAGCTGTAATGTAGAAACTGTGGCAGCCAATTTACACACAAGCTCCACAGTAACCTGATCTGGTGATGTTGACTGAGGGATAAACATTGGCCAGCTGACTCCCCTGCTCATCCCTAAATTGTGTCTTTTGCACCCACCTGAGAGGACCAACAGACTGTAGGCTTAACATCTCATTATTTAGAATAATAAAAGGTGATCTCCTTGAAACATACAAGATTCTGAAGGAGCTTGATAGGGTAGGCACTGAGCAATTGTTTCTGCTGGTTGGGGAATCGGAGACGCACAGTGGGGGCACAATCTCAGGATAAGGTGCCGATCAGTTAGGACTAGGATGAGGGGAAATTACTTCACTCAAAATGGTTGTAAACCTGGATTTCTACTCCAGACAGTTGTGGATGCTCCATCATCAAACACAGTAAACACTGGGAAAGGCAGATTTTTGATCTCAGGGACCGAGGGATATGGAGGAATGGGCAGGGAAGTGCAGCTCAAGCCCAAGATCAGCTATGACATGTTAAATGGTAAAGTAGGCTTGGCTAGCCATAATGTCTACTCCTACTATGTCTTGTGTTGTGTTCTCATCCGAAAGACAACTCCCTCCAACAGTGCAATCTCACTCAGTACTGTATTGGGACTGTTTAGGGGCTGTTTAGCACAGGGCTAAATCGCTGGCTTTGAAAGCAGACCAAGCAGGCCAGCAGCACGGTTCGATTCCCGTAACAGCCTCCCCGAACAGGCGCCGGAATGTGGCGACTAGGGGCTTTTCACAGTAACTTCATTTGAAGCCTACTCGTGAAAATAAGCGATTTTCAATCATTTTTTCATTTCATTTCATTGGTGTCAGCCTTGAATTTTGTACTGAAGTCATCAAGTGAGAATGGGACCCACTCATACCTTCATGCAAGTCATGGTGGGCCATAACTGATGGCCCATAGGAATTAAGAGAAATTAATACACATATACCCACTAGCATCAATTACACTGACACTTCCGATCTCCGGAGCTGCTTGGGGCCCGACTCGAAAGACCCCGTCGTCAGCTCCAGCGCAGTGCAGCTCCGGTGGATACATTGAGGCCACGTCACATTTTTTTACTGCACTCTCTGCGTAACGCAGGCAAATTAAAGAGTCCAGTGAAATTGACAGATCAGGAAGAAGTAATGGCTGAGGTACGTGGATAGGATTTGGGTCATCAGAAGCAGGTGGTTTGGGTCTATAGGGGCGATCAGGGGGAGTAAGCAGGTTGGAGGTGGGGGGAGGGGGGAAACCACGCTAACATTTTCTGTGTAATGATTGGTGGTATGCTGCCAGAGCCATCCAAAGTTTGCGATTTGAATCACATTTTCAGATCGTTTTCAACACAGAGCAATTGTCCCAGAGAAAGTTTGCACTTTGGGTAATTGCCATGCAAAGCTTTATCCCCCAGCGGATCTTAAGGGAAACTCCCAAATCCAACACAGAGGAGCTCTGAACTTACGGTCCAATTATTTATGCCTATGAAATACTATGTTGGTTCAGTAATGTTGGTTTAGTAAGTTTGCAGACGACACAAAGGTTGGTGGAATTGCAGATAGCGATGAGGACTGTCAGAGGATACAGCAGGATTTAGATCGTTTGGAGACTTGGGCAGAGAGATGGCAGATGGAGTTTAATCCGGACAAATGTGAGGTAATGCATTTTGGAAGGTCTAATGCAGGTAGGGAATATACAGTGAATGGTAGAACCCTCAAGAGTATTGATAGTCAACGAGATCTAGGTGTACAGGTCCACAGGTCACTCAAAGGGGCAACACAGGTGGAGAAGGTAGTCAAGAAGGCATACAGCATGCTTGCCTTCATTGGCCGGGGCATTTGAGTATAAAAATTGGCAAGTCATGTTACAGCTGTACAGAACCTTAGTTAGGCCACATTTGGAGTAGAGTGTTAAATTCTGGTCGCCACACTACCAGAAGGGTCTGGAAGCTTTAGAGAGGGTGCAGAAGAGATTTACCAGGATGTTGCCTGGTATGGAGGGCATTAGCTATGAGGAGCAGTTGAATAAACTCGGTTTGTTCTCACTGGAACGACGGAGGTTGAGGGGCGACCTGATAGAGGTCTACAAAATTATGAGGGGCATAGACAGAGTGGATCGTCAGAGGCTTTTCCCCAGGGTAGAGGGGTCAATGACTAGGGGGCATAGGTTTAAGGTGCGAGGGGCAAGGTTTAGAGAAGATGTAAGAGGCAAGTTTTTTTTTTTTACACAGAGGGTAGTGGGTGCCTGGAACTCGCTCCCGGAGGAGATGGTGAAAGCAGGGATGATAGGGACATTTAAGGGGCATCTTGATAAATACATGAATAGGATGGGAATAGAGGGATACGGACCCAGGAAGTGTAGAAGATTGTAGTTTAGTCAGGCAGCATGGTCGGCACGGGCTTGGAGGGCCGATGGGCCTGTTCCTGTGCTGTACTTTTCTTTGTTCTTTGTTTAATGGTGTTCTTCTGACACCAGGAATGCATTTACAGTTTCTAATGAAGTAAAATAATAATCCTCATGCCACAATGTTTTTCTAGTGTCTAACTATCAGGTAATACACACTCTCCTTTGAAGTATCAAGCTATTAAATACCAGCATGCTTCTCATTCTCTCTCAACACAAATTTCTGCCAATTACAGACTAAGTTTCAAACAGTACTCTCACTTTCTGTAGAACAGTATTTCAAAAGACCGTACCAGCAACAAACATTCAGCCTCCCAGTGACCAACTATGCATGCCAATTTTCAAATTATTGGTACCTTACTGTCTTCCAGTTTAGAAGAACCTAGAAAATTTCACAAGGATTTTCACATCCAATTGGCAAAAAAAATACTTAATGCCCTCTGGTTAACAATTATATATTGCTGAGAGACATTTTGTCAAAGTTCTTCATCTTGCATTTATCAGGACAAGTTGTAAGAACTACAAAATGAAAGGGAAAACAACAAATTTATACTGTATGAGAAGAAATTGAGATTGATAGAGGCATCCCAGATGTAGCAAATTTAAAACAGAGATGAGGAGAAACTACTTCTCCTAAAGGGTTTGTGAATCTGTGGAATAGAGTGCATGGATGCTGGGACAAGGAATAAATTAATAATAATCTTTATTAGTGTCACAAGTAGGCTTACATCAGTTATTGTGAAAATCCCCTAGTCGCCACATTCCGGCACCTGAGGGAGAATTCAGAATGTCCAATTCACCTAACAAGCATGTCTTTCAGGACTTGCGAGAAGAAACCAGAACACACGGAGGAAGCCCACGCAGTCACAGGGAGAATGTGCAGACTCCGCAAAGGCAGTGACCCAAGCCAGAATTGAACCTGGGACCCTGCCGCTGTGAAGCAGCAGTGCTAACCACTGTGCTATCGCAAATTTGAGGAGTTAGACAGATTTTGAACTGGTAACGGTTAAAGGGTTAGGGAGAACGGGCAGGACGGTGGAGGCAAGGCCAGAATGAGAACAGCCATGGTCGAACATGGAGCAGACTTGATGCGTTAGATAGCGTAATTTTGCTCCTATATCTTATGAGCAGGTCACTCGGCCCTTCGAGCCTGCTTAGCAGACGGAAAGAATACACACTGCACCTGTTTCAGCTAAACAGAATTTAAAGAGACAGCCATGTGCTCGCTCATTCCTCATGAAAATGCCTTGACAATAGACAAACTGCCTAGATTAAATTTCAAACAATGCTTGGCACTTATCTGTCAGTCACCATCAAGTGGAGAATTCACCATGGTCATGCCTCAACCAGTCACCACTCTCATACACTTGTTTTCCCCTTACCTAGGTATTCTTGTGATACGTCCTGATGAATGCAAGACAAAAAAGCTTCAATAAAATGTCCCTTTTTTCAACAATACTAAACGACATTGCAAATACAAATGTTTACAGCTGGATAATGTTGGATAATCGCTTCAATTACATCCACTAAGGGCAATATCAACTGCAACTCCCATTTAACTGAAGTCAATGAAATACTTAATCTTGTACACATCATTCTGGTGCACAGTAGCAGCAATGCATGCCACCTTCAAGATACATTGCAGCAACTTACCAAGTCTCCTTCAACAGTACTTACCAAAACCTGTAACCTCTACACATAGGAGATAAGTTCCCCTCCGAGCCACACACCATCGTGACTTGGGATTTTATCACTGTACCTTCACTGGGGCAAAATGCTGGAACTCCCTCCCTAATAAAACTGTGGCTCTACCTGCACCACATGGACCCCAGCAGTTGAGCACTTTCTCAGTGACAATCAGAGGTGGGCAATAAGTACTTGCCTTATTTATGATGTTCACATCCCAAGAACATATCCACCAAATGCACCATTTTCCCAGGGCCATTCAGAAACCTTTATCCAGTACACAATAGTTGGTGCAGCTGAGTTACCTAGTGCAGCATTGAGCTTTTATTTGTTCATGGGATGTGACCAATGGCTGAATGAAGCACCACTGCAACTTTACAAAGACATGGACAATCTAGCCAGCACAAGTAAAATGGTAAGTGGTTCATCTACTTCACATATAAAACATTTAATAAGTAGCATAGCTCTGTTCTTGAATGTAGACAGATGGGTTACTCGATTGCCAGGAATGTTATTAACTCTTGCTAAACTTTTTTCACTTGACTCCCAAAGAAGTGAAAAGATTCTCTTATCTAGCAAAGAAAATTAAACCCAGGTCTCAGAAGACAGGGCCTTATCTGAACATGTATACCACCTACTGCATGCTATATTACCAGTTTAAATTTGATTAACTATTTTATAACAGAAACTTGTTTGACATTTACAGATTTGGCAGCACAGTAGCTAGCACAGTTGCTTCACAGCTCCAGGGTCCCAGGTTCGATTCCAAGCTGGGTCACTTGTCTGTGTGGAGTCTGAACGTTCTTCCCGTGTCTGCGTGGGTTTCCTCCAGGTGCTCTGGTTTCCTCCCACAATCCAAAGATGCGCAGATTAGGTGGATTCGGAATGCTGAATTGCCCTTGGGTTAGGTGCGGTTACTGGTTTACAGGGATAGGGTGGAGGTGTCATCTTAAGTGGGATGCTCTTTCCAAGAGCCGGTGCCGACTTGATGGGCCGAATGGCCTCCTGCTGCACTATTAATTCTACGATTTATTCAGCAATAACCGAGCTAGAGACAAGAAAGGTCCCAAGTTTGTTACTTTATTAGCTTCAGTATAAATGTCCAGAATTTGGTAGATGGAGCTTAATGTGGATAAGCGTGAGGTTATCCATTTTGGCCGACAAAAAAACAAAAAGGCAAATTATCTAAATGGAAAACAAATTTCAAGTGTATCTGGGTGTCTTTGTTCATGAATCGCAGAAAGTCAGTATGCAGGTACAGCAAAAGAAGAAAATGGAATTTTAGTGTTGATTGCAAAAGGACTGGAGTATAAAAGTAGAGAAGTGTTGTTACAATCGTGTAGGGTGTTGCGAAGGCCATATCTGGAGTATTGGGTCCACTTTAGTCTCCTTATTTGGTGACGGTGTGGTGGCATTGGAGACAGTTGAGAGAGGTTCACCAGATTGATTCTGGGGATAAAAGGATTGGCGTACAGGGAGAGATTGAACAGTTTGGCTTATACTCGCTGGAGTTATGAGAGGGCTCTGATCGAGGTATATAAAATACTAAGAGGGATTGATAAAGTAAATGTATCCAAATGTTCCTCCTTGTGGGGCAATCTCAAACGCGAGGTCACAGATAGAGGTTGAGGCCGTAGATTTAAAGCTGAGATGAGGAGAAACTACTTCTTGCACTGGGTGGTTAATTTGTGGAACTCGCTGCCCCATAGTGCGGTGGAGTCTGGGTGATTAAATGGTTTCAAGAAGGGGATAGATATAATTCTGATTTTAAAAAGCAGATTAAAGAGAAATGGGAACAAGCAGGGAATGACGGAGCAGGCTCGAAGGGCTGAATTGTCTACTGTTGATCCTAATTCCTATGTTCAGTGTTCCTGATTGAGAATGGAAAAGTATAATTCCAGCCAGACAAGGTTCTTTAAAAGAAATGGATATGGGAACAGACAGCGAGGTGGATTTGAGACTGGGAAGAGATGAGCAATGATCTGAAATGGCGAAGCAGGCTCGAAGGGGTCAATTGCCTACTTCTGCTCCTAATTCCTATCTTCCTATGTTCAGTGTTCCTGGCTTTGAGAATGGAAAAGAACAATGCCAGCCAGACAAGATTCTCGTTAGGATGGGATTCAACTTAGCTGTAAAATCCTCTGATTACAAAGTTCTGAATCACAAATTTCACTGATACTGAAAGACAACTGCCAGCTGCAGATCTGCCTCCCAGAACATCGAAATGAAGAAAACTTGTTAAATAAATTGTTGAGGAAAAAACATGTGAAATTCCATCTCCAATATAGGAATCAGATGGTCTCACGCATTTTATTATATAACTTTCAAGTTTTCACCAGGTGTATTTCCCAACCATTGAAACAGTGGTGTCATAAGTAGCATTGATCCATTTTATTTTAATTTTCGCTGCTACACCTGATTCTACCGAGTTAGGAAATAAACTGAACCACAATAATAGACTGCCCGAGTAATGGAGGACAGCCACTAGTCTAAAAGATTTTCAGCATGGCCTCTTCCTTTAATCAAGCTGCCCGTCTGCAATTACAGCCTTCGCAACATACAACCTTTCATTTAGTCATGCTTTAAGTCTGTAGATTCTACTGGACAATGCCTTAGCTAAGTTTGGTAGCTCTTTTACACACCAATTAAAGCTTTCATACAACATAAATCAAATGCTTTAATACCCAAACATCCTTACAATTTATTCCAATATGTTTGCGGGGGTAGGGAGATAATGGGGAAGGGGCAAGAGAGAAGGGAACTTTTAGCTGGAGGCTGACTCAAGACCAGTAATTCAACGAACACGTACATTCACTGAAGAAAACGCTACAGAATAGCCCACATACCAGAGTCAACAGACCATACGCATGTCTGGAATCAGTGCCCAAGGCTACCAATTCTTCATGACCAGTCTTTAGTACTTTGACAACCTTCACAGCAGTATTTTTATATACACACACACGCAACATAAAATTAAAGAGGGATTTTAAAAGCAATCTCAAAAAGATGAATGTGGCCTTGAAATGTATTATATTACAATGTCTGGGAATATTTCTCTCCAGAAACAGATTTTTAGTATCCAGTTTACTTTTCAAAAATCTACCCGTTTTAAAAAGCAATAACAGCCACTTCAGGAATAAAAGCTATGGACCTATATGTAGTTAACCCATGTGTAATCCTCTGCCTAAAACATGAATATCATTTACTTTAAAAGTCCTGCTTTTGTAATCCGACTCAGTGCAGCAATGTTTACTTCCATCAAAATGCAGAACACACATGAAAGGTCATCAACCTGGAACATTAACTTTGTTTCTCTCTTCACGGATGCTCTCTTCACGGATGCAGAGTGTTTTCCAGCATTCGCTGTTTTATTTCAGATTTTCAGTAGCTGTGGTTAGTTTCTTTTGTTGCAGTATTGAACAGAACTAAAGCTTGCTGGAAATAGCTAACATTTAATGGTAAATGATTGTAATAATACTGTAGTTTGCAGCAAATTATGTACCAGCCACATTCAGGATTTTCCAAGAATTATAACAATTTACACTAATTTATGCCCAAGAACCTTTGACAAGTCACATTTCAAAAAGGAAGAATGTAAAGGCTTGGTCATAATTTCACCTCAAACAGCCTAGGAGTGGGACATAAATGCATGTTGTTAAAGTGGAAAATAATAAATACTGTTAAGGATTTGAAAGAACATCTTGAGCTCAATTCTGTAAGATCACGAACTGCAGTGGAAACACAGATAAATCTAATTTCCACACAACATGATTGATTTTAAGACACTACAACAAACATATTGCTGACAGTACTTTGGTCCACTTGAAAGTGGCCGATGGGGTGAGTCTTTCAAAAAATGCAGTTACAAGTGAGTGGTGTAATACATAAAAAAACATCAGTCCAACCCCAAATTTTCCTTGTTGCCTAGGATCAGCTCCAGAAAGAAGCCAGGAGTTACAACTGTAGGAGAATTTACCCCATCTATTATCCTCTTAATAATAATAAATCTGATCTTTCCCCGGGATATTTACTTCATTAAAATAATGCCCATATTTCCTTTCCTAGCATCTGCTAAGTTTTGTAATTTTAGCTCAGGCAGCAGGGGACTACAATAAACATCCTAGATTAAAGGAGAAATTAAAACAGCCAATCACAGGGCTCTCATTCCTGTTCATGTGTCCACCGGCAATTAAAAAGCCTCCTATATTAAAGATAGCCGCATAGGCAAAATATTGTACAGCTACAAATTTGGAACATTGCATTGCCTTCCACTATCGTCAGTAGAGGCGACATAAAAGAAAACTCAAACAGGGGAATAAAACCAAGGTACAAGACCACTCACTAGGGTAACAAAAACACGCTACAGGAGAGAAAGTATGCGTGTTTTACTTCAGGTTAATAATTCTTGACAATGGTCATGCAAGAGTTCTGCAGAAAGATAATTTGTCGGCAGGAGGGGGGAGGAGAATGGGTGAAATCTGAAGGCGAAGACAGCAACTGTACACCATTTAAATTAGACCGTATCCCATTCAGCTGCTAAAACTTTAATTCTTCATTCAGCAAATCAGTTTTAAAAGTTTTCATTTTGTAATACATCGGAAAGCACTAATCACCATTAGAACTTCCATCATGTTGCATAGGTGTAGTCAAGATCAAGTAAACTATTCAAGTGAAGCAAGATTACAAGTGGAGAATATGGCCAGGACATTTAGTCTCCATTCCGTACTTATTTTGACATAATATTTGGAATCAAGGTTATTTAACAATAAATAACAAAATCTAGTGCAATTAAGGAAATAGATCTGGTTGAAATAAAGAAGTTTCTGTTCAATTCAGCTGAGGATCTGGGAAGCACACAACGACCAGGTGCTACAGTGTCAACACTGATGCATGGTTGGAATTCTAGTGAAAAAAGAATACCGAAAATGGGTTGTCATAAATGGGTACAGGCATTCACAATAGAAGATGGACACTAACGTGACAAAAGGAAATAAAAGTTTGTAGACTGAAATGTACAGGAATACCATTTATAATTCCTTACACTGGACTAAATGTGACTTGCGGCTAACTCGAAATACAGATCTTCATAACCTGGAACACTAATTACACTTCAAAATGTCATCATTGTTTTCTCTAGTGTATACAAATGCACAAAAGCAGTGTAATTGCATCCACTATGTTTATGTAATCATCTTAGCTCAAATTTATAAACATTGTTCTTTTGCTCACCTCTAAAGATAACTAATGAATTACAGAAATGCACGCGAGAGCATTTTGGTTAAACATAATTCTGCCCCATCAATAGCAGAGCCTAAATGGTTTAGCGTGGTATTTTCACTGCCTATCATATGACCATAATACTCGAGGAAAATCAATGTGACATTGCGAGAGTGAACCCTATTCAATGACAGGGAAAAGATATTAAATATTAAAAAAGATTCAAAATATTTTAGAATTCTTACTTTACCACAGACAGTAATGGTAGTGTGATAAATTCCTTCTAATGAAGTTCATGTATTTGAGCCAGCATTCATTTTGTGAAAACTTCCATTATGATGAAACGTGGTCAGGATAAAGTTTTTTTTTAAATGTTTTAAAACTTAATCTTTTCAACAAGTTCACTGCTAATTTTTCGGGATTTTAAGATGCATTTGTAGACAAGTGATTGACCTAAAAAAGAAAGACTTCTCTATATGCTAAAATGATGCAAAATATCCATGATAATATCAAAGAAATAGCAAAGATGTTGTGCCATAAGATAAACGGGATGATAGAAGGACAAAGCGTTTTGCTTTAAATGGAATAAATTACTTTGTAAAACTAAATAGCTTAAGGAATATGTATTTGTTCTAAAATATACCATAAAGCTTTAACTATAAAACTAGACATTACTTGGTACAACTCAAAAAACATAATTACTTTGATTTATTCTACAATAAGTTTACTGTTCAATTAAAGCACTGCCACCGTTCAAACCAATACTTAACATTTTCTTCACAAAATATTTTCTGTGACCAGATAGTCATCTGAATCAACTTTGCATATGCAAATTCAATGGGAGTTGCAAGAAAGTGAGAATACGCACAAGAACTTGCCAAGTTTCAGCTGATAGATCGAAGGAATATTTGGTGCCAATGAGGGCAGCAAGCATTACCTTCAGTTCCACCCTGTTCTCTCATATTTCACATGAATGGTCCCATGAAGTATTTAGTAATCTTACAAACCAGTAATAAGTACACAAGTACAAAACTAATGCCATACAGTATAATTGCAAAACGGATTTCACACAGATTTTCAATACCTACTTAATTATGAGACAATAATAGGAAATTCAACATATAGGGATATGTGTCTAAAGTTAGTAATATCATGCATCATAACCCAGTGTTAGTGGCAGCCTACCACCACCTTAAATTCTAATTCAACTATCTTAGGAAAGAAAGAGCCTCCACCGAAGTTAGTCACCAATCAGTCAAAAGGCAAGAGGCAGAATCCCATTTGAAGCCAGCCTATTCTGGAGTGTAAGACACCAGCTGGACACTTCAGTGGACGACAGATCGTGCAAAAGGCCCGATGAAGTAGTGATCCAGTTGCCGTAGCAACTTCCTACCTGTTAGCAAGACTCTCTGGCTGGTAGGGGACGGTGCTGTTTTGTTTCCTTGTACTCTTATAGCAGCAGGGAAACTGGTCTTCTGTACTTCTACTTCTTTGCTGGTTGCCTGACCTGGCAATGAACCAGATGGCATACTGACTCTGACAGACCCACTAATACGCTCTTTCATCTCCAAGGACAGCATGCGTCCTCTGTGCATCCATTCTTGCATTTTGTTGACCGTCACTGCAGGTGGTTTTAAAGAGCATCCCTGGCTATCATCTTGTTTGTCACATGATCCACAGACCATGTCACTGGAATCTCTCAACTTATTCACATCACAGCTAGAGTCCTTAAACAACATCATGCTACCTTCAGAAGGCTGAATGACATCCTTAATGCACCCTGAAGTGTTAGCGGAGGGCGAATGACTAGGATTTGAGCTCCCAGCATTCCAGGAAGCCTGGCCTTCATTTTGAAGTCCTCTAGAAGCATGATAATGCACAGTGTGTTCTGACTGTCCATCTTTCAATTCAGAGTCACCAAAACAAGATACATTAGCATAATTAATAACCCCATCGCTCACTGATCGTTGCAATGACGGTCTGCCTACCACGCTAACTAGGTTTGCAATGCTTTTGCTGACAAATTCCCTCTTGGGGGACCCAGCGTGTTTACCTGGCAGAGAATCTGTGTCGGATACCTGTTGCTGCAGGCTAATCTCATCAGAAGACCAAGTGTCACTGTCTCTAACCCTAACCGATGACTGGGTGCAAACACTATCCTGGGACTGGCAGCTCACACCACCCAACCTACTGCTTGCAGGGTTCTCCATTGGCATATCATGCATGGCATGTATGAGTAGGTAATAGGCTTCTTGCAACTGGGTCCTGAGCCTCTCTTTCTCCTGGGCACTGTCCAGGCTGTGTTTCCTGTGCCTGCTACAGTCACAGTTCTGGGCGAGGGCAGTCTGCAAGGGAGACTGCGGGGCGGTGGGCAGGTCGGGGCACCTCAAGGCTGGAGTGCCGGGCTGGTAGTAGCCCTGCAAACACTGGTTATCATAGTAATCCTCCTCCTGGCTGTCCAGCGAGTGCACGGACTGCCGGTGGTGGGGCTGCTGCAGCCCGGGGCTGGGGGGGACATGCAGGGGGCCGGGGAGAGGGGACCCCCCGGTGCCGCCCGCCGCCTGCCCCTCAATCCCGGGCTGGTCCGCTGGCGCCGGGCTCTGCGCTGCCAGCCCGCTGGCGGTGCTCCTCATCGCCGCCGCCTCCTCCTCCTCTTCTTCCTCCTCCTCCTCGCCTCCGTTGCTCCCCGACCCTGCTAAAACTTTCGCACCGCCAACCACCACCCCGGCCTCTGGCCGCCGCTGCTGCTGCTGCTGCTGCTCCTCGGGAGGCTTCGCTTTACCTTCCTGGCTCCTGGTCCCGCCGCCCGCCGACTTCTTGGACTTCTTGCCCCGGAGTTTGGCGAAGAGGGTTCGGCGTAAGGGATCGGCCATCGCTCTCGCTGCCGAGTGTCTCGGCTTCAGGCTAACCTGTTGCTGCCCGGCCGGCGAGGAAGGGGGGGAGGTGGAGGCTACCGCCGCGCTCCTGCGCGATCTGACTGGCCCCAGGGCTCAGGGGGGGCTGGCTGCCTGCCTCCCCGCGCGCCGCACGCCTCAGCCGTCCTCGAGCCCCGGTTTGAAGCTGGGCTCCCCCAACCGCCCCCCCGCGAGCCGGCCGGCGCGCAGGCGCAGAGCCTGCCGGGCACCGCCCACCTCAGCGGCCCAACCAATGGGGGAGCGCAGCTCCTCCCCGCCCCCCGCGCGGCGGAGCGAGCGCCAGGTAACCTCCTCCCCCCCCCGCGCAACACCTGGACACACACCTGGATGGAGTGGCACAAGACAAGTCAAGTGGTGGAGGGGACAGGAAATTGGGGAACAAATAAGAACGAGAGGAACAAGAAACAACGCATGGGGATCAAGATGCCGCCAGGACCTGATAGCCTGAGTTATAAGGAGAGGCTGAATAGGCTGGGACTTTTTTCCCTGGAGCATCGGAGTCTTAGCCGTGATCTTATAGAGGTTTATTAAATATTGGCGGGCATAGATAAGGTAGATAGTCAACATGTTTTCCCAAAGATCGAGGCGTCTAGAACTAGAGGGCACAGATAGAAAAGAGACCAGAGGGGAAGTTTCTTCACACAGAGGGTGGTGAACATCTGGAATGGGCTGCCAGAGGCTGTGGTAGAGGCGGGTACAATTTTGTCCTTTAAAAAACAGACAATTACATGGGCACCCTCAATGATTTGTTCTATTGTACTCCCAGGTAGAATGCCTTTACAATTGCACCTTTTCTTTTATATTGCCTCTTCTCGTTCTCCTTACCAAAATACACCACTTTACAATTCTCTCTATTAAAGTTTCATATAGAGAGAAATTAAATGAAAAATGAAATGAAAATGGGTCAAATGCGGGCAAGTGGGGGTAGCTTAGTGATAGAAACTAGGCGACATGGACAAGTTGGGCCAAAGGGTCTGTTTCCATGCTGTAAACATCTATGACTCTAAGGGTAAAAAACGGGGAAGCTTGGAGCAAGCGAAGAGTTGAAGGAAAGTCGAGCAGGAGCAGAGACGAGAAGCTTGCGAAGGACGGAAGAGAAATTGAGAAGCCAAGAATAGGTTCGAGTAAAGTCAAGGATGAGTGAGATTAAGAGTCTGCGTCACACATAAAAAACATAAGGAGGAGCCGGAACGAGGTATTTGGCCCGTTAATTCTGCTCTGCCATTCTACAGGTGCACACCTTAACTCCCACCTTCCCCTACTAGCCCCAAATTCCCTTGTTACCCCAAATCCATCAATCATAATTTTGATAATACAACAACCGAGCAACCAGAGTTTTCTATGGAGTAAAGAATTCCAAATATTATCAACCCTATGAGTTAAGAGATTTCGCCCCACCTCAGTCTTCAATGCTCAACGTTTTATTCTGAGAACCGTGATCCCTAGTCCTCGGCTTCCCAGCTGGGGGAGGTATTTTCTCAGCAGTTATGCTGTCAAGACCCTCAAGAATTTCATAAGTTCAGTTAGATCACCTCTCATTCTTCTAAACACCAGGGAATATAAAATCATAGCAGGAGGCTGTTCAGCCTGCTCTCTTCAAGAGCAGCTCTGCTAGTCCCTCTCCCACACCCTTTCCCCTTAACCCTACAATCTTCTTTTGAAAGTGCAAATTAAATCTGCCTCTACCACACAGTGAAGACAGTGCATTCCAGATCCTATACACTTGCTATGTAAAGAGATTTTGCCTTACATCGCCATTGGCTCTTTTGCCAATCACCTTAAATTGATATCTTTTGGTGCCAAGGGAACAATTTCACTCTATCTGCACTCTGTACGCCTCATGCATTGGATTTTTATATCATCGCCTCTTACACTCCTCATCTCTGTGGGAGAACAAATCCAAGCTTCTATAATCTATCCATGCCACTGAAGTCCCTCATCCCCAGAAGCATTCTCATAAATCTTTTCTGCACCCTTTAAAAAATCTTCACATTCTTCATAAAATGTTGTGCCCAGAATTGGGCAAATATTCCTGTTGAGGCCGAACCATAATGCTGTATTAATACTTCCTCTCTTTTCTACTCCATTCCTGAATTTAAAGAGTCCAGGATTCCATTGCTTTTTAAATCACATTTTCAACCTGCCCTGCCACCCTCAATGATTTGTTCTATTGTACTCCCAGGTAGAATGCCTTTACAATTGCACCTTTTCTTTTATATTGCCTCTTCTCGTTCTCCTTACCAAAATACACCACTTTACAATTCTCTCTATTAAAGTTTCATTTGTCACGTGTCTACCCATTCTATCAACTCTCTACATCATCTTGAAGTCTATGGGCGGGATTTACCGAGCAACCCGCTGTATGTTTTGTGATGGCGGGCTGCAGCCTGCCATTGGCTGGTGGAGGGATCTTCTGATTCCGCCATTGTCAACGGGGTTTCCCATTGAATCTACTGTTCGCCACCAGGCTAGGAAGATCCCACCGGCATGGACGACAGGAAAATCTCGCACAAAGAATATCCTCACAATAGTTCCAAATTTAATGTCATGTGTACATTTTGGCCTGCACACCTAAGTCTAGGTCATTGAGTTGTTTCAAGAAAATCTTCATCCTACCCTCTGGAAAACCCCACAGAATATCTTACTTAAGTCTGGAAAACAACCGTTCACCACTACTCTCTACTTCCTGTCAGTCAGCCAACTTCATATATGACTAAATGCAGACTGGGTGACTGCTTTGCGGATCACCTTCGCACAGTCCACAAGCATGATCACATCCTTCCTGTTGCTTGCCATTTTAATTCAGCACTTTGTTCTCATGCTCATATATCCATCCTTGGCCTGCTGCAATGTAGTGAAGCCTGGCGCAAGCTGGGGAAGCTCATCTTCCAGTTGGGCACATTGCAGCCCTTGGGACTCAACGTTGAGTTCGGCAGCTTTACATTGTGACCTTTCTCTCCGTCTTAAACCCTCTTTTAAAACATCCCATACGTGTATTGCCTCAATGCAACCCCCCCCCCCCCCCCCCCCATTTCCACACCAGACCATCTGTCATTTGTTCAGAAAGTTGTCACATTTTGTTGCAATCTCTCACAGCTACACTTTTAAATCTAACACATTCTCCCTCTCTTCAGTTCTGACAAAGAGCCAAAAGGACTTGAAACGCGAGCCCTGATTTCGCTTCTCACAGTTGCTGACAAATCTGCTCGGTTTTTCCTGCATCTTTGTTCTTGTTTCAGATTCCAGCATCCACAGTATTTTTCACATCTTTGCTGCCACTTTAGCTTTTATTCTATGGGCATCAACTTTGCTGGCACTACTACGTAGCACTTAAATATGGGATGATGATGGGGTAGTGATAATGTCACTGTACTACATGCCTCTAGTGACATGGGTTCAAATCCCAACATGGCAGCCAGTGGGATTTAAATTCAATTAATAAATCTGCAATATAAAGCTAGTCTCAGTATTGGTGACCATGAAACTACCATTGATTGTTATAAAGACCTATCTGGTTCAATAATGTCTTCGGGAAGGAAATCTACTGTCCTTGAATGGTCTGACCTAAAAGTGACTGCAGATCTACAGAAATGTGGTTGACTCTTAACTGCCCTCTGAAATATTCAGTTCATGGGAAATTAAGGATGGGCATCAAATTCAGACTTTGTCAGTAACACCCAGGTCCCATCAAAGAAAAAAAATATTATTGAATGCCTTTTGTACACCACATCAACTGCTGTTCCACATCACAAACCTCAATCAAGTTAGCTAAACATGATTTTCCTTTAGAATATCCATGCTGGTTTTCTTTAGTTAATCCACATTTGTCAAAGTGACTGTTAATTATGCCCCAGGTTATTATTTCCAAAAGTTTTCCCACCTCCGAGGTTAAACTGACTGGTTGTAGTTGCTGTGCTTATTTTGAGCAAAGCACATCTGCACCAGATCTGCTCATAGTGTTGGGGTGATCTTTTAGCATGAATGGAGGATTGGCCAACTAACGGGAAACAAAGACTGGATAACTGGATCATTTTCAGATTGGCAAACTGCAACAAGTGTTTTAAAAAAACGTTATTTGTTTCCCATCCATAATTGCTGTGGATCAGGATTGATGTGTAGGCCAGGTCGGATAAGGATAACCATTTTCCTTCACTAAAGGACATTCATGGGGAGATGGCGAAGTAGTGGTATTGTCACTGGACCAGCAATACAGAGGCCCTGGCCAATGTTCTGGGGAAATAGGCTCAAATCCAATTAACAAACCTGGAATATAAAGCTCATCTCAGTAATGCTAACCATGACAACCATCATTGATTAATGTAAAAACTCATCTGATTCACTAATGGCCTTTCGGGAAGGAAATCTGCCATCTTACATGTGACTCCAGGCTGACGCTTACCTACCCTCTGTAATAGCCTAACAAGCTGCCCAGTTCAAGGGCAATTAGGAAAAGACAGCTAAACATGGCCGTGCCATCTACTCCCACGTCCTATGAAAACAATCAGAAAGGTTTTTAGAACAATCTGGTGTTTCCATGGTCAATATTATTGATACCTTCTTAATCAATACAAACAGCCACTTCCTTTCTTTCCCTTTCTCACCAGGTGAGTTTTTACGACAATCCCATAGTTTCTTGATCACCATTGCTGAAACTAGGCTTTTATTCCAGATTTATTTAATTAGTTAACTTTACAATTCCACCAGCTGCTGTGGTGGATTTTAAAATTATGCCACGACATCACAATCATTAGTACCAACTCTAGATTCCTAGTCCACTAGACACGGGGAGAACGTGCAGGCTCCGCACAGACAGTGACCCAAGCCGGGAATTGAATCCGGGTCCCTGGCGCTGTGAAGCAACAGTGCTAACCACTGTGCTACTATGCTGCTCATAAGGGTTGAATGGCCTGCTTCTGTGCTGTAAGCCTGATGTAACTGAATGCAAACAAAGCAATAGTTTGTAAATATTCAGATTTCTGAGTTGAGGTGAGAACTCAGTCCAACCCGAAATTCAGCAGAATTTATGCTATATTTTCCTTTTTTGCTGCTACCAAATAAAAAAAATTGAATTCTTTCTGATCAACATTTGCTTTTCAGGAAGAGGTAACACATTATCATCAAGTTCCATATTCCTCTGGATGTAGCACCTTGAATAAGGCAGCAGGGTAGCATAGTGGTTAGCACAATTGCTTAACAACTCCAGGGTCCCAGGTTCGATTCTCAGCTTGGGTCACTGTCTGTGCGGAGTCTCCACGTTCTCCCCGTGTCTGCGTGAGTTTCCTCCAGGTACTCCGGTTTCCCTCCCACAGTCCAAAGATGTGCAGTTTAGGTGGATTGGCCATGCTAAATTGCCCTTAGTGTCCAAAATTGCCCTAAGTACTGGGTTATGGGGATAGGGTGGAGGTGTGGGCTTGGGTAGGATGCTCTTTCCAAGAGCTGGTGCAGACTCAATAGGCCTAATGGCCTCCTTCTGCACTGTAAATTCTATGAATATAAGTTAGGAAGCATCAAGGCAACCAATTACAATTGATCCAAAAAACTATTTAGGATTAGATGCCTTGGTCGATTCAGCTCTGAGTCATTGAAGAAGATAAGGGTTCCTTATGATAAGGAACCATTCATTGTGTCTTGGTTCTGGTTAGTGACCATAGAAGCTTTGGCGCTGCTAATCAATTTCCGCACAGAAGCTATGTCCGGGGATATCATTTTTATGTTGTTTAACAAAAATCAAATCTCCATTCAAGAGGAGATCCTCTGGTCAAGCTATTAAAATAGGTACCAATTACAAAAAAAAAAAATTTAGAGTACCCAATTCACCTTTTCCAATTAAGGGGCAATTTAGCGTGGCCAATCGATCGACCCTGCACATCTTTGGGTTGTGGGGGTGAAACCCACGCAAACACGGGGAGAAAATAGGTACCAATTTTTAATATATGCTTTCAAAATTGTCATTCAGTTCCAGTGAATTCCCTACACTACGGTAGGGTTAATTCTGAGTAGATGAATAACAAGTAGACCCCAGATTTGATGCCTGATCTAAACCCAATTAGATGATCCTGACTAGAGTAAATGAGTAGGAATAGTACACCCATTCCTTGCACCCCTGTGTTACATAGGAGAAAACAGGCCAGTGATTACACTCATTATTATAAGGAAAGTATGACTTGTATCTCTATCGTACTTACACAACCTCAGAACATCAGAATGTGTTTTACAGCCAATGAAGTGCTATTTGAGGTGTCGTGAATCGCAAGCGTGCAGGCAATTTACTGTTTTAACAATGTTGATCAAAGTATTGACAAGGATACCCGTTCAAATTCTTCTCTGAATATTACATCAAACTGAGAAAGCAGCTGGGGTCTTGGTTTTAATGTCTTATCTTAACGATAACACTCACTGTGCAGAATTTCCTCTGTTCTGCACTGGAGAATCAGCCTGGATTATATGGTGTAATCTCTGAAGTGGGACTTGAACTCAGCAGCATTCTGAAGAAGCTTCAAAGTGGACTTGAAACTCCATAGGTGCTACCAGTCCCGCTGAGTTTTGACCAGCCCTTTCCGTTTTAGTTTCAGGTTTCCAGCATCAGCAGGATGTTGCTTTTATTGACTCCTAACCCTCTGACTCAAAGTTGAGGGATCCACCACCGAGCCATGGTCAATGTTTTAATTATCTGGATGTTGACTCTGGAGTTGCGAGCCTCCACAATGATTTTGCTGCAGTGAAATAGCATCGCAATATTTCTTTTGTTGGCTAGGTTTCTGGGGTGCGTTGATAACTTTAACATCACTGCACAATAGGTCCCGCAATACTAAAGGTGGTGCTCAACAGAACAACACAAAGGCAATCTACCACGTGTATTAGAATAAATACAGAAAATGCTGGAAATACACAACAGGTCTGGCAGCATCGGTGGAGAGAGGAACAGAGTTAATATTTCAGATTGATGACCTGTCATCAGGATATTGGTGTGTAACAGTGTGTTTATTCATTCATTTTTACCATAGCGTGAGTGGGACTGTTGACATAATTTTGCTTTTTCTCTGGCTTTTTTCAAGCCTCATTCGGTCCATATCTCAAAGTTATTCACACATTCCAGTTTTACTTCCTGCTTTTGTTTTTATCCTCAATTTCTCCTTCAATCGTTGCCAGGATAAGGCTGTCTGATGTTCATTTTCAATATCCGTACTTTGCCATTTCTCTCTAAAAGTAATCAGCAACCCTTTTGATTCCTCTTCATTTAACCCACTCATTTGTCTTTCTGTCCATCCAGCTGAACCTGAGCATCCTGCGCCAAACCCTTTTTCAAAAGCTGTCTGATGAGACCATCAATTCACACGACACGGGGTTAGAAGCGAACAGTGGTTTTAATCGTCTTACAACAGAGCCTGACTGTGACGAGATGAACTCTAGATGAACTGGCAGGCAGGCTCACAATAGCAACCTTTATACTTCCGGTTAGGGGGAGGAGCCATGGGCAGAACCATGGGTGGAGCCCAGTACAAGCTCCTCATCTCCCGTATAGTTGGAAATTGGAGTAGCTAGCGCTTTGAATCGTTAGGGTCGCGACGGTGCGCCCTTGGAGGTGAACAGAGTGGGAGCCCGAAGCGAGGGAGATAGTTTGCCGTGCAGGAAAAACAGGGAGCGAACATCGTCTTACCAGATCTGGGTGTACGAAGCTCTCGGTGCTCCCGGAGTCAAAGAGGCACGGCATACTGTACCCGTTGATTTTAACGGTCATCATGGAGTTGCGGAGGTGTTCGGACGCGACTGGTCCAACGTGACCGCGCTGAGTTGTGGGTAGTCGGCGGCTCGATCAGCTGTGCTGGAGTGGCCCCATGATTAATGCCCGCTGAGGTTGCAGTCTTCGATCTGGGTTGCTGAGTTTGGAGAGGATGGAGCCCAAGATGGCCGCCCCCGTGGATCGCACGTGGTGGACGGCGAGGAAGATGGTGTCCAAGATGGCGGCCCCCATGGGTCGCACGTGGTGGGTGGGGGCGGAGTCGGAGTACAGGCCGTGGCGTTACGGGGCCTGCCGGCCTGCGAATTCAGGGAGCGAGTGCTCTGGCCTGTGGGAGGGTTTGAGGCTGGAGCTTTGTTTGCTAGACATACTCTGGCATAGTGTCCTTTGCGACCGCAGCTGCTGCAGGTCGCGTTGCGAACCGGGCAGTGCTGCCGCGGGTGCTGGGGCTGTCCACAAAAGTGGCAGGCTGGAGTAGCATAGTGGCTGGGTGGCCACGCGGCGCAGGCCTGGGGTAGTCGCTGGTCGGGGGCCCATGACGGGGTCGCGGAGTGCGCGGGGAACGAGGTGAGGCTGCGGAACGAGACCTCCATAGTAGTGGCAGGTTCTACAGTGTCTTCTAAGTTTTGGGCCCCCTTCTCAAGCAACCGCTGGCGCACGTCATTGGATCTGAGGCCTGCAACAAATACATCGCGGACAGCGAGTTCCCTGTGTTCTGCAGTATTTACAGCTTGGTAATTACAGTCCCCGGATAAGGTTTTTAAGTCTCTTTTGAATTCTTCTAGCGATTCTGTGGGGCGCTGGCGGTGAGTAGTAAAATCGTGGCGCACGTAGACCTCATTGACGGGCCTCACGTACATTCTGTCGAGCAGGGCCAGGGCCTCTGTATTTGAGCCGGTACAATTAAGTTGAGTAGAGATACGATGGCTCACCCTTGCGTGCAGTAGGCTGAGTTTCTGCTCCTCCATAGTTTCTGTAGTGCTTGCTTCAGCCAGGTAGGCCTTAAAATATCGGAGCCAGTGTGAAAAGATTTATTACGCCTCTGCATCCTGTGGGTCGAGTTCCAGTCGATCAGGTTTGAGGGCTGATTCCATGGTCATTCCTTACTGTTTCTTAAGACGATTAAATTGATGAGACCATCAATTCACGCAACACGTGGTTAGAAGCAAACAGTGGTTTTAATCATCTTACAACAGAGCCTGCCTGTGACGAGATGAACTCTAGATGAACTGGCAGGCAGGCTAACAACAGCAACCTTTATACTTCCGGTTGGGGGGAGGAGCCATGGGCAGAGCCAAGGGTGGAGCCCAGTACAAGCTCCTCATCTCCCCCTATGGGTAGAGCCATGCTAGATCACACATGTTCTAGTACAAGGTACAGGCTCAACACATGTTGTACAATACAGTGTGGATTATTAGTGTTTATAATTCACCACACTGTTCTCCTCCTCTCTTCCTCTATCTTCAGAGCCCAACTCTCACATCCACAGAAGGCAACACTCTAGTCACTATACCAGACATTTTTCAGCTTCATGCTGATGCATTTGGACTTCCACATAAGATTAAATACTGGTCATTCTCCTTGCTGTAGCAGGGCCGGGAATCTCCCCTACATGGCGGGGTGGGGGGTCCCGGTGTGATGGAGTGGCGTGAACCACTCCGGCGTCGGGCCGCCCCAAAGGTGCGGAATTCTCTGCACCTTTAGGGGCCAAGCCCTCACCTTGAGGGGCTAAGCCCGTGCCGGAGTGGTTGGCGCTCCACCGGCTGGCGTGGACGGCCTTTGGCGCTACGCCAACTGGGGCCGAAGGGACTTCGCCGGCCGGTGTAAGTCCGCGCATTCGCCAGAGCATCAGCGGCTGCTGACGTCATCCCCGCGCATGCGCAGGGGAGGGGGGGTCACTTCCGCCTCCGCCATGGTGAAGACCATGGCGAAGGCGGAAGGAAAAGAGTGCCCCCACGGCACAGGCCTGCCCGCCGATCGGTGGGCCCCGATCGCGGGCCAGGCCACCGTGGGGTCCCCCAGGACCCCGGAACCCGCCCGCGCCGCCTGCTCCCGCCAGTCAGGTAGGTGGTTTGATTCCCGATGGCGGGAGAGGCTTGACAGCGGTGGGACTTCGGCCCATCGCGGGCTGGAGAATCGCGGGGGGGGGGGGGGGGAGGCCGCCGACCAGCGCGCCACGATTCCCGCCCCCGCTGAATCTCTGGTGGCGGTGAATTCGGGACACGGCGGGAGCAGGATTGACGCCGGCCCCCGGCAATTCTCTGACCCGGCGGGGGGTCGGAGAATCCCGCCCTTGGTCTTTGTAACTTTGATGTTGATCATCAAACCAAAGTTCTTGAAATTGTCTATTGTCTCTATTTCGGTGCTTCTAATTTTAACTTCCTGACCTGGATTGTCATCAGGTCAGGGTGACATGTGAGCCCTTTAAAAATTGGCAATCGAGACCCTATTCCGGTATTCTCATCCCCATTGCTGGGGTTTCCAATTTCCAACAGGGCCTTTAAAGGGGGCGGGGTGGTTAGGATTAAAAGCCCACACCTTGCACTCCCAAATTTCCATGTAACTGTTTTGAACAAAAGGATGAAAGTTCTTCCTTGGTCAACATTTATCCGTCCACCAACATCACTCAAAAAAGTGGATTACTGTGTCTGGTTGTTGTCTCTTGGCAGTTTGTGGAACCTTGCTGTCTACAAATTGGTCGACCCATTTCATAGAAGCGCTACAGTGCAGAAGGAGTCTATTTGGCCCAATGTGTCTGAACCGACCTTCCGAAAGAGCACCCTACCTAGGCCCAACCCGCTATTCCCATAATCCCACATAACCGTTGGATACTAAAGGGCAACTTAGCATGGCTAAACCACCTCGCCTGAAGACTTTTGCACTGTGGGAGGAAACCGGAGCACCCGGAGAAAACCACGCCACTCAGGGAGAACGTGCAAACTCCACACAGTCAGCTAGGGAACCCGATCCCTGGTGCTGTGAGGCAGCAGTACTAACCACTGTGCCACCTTGCCGCCCATTTCTTACACTGCAACAGTGATCACCTTTTTAAAAGTGTTTAATTGGCTATAAAGCGCTTTGCTCATCCTGCAGTGGTGAAATGTGCTATGTAAGGGGCAGCAGGGTAGCATGGTGGTTAGCATAAATGCTTCACAGCTCCAGGGTCCCAGGTTCGATTCCCGGCTGGGTCACTGTCTGTGTGGAGTCTGCACGTCCTCCCCCTGTGTGCGTGGGTTTCCTCCGGGTGCTCCGGTTTCCTCCCACAGTCCAAAGATGTGCGGGTTAGGTGGATTGGCCATGCTAAATTGCCCGTAGTGTCCTTATAAAAGTAAGGTTAAGGGGGGGGGTTTTTGGGTTACGGGTATAGGGTGGATGCGTGGGTTTGAGTAGGGTGATCATGGCTCGGCACAACATTGGGGGCCGAAGGGCCTGTTCTGTGCTGTACTGTTCTATGTTCTAAATGCAAGTCTTTCTTTCACAAATATTCTGCCTGAAATTGGGAAAAGTAAATGAAAAACAGACGTAAAACCTTCTGAAATCCCCAAATCAAATGTACATTGTTTAATGAAATTAATAAACAGGTATCCAAAACTGACTTAGTGGTAGGAGACAGAAGGTGGTGGTAGAAGGCTGTTTGTGACTGGAGGCCGATGTCCAGTGGCGTACCAGAGGGTTCAGTGTTCGCTCCCTTATTGTTTGTGCTATATATATAAACAATATATATGAGAACGTGGAGAGAATGATAAGTTTGCAGATGACATAAATATTGGCAGTGTGATCAATAGTGAGGAAGAAGGTCTTAGGTTGCAGAAAGATATGGACAGATTGGTCAGATGGGCTGATCAGGGGCAGATGGAATTTAACCTGAAAAGTGCAAGGTGATGTGTTTGGAAGGCGTAACAAGACAAGGGAGTACTCAATGAATGACAGGGCACTAGGAAGCTCAGAGGAACAGAAGAATCTTGGGCTGCTTGTCCACAGATCCCTGAAGGCAGCAGGCCAAGTTAATAGGATAGTTAAGGAGGCATGCGGGACACTTGCCTTTATCAGCTGTGCAATAGGTTTTCAGAGCAGGGAGGTTATGCTGGAGCTGTAGAAAACTTTGGCTAGGCCACAGCTGGAGGAGTACTGTGAGCAGTTCTGGTTGCCTCACTATAGGAAGGACATGAATACACTGGAAAGGGTGCAGAGGAGGTTCACCAGAATGTTGCCTGGGATGGAGCATTTGAGGAGTGAAGAGAGTCTGGAGAGGCTCGGGTACTTTCCTTTAGAGCAGAGAAGGCTGAGTAAGGTTATAAGGGGTATGGACTGGGTGGATAAGAAGCGTTTGTTCCCCTTAGTTGAAGGGTCAATAACGAGGGTGCAAAATTTTAAGATGAGGAGCAGGGAGATTAGAGGGGATATGCGGAAAAACATTTTCACTCAGAGGGTGGTGGGAGCCTGGAATGCATTGCCTGGGGGGGTAGTGGACGCGGAAACCTCACAACCTTTGATAAGTACGTAGATGAGCACTTGAAATGTCTAACATTGAAGGCAACGGGCCAAGTTTTGGAAAGTGGGATTCGTGTTGATTTACTTTAATTTTGCCAGTGTAGACGCGGTGGGCTAAATGGCTTGTACTGTATGACTATATGTGTTTGATTACAGGTTTTAATGCACTCTGCTACTTTTCGATTCTTACTTCTTGCCTGAACAATCCCTGTTGAACAAATCCCTGCACCCAATACACAGTTTCCTGTTAGTTATTGCCTAATTCACTTATTAATGCATTAGTTACCATTCGGTTGCTAGCTCTGGTGGCAAGTAAACCGTGAGCAGCTTACAATAAAAAACTGCTCAACTGGACAGGCATGCTGTAGGCTGGACCATCAGTTCTGCTTGGTGAAATCGAGTGGAGCAGCTGTCACAGATGCAACACATATCGAGTAAATCTTGGCTGGTTTCACTGTATTCAGAAGCTAAACAGTTAGATTCCTGAATTCAGCTTCCAGCTCAGTTAAAAAAACATGTTGGGTTCACTGCTCACTGCATAAAGTTAATGTACAATTAAGCCCGGGGCTAAGACTGCAGTAAGTTCCTTAGGTCAAGCAGCCTATACAATTAAAGTAGACTGATGCAAAGTTACAACAGCCTGAGCTCACAGCAAAGAGTCTGTACTCAAGGCCATCTCTCAAATTATATTCCTGTTTGGCCTTTCACCATTGAGTCACAGCCAAGTTAGCTGGGGAGGAATCTCACACCATAATACCTAAGGGTTTGCTTTGTGGAAGGTAAAGTAAGGTCTTCCTTGCTTCTGCCTGGAAAGATTTAGTGAGGTGGACCATCCTCACTGGAGACAGAGACATTAATTTGGGAGTTCAGATAATAGGGATGCTGCGATCAGGTGAGGAGCAGTTCAATTGCTCCCTTCTTTATCCTCTCCTTGTTTGACCATAGCAGGTTTTTTTTTGTTTGCAAAGGATATATTTGCCAATTCGGTGAGTACTTAACTGATTATACGCTGTGATCATAAAGAACCAGCAGGACAGGTTTACTTGAGTTCAACAAAGAAAGAGGTTATTTTAATTATACTTAGACTGATCTAATTCAGTAATAAAGTATACATTGACTTTCACACACACGCACAAAGGCACAGGTAACACGTACTCTCGGATTTGGGTTCAAATTCCACCATGGCAGCTAATGTAATTGAAATTCACCTAATAAAATCCAGAACTCAAAGCTAGACTCTCTAATGATGACCATGAAAATTATCATCAACTGTTGTAAAAATCCATCTGGTCCACTGATGTCCTTTAGGGAAGGAAACACACTTGCATGGTCTGGCCAACATGTGACTTTAATTGACTCTTAACTGCCCTCTGAAATGGCCTGGCAAACCACTCCGTTCAAGGTTAATCAGGGATGTGTAATAAATGCTGGCCTTGCCAGCAACAGCCGCATTCTATGGAAAAATAAAAAAAGACAGACAAATACAGACTACAGATTGGGGGAGGATAGGTTAGCCAATTCAAGATCCATAAAGAAAGGAAAAAGAGTGTACATTCTGTAGTTTGATGTCTCGCCTGGCATCATGCTGAATTTGATGGTTTTGATGCTACCAGCCAAAGATGTAGACAGCTGTTCTGGGTGTTCTTTGGAACACAGTAGTGCTGGGTTGGATTCTTTTTCCAAATCTCTGTCTGCATGATGGTGTCCCTGGATGGTCAGTCACAAATGGTCTGGAAGTTTACAGGTTGCAACTTATGGGCGGCAAGGCGGCACAGTGGTTAGCACTGCTACCTCACAGCACCAGGAGCCCGGGTTCAATTCTGACCTTGGGTGACTGTCTGTGTGGAGTTTGCACGTTCTCCCCGTGTCTGCGTGGGTTTCCTCCGGGTGCTCCAGTTTCCTCCCAAAGTCCAAAGATGTGCCGGTTAGGTGGACTGGCCGTGCTAAATTGCCCCTTAGTGTCCAAAAGATTAGGTGGGGTTATTGGGTTATGGGGATAGGGTGGGGGGTGTAGGCTTAGGTGGGATGCTCCTTCGGAGGGTCGGTGTAAACCCGATGGGCTGAATAGCCTCCTTTTGCACTGTAGGGATTCTATGATTCTGTGATTCTAGGTGGGTTGGAGAAAAAGTGAAGCAGGAAGGATCCCACTTCGGTCTTTTCCCTAAGCTGCTTGTTTAGTTCTGCTGAGAAAACACATGCCTAAACATAAAAAACTTGGCTCTGTATTCCTTCCTTCTCCAACTGCCAGGGAAATTCAAAAAAAGGCATTGACCATAAATCCCAAAGGTAACTTGATTAACTCATATCTGGAAACGAACTTAGTTAGGATCTTATTATCGAAGCAATTAGTCTTAATTGACCCTCTCCAACAGTTGAATGCTTCAGGTGATGCGGCTGGAGGGATAAATGTTGGCCAGGATATCAGGAAGAACTTCCGTGCTTTTCTTCACAACGTGACATGGAATCTTTTCCATCCATCTAGGGGAGGCAGTGGCATAGTGGTATTGTTGCTGGACTAGTAACCCGGAGACGTGTTTGAATCCCACCACGGCAGATGGCGAAATTTGAATTCAATTTAAAAATAATCTGGAACTGTAAGTCCAAAGATGACCTTGAAACCATTGTTGATAGTTGTTAAAAAAAAACATCTGCTTCACTAATATTCTTTAGGGGAGAAAATCTGTCAGCCTTACCTGGTCTGGCCTGCATGTGACTCCAGATCCACAGCGCTGTGATTGACACTTAAATGCCCTCAGGGATGGGCAATAAAAGCTGGCCCAGCCAGCGACAGCCCATATCTTATGGGCGAATAAAAAAAATGGCCAAATGGGGCCTTGGTTTAATGTCCTGCCTGAAAGATGGTCTCTCTGTGCCCATGGGCTTATGAGAATGAATCAGTTTCCACAGCATAGCTAAATGGAGAATATGCTGCACATTTTGAGTTTCAAATTGCATAGAATTACATAGCACCTCCAGCACAGAAACAGGTTATTTAACCTAACTGTTGCATGTTGGTATTTTAAGATTCACATGACCCCCCCCCCCCCCCCCCCCCCCCCCCCCCCCCTCTGTTGTGAATGCCTGGTCAGCTCCCAACAGTGGCTAAGAGACTGAACCAGGACCATATAACGTTTTTTTAAGAAACAGGGCTTGGTTATTTTAACTTTATTTAACTTTATTAAAACAAAGTAAAGGAAAACAATATTTAAACTTTTAAACTTCAACAATGACAGATTACATGCAATTTCTTAACCTTAACATACTAGTTCCCATTAAACAATCCTGTGACAAAACATGCAACTCTCACGCCACTTTTACAGGCATACAAAGACAATACTTGCATTTCTGAAGCAATTTTTCTTCTTGTACGTACATTTGTTCTGAACCCTTTTTCCACAGCCTGCCTCAGTGACAACTTTCATGACCTTCTCGGTCGATTTCTGGGTTGACTTGAACCCATCAGTGTTAACTTGGCAGTTTCATTTCCCACTCCTGTTTATAGAAAAGAACAGGGCCATGGTATTGAAACGCAACTAACCTCCCGCTGGTGGACAAAGAGGCCATCAGACTCTGTAATGGGCTGATAGCTGGTGAGACAGGAATATTCCAAAAGACAACAGATCTCGAGTGAATCACCCTTGCTGAACCAGGCCATCCCTGTATATTCCTACTAACGAGTTTAAGTCTCAATGGGACACTATAACTTGGCCAGGTATGTGCGGATCCCTCTGACCCTGTGCTAGTAGTTCTTTTTTTGCTCAGTCAGTTTTACATCGAAATTGCCTGCTACATTCAGGTCTCGTTTCTGGACCCAATTTTCTAATATCTCCCTCGCGCAACACCGCCTCAACTATTTTATCAGCACATCCTTTTGAGATTAATCTGTTTAAAAGGAAGGGAGATCTGTGCATTCATAAAATAAGGCCCAATAGCTGTAGTTGCTCTATCTCGGGGAATTCTGGATCCTGTTTTAATCAAAGTCGAAAAAGTACTCAGCAGAATGCCTCTCTTTGGACAAATAGGCCTATTTGACTCTTCCATGGAGGACTGAACACAATACATCAAGCGCCTTAGGTATTATTTCCAAGCAAACACTGTAGGGAGAAGACGAAATGCAAAGCAATTCTCCTGATTGCAGAATGCAGATCTATTGGCGGAATTTAATGGAAACATTTCTAAGTTAATTTGTGGCGGGTTTTTCAGGCAGTTTACCGCCAGCTCTCCCAGTGTGTTCCCCACCATGAACAAATGACACTTAGTCACTTCTTTGGGCCCATGGGTAGTTTCTCACTGGTTTAGCCCACACTTAAGAATTCTTTTCAGCTCTGGGGGGTTGAACTCGGGAAATTGGGCTGCCATTTTGAAAGGGTGCCAATCTCTGAGTGAGCTTATGGGTCCCCCACTCCCGCACACCCATGGGCAATGTCACCAACACACATGAGCACACCCCCACACCACCCCAAGTGAAGTCATCCCGCTATGAGGTCTTTAGGGTCCCATCTCTTCAGGCCCTCCACGCCCCCTTACAGGCCCCCCTCCCCTCCAGGACCCCCACCCGTTACCGCTCCCCAACCTCGCAAAGGCCCCTACTTACCTGCCATGCATACCCCTCCACCCTTCAAACCCCCTCCTTTCATGGGCATGGCCCCTCGGGTCCTGACCATTGAGTGCCACCCTGGAACCCGAGCATCCTTGCACTGGCAGCCTGGCAGTGCCAGGGTGGTGCCAAGGTGCTTGCGTTCCAGCTGAACTCAGAGTTTTGTAAGGGTGCCCCGATCTCTAAGGGCCAGGGAGCCATTCTGCGCTATCCCTGACCACCGAGTGGTCACCGATGGCCCGGGAGACTCCACGGGTGCTGTTCCTCCAAGCATGGACCAGTACTGAACGGCGCCTGACTGCAGCCTACGTTGGGAGGCCGGTACATCCCAGGAGGCTGATGGACCCTGGGTAAGCATGCCTAAGTAGGTTTAAACCCTACGTAGGTGTGTGCCATTTGGCCACGCCCCTTTTCGGCATGCTTCAGATTCCGATGCTTCGCAGGACTTGGGTAGATCCTGCAAGGCATGAAGGCTGCTGGGCAGCCCTTGCGAGGCCTCTCCTGAGATCTACCGGCCACACTCCTCTCTTGCTCGAGCACAATGCGGTCACAAAATCGTGCCCCATAACATTATTCGCAGTCTTACAGCCCTAAGCATGCTCCAACTCCAAATCATTGAATGAGCTTGTGGATTTATTGAAGGCTCAATTGCAACCTCAACAATCTCTGAAGATTCAAATTTAATTCAAGGCTGAGAGCCCCAGGCAAATCAATTGCAACTGACATTGCAAAACTGAAGCAATTATTGGAGCATTCTGAATTTTGAGCCACCCTAAACGACATGTTACGGGTCAGGTTAGTCTTTGGCATGAACAACAACGCTATTCAACACAGATTGCTTGCAGAGGAGATAGCGCATGAAAAGCACTGAAAAAGGTGAACAAGAGCTGAAGAGCCCACAAAATGGCACCATTCTGTTTAGTTACAGCAGGAACATGCATCCATCCATAGCGGTGTGCCAGAACCGCCGAAGCAGCCTCAAAATGGGAATTCATTTCAGCCGCCAACGAAACAAGAAGGTACAGAACAAACAATTAGTCAGTCATGTTACAGGGGAATTGTTATAACCTGCCTGCTTACTACTGGCAATCCCACAATCCTGAGGGAGTATGAGTCTCCTCAATGAGGGGGGCGGAGAAATCATTAGCAGATTCCCTGCGTAAATAGAGCTGGCCAGTTTGGAACCAGTTTGAGAGGAGTGAGCAGCAAGGGAGTTACTGCTGCTGTTGTATATACATATGTTATTGTAAATAAATGTTGTTTCTTTCTGTCCTACAACTCGAGCGGGATTCTTCGTGGCCCTCACAAAAGGAAAGTTATCGATTGTGGAGGTAACCATACTCCTGAATCATATTGGATTAAGGAGGCTGAGTGTTATTATTGTCAGAAAAGATGACAGGGCAGGGCTAAGTCAAGATCGCTGAGCAATTGATCAACCAAGATATTACAAGTATACAATGTGGAAGAGTTTAGCACCAGTGATTCTGGTATTCGGTTTCTATTTAATCGAAAAACAGGCACGTTAGCCACTACTACTGTAATGTTCTTGGTAAATGGGAGGCCTCTTAAGATGGAAGTGGATAAAGGGGCATTAGCTTCTGTCCTGGTCATTGGATAGACATATGGACGATAAGGGAATAGTGTAGATGGGCTTTAGAGGGGTTTCACAGGTCAGCGCAACATCAAGGGCCGAAGGGCCTGTTCTGCGCTGTAATGTTCTATATTCTAACTATTGTTCACTGTGGCCTTGTTAGAATCTGGCCCTTGGTTTCTCTGCCCATCACTTTTTTTATACCTCTTTCTGCCTTTTCTTTTAGTCCATGATTCCCCCTCCTCTAACTCCTTGCATAGGATCCCATCTTCCTGCCATATTTGTTTAAACCCTTGCCAACCACTCCAGTAGATACTCTCTCTGGGACATTAGTCCCGGTCCTGCCCAGGTGTAACCCGCCCAGTTTGCATTGGCCCCACCTTCCCCAGAACCGGTTCCAATGCCCCAGGAATCTGTAACCCTCACACTATATCTTCAGCCATGTATTCATCCAATATATCCTGCTATTTCTACTGTGACCAGCATGTGGCACTGGTAGTAATCGTGAGATCACTACCTTTGAGGTCCGACTTCTCAACTTTCTTGCTAACTCTTTATATTCTGCTTTTAGTACTTCATCCCTTTTTTTTTACCTATGTTGTTGGTACCGATGTACACTGGTTGTTTGCCCTGTCTCTCCAAAATGTCTTGTAAGCATTCTGAGACATCTTGACCCGAGCACCAGAGAGGCAACATACTATCCTGGAGTCTCATTTTCGGCTATAGAATGCCTATCTATTCCCCTTACACTTGACTCCCCTATAACTGTTGCATTCTCAGACTTTTTACTCCTCCCCTCTGAAGCAGAACTAACTACAATGCAACAAATTTGGCTGTTGCTGCTTTCCCCTGAGAGGTCATCCTCTTAACAGTATCCAAAACATTATACGTTTTTGCAAGGGAATGGCCACAGGAGATTCCTGCACTGCCTGCCTACCCTCTTGCTCTGCCTGGTGGTCACCCATTCTCTTCCTGGCTGTGGAATATGAGGCTGCAGTGTGACCATCTCTCTATATGTACTGCCCATGATATTCTCCATAACCGTCACTCCATCTCTGAAACTCAGGCTTCCAGGAGCTGCAGCTGGAGGCACGTCTGGCACACACGCTGGCCCTGGGCACTGGAAATGTTACCCGCTTCCCACATGGTGCATGAGGAGCAAACCACGGCTTTTAGCTCTCCTGTCATGACTTACCCAATTAAATTAAACATTTGAAAGATGCTTTATATCGGATTATATTCAATTCTCTAGGGGCCTTCATTCACGGTCTCATTACGCCCGAATATAGTCTTTACAAACTATAACCCACAAAAAGACCTTGCAAACAAAAGTGAAAGATGTAGTAAATACTTAACCGACTTTGCCCACTACTTACCAATCAGCTCTCTCCCTTGTAGCCTCTGCTGCTGCAGCAGGGCAAGACTACTCTCTGAAGATTTAAACATTTTGAAAGGAAGGTAAAAAAGCACCTCTTTCAACTCTGCTTGAATTCCCACCCTTTTCCAAATTCCCGATACCCATACTCACTCTGGCTATGTCTCAGTCCAGATGCGAATATTCTCTCCCCCATTTCTCATGCATAAAGCCATAAAGCCTAAACTTGAAGAAATATTAGACATGTCAATAAGGCAGGAGTCATCTAATCTGCTGCTACAAGTGATTGGGTGACACCAATCATTCCCGTTTCAAAGCAGGATGGCTCAGTGAGAATTTGTGGAGATTTCAAAACTACTATTAACCCAGTTTTGTGTCCTCAGTGAGCTCAGTGAGGAGGGTGGTACCTTATCTGGGGACCTTGCATGGTTGTTCCCTGGCCAGTTGACACACAATCCTGCAGGACCTGCATGATGAATACACTGGGATCTTGAAGATGCAAATGCTCGTGAGGAGGTGTGTCTGGTGGCCTGGAATTGATGGCGACAGCAAAAGGATGGTAAAATATTGCCCCGCATGCCAGGAACACCAGAGGCTCCCTCCACCTCTGGGAATGGCCAGGGAGCCTCTGTGCATGCTTGTACGCCACATTCACTGGGCCGTTCCTGGGGTTGATGTTTCTGACCCTCCTAAATGGATGCCCATTTGAAATGGCTGGACGCGCACTGGATTCCCACTACTACCTCGAGGACTACCATGGACAAACTACACCAATTGTTTAGCACCCACGGGATACCGGCGGTACTTGTCACAGACAATCTGACCCCGTTCACCAGTGAGGAGTTCCAGTCGTTCATGAGTGCCATTGAGGTAAAGCACATCTGGTCTGCTCCATACCAGCCACCCACGAATGGATTAGAGGAGCGGGCTGTCCAAATGTTCAAGCACGGCATGAAGAAGTACTTGCTCCATCGAAACAAAGTTGGCGCGGTTCCTGTTCCACTATTGGATATGCTGCCCGTCACAACCGGGGTAGCATCAGCAGAGCTACTGATGGGCTGGGGCCGCTTGGTCTAACATACCCGTGTCTTGGGGCAAAATTAGAGATGATGCTTGACCACCGCACACCTGATAAAGGTTTCAAACCAGGGGACTGTGTACATCTTTGCCAGGCCAGTGGGTCCCAGGGATGGTGGTGGAGAAATCGGGACCCGTTTCAGAACCAGGGAGAAATCCATACAGCAACATGTGGACCACCTCAGGGCAGGGAACATGCCTCAGAGGAAACCATACCAGACATCTCAGTACCTCCACTACCCTTTGTGCGTCCTACAGTCAGGAGGCACAACCCACCATGGACAAGACTCCAAGCCAGCAGTACGACACCAGCTCGGACATGGTCACGGGCACATCAGCTTCCGGATAGGCCACAACCAGAGCTGAGCACCTGGCAGTGACCCTCTGTTATTTTTCACGGAAGAGGTGATCTATCACTCGATATACAGCCCCTCACTCTGCCCCACTGCTGGCAGAGGCGCAACCATATGCGAAGTGATGAAGAAGGTCCCCTCAGATAGAGGGGAATCTTCGGACTTGGGGGGGGGAGGGATGTAATAACCCTTATGAGGCCCACAGGGAATCTCCACATGGGATGCATAGAATATGAACCTCCCCACTAGTGGGCAGAGGCCCACCCTGCCGGGGCTCGTTACATTGCGTTTTAAAAGCCTGCCTGGACTGGGACTGCCACTTTTCGTTAGTCCCGGCTGGGACTTATTGTGTTGTATGCCACTGTAGCAGCCGTTTCCTTAACCTTATATAAACTCACGCCTAGCTCCCCGAGGATGTTTTGAGGTGGTTTGGGGGGTTGGGGGGGGGGGGGGGGGGGGGGGGGGGGGGGCAAAATTTCCCCCATTCTGAGTGGAGACACCCTCCCCTGACACTTCCGGTCTTCCACTCACCACCCCCCAGCCCCTGACGCACCCTTTTCAAGACCCTGCCGCTTACCTCACACCAGCTCCCTGTAGTAGTCCCAGGCAGTGTATTGTAGTACCTGTTCCAACCACTGCATCGCTGTGTCTGGACGGGCCGCCGAGCACTCGGTCAATCTGATTGCCTGATAGCATTCTAAGGTGGTACTTCTTTCCAAGTAGAGATATAAGTCCCACCTGCTGCTAAGCAAACTTCATTAGCGCCTAAAATAGCAATGGGCCTGACAGAGGGGCGGGGATTCTCATAATATACACCAGTATATCATGGTGCAGACACACACTGATGGACATACACTGGGACCAATCAACATGTACAAACACCGCAGCCAATCACCAGTTAGAATACACACACTATAAAGGCAGAGGGCACCACGGTTCCCGCTCATTCTGGGTGCTGCCTCTCAGTGTAACAAGAACTCATCCAGCCCAGCACAGACTTACACCACGGGCTGAGAGAATCAACTGGTTCGGACAAGGCTTAGGTCTCTAGTTTAAGTTAGCATCATTTAGACCCACAGTCATCGTAGGTGTTAGTTAGTTAGAAGTAGTTAATAAAATTGATTCGAACCTTCATCAGTGTTGGAAGTGTCTGTTCATCTCTCAAGTCTACACTAGCCAACACTAGTCATGATACCAGAAGTTGAGGGATGCTACCACTTCTGAGACCTACCTTTCAGTGATCTGCCTTCCACCAGTCTCGCGCCATCCTACAGAATGGACTCCGCTCCCCCCGCCGCCGCCTCTCCGCATTGCCAGGAATCTGGGCTCCAACTGGAAACTTTCCAAACAGCGCTTCCAGCTGTACCTCGAGGCCAGGGACCTGGAATCTGCCTCAGACACACAGAAGATTGCTCTCTTCCTCTTCACAGCCGGGGACCATGCTCTCCACATTTTCAACTCGTTCACCTTCGATGAGGGGGAGGACAAATCAAAGTTCAAGACCGTAATTCTAAAGTTCGACAGCCACGGTCAAGGTCAACGAGAGCTTTGAGAGATACCTTTCAGCAGTGAATTCAGGGTAAGGACGAGCCTTTCCAGTCCTTTATCACCCACCTCCGCGTCCTTGCGCAGTCCTGCAACTACGGGTCTCCCTCTGACTCCATGCTCCATGACCAGATTGTTTTTGGTGTTCAATCTGAGCCCCTGCGCCAGCAGCTACTAACAGTAAAGCAGCTCACTCTCTCCACGGCCATTGAGACCTGTGTACTTCATGAACAGGCCTCCACACGCTACTCCTGCATCCAGGCCGCTGAAACGGCGCGGCAAGCCCCTTACGAGGCAGAACGGGTCCAAATTATTAAATCTTTTCAGGCTCTGGATCTGAACGATGGCGGCCATTTTGCACGCTTTTCGCGGAGTCCCGCGCTTACACACGGCGAGCGTGCTGACGTCACGGACCGCCTCGCGCATGCGCGGTGGCGCGACGAACGTCCCGACGCTCCGGCGTGCGGCAACTGCGGCTCCGCCCACTTAAAGCGGCAATGTCCCGCGAAGTCCCGACGCTGCCTGCAGTGTGGCAAACACGGCCACTACGCTGCAATGTGCAGATCGTCCCTGCCTGCTGTTTTCAGGAGGTCCACCCAGCCCCACAGAGACGTCAGGGCTATCCAGCCTGCCATCAATGAACCTACTCCAGACCTTGCTCCCAACTGTGCCTGCGATGACCCACAGGTCCCGTTCCAAATCGGCGTTGTTACCACAAACAGGATGTCCCCCAAGCGTGGCACTGAACCCGTCCACGTCCACAGTGTCGGCCAGGATGATGAGTGGTGTGCCACCCTTTCGGTCAACTGGTCCCCTGTCAGGTTCCGCCTGGACACTGGCGCTTCTGCCAATCTCATCGCGTCGTCTGATTTTCACAAGCTCTGCGTACAGCCTGCTGTCCTGCCATCTGCGTGTAAATTGCTGGACTACAATGGCAATGCCATCACCGCCAGCGGCTCTTGCCACCTTGAGGTGACACATCGTGCTCACACAGTATTCTCCCGTTTGAGATTGTTGCTGCCTCAAAACCCTCCCTGCTTGGTGCGCAGGCATGCAAGCTGCTCCACTTAGTGCAGAGAGTACACTCTCTCTCTTCAAGCGATGTGTCTGCATCCTCTGACACAGACTTCAGGGTGCAACTCGACTCCATCATCCAGCAATACCATGATGTCTTCGAGGACATGGGCACGCTCCCGTACAAAATCTTACTCAAGCCCAACGCCACGCCTGTCGTTCACGCACCTCGCAGAGTCCCAGCGCGCCTCAAGGACCGCCTCAAGCAACAGCTCTAGGACCTCCAGGACCAAGGAGTCATCTCTAGGGTCACGGAACCCACAGACTGGGTAAGCTCCATGGTCTGCGTCAAGAAACCGTCCGGCGAGCTGCGGATCTGTATTGATCCTAAAGATCTGAATCAGAATATCATGCGGGAGCACTACCCCATTTCAAAACGTGAGGAGCTCACGTCCGAGGTGGCCCACGCCAAACTATTCTCAAAACTGGATGCCTTGAAGGGTTTCTGGCAGATCCAACTAGATGAGTCAAGCAGGAAGTTGTGTACGTTCAATACACCCTTTGGCAGGTTCTGCTACAACCGGATGCCTTTCGGCATCATCTCTGCCTCCGAAGTTTTCCATCGGATCATGGAGCAGGTGATGGAGGGGATCGATGGCATCCGGGTATATGTCGACGACATTATTATCTGGTCAACCACCCCGCAGGAACACATTGTCCGCCTTAAGCGCGTTTTCAGGTGCATCCACGAACACGGCCTCCGCCTCAATAGGGCCAAATGCTCCTTCGGACAGTCGAGTATCAAGTTTCTGGGGGATCACATCTCCCACCAGGGGGTGCGTCCGGACGAGGAAAGGATTGCAGCAATCACGTCCATGAAGACGCCCGAGGACAAGAAAGCGGTTCTCCGGTTCCTGGGGATGGTGAATTTCCTCGGGAAGTTCATCCCGAATCTCGCCTGATTCGCAAAACCACAGATTTCCGATGGCTCCCCGCTCACGAGCGTGAATGGCGGGAGCTGAAAGCCAAGCTTTCCACGGCCCCAGTGTTGGCCTTTGTCGACCCCACCAAAGAGACCAAAATCTCTACTGACCCCAGTCAGTCGGGGATTAGTGCCGTGCTCCTGCAACGAGACGAGGCCTGGTCATGCGCCCCCCTTGTGTATGCGTCGCAGGCGATGACCCCCACAGAGCAGCGCTATGCGCAAATTGAGAAAGAGTGTCTCGGCCTTCTCACTAGAGTCGTGAAGTTCCACGACTACGTCTATGGACTTCCGCAGTTCACGGTTGAAACCGACCACCGCCCGCTTGTAAGTATTATCAAAAAGGACTTGAATGACATGACGCCTCGCCTCCAGCGTATCCTACTCAAGCTGCGCAAGTACGACTTTCAACTGATCTATACCCCTGGCAAGGACCTTGCCGTTGCCGATGCCCTCTCAAGGTCGGTCACAACTCCGTGTGATCACGACGGCTTAATTTGCCAAATAGATGCCCAAGTTCAGCTTGCAGCCTCCCATTTGCCAGCTTCAGATGCACGACTGATGCAAATTCGCTGCGAGACAGCGGCTGATCCACTTCTGCAGCGGGTGATGCGCCTAATGTCAGACGGGTGGCTCAAGAGCCAATGCCCGCAATTTTACAACGTCCGCGATGACCTGGTGGTTATCGACAGGGTGCTTTCTGAAATTGGATCGCATCGTCGTCCCACAAAGCATGCGCCAGCTGGTGTTGGAGCAACTCCATGAAGGCCATTTAGGAATCGTGAAATGCCGCCGCAGGGCCAGAGAAGCCGTCTACTGGCCAGGCATCAATGATGACATCGCCAATGTGGTCCTCAACTGCTCTACCTGCCAGCGTTTTCAGCCCGCCCAACCACGGAAGACACTGATGCCCCATGAGCTCGTCACATCGCCTTGGACCAAAGTGGGCATCGACTTGTTCCATGCATTGGGCAGGGACTACATCATCATCATCGACTACTTCTCCAGTTACCCGGAGGTCATCAGGCTGCACGATCTCACATCCTTGGCTGTGATCAGGGTGTGTAGTTTAAGTTAGCATCAATTAGACCCACAGTCATCGTGAGTTAGTTAGAAGTAGTTAATAAAATTGAGTTGAACCTTCATCAGTGTTGGAAGTGTCTGTTCATCTCTCAAGTCTACACTAGCCAACACTTCAGGGATGCGTTCACTGCTGACTTTCCGGATGGCAGATGTCAAGCACCCTGCCATCGCAAAAGTTATAATAACAATAATAATCATCTTTATTAGACTTACATTAACACTGCAATTAAGTTACTGTGAAAATCCCCTAGTCGCCACACTCCGACTCCCTACACTGAAAGAGAATTTTCAGAATGTCCAATTCACCTAACAACTTGTGGGAGGAGACCCACCCATACACGGGGAGAACGTGCAGACTCTGCACAGACAGGGGCCCAGGCTGGGAATTGAATCCCTGGCGCTGTGAACCAACTGTGCTACCCACTGTGCTACCGTGCCGTCCGAAGTTCTGGCCAGAGTTATTGTTTGTTGTTGAATATGACTCTTCGGAATTTCAGTTCTTCTTCGGAGTTCCAAAGAAGAGTCATATTGGACTTGAAACATAAACGCTGTTTCTCTCTCCACAGATTGTGCCCGACCAGATGAGTATTTCCAGCACTTCTTTGAAACTTCAGATTTCCAGCATCCGCAGGATTTTGCTTTTGTATCAGATTCAACAAGATCTTATCGAATGGCAGAGCAGACTCGAGGGGCTGAATGATCTACTCCTACTCCTAATTCTTGTGTTCTTGTGAATTTACAAGTGTGTATTTTGTCACCGGGCCATCATAGTCAAATCTGACTCTACTCACTCACTTGCCATGTGGGCAGCAATCAAAGGGAGAAGCCAAAATAATTTTTCTGCTCTTAACCTCAGCATTCCTGCAGTCAACTGGCTTCTATGACACCATGCCAGTGACTGACTAACACAGCATAGCTTGAGAATTGGACTTGAAACCTTCTGAGTATCTTTCAAGTAACACTTTCCAAATGTTGCAAATCTGACAGAAAATGTAAAAGCATTTCGCTACAAAAATAGTTGCAATAATGTGTTTTGACAGCTCTGGAAATGTTTTGAGTATAAAGTCCTAAATATTTGGTTAAGTTTGCAATTTTTTGATCTGATGCAATCAACCAAAATCTTCCCCATAAAATCAAAGACATGTGGTTTGGATATTACTTTATGGTCAACATAGCACCAAATTAGATCTATGTCAATGACCAGCATGACCGCAAAATATTTATATTTTCATAAAGTAAATAATTTTTCAGACTTGTAAATAATACTAGATGTTCTACTTACTCCTAAATCAATGACTGTAAATGTTCAAATTTCTTGAGGCACAACCTCATGGAATGATATTAAAGGGTATAATTAAACTCGCATTGAGAGCTCCCCAGATAGTTCAGCAAGTTTATTGAGTTAGTAACTGTGCCAAAGAAATCAGGAAGGAGCTGGATTTGATCCACAGTCAGTGGGCCTCTCGGGGAAGGAAGGGGAGCATTAGTAACAGTGGGTAGGGGGCAAGGGATTTTAGGTTCCAGTTCTTGATTTTACTTATGGACTCCAGTTTCCTTTTCAATGTTCAGCAAGCTTGGCTGTTGACCCATTATTGAATAGTCATATGGAGACTACTCTACAGACACAGGCCATTCAGCCCAACTGTCTATGCTGATATTTATGCACCTCCCATCCCACTTCATCACTCTCTTGTTTCAGATCTGCAGAGTAAAGGCTTAAAATCAGAAGCATATATGACACTGATGTAATAATGATGGCAGAACATGTAGCCATCTAAGATGGCCACCTGCAAAGGACCATGGGAATTATGGCCAACCCAGGACTCAGACAGATACAGAGCCTATGTGTATCTGAAACACAGGTAGCCAGGCCTGATCGAAACCCCCGCTCGTTTGCATTTCAATGGCCCATTTTCCCAGGACAATAGACCTCCAGTCAAGCAACCGGTGCAGCCACAGAGTAATCGGCATCACTCCCCTTACTCAGTGAGCCCAACTGCCAAGGTTAATGACCGCTAAGGACCCACCCAGCTACCAAGGCACCCGCCCCTTTATTGGCCGAAATCGAAGACAGTGATCAGAGCCCTGTCGAACTATTGGGTCCAAGGTTAAGGACCGCCCCAAAGAGCGTGAAATACCAGAGGGATCAAAGAGAGCGCAGCCATGTGTTCTGTCTCTCTTGGATCCGGCCTGTGCCAACCCAACTGTAGCAGGAACAGACAGCCAAGTTCAAGACCAACGATCGCTACCTGGCGGATGAGCTCAGCAGAGACAGAGCCACTTTCTTCGAACCAGCCAAGTGAATTCCAGATAAAGGCCTTATCCATTTGCACAGTGCCGGTCGCCCTGAAGTTAAGTATAGGTTATTGTTGCTGATAGGTGTAGTTTAACTCGTAATAGATATTGTGTTTGCATGTTGACATAACCCTTGTGTATGTAAATAAACCATTGTTTGAACTAACTAACGGGTTGTGTGGTCATTTGATCAATATAAGGGAAGGCTTGTGGTTCACCAACATCATTAATATTAGCAACAGTATTGGCGACACTATTGGGATCAAAACAGGCAACACATGACTGAAAAAGAAGTATGAGATTTGAAAGGAAGGGAAGCTCCAATCCAGCAAAACTAAAGAGCTGGCCATTGACTTCAGGGAACAAAGTACTGTACACATCCCTGTCAGCATCAACGGGGCCGAGGTGGAGATGGTTGGCAGTTTCAAATTCCGAGAGGTACACATCACCAAAAATCTGTTCTGGTCCACCCACGTCGACTCTACCACCAAGAAAGCACAACAGCGCCTATACTTCCTCAGGAAACTAAGGAAATTCAGCATGTCCACATTAACTCTTACCAACGTTTACAGATGCACCATAGAAAGCATCCTATCTGGCTGCATCACAGCCTGGTATGGCAACTGCTCGGCCCAGGACCACAAGAAACTTCAGAGAGTCATGAACACAGCCCAGTCCATCACACAAACCTGCCTCCCATCCATGGACTCCATCTACACCTCCCGCTGCCTGGGGAAAGCAGGCAGCATAATCAAAGACCCCTCCTACCCGGCTTACTCACTCTTCCAACTTCTTCCATCGGGCAAGAGATACAAAAATCTGAGAACACGCATGAGCAGACTCAAAAACACCATCTTGACCCATGGAGGTTCCTGCACCTGGGAGAAAAGGAGTTTGCATTCTTTTCGCAGGTGCACAAAGTATACACCCGTATCGATTTCTTTGCAGTGGGGAAATCGGTGCTTCCAGGGATCACGGGAACGGACTACTCCACGATCGTTATCTCCGACCACGCTCTACACTATATGGATGTGAGGTTGGAGACAGGCTGGGCCCAGCGCCCCACATGGAGGCTGGACACGGACCTCCTGGCCGACAAGGCTTTCTGCCAGAAAATATTGCAGACCATAGGCAATTACATTAGTAACAACCAAAACGGGGAGGTCTCACCCTCCACGTTTTGGGATGCACTGAAGGCCGTGATCAGAGGAGAGATCAGAGCCTACAAGACAAGCAGAGACAGGGAAGAGAGGGTGGCCAGGCAACAACTGGTGGACTCCATTCTGGAAGTCGATAGAAAATACTCAGAAGCCCCAACCGTAGAGCTGCTGCCGGAGAGGAAAAAGCTGCAAATGGACTTTAACCTGCTATCCACTGGGAAAGCAGTGTACCAACGCCGCCAGACATGGGGGATCTTCTACTAACACAGAGACAAGACTGGCTGCCTATTGGCTCACCAGCTGAGAAAGCAGGCAGCCAGGAGGGAAATAGCGCAGGTTAAGGATAGCAGAGGCAGACTGGTAACTGAGCCAACGGAGGTCAATCGGGCATTCGAGACCTTCTACTGGAGACTGTACACCTCCGAGTCCCCCCGCCCCCCGACGGGAATGCGGGAATGAAACAGTTCCTAGACAGACTGGAACTGCCAGTTGTGGGGGAAGACAGACGGGGGAAGCTGGAAGCACCAATAGACCTGGGAGAAATCGTGGAGAGCATCAGCTCCATGCAGGCGGGGAAGGCACCGGCAGCGCAGGCCCTAGGGTTGCTGGCGCCCCGGGCAAGCTGAACTTCGGCGCCCTTCGGGGGGGGGGGACCGGCTGGGGGGGCGGGGCCAGGGGGCGGGGCCGGGGGGCGGGGGGGGGGGGGGGGGGGAGCGGGGGGGGGGCCCGGGGCCAGGGGTGGGGGGGCCTGGGGGCGGGGCTGGGGGGGGTCGGGGCCGGTGGGGGGGGTGGGGGGGGCGGTGGGGGTGGGGGGGGGCGGGGAGGGGGGCCGGAGGGGGGGGGATGGGGCCGGAGGGGGGGGGGGGGCCGGAGGGGGGGGGTGTGGTGGGGGCCCGAGTGGGGGGGGCGGAGTGACCACCGGCGAGCCCGGATCCATCCGCCATGTTTGTGCGGGGCGGCCTGAGGGAGGGCGGCCACCACGCATGCGCTGGTTGGCACCGGCCCAACTGCGCATGCGCGGGACCCGCACTCCTTGATGGCGCCCCCTAGCACATGGCGCCCCGGGCGACTGCCCAAGTTGCCGGTACCTTGAGCCGGCCCTGGGCACCGGGACCCAACCGGCTCCCGGCGGACTTCGGCAAAGAATTTGCACCAGTCCTGGCCCCACACCCAAGGGACATGTTCGCGGACTCACTGGCAAGGGGCACCCTGCCACCCATGCTAGCGCAGGCCACAATTTCACTGATACCCAAAAAGATAAAGACCTGACGGAATGTGGATCATACAGACCCATTTCACTGCTGAACGTCGATGCGAAAATACTCGCAAAGGTCCTGGCCAACAGGCTGGAGGGCTGTGCCCCAGAGGTGGTCGCAGAGAACCAAACGGGCTTTGTCAAGGGTAGGCAGCTCACAGCAAACATCAGGCGGCTGCTGAATGTGATGATGACACCCCCCCCCCACCCCCGGGGAGAGAACACCAGACGTGATCGTCTCCCTGGATGCAGAACATAGAACATAGAACATAGAACAGTACAGCACAGAACAGGCCCTTCGGCCCTCAATGTTGTGCCGAGCCATGATCACCCTACTCAAACCCACCCTGTACCCTTAACCCAACAACCCCCCTCCCTTAACCTTACTTTTTAGGACACTACGGGCAATTTAGCATGGCCAATCCACCTAACCCGCACATCTTTGGACTGTGGGAGGAAACCGGAGCACCCGGAGGAAACCCACGCACACAGGGGGAGGACGTGCAGACTCCACACAGACAGTGACCCAGCCGGGAATCGAACCTGGGACCCTGGAGCTGTGAAGCATTTATGCTAACCACAATGCTACCCTGCTGCCCCCCCCCAGAAAAGGCCTTTGACAGAGTCAAATGGAGCTACCTCCTCGAGGTACTGGAATGGTTTGGGCTCGGAGCGGGATTCACCGCCTGGGTGAGGCTCCTGTACAACACTCCCAAAGCGAGTGTCCGAACTAACACCACCAGCTCTGAATACTTCCAGCTACAGAGAGGAAGACAGGGCTGCCCCCTGTCCCCACTCTTGTTCGCGCTAGCGATCGAACCCCTGGCGATAGCCCTGCGGGATGCGAAAAGCTGGAAGGGAATCCGGAGAGGAGACAGAGAGCACAGAGTCTCACTCTATGCAGATGACCTGCTCCTCTATGTCTCAAAGCCACAGGAGGGACTGAAGGCAATACTGCAATTACTGAAAGAGTTTGGAACCTTCTCGGGCTACAAACTTAACCTCGGCAAAAGCGAGACATTCCCAGTGAACCCAAAAGGGAGAGGGACAGAGCTGAAGGGGCTCCCGTTCAAAACGGCCCAGAACAGATTCCGCTACCTGGGGATCCAGATAGCCAGAGACTGGACACAGATCCACAAGTGGAACCTGACCAGCCTGGTGGAGGAAGTAAGAAAAGTCCTTCAACGGTGGGGTTCACTCCCACTCTCCCTGGTGGGGAGCGTGCAGATGATCAAGATGAACATTCCTCTTCCTGTTTAGATCCATCGCGATTTTCACCCCCAAGGTCTTTTTCCAAACATAGACAAGCTAATCAGGGCATTTGTGTTGGGGGGCAAGAACCCGAGAATTCCCAAACCGACACTGCAAAGAGGGAAAATCAGAGGGAGCCTGGCTCTACCGAACCTACAATACTGCCACTGGGCAGCAACAGCAGAAAGAGTGAGGGGATGGGTACAAGAACCCGACACAGATTGGGTACAAATGGAGGAGGCATCCTGTAAAGGAACAATCCTCCGGGCCCTGGCAGCAGCAGCACTCCCATCCTCCTCAACAAGGTACACAACGACCCCAGTGGTAGCGGCCACGCTGAGAGCGTGGATCCAGCTGAGACAGCACTTCGGGATAACCAAAATGTCCCTTATGGCCCCCATCTGCGGCAATCACAGATACCCCCCAGCCATGTTAGATACCAGCTTCAAAAGATGGAGGCAGGACGGGGGCACACTGACGGTCGGGGACTTCTACGTTGGGCGCAGACTGGCAACACTGGACAAACTGACGAGGAAGTGGATACTAGCAAGAGGACAGGAATTGAGACACCTCCAAATAAAACACTTCCTCCGCAAAGAGACAGTAGGGTACCCCGGGGCTCCAGAAAGCACACTACTAGAGGACCTGATAGGCACAAGCAGCGAGAAGGGGGGGCTGTGTGGGAAAATATACAGACAGCTACTGGACAGAGCTCGAACACCAAGAAAATGAAAAATGAAAATCGCTTATTGTCACAAGTAGGCTTCAATGAAGTTACTGTGAAAAGCCCCTAGTCGCCACATTCTGGTGCCTGTTCGGGGAGGCTGGCACTGGAATCGAACCGTGCTGCTGGCCTGCCTTGGTCTGCTTTCAAAGCCAGCGATTTAGCCCAGTGTGCTAAACCAGCCCCTGGACGGGACCAGACATAAATGGGAGGACAAACTGGGGACAGGTAGGATGGGGACTCTGCAGCAAAGCACTGAGCAGGGCTAACTCCACCTCCTCCTGTGCAAGGCTCAGCCTAATGCAGCTCAAAGTGATGCACAGAGCGCACCTGACCAGAACCCGAAGGAGCAGGATCTCCCTGGAGGTGGAGGACAAATGTGAGCGGTGCCAGAGGGGCCCGGCCAACCACACCCACATGTTTAGGGCTTGCCCCAAGCTTGCTGGGTTCTGGACAGCCTTCTCCGCGGCAATGTCCAAGGTTGTGGGGGTGAGGGTGAAGCCATGCCCAATAGTGGCAATCTTCGGGGTGTCGGAGCAGCCAGAGCTACACATGGGGAAGGGGGCCGACGCCCTGGCTTTCCCTTCCCTAATCGCACGCCGGAGAATCCTGCTCGGCTGGCGATCGGCAGCACCACCCCCAGCTACAGACTGGCTCGCTGACCTCTCGGAATCTCTCCACCTGGAGAAGATTAAGTACACCATCCGAGGGTCAGAGGAAGGCTTCCTGGATACTGGGGGGCAGTTCATCGGCCTGTTCCAAAACCTGCTCGAGGCCGGCAACGAGGAGTAAGCCAGAGAAAACAAAAGATGAAGGTGCAGAAACCAATGGGGGTTGTGGGGGGGGGGGGGGGGGGGGGGGGGGGGGAAGGGGGGATATCATAGACCAAATCAGAGGGCAACAAATGTACGTACTGTTAGTCAAATGTAGGACAAAACAACCCTCTCTGTAAAATAAAGCAAATTAGCGCGGACAAGAAAAATGTAATGTATATAAGTAACAACTGGTTATAAATATGAGAAAAGCCAATAAAAAGATTTTTTTTTTAAACCAAAAAACAGCTTCTTCCCCGCTGTTACCAGACTCCTAAACGACCCTCTTATGGACTGACCTCATTAACACTACACCCTGTATGCTTCATCCGATACCAGTGTTTATGTAGTTACATTGTATATCTTGTGTTGCCCTATTTGTATTTTTTTAATTTCCTATTCTTTTCATGTACTGAATGATCTGTTGAGCTGCTCTCAGAAAAATACTTTCCACTATCCCTCGGTACACGTGACAATAAACAAAATCCAAATCCAATGTTGTGTGGAGGCCAGAGGTGTAAATATTTGCTGTAAGTAAAGAATAATGGAAAAGTGGTAGCGAGCGGGAAATGCCGGATGTATCCTGACAGCCAACCCGACTCGGCCATCACCCGTATCTGATGTTAATTAGGGCACTTAATGATGCCCCATGGACTTTGTGTTGCAAATGACTGTCCCACCGCCTGTTTCGCCGGAACCGCGCCCAGAAGCTCACCGCTAACGGGGGGGAGCAGCACTTAAACCAATCTCACAGAGCAAACGCCAGACAGCAAACAGCTATGCCACCGTGCAGACGGACTCCACAATTCGGAGATGCTGACCTGGCCAAACTGATTGGATATCCTGTTCCCCGAGGAAGGGAGGGTCAGCCACAGCGCAGCCAGTGCTGCCTGGGAGACAGTGGCAGCGGCTGTCAGTTCGGAGAGTGTCACCAGGAGGACCGCCACCCAGCGCAGCGAGAAGTGAAACAACGTGCACCGGGCCGCACGGGTGAGTTGGCATCTGCCCCCTGGACCAGTCCTGTCTGCAAACAGACGGGAAAGGGTCCAGATGGGGGCTGGGTGCCGGACCTCAGGGTAATTATCCCCTACGAGGAACGGACCCTTGAGATTGAGGTGGTGGCCAAGGAAAGATCAGTCACCTATGTCGAGAGTGGCCTGCGCTACAGAGGTGAGTATCCACCGGCCACCAGTGAGATGGCCTGTCACAAGTGTGTTGTTTGTGCCAGATTGATGATCCTACCCTCCCACTGACCACATGTCCGTTCTCCCATAGGATGTCCATCAACCATTCCAGGGTGGTCACCTCCATCCCCCCCCCCCCCCCCCCCCCCCCCCCCCCCCCCCCCCTCCTCGCCTTCCAAGAGAACACCTCGGAGGAGAGATTTGAAGATGCCACCTTTGATGTGTCACGGCTGCCATTCTGACCCCCCACCAGCGCAGAGACACACACCTCAGTGGACAAAAGTAGTGGACAGACTTCTGGAGCACGGTCTGATGAGCACCACGCAGTTGCAGATGAACATCAGGTGGAGACAGGAACGTCCAGGTGAGACACTGCTTGGAGGCCTAGCCAGATGCTGAGCCTGTGGATCAGGCTCTCCCAGAGCAGATGCAGTCGATAGGGTGCGGCTGTGAAATTCAGAGACAGATGGCAGTGACACCCCAGTGGGTCCATAGCCAATTGGAGGAGTCCCAAAGGCTACGGGTGCAGGAGATTGCACCGGCTATTTGCAGCACCGAGGCCAACATTGCTAAGCAACCACAATGGAGAGCCTGGAGCACGATGAGTGGTGCTGTCCAAGGCATGGCTCAGTCAATGACAGCCCTGGCTGAGCGCCTCAACAGCATGTCCGGGTCACTGGGGGATGTGTCCCTGATGCAAGTGGACCTTCCAAAGGTGTGGCAGAGCATGTCCCAGTCTCAAGTGGCATTGCCAAGGCACTGCGGAGCATGTCCCAGTCTCAGGTGGCATTGCCAAGGCGCTGCGGAGCATGTCCCAGTCTCAGGTGGCATTGCCAAGGCGCTGCGGAGCATGTCCCAGTCTCAGGTGGCATTGCCAAGGTGCTGCGGAGCATGTCCCAGTCTCAGGTATGCATGGCTCGGTCGATAGGAACGTATCCCGGACACGGGTGGACACTGGCATGGCACTGCAGAGCATGGCCCACTCACAGAAGAGAGTTACTGAAAGTACCAGCACCATGGTGCAGACATTGGGGAGCCGCCAGGGCTATCCAAAGCTCAGCCCAGCTAGCCCGCCATCCCGAGTTGACCCCCAGGACCCGACGGGCACTGATTGTAGGAGGGAGGCCAGCTCAGAGCTTCGCTACAGGGAGATAACAGCAGTCACCAGCTCTCCCGTGTACACCCGCCTGACAATGGTGCATCTTGGGTTCAGCATGTGGAACAGGGTGACAAGGCATGTGCCACCGCCAAGTCAGATAGCGCCCTCCAGCCCCAGCACCTCCAGAGATGGAGGATACATTTCACCATCAGCAGTGGTGGGATTTGAACCTGGGACCCCAGAGTATTCTGGGTCTCTGGATTACTAGTCCAGTGACAATACCACAATGCTACTGCCTTCCCATAATTGACAATGGTTTCATGGTCATCAATAGACTTTTAATTCCAGATTCAGGCAATTCTATTAAGTAAAGGTCAAAGAGCCATAAAGCACAGAAAAGGCCCTTCGGCCCATCAAGTTTGAGCAGGTCAGAAACAACCACCTAACTATTCTAATGCCATTTCCCAGCACTTGGCCCATAGCCTTGTATGCCTTGAAGTTGCAAGTGCATATCTAAATACTTCTTAAATATTATGAGGGTCTCTGCCTCCACCACCCTTTCAAGCAGCGAGTTCCACCCACCATCTGGGTACAAAAGATTTTCCTCACACCCCCTCTAAATGTCCTGCCCCTCACCTTAAATCAATGCCCCAGTCATTGATCCCTCTTCCTGTCTATTCTATTGATAATCTTCATAATTTTATACATCTCAATCATGTCCCCCCTCAGTCCCCTCCACTCCAAGAAAAACAATCCAAATCTATCCAATCTCCCTTCATGACTAACACTCTCCAGCCCAGGTAACATCCTGGTAAATCTCCTCTGCACCCTTCCCAGTGCTATCACATCCCTCCTATAATATGGATTCCAGAACTGCGCACAATACTCTAGCTGTGGCCGAACCAACATTTTATACAGTTCCAGCATAACCTCCCTGTGTTTAAACTGTACCTCGGTAAAAAAGGCAAGTATACCATTTGCCTTCTTAACCACAGAATCCACCTGCTCTGCTACTTTAAGGGACCGGTATACATGCACATCCTCTGATCCTCGGTGCTTCCCAGGGTCCTGCCGTTTTATCATGTATTCACTTGCCCTGTTTGTCCTGCCCAAATGCATCATCTCACACTTACCCGGATTGAACTGCATTTGCCACTGATCAGCCCATCTGACCAGTCCTCCTATATGAAATGAAATGAAAAGAAAATCGCTTATTGTCACGAGTAGGCTTCAATGAAGTTACTGTGAAAAGCCCCTAGTCGCCACATTCCGGCACCTGTCCGGGGAGGCTGGTACAGGAATCGAACCGTGCTGCTGGCCTACTTGGTCTGCTTTAAAAGCCAGCGATTTAGCTAAGTGACCTAAACCAGCCCCAGGGAATAAGTCATATTCCCCTGTAATCAAAGGCTATCCTCCTCACGATTTGTTCCCTCACCAATTTTCGTATCATCTGCAAACTTACTGAGCAACCCTCCTACACTCAAGTCTAAATCATTTATATAACAAAAAGTAAGGGTCCCAACACTGATCGCTGCGGGACCCCACTGGACACAGGCTTCCAGTCAGAAAGACGCACCTCGACCATCTGCTTCCTGCCACTCAACCAATTTTGGATCCAATTTGACAAATTTTCTTGGATCCCATGGGCTCTTATCTTCACTATCTGTCTCCATGTGGGACATTATCTTGCTGAAGTCCAAGTAGATACTAAATGGATAAACTATTTTTAAAAATCAGTTCAACAGAAATAGATCAGTTCACGTAACCCCAGTCTTAGTCTTGATGTGTCATTGTGAAGTCCGATGAACATCAGAAACCTGGAGAATTCATAAGTCATGTTGAGTCGTGCTAAAAGTGAACAAAATCTGCACTTACTAAAGTAAAAAGGAACGAACAAATAAACTTTTTATCTGAACATTGAGATTCAGTTGCTGTGTAGATCAGTGATAACGCAGTTTTCAAAGCACAATTGACAAATTAAACCATCCACCATCTTAAGATTCCCACTCTTACTTAATCAGTTATTTCTATTATGTTTAATCAGTCATAACCTCCTTGGAATTCAACTTAATGATCCGTTTTGTACCACATAGATGGAAAGTAATGATCATATTACTGAACAAAAAAGGTTTACAATGCAATCAGAATGCTCTTTGGTAATTCAATCTCTTTGAATAGATATTTGTGCAAAAGAAAGGTGATTCTGCCATTGATACTATTGTTCAGATATCAACAAAAAAAACATTCTTGTAAAATAAGACTCAGAGTGATATAGCATAGGCGCATCGTCTAAAGAATGTGCAGTGCCCAGAAATGGAACCTTGGTCCAAGTCATGAAATTCCGTCTCTCGGGGCTGAATTTACATTTGTGGATCCCAATCCCTTTGTCAGGAGGAAAGGTGGCTCAGAAATCCAGGCCGGCATGGGGACCCAGAGGGCAACTTTGTGAAGGCAACCAATTAAATTGTGGGCAGCACAGTGGCTAGCACTGTGGCTTCACAGCTCCAGGGTCCCAGGTTCGATTCCCGGCTTGGGTCACTGTCTGTGCGGAGTCTGCACATTCTCCCCGTGTCTGCGTGGGTTTCCTCCGGGTGCTCCGGTTTCCTCCCATAAGTCCAGAGATACGTACTGTTAGATAATTTGGACATTCTGAATTTCCCCGCTGTGTACCCGAACAGGCGCCGCTGGAATGTGGCGACCAGGGGCTTTTCACAGTAACTTCATTGCAATGTAAGCCTACTTGTGACAATAAAGATTATTATTATGGAATGATTGGCTTTGGGAGCCCCATCCAATTAAGGACAGAAGACAGGCTCCCGAGGCTAAAGGACCAATAGAAGGCCCTCCAGCACTGACACATTGGCAGTCCCATGGTTAGAGATGGGCTGGTGAAAGAGAGGGCTGCTCCGGATGGAGATGCCCTCTGAAGAGATTTTAAAAGCTTTTAAAACAGTGGCCACAGTTGCCAGGCCATCATTGTGAAAGAGTGCAATCCACGGCGTAGCCTTTGGCCACAACTGTGGTAATCTGGGTACGCTGGCTGCAGGGTATCGGGTTATAATGATGCTGGAACGCTGCCCGTCCTCCCCCAGTCTCACACCAGTCATCAGTCTCCAATCATCAAGTCGGCTTCGTTGGTCGCAAGAGGCCCAATATTCGCCTCAATAGGCCACCTTGTGGGTGGGTAGCTGTCACCCATCCCATAGCCCCACACCTCCCAACCAGGCTCATCAAAAATGGCACCAAGGCATGAGCAAGGCAGGGTCTTTGACATGGACCCACATGGGAGACTTATAAAACAGGCAAATGCACATGGGGCACAGGGTACTCTGATAAGGTGGATTCAAAATTGGCTTAGTTGTAAGAGACAGCGGGTGATGACAGCTGCTGTAGTGACTGGAAGTCAGTGTCCAGTGACATGTGATAAGGATTTGTGCTGAGTCCACTATTATTCATCATTTATATAAACGATATAGATGACTATATGGGGGATAGGATCAGTAAGTTTGAGGATGACACAAAGATTGGTTAACAGTCAGGTTGAGTGACACGGGTTACAGGAAAATATAGATGGGGTGGTCAAAAGGGCAGCTAAGTGGCAGATGGAATTTAACCCTGAAAATTGTGAGGTGGTATAATTTGGAAGGAATAATTTGACAAGTATTCAATGAATGGCCTGACACTGGGAAGTTGGGAGGAACAAGTTGGTGTGTTTGTCCATAGATCTCTGAAGGCGGGAGGGCAGGTTAACAGGGTGGTGAAAGGGCGGCACGGTGGCACAGTGGTTAGCACTGCTGCCTCACAGTGCCGAGGTCCCAGGCTCGATCCTGGCTCTGGGTCACTGTCCGTGTGGAGTTTGCACATTCTCACCATGCTTACGTGGGTTTCGCCCCCACAACCCAAAGATGTGCAGGGTAGGTGGATTGGCCACGCTAAATTGCCCCTTAATTGGAAAAAAATGAATTGGGTACTCTAAATTTATAAAACAAAAAATAGGGTGGGTGAAAAAGGCATATGGGACACTTGCCTTTATCAATTGAGGCATAGATTACAAAAGCAGATGAAGCTGTACAGAACTTTGGTGAGGCCACAGCTGGAGTACTGTGTGCAATTCTGGTCGCCACATTATAGGAAGGATAACATTGCGCTGGGGGGAATGCTGAGGAGATTCACCAGGGTGTTGCCTGGGATGAAACATCTAAGTTATGAAGAGAGATTGAATAGGCAATGGCTTGTTTTTGTTGGAGCAGAGAAGACTGAGGAGCGACCTGATCAAGATGTACAAGATTATGAGGGGCATGGACATGTAGAAACATAGAATCCCGACAGTGCAAAAGGAGGCCAAATGGCCCATTGAGTCTGCACCAATCCTCTGAAACAGCACCCTACCTAGGTCCACTCCCCAACCCTATCTGCGTAATTCCACCTAACCTTTGAACTAATAAGCAATTAGCATGGCCAATCCACCTAACCTGAACATCTTTGGACTGTTGGAGGAAACCGGAGCACAAGGAAGAAACCCACGCACACACAGGAAGGAAGTGGAAACTCCACACAGACAGTCACCCGAAGTCAGAATCGAACCAGGTCCCTGGCACCTTAAACCTATGCCTCCTAGTAATTGACCCCTCTACCCTGGGAAAAAATCTCTGACTATCCACTCTGTCTATGCCCCTCATTATTGTGCAGACCTCTATCAGGTCGCCCCTCAATCTCCGTTCTTCCAGTGAGAACAAACCAAATTTATTCAACCCTCTTAGCTAATGCCCTCCATACCAGGCAACATCTTGGTAAATTTCTTCTGCACCCTCTCTGAAGCCTCCACATTCCTTCTGGTAGTGTGACGATCAGAATTGAACACTATACTCCAAGTGTGGTCACAGTTGCCAGGCCATCATTGTGAAAGTGTGGTCTAACTAAGGTTCTATACAGCTGCAACATGACTTGCCAATTCTTATACTCAATGCCCCAGCCAATGAAGGCAAGCATGTCGTATGCCTTCTTGACTACCTTCTCCACCTGTGTTGTCCCTTTCAGTGACCTGTGAACCTGTACACATATATCTCTCTGACTGTCAATACTCTTGAGGGTTCTACCATTCTCTGTATATTCCCTACCTGCATTAGACCTTCCAAAATGCATTACCTCACATTTGTCCGGATTAAACTCCATCTGCCATCTCGCCGCCCAAGTCTCCAAACGATCTAAATCCTGCTGTATCCTCTGACAGTTCTCATCGCTATCCGCAATTCCACCAACCTTTGTGTCGTCCGCAAACTTACTAATCAGACCAGTTACATTTTCCTCCAAATCATTTATATATACTACGAACAGCAAAGGTCCCAGCACTGATCCCTGCGGAACACCACTAGTCACAGCCCTCCAATCAGAAAAGCACCCTTTCATTAACATCCTTCCTTATTTTATTTAATTAATTCTTTTTTATAATATATTTGTTTAACATGTTGGCCGTGATTCTCCGTTTGGGAGATGTTCTCCCACCGGAGGTGAATAGGAATTGAAATCAATTCAGTATCCCTCAATATTAGGGATTCCCGAGGGAATACCGCTATCCATGCTAACCATTCCTGACTAGTCCATGCCTTTCTACATGACAGTTAATCCTATCTTTCAGGACTAATTTGCCCACCATCGACTAACTGGCCTATAATTGTTTGGCATTTCCTTCAATCCCTTTTTAAACAACGGAACCAGATTTCTGCAGTCTCTGATTCCTCCCCTGTATCTAGTAAGGATTAGAAAATCATCCTCAGAGTATCTGCTATCCCCTCCCTGACCTCCTCCAGCAGCCTCAGAAGCAATCTAGCTGGCCCTGGCGACTAGTCAACTTTCAGGGATTCCAACCCTTTGAGTACTTCTCTCTTTATGATTATCCCATCCAATATCTCACCGTGTTCCTCCTCGACTACTATATCTGAATGAACCCTTTCCTTTCTAAACACGGAGTCACAACCCTTCCCGCAGCCTCTGCATCTACACACAGCTGGCTTTGAAAAAGAGTCATCGGACTCGAAACGTTAGCTCTTTTCTCTCCCTACAGATGCTGCCAGACCTGCTGAGATTTTCTAGCATTTTCTCTTTCGTGTGTACTTTGTACATTTAGGATCTCGCTTTTTAGTGCTTCCCACTGGTTTATCCTCTAGCAGTGCCGGCCAGTCCACATCAGCCAAGTCCCTTCTCATTCCTGCAAAGTTTGCCTTCCCCCAGTTCAAGCAAGCAAGGGTTTGTGTTCGGTGTAAACCATAAACGTGTGGCCGTAGACATATTGACGGAATTTGTGAACTCCGAAAATGACAGCCAGGCCCTCCTTCTCGATTTGTGTGTATTTCCGCTCTGCGTCGGCGAGTGTGCAGGATGTGAATGCGATCGGCTGTACCGATCCATCGTACATTGGGTGTGCGAGGATGGACCCCGCGCCATCAGGAGATGCGTCGCATGTGAAGAGAAGCGGCTTGGCAGGGCTGAAATGGGAGAGCAGCTTCTCGGAGAACAACCATTGTTTCACCTCCTGGAATATCTTCTGGTGTGGGGGACCCCATTCTCACGAGCGCCCCTTTTTCAACAGGTGGGGCAGCATGGCCAGGTTGGGGATGAATTTCCCGTAATAATTGACGAGCCCTAAAAAGGAGGGCAGCTCGGTTTGACCGTGGGGGTTGGGTGCCTGCCTGATGGTCCGTACCTTGTACCTTGCGTGCCACTGGGTGTAGGCCCTGCCAATCCACCCGATAATAGAAACAGACGTTCAAAATGTGCTTTTCCTCCGGAGGCAGACGCTGGCCTGTTCAAACCGCCGCAGGACTTTGGCCAGGTTGTCCAGATGTTGCCTGTCCGAGGACCCAGTGGTGAAGATGTCATCCAGGTATTCACTCCGCCCTGGCAGACCCCTCAGGATAGTCTCCATAACTCACTGGAATATCGCAGAGGCCAAGGAATTCCTGAACACGGCAAATGAGTATATTGGTCCAGCCCTCTCTGAGCATCGATGGTGACGACCCGCCGGGAGCCAATTGTAGGTATGCCTGGCTCACGTCGAGTTTGGTAAACATCTTGCTGCCACTGAGCATGGCCTACAGGTCCTCAATGCACGGAACCGGATACGGTCGAGACAGGGAATCCTGTTCACCATCGTTTTATAGTCCTCACACAACTGCATAAACCCATTGGGTTTCAACACTGCTGCTACTGGCGCAGCCCAGTCAGCGAAGTGGACAGGGTGGATGATACCCAAAAACTCCAGGTGATCCAACTCGGGGACCTTGGGGCATGTTGACCTTGGGGCGCAGTGCGTACGGTATCAGCCGGCGCGGTAACAGCCGGGCTGCATGTACGGCTCCACACTGGGTTTAGCCAATGCTGCTTTGATGTGCTGAGACCGTCGGCGAAACCCTCCGGGAACTTCGCCAGAACCCCTTCTGGGCTGTGGGGGTACGTGTGGCAGACTCGCTGCCAGGCCAAGTTCAAGAGGTGCAGCCACTTGCGGCCCAACAACCCCGGGGCCTCCACCGTGGACCACCACCAAGGCCAGGCTTGCTGACTGGTCCCCATATGTCACGGGTACTTGGTTGGTGCCTTCAATGGGCAGAGGCTCCCCCCGTATACACAGCCAACTTGGCAGCCGTGTCTCGGAGGGCCAAGGTCTGGAGATGCCTGGCGGCTGATGACTGAGTCCGCCGCTCCAGTGTCGAGCTCCATTTCAAACACAGTCCTGCGGACCTCCGGTTACGGCAATGTGCTGAGCAGTCGCACATCAGGTAGCTCTCCTCCTACGGACCTGAAATTAGGCTCTTTTACTTAAAATAGCCTGCTAAACCAGGAGAAATGTATCCACTCACCCTATCTAACAACAGCACAAGAGAAAATGCCGAGCAACAGCAGCTCCACAGGCAGTAAAGAAACAAAAAGAGGCAGAAACCAGGAGAAACAAGCGATCGAGATGGCGGACACATAAGGCGACATCAGAATGAGAGGGACCAGCAAATCGCACACAGGGCTCCCCCTTACTGGGTGGTGGATGGAGGAAGTTCTTCCCCTGGGAACTTCAAGCTCCGGTTAAGGTGGCAGTCGCGGAGGCCCTGGCCACCATGCAGGGCGACAACGCAAAATTGCTGAGCAAAAACTTATAGCTAAGTTCCGCACGCATGAATGCGGACTCAACCGGGATCTGGGATTCATGTCGCATTACATTCGGCCCCCACCAACAAGCCTGGACTTGCAGAGGCCTACCGACTGAACTGGCTTGGGACAATTCACACCTCTTTAACCTGGAGTTACCTCTCTCTCTGCATCTTTGATGATTTGATTGCTTGCAGGTGCTCGCATTCCGGGGCATCTCTGACTGTGTCTATATAAACATTTCTGGAACAAGCCTTTCCATTCACCTGAAGAAGGAGCCGTGCTCCGAAAGCTCGTGTTTGAAACAAACCTGTTGGACTTTAACCTGGTGTTGTAAGACTTCTTACTGTGCTCACCCCAGTCCAACGCCGGCATCTCCACATCATGGCTACCATTGACACCGCAAACTGCCGGCTCAAAGTGGAGAGGATCTCCAGGAAGATCGCGCATATAGACACTGACATTCAGTTTCTACAAAGATGCAAAAAAGCAGACAAGATCCCGAAAGGACTACAGATCAAAAACCCACTCAAGTCGACTTACAACACAGACTACGCTGAAAGACTCTGCCACCGCACCTCTGTCACACTCCTCAAACACCTCGTACACCAACTCTACAGCAGTCGACGCAACCTGGAAACCAAGAGAGAGGCCATATTCTCAACTTGCGCTCAGGACACAGCAGACCAGCTGCGGAACACCGCCAAACAGATGAGACAGCAATACTATGCCACCTACATGCACACCAAGAACAGGAAGCTTGAGAAACTTGGCATCACCACCAGCAGCAATCAAGCTTCTCCCGGTACAACAGTCGAAAACAATACAGGGAAATCCATTGTCAACTTGTCAGACTACACCCTTCAACCAGACGAAATCGAAGTCCTCAGCAGAGGGCTCAATTTCTGCACCACCACCAAAATGGACCCCATCAGTCTCGCGGCAGATACGGAGGAATTCATCAGGCGAATGAGGCTCCGGGAATTCTTCCACAGACCCCAAGAGGCCGACAGCGAACCCAGGGACACGACCAATGAACCGGAACAGCAGACCGCGAGATCTGCAGTGCAGCAACCAAAAAGGAAAGAGTCAAATTGGACCCCTCCGGAAGGCCGCTGCCCTAGACTCGACATGTATGCTCAAGCCGTCAGAAGTCGTGTCAATGCCAGATTCATCACTCGCAATCACAAGGCAGCCTCAAACGTCACCCAAGCACAACGCAACGCCATCCGCACTCTCAAGACCAACCGCAACATCGTCATCAAACCAGCAGACAAAGGAGGGGCCACCGTCATACTGAACAGAACAGACTACTGCAAAGAAGTATACCGACAACTCGACAACCAGGAACACTACAGGCAGTTACCCGCAGATCCAACCAAGGAACACATCCGCCAACTCAGCAGACTGATCAAGACCTTAGATCCAGACCTTCAGAACACCCTACGTGCTCTCATCCCACGTAATCCCCGCATTGGAGATCTCTACTGCCTCCCGAAAATACACAAGGCCAACACACCAGGCCGTCCTATCGTTTCAGGCAATGGGACCCTGTGTGAGAACCTCTCTGGCCACATCGAGGGCATCTTGAAACCCATCGTACAAGGTACACCCAGCTTCTGTCGCGACACGACGGACTTCCTACAGAAACTCAGCACCCATGGACCAGTTGAACCAGGAACATTCCTCGTCACAATGGATGTCTCGGCACTCTACACCAGCATCCCCCATGACGACGGCATTGCTGCAACAGCCTCAGTCCTCAACACCGACAACTGCCAATCTCCAGACGCAATTCTGCAACTCATCCGTTTCATTCTAGACCACAACGTCTTCACCTTCGACAACAAATTCTTCATCCAGACGCACGGAACAGCCATGGGGACCAAATTTGCACCTCAATATGCCAACATCTTCATGCACAAGTTTGAACAGGACTTCCTCACCACACAGGACTTTCAACCGATGCTATACACCAGATACATCGATGACATTTTTTTCCTTTGGACCCACGGCGAGACATCACTGAAACGACTACACGATGACATCAATAAGTTCCATCCCACCATCAAACTCACCATGGACTATTCTCCAAATTCAGTTCCATTCTTGGACACACTCGTCTCCATCAAGGACGGTCACCTCAGCACCTCGCTTTACCGCAAGCCCACAGATAATCTCACGATGCTCCACTTCTCCAGCTTTCACCCGAAACACATTAAAGAAGCCATCCCCTATGGACAAGCCCTCCGTATACACAGGATCTGCTCAGACAAGGAGGAGCGCAACAGACACCTACAGATGCTGAAAGATGCCCTCGTACGAACGGGATATGGCGCTCGACTCATTGATCGACAGTTCCACCGCGCCACAGCAAAAAACCGCACCGACCTCCTCAGAAGACAAACACGGGACACCACTGACAGAGTACCCTTCGTCGTCCAGTACTTTCCTGGGGCGGAGAAACTACGACATCTTCTTCGCAGCCTCCAACACATCATCAGCGAGGATGGACATCTTGCCAAGGTCATCCCCACACCCCCACTACTGGCCTTCAAACAACCGCGCAACCTCAAACAAACCATTGTTTGCAGCAAATTACCCAGCCTTCAGAACAGCAACCACAACACCACAAAACCCTGCCAGGGTAATCTCTGCAAGACATGCCAGATCATCGACATGGACACCACCATTACACGTGGAAACACCACCCACCAGGTACGCGGCGCATACTCGTGCGACTCGACCAATGTAGTCTACCTCATACGCTGCAGGAAAGGATGTCCCGAAGCGTGGTACATTGGCGAGACCATGCAGACACTGCGACAACGAATAAACGGGCATCGTGCGACTATCAACAGGCAGGACTGTTCCCTTCCAGTTGGGGAACACTTCAGCAGTCAAGGACATTCAGCCTCTGATCTCCGGGTCAGCATTCTACAAGGAGGCCTTCAGGAGACGCGACAACGCAAAATTGCTGAGCAAAAACTTATAGCTAAGTTCCGCACGCATGAATGCGGACTCAACCGGGATCTGGGATTCATGTCGCATTACATTCGGCCCCCACCAACAAGCCTGGACTTGCAGAGGCCTACCGACTGAACTGGCTTGGGACAATTCACACCTCTTTAACCTGGAGTTACCTCTCTCTCTGCATCTTTGATGATTTGATTGCTTGCAGGTGCTCGCATTCCGGGGCATCTCTGACTGTGTCTATATAAACATTTCTGGAACAAGCCTTTCCATTCACCTGAAGAAGGAGCCGTGCTCCGAAAGCTCGTGTTTGAAACAAACCTGTTGGACTTTAACCTGGTGTTGTAAGACTTCTTACTGTGCTCACCCCAGTCCAACGCCGGCATCTCCACACCATGCAGGTGGCACTGGACAAAGCATAGGGGCAACTGGAGGCCCAGGGGAGCACCCAAGAAACTAGAAGAAGCCTCAACAGATCAGAGCGATCGGATCGCCGCCCGAGAGATGGAAATAGCGAGGTTGGTGGCGACGCAGCGAAGGTTAAAAGGGAAAATAGACCAAGAGAATCAGTCAAAGCGCAAAATCTTAAGGATAGTGACCTTCCAGAAGGAATCGAAGGCAGGGGCCACACGGACTATGTGGCCATGATGTTGGGAAACCTGATGGGGAAAGGACAGCTTCCCCACCCTGCCAGAAATAGACAGAACCCACCGGTCACTCTGGCCGAAACCCAAGGCCGGAGAGCAGTCAAGGGCGATAATCACCAAAATGCACCGGTACCAGACCGGGAAAGAATCCTGCGCTGGGCCAGGCAAAGGGAAGGGCACCAGATCGGGATATATCAGGACCTGGGGCAGACCTGGTCAAGCGCCGGGCGGAGTTCAACAGGGAGAAGGTGGCTCTGTACAAGAGCAAAGTGAAGATTGGGATGCTACACCCGACCAAACTCTGGGTCACATTCCAAAGCAAGGAGCAAATTTGTCCAGGAAAATGAGCTGGGAAAACAACAGCAAAAACTGGTTCAAAGATCACCCGAAGGCACTGAATTCACCGGAAAGACACTTTGCACGGGACTGCACTGCCTCGCTCTGAATACAGGAGCTGCAACGTAGGGAGGAAGGGCCCAGGGCAGCGGGCCACAGGCGAGGGTGAGGAAGATAGCAGGAAGAGAAAACATATCGTGGGCACTAGTGGGAAAGCTAAAGCCAGGAGGCATTAGTGCTGGGGGGCCGAGGCACCCCTCCCACAGGGGAGAAAGCGCCCGGCAAAGGGGGAGGGGGGGTACGCAACACCAATAAGGGGACAGGTAGGGGGTAAACGGGGGAAGGGGAGTAGGGAGGAGGGACAATAATAGAAGGGGAGAAGATAAGGGGGGAAACAATCATGGGGGAAACATAGGGACAAGGATGGTAGGAGCTCTAGGTTGACTACAACAGACCACACGTGGCGACATGGAACATAATGGCACTGCAAGCAGCCACTTTGGACGGTCCCTGGGCAAAGGGAAACCCTGGAGTGCAGAGGCTCATCCACATGGTGTACACACAGTTGGTAACCATGTTGGGTGGCCCCTGGACAAAGGGAAATCCCGGAGCTCAGGGTCCCAGCCTCATGGTGAGTACGGTGAACTCAGCCATTTTGGATGGCCCATTAACAAAAGCAAACCCCGAGTGCAGGGGCATATCCACAAGGTAAGTATCGTTGATCCCGCGGTGGGGGGGGGGGGGGGGGGGGGACATAAAACCCCCATCAGAATAGTCACCTGGAATGCCAGGGGACTCAATGGCCCAGTGAAAAAATCCAGAGTCTTCACCCACTGAGACACGCCTGAGGGAGAAGGACTGACTGCCGGTAAGGAAGGGATGGGTCTGCCAGACATAGCCTTCCTGCTACGGTACGAGAGCTAAGGGGTAGCCGTACAGTTAAATAAGAGGACAATGTTTACCGTGACAAAGATGGTTATGAACCCAGGGGGACGGTACGTCATGGTCCTAGATGGGGCGCCAGTGGTCGTGGTCAATGTCAATGTGCAGACGCCCAAGTGGGACGACTCGGAGTTTATAAAGAAGACCATGCTGGAAATCTCTGACATTGACACACACCGACTTATCCCCTTGTAAAGGGGAAACCCCGCCCCATTTTACCAGGGGAGGCCATACTCAGTGGTAGTCACGGGGAACCAGATGTTGCATAGTCTGTGGCCTCCAAGGGGGTTGTAACTTTCCCCACTAACTTTTTAATGGGGGTGACAACTGTGGTGCCCTGTAAAATCCAACCCCCTGTCGTGATTGCAATGAACCACTTAATACAGAGCATTGGCAGCATGATATTCTGAGCATCAAGGTCAACGTCTCCATTTTTTGATGAATGAACGAGCTTGTATTTATATATAGCACATTATCAGATGCTCAGCCATAAACCACTTTACAACTTTTGAATTCCAATGATTGTTGTTTGGCGTGTAAGCACAGCAGCCAATCTACACAGACCAAGGTCCCATGAACAGCAAATGAATGGATGGCAACATGACCTACTTTTGGCAAGGTTGTTTAAGGGAGGGAATGACCGTCAGCCTATCAGAGAAACCTGATCCCCACCCCATTTAAGAGTGCTGTGGGATTTTTATAAGGCCACGAGGGAGTCCACACAGGGTAGTTCAAAGGAGCTTCATTTATTTACAATAACTACTATATACATCACTCAGTAGATCTCAACTGGGTCTGCCCCTCTCAGTGTCTAACCGGGTTAGGGTTAGGGTTAGGGCTTTATATACCTTCCAACTAGACATTGTTTTGAGGCACCCTGCCCCCTTAACGGGAGAGCTCGTATTCTGCAAGGTCCTTGGGGAAGGTAATTGTTCCCACTCCGTAGGTACGTGCGGGTTACAACAGGGATCATTTACATTCGCCTGAACAAGCATGCGGTGCTTTGACTTTTAATAACTCGTATGAAAGAAAGCACTGCTGAAAATTCAGCAACATCACTGCGTCTGAAAATATACTCCAGCAATCAGATCAAACGGCATTATGACTTAAAAGCTCCTTGCAAATCCACACTCACTGGGATAGCGATATAGAAACCAGATGTTCTGACAGTTCCAACTGCCCTGATTGTTACACCCTGCAGCACTTTACACTGAAAATGATCAACTTGGCTGACTATCAAATTGTCAATCAAAAGGGCTTCATTCCAGGTCTTTGGTGTGAAATTACAAATAGATTGTTTCTTTTATTTCACTGACTGTGTTTGAACATGACTATTCAATATTACACTCCCCCCGTGCCCACTGGCACCACCTTCATATAATTCGACAATTGAATTGCTTCCTCTTTTCCTGTTGGCCTGTTGCACACAAAGGCTGGATAATACCACACAAAACCATGGGACCACCATTTCCAGGATTCCCAGTGTCGGATTAAGGGAGTATCCTAAAGAAGTGCCGGGATATCACTCTCAGAATATCCCAGGTAAGCATTTAGAAGGCAATTGTCCCAAAGCAATAACTCCCTCTGGGCAGCACAGCAGGACAGCCGTTAGCACTGCTTCCTCAGTGACCTGGGTTCAATTCCAGATGACTGACTGTGTGGAGTTTGCAATTCCGGGTGCTCCGGTTTCCTCCCACAGTCCAAAGCTGGACTGGCCGTGCTAAATTGCCCCTTAGTGTCCAAAAACATTGGGCGCGATTCTCCGCAAATCCGGCGTGCCGTGAAACTGGCCGTGTTTCACACCAGCCTCGGAGCTCCGTCCCGGGACCCGATTCTCCCCCCCGCCCACCAAGAGTCACGGCGGCTGACGCGCATGATGACGTCAGCCGCGCATGCGCGGGTTGGACGGCTCCAACCCGCGCATGCGCGGATGACGTCATCACGCAGACGCGTCAAACCCGCGCATGCGTGGGCCGTCATGCCCCTCAGCCGCCCCGCGGACTGATCCTGCGGGGCGGCGGAAGAACAAATAGTGCGCGGGTATCGGACCCGCTGCCCGCGATCGGTGCCCACCGATCGCAGGCCCATGCCACCCTTGGCACAGCCGTGGTGCGGCCGTGCCAATCGGTGCCATGGTTGTCCGGGACGGGCACTTTCTGGCCGTTTTCACGAACACTGAAAGCAGGTGTGATCGGAAACTCCGAGGAAACACTGAGGAAACTCCGCGGTATTCGGCCCATCAGCCTGCGGAGAATCGCTGTTCGCCGTAAAAAACGGCAAGCAGCGATTCGTGTCGGGGGGCGGCCGGAGGGGGGGGGGGGGAGAATAGCGGGAGGCCGTGAAAATTGTCGGGAAGGCCCTCCCGCTATTCTCCGACCCGTCGTGGGCAGCGGAGAATCGCGCTCATTAGGTGTGGTTACTGGCTTACAGGGATAGGGTGGAGGCGTGGGCTTGAGTAGACTGCTCTTTACCAAGAGCCGGTGCAGACTCGATGGGCTGAATAGCCTCCTTCTGCACTGTAAATTCTATGATTCCATGGCAATTGCACTGCACTGTGAACCGTCTGAAAACACCCAGACCGATCCCCACATGAAACTCCCCAGAACCCCCAGGGGCCACCCCCAAACCCCACCCCGACTAATCACTCCCCCCATGGTATACCTCACCTCTGACCCATCATGGGATTCCCCCCACAGCCAATTCCCAACTGCACAGGACTACACACCCCCTACCCTCCCCCCCACCCCCCGACCTATGGGCATGACTCTCAACTCTTCCTGATCCGGCCCCCCCCCCCCGAACTGACTGAGCCCCTCGGACCTGACCCAATCCTCCACCTTTGCTGCACCCCCTGACCAGGCTGGACCCCCATGACCTAGCCCAATCACCCGATCAAGCTGTCCCAACCCAACCCCGAAACTGGCTGGAACCCCCTTACCCAACCCGAACCGAACCCCCAAACCCGCTTACCCCTGATAGATATTTCCTCCTCACTCGGCCGCACATCCTCCCTGGATCTGTACTTTTTGAAAAACTACCAAATTTCTAACTTCTTCCAGTTCTGATGCAAGAACAAAGAACAAAGAAAAGTACAGCACAGGAACAGGCCCTTCGGCCCTCCAAGCCCGTGTCGACCATGCTGCCCGACTAAACTACAATCTTCTACACTTCCTGGTTCCATATCCCTCTATTCCCATCCTATTCATGTATTTATCAAGATGCCCCTTAAATGTCACTATCGTCCCTGCTTCCACCACCACCTTCGGCAGCGAGTTCCAGGCACCCACTACCCTCTGTGTAAAAAACCTGCCTCGTACATCTACCTTAAACGTTGCCCCTCGCACCTTAAGCCTATGCCCCTTAGTAATTGACCCCTCTGCCCTGGAGAAAAGCCTCTGATGATCCACTCTGTCTATGCCCCTCATAATTTTGTAGACCTCTATCAGGTCGCCCCTCAACCTCCGTCGTTCCAGTGAGAACAAACCGAGTTTATTCAACCGCGCCTCATAGCTAATGCCCTCCATACCAGGCAACATCAAGGTCTGTGATCTGCAACATTAACTCTGTTAATGACCCCGCCTGGCCTGCGGAGCATTTCCAGTATTTTATAATCTCGAAATCAAAGATTCATTCTGATGGTGTGGTTGCCCCTCACAGGCCCAGAGGCAGACACTGTTGCTGCAAGCTAAATGCAGACTGATTATGATCACACAGCAGCTGGCCAATTAATGGCCTGGAGTTGCGGGGCTCGGCCAATGGGGGCAGGCGTCGAGATTCTGATCTCAGTGTCACCTGATTGAAAGGCAGGTACTGGCGCTATCTTTAAAAGGCTGTCATACCAGGATGCAGTGCTATCTTGTTCATCAGGATCACCACTGGATAGAGACAAGAGCACTGCTCTGCAGCTGTGGGGTCAGCCCCAAACCTGGATAAGCTTGGCAAATGCCCTCTTCTGCTCTGCCGGGTGAATCCAGAAAAAAATCTATTTGAAGACAATATTGAGTGGCTAGCCCAGTATGAGTCCCAAAATGAATTATTTAAACTCGCTGCATTGCTGTCATTCATTCTTTGAAAAATAGCTCAGCCATCTGTTTGGCTGTTTCAAAAATATGACAGATGACAAGCTTTTGACTTCAGAGGTGGATTTGAAGAGATTGTTTGCACATCTGTCCTGGGGAATTCAAGTTTGTTTATTTTGATGGATTTATGAGCTTCTAAAGAGGATGGTATTTAAGTGTCTACTGAAGTGATGTTTCTTTATTTTGACAAATTTGTGAGGTTTCTAAATATTATTGATTTCTAGATGTTATTGTTGGGTTTGTAAGCTCTCTTTTGTAAAGTGGACACTGGGTGAGTGAAGGGTCATGGGGTGAGGGAATGTAGTGGGTGAGTGGGCGAGGGGATGAGATAAGGAGAGGTGACGTGGGTTGAGAGGGTGATGGATATGAGGGTGAAAGTGAGTAGGAGGGTAAATGGGAAGGGGGTAAAGGGGCGAGGGGTCTTTACCCTGATCTGAAGAATTTGGCTATTGTCTGTGAACATAAGAGGGTAAACCCAGCTGCCTCAGCATCATCCCACATCTACGCTTTCTCCAGCAATAGGTCCAGCTTCATGCTGTCCCATTCTCTAGGAGATGAAAATCCAGCCTGTCAGCATTCCCAAAAAGAGGCAGGATTTTAACGTCTGGATATCAAATATTCCACTGATATTACCTTGAAGAAGAGTAGAGCAGCTATACCCAATGTCCTGGCCAATATTTATCCCATAAACAACATTGCATAAAACAGACGATCAAGTCATTATCATATTCATGTTGGCGGGCGTGTTATGGACCAGGGTTTAGAGAACCCCAAAGAGTATCATGGAGTTCACCTGACCCACAACTTTTGATAGATTGTGGTATGGGGAGCACACGGCCCACTCTACAGGTGTGGTACAGCAGAAATGGAAAAGTATTTTTTAAAGCAAAACAATGTTTATACTATGAACTCAAGTTAACCTTTTTAAAACATACAGTGAACAACTTAGCAACCATTAATTCAAATACAACCCCCAAAGAATACAACACGAAGTAACCCTTAAGTTTTCCTTTTAACATCCATAAGACATAAAACAAACCTTTTAACAGAAGCACATCAGGTTTAAATTCACTACTGAGAACAGTTATCACTCTGAATTCACCAAATGATCAAGAGATAGTCTTTACATGGCAGAGAGAACAACATTACACCTTCTGTGGCTGACTGCAGCTCCAACACTGAAACGAAACCAAAAAAACACAGCCACACCCAAGCGTTTCTCAAAGTGAAACTAAAAAGCAGAGCCGGAGCTCAGCTCCACCCACACTCTGACATCACTGCAGTAACATGAGCAGACAAACATTTCTTAAAGTGACATTCTCATGACAGGCGTTTGATGTAAGCAACAATGATCACATCTCAAAATTGTTTAGTTGACTTCAAAGGGCTTTGGGACATCTTCATCATCCTTGTTTCGCCTAATATCTCCTTATGTGGTCGGGCGTCACATTTTATTTGATAATGCACTTGGGATATGTTCCAATGTTAAAGTCACATGCTGTTGCCTTTGTTAGGAAAATGAAAGTAGTTTTAAGGGATTTAAGCTTGTATTGGTAAACATTGGATATAAAGTATAGTTTTAAGTGGGTTTAATTCAATGTTTCTGTGCAAGGAAGGGTAAAACTTATAGTTAGATTCATGCTGGACAAGGATGTTTGTATGTGTGAGTGTTCGTTGAATTTAAACTGTGCTTCTATTGTGCTTAGAGAGGGTTGCGGAATGAGCAGTAAAAAGAGACTGGCAGAAGTAGCAGTGGTTGCTTAGCAACTGGGGGCCTTTTAATGGAGAAAAGCTTTTGAATTTAGGTTTTAGTTGAATTTTGGCTGAACTGAAGGCTTTGACGGGCTTAAAAACAGACAAACCCCAGGCTCAGATTAACTACATCCCAGACTGCTGTGTGAGGCGAGGAAGGAAATTGTAGGGGCTCTGCCGCAAGTTTTTAGTTCCTCTCTGGCCACAGGGGAAGTTCCAGAGAACTGGAGAACAGCTAATGTTGTTCCACTTTTCAAGAAGGGTGGTAGAGTTAAATTAGGGAATTACACTGATTCTCACGTCAGTGGGAGGGAAACTATCGGAGAAAATTCTGAAGGGAAGAATTAATTTCCGCTTGGAAAGACATGGGTTGATAAGGATAGTCAGCATGGCTTTGTCAGAGGGAGATCATGCCTGGCAAATTTGAGAGAATTTTTTAATAAAGCGATCGAGTGTGTGGATGAGGGAAGTGCAGTTGATGGAGCTTATATGGATTTTTTTTGGTCCCACACGGAAGGCTGATTGAAAACGTTGAAGCACTTTGAATTCAAGGAAAATTGTCGAGAAGGATCCAAGACTGGCTGAGGGAGGGAAAAGTATGCGTCTTTCAGAGACGCCGGCCCGACGATAGGTGGGCACCGATCGCGGGCCAGACCCCTCCTGAGCACCCCCCTGGTGCTCGATTCTCCCTCCGTCCCCCACAGGCCCCACACGCAGCGGTCACGCGCTGTTCACGCCGGCAGCGACCAGGTGTGGTTGGCGCCGGCGTGAACCGGTCGGATTCAGCAGGCCGCTCGGCCCATTCGGGCCGGAGAATCGCCGCTCAACCGGGGCGGCGATTCCCCGAGCGGCCTGTCGCAAAAGACGACACGCCATTTGGGGGGGGGGTGGGAGAATTGTGTGTGGGTGCCAGGGCGGTGTGGCGTGATTCGCCCGGCACTCCCACGATTCTCCCACCCGGCGTGGGGGTCGGAGAATCGCGCCCAAGGTTTTAAAGTGTGGGTTTTTTTGGGAGTAGAGTTTGTAAACTCTCATGTGACAAACAGCTTTGGGGATGTTGAGGAGATATCCCCAGACATTCAGGGCAGCACGGTAGCACAGTGGTTAGCACTGTTGCTTCACAGCGCCAGGGTCACAGGTTCGATTCCCGGCTTGGGTCACTGTCTGTGCGGAGTCTGCACGTTCCTCCCGTGTCTGCGTGGGTTTCCTCCGGGTGCTCCGGTTTCCTCCCACAGTCCAAAGATGTGCAGGTTAGGTGAATTGGCCATGATAAATTGCCCTTAGTGTCCAAAATGGTTGGGTGGGGTTACAGGGATAGGGTGAAGTGTGGGCTTGGGAAGGGTGCTCTTTCCAAGAGCCAGTGTTAGGCCAAATGGTCTCCTTCTGCACTGTAAATTCTATGATTCAAATGGGTTCAGAGGGTAGAGTGTATTTGCCCACTACCAATTTGTGTGTTTAAAGGAACTTTCTATTACTGAGATCATTGCAGATTAAGATGATTCATGTTAACCTTGCAACCTGTGTACATTTGTTAAGCTAAGAGGGATGTTAAGGAGTATTTGGATCATAATCCAACATTTTATGTTTAATAAAAAACATTTGTTGTTAAAACCAAATAACAGTTCTGTCGGTGAGTATCCAGTACCTGCAGACGCAGGTGGAGCAGTCCAACCGGGTGAAGGAGCAGGAGGTGGTGCCGGCCATGCCTTCCAACGAGGCCAACACTGCAGGGGTGGCGTCCGCGATGGAGACCTTGAGAGAGAGGGTTGCGGCTGTGGATCAGCACGCCCAAGGCCTGGGGCAATCTGAACAGGCGCTGGCCGAGACCCAGGACAGGGCTACCCTCTCACAGGCAGCCACGTGCCAGAGCCATCTGGACATTGTAGTGCCGCTCATGAGTGTGGCCCAGTCACAGCGGGCCATGGCCGAGAGCATCAACGGCATTGCCTGTTATGTTCTTGTACAGAGACATTTACTGAGTCGGCGGACTAAAGAACATCTAGTTCACAGCTAATTAATTTTATTAACGTATAATAAACTGTGGGTAGGAAACTAATGCTATTAAACTGGAACTAATATAAACCTGACTGTCCATGATGGTTTATTCCTCAAGTCCCCCCCCCCACCCCCCCAGGCTAACAGTGTCACATGCTACTACTTGCCTGGCACCCACTGGTCAGAGGCTATACATTTTGACACATACACTTGATAATGCATTTCGCTACATTTCCCAGGCACTGGCCGAGATGGCACAGACACAGATGGTGGTGGCCCAATCCCAGAGGGAGGTGGCGCAGTCACTGGCTGATGTGTCACAGACCCAGAAGGTGGTGATTCAGTTGCAGTGTGATGTGGCACAGTCCCAGATGGAGGTGATCCACTCCCTGTGCTCCATGGCATTGAGCATGCAGACCCTGGCCGAGACGAGAGGCCTCCTGGACTGGCAGCGCCAGATGACGGTGAGCCCCAGTCCCATGGAGTCCCATAGGCATGATCCCCCACAAAGACGCCCGCCAACTGGGACCCAGGTCACAGAAAATGAAACATCAGTTAAGTTGGCCCAGGTGCAGGACACAGTTTAGTGATAGGGTTAGGGCACATATCTATATATGTGTCACGTTAAACACCTGTTTACACTGTTACACCGTGCCTCAGTGCTTTGTCTAATGGGTGTGAGGGGTGGGTTGGTCTGGGCTGGCCGCAGTGTCAGGGGGGTGGGGGTAAGTTGGTGAATGTTGGGGATGGGCTTGGCCAACGCCTTACTGGAGGGCCCCTCCAGAGTGGTCCAGATACCTGAACCATATCTTCAGGAGGCTGAAGCACTGCTCGATCATGCCCATGATCTCTGCATGGGCGTTGTTGTAGCGGGTCTCCGCTTCGATCTGTGGCCTCCAGATAGGTATCATCAGCCGTGATAACCATGTCGCGCAAGAGCTAATTCCCCCCCCCCTCTTTGCCAGGGGGTGTGCCTTGAAGAGGCCAGGAATTGTTGAGTGTGCCAGAATAAAGGTGTTGTGCACATGGGTATTGGGCACAGACATGCATGATGCACATCTGATGGAAACTCACAAGTTGCACGATCATGAAGTGGAACCCTTTTGGCTTGTACAGAGCGGCAAATCATCTGCAGGTGCTCATAGGGCGACATGCATTCCGTCGATCGCCCCCTGAACCAGGGGCAAGTCGGCGACGGCAGCGAACCCCGCTGCCTGGGCAACCTGGTGGGCTAGGTCCTCATTGAAATGGATGTATTGTGCCGCCTGGACATATAGGGCCTCCGTGATGGCACGGATGCACCTATGCACCGAGCACTGTGAGATCCTGGACAGGTCCCCACTCAGTGGGTGGAAGGACTCCATGGCCTAGACATCAAGGCAACAATCACCTTGACGGCCACTGGGAGCGGGAGTCCTCCCCCATTCCTCGATGGAGCCAGATGCATCATAATTTGGAACTGTGCCCTTGCTCAGCCGGAGTGTTAAATGGCAAGCCCGGTCCAGCATGGCGGGCCACATGATGCCCTGCCATTGGGGTGGGGTGGGGGGAAGGGGGGGTTGAGGGGGGGGGGGGGCTGGGCTGGGGGGTGGTGAGGTGGGGGCACCCAAACGGTCGGTGTCACTCTGCATAACCAGGGGCCAAGGAGGGTGGTCTGTGCTTTGACACTGTCCCACGGCCCTTCGCCCGTCACCCGCCCCCCCGCCCTGGCAGGGACCCCTCACCACCCCAGCCAGTGTCCAGACCGGCAACCCACGGTCGCACCTCTCCTTGCCCAACATCTCTCTCCCTCATCAGCCATGGTGCCTGTTTCTCCATTTTTAAAAGCACAAATGAACCTCGCCTTTGGGAATCCCCCCCCGCCCCCCGAGGTGAAGAATCGCAGAGGCCCTGGAGAATACCGCGTTATTGGTCGGCCAATGGTATTTATTGTATGTGCGGAGTGGAAAGCGTTGACACCGCTGTCGAGGCACCAGAGAATTGGGGTTTGATGTGAAACCGGCGCCGTCAAAACCAATTCTCCGCCCAATCGCACTTCCCGATTTTCATTGGCCGACGGCCAATCCCGCCCATGGTCTTATCAGCCATGGTTCCATTCTGGAATCTTCCTGTCCAGTTATAACACTAACTGGCATAGTTAACACACTGCATTTGAATGTTCATTTTTTTTCAGTTAAATCTGTTTACTTTTTTATAAATTTTGTGCAAATACTATTATTTAGACAAGTTCCGTTTCTATGCCCTAATAATAGATCCCAGCATTTTTCCTGAATTCTGGAAGATAAAAACCAATGTAAACATTATCTCTGAAGCTGCCTCACTTCAATGGTTATGGTGCAGTCTGTCAGGCCCAGGCAATTTGTCAACTTTTAATCCCATTTATTTCTCCAGCACTGTTTCTACACTGAAAAGAATTTCTTTCAGTTCCTCATTCTCGCCAGACTCTTGGTTCTCCAGTGTTTCCGGCATGCTTTTTTTGTGTTTTCTTCTGTGATGACAACCTTACACATATTGCAAGGTTAATACAAATCACAAAGTATATCTTAATCTACCATAAGATCATAAGACATAGGAGCAGATTTAGGCCTCTTGGCCCATCGAGCCTGCTCCGCCATTCAATCATGGCTGATATTTTCTCATCCCCATTCTCCTGCCTTCTACCCATAACCCTTGATCCCCTTATTGATCAAGAACCTATCTATCGCTGTCTTAAAGACACTCAGTGAATTGGCCTCCACCGCCTTCTGCGGCAAAGCGTTCCACAGATTCACCACCCTCTGGCTGAAGAAATTTCTCTTCATCTCAGTTTTAAAGGATCGTCCCTTTAGTCTGAGATTGTGTCCTCTGCTTCTAGTTTTTCTGACAAATGGAAAAATCCCCTCCACGTCCACTCTATCCAGGCCTCGCAGTATCTTGTACATTTCAATAATATCCCCTCTCGTCCTTCTAAACTCCGAGTACAGACCCAGAGTCCTCAAATGTCCCTCATACGACAAGTTCTTCATTCCAGGGGTCATTCTTGTGAACCTCCTCTGGACCCTTTCCAAGGCTAGCACATCCTTCCTTAGATATGGGGCCCACACAACGTGTTCTCCAGAATTGACTTCTTTGTGGTGGGGAAAACGGTGCTTCCAGGAATAGACAAGGTGGAATACTCCGCAATTGTGATATCAGACCACGCCCCACACTACATGGACGTGCGGCTGGAAACGGGAAGGGCCCAGCGCCCCACATGGAGGTTGGACGGTGCCTTACTAGCTGACAAGGCCTTCAGCGAAAGGATAGCGCGGGCCATAGCGGAGTACACAGAGAACAACCAAAACGGGGAGGTCTCATCCTCCACGTTCTGGGAAGCGCTTAAGGCCGTAATAAGAGGGGAAATCATTGCCTTCAAAGCGCAAAGAGATAGGGAGGAAAGGGTGGCTGGGCAGAAGCTGGTCGACTCCATACTGGAGGTAGACCGTAAATACTCCGAGGCCCCGACCGTAGAGCTCGTGGCGGAGAGAAAAGAACTACAAAGGAACTTTGACCTGCTCTCCACCAGGAAAGCAGTGCACCAACTCCGCCAGGCACGCGGGACCCTGTACGAACACGGAGACAAAGCCAGCCGCCTGTTGGCACACCAGCTGAGAAAGCAGGCAGCCACCAGAGAAATTGGGCAAATCAGGGGTACCAGAGGCATGTTGGAAACAGAACCAGAGAGGATTAACAAAACCTTCAAGGCCTTCTACCAAGAGCTGTACACCTCAGAGCCCCCAACGGGGAAGGCTGGGATGAACCGGTTCCTTGATGGACTGGTCATACCAGTCGTGGGAGAGGGAAGGAAACGGGACCTGGAAGCACCACTAGCACTGGGAGAGATCATGGAGAGCATTAGCTCCATGCAGACGGGGAAGGCGCCGGGACCGGACGGATTCCCGGCGGACTTCTACAAAACATTTGCGACAGCGCTGGCCCCGCACCTGCGGGAGATGTTCACAGACTCGCTAGCTAGGGGCACACTGCCACCCACGTTAGCACAGGCCTCAATCTCGCTGATACCTAAGAAAGACAAAGACCCAACGGAATGTGGGTCATACAGACCCATATCTCTGCTGAATGCAGACACCAAAATACTGGCCAAAATCCTAGCCAAAAGGCTAGAAGACTGTGTACCTGAGGTGGTCACAGAGGACCAGACGGGCTTCGTCAAAGGTAGACAGCTCACCTCGAACATCAGGCGCCTGCTGAACGTGATAATGACCCCCTCCGGGGAGAGAACACAAGAGGTGATCGTCTCCCTGGACGCAGAAAAGGCCTTCGACAGAGTCGAATGGAAATACCTCATAGAGGTACTGGAGCGGTTCGGGCTTGGAACAGGGTTCACCGCGTGGGTAAAACTCCTATACAACGCCCCCATGGCGAGTGTACGGACCAACAATACCAGCTCCCAATACTTCCAGCTGCACAGGGGCACCAGACAAGGATGCCCACTGTCCCCACTGCTGTTCGCACTAGCAATCGAACCGCTAGCAATTGCGCTCAGGGCAGCAAAAAATTGGAGGGGGATCCGAAGGGGAGGCAGAGAGCACAGAGTCTCACTCTATGCAGACGATCTGCTCCTCTACATCTCGGACCCACAAAGCAGCATGGACGGAATCATCGCGCTCCTGAAAGAGTTTGGAGCCTTCTCGGGCTACAAACTCAACATGAGCAAAAGCGAGATCTTCCCAGTACACCAGCAAGGGGGGGGGGGCAGCACAAAAGGGGCTGCCGTTCAAACAAGCCCGACATAAATTCCGCTACCTGGGGATCCAAATAGCCCATGACTGGAAAGGGGTCCACAAATGGAACCTCACCAGCCTGGCGGAGGAAGTAAAAAAAGACCTGCAAAGATGGAACACACTCCCACTCTCCCTCGCAGGAAGAGTCCAGACGATCAAAATGAACGTATTGCCCAGGTTCCTCTTCCTGTTTAGATCCATTCCGATCTACATCCCCAAGGCCTTCTTCATAGCGCTGGACAAACTTATCATGGCGTTCGTATGGGGGGGTAAAAATGCTAGGATCCCAAAGAAGGTCCTACAGAAAACAAAATCCAGGGGGGGGGCTAGCCCTCCCGAATCTACAATTCTACCACTGGGCGGCAATAGCCGAGCGAGTAAGGGGATGGATCCAGGAGCCAGAAGCCGAGTGGGTGCGTGCGGAGGAGGCCTCCTGCATGGGGACCTCCCTCCGGGCCCTCGCCACGGCAGCACTCCCATCCCCACCCAAAAAACACTCCAGCAGCCCAGTGGTGACAGCCACCCTCCAATCCTGGAACCAACTGCGGCAGCAATTTGGCCTGAACAAAATGTCGGACAAGGCTCCCATCTGCAACAACCATAGGTTCAAACCAGCACTGACTGACGCCACCTTCAAAAGGTGGAGACAGGACGGGGGGACACTGACAGTCAGGGACCTATACACGGACGACAGGATCGCAACACTGGACGAACTGACAGAGAAATTTCAGCTAGCTGGGGGGAACGAGCTACGGTACCTGCAGCTCAAAAACTTCCTACGAAAGGAGACAAGGACGTACCCACAACCGCCACGACAGACACTACTGGAAGACCTACTGGACGCAAGTATCCTAGAGAAAGGGAACTGTAGCGACCTGTATGGCCGACTGGTAGATAGGGACGACACCGTACTGGACGCAACAAGAAGGAAATGGGAGGACGACCTGGGGATGGAGATAGGGTGGGGACTCTGGAGCGAAGCACTGCATAGGGTCAAGTCCACCTCCACGTGCGCAAGGCTCAGCCTGACGCAACTAAAAGTGGTACATAGAGCCCACTTAACGAGAAACCGGAGGTGGAGGACAGATGTGAGCGGTGCCAAAGAGGCCCGGCCAACCACGCCCACATGTTCTGGTCTTGCCCCAGACTTGTGGAGTACTGGACAGCCTTCTTCGAGGCTATGTCCAAAGTGGTGGGGGTGAGGGTGGAGCCATGCCCGATAGTGGCGGTCTTCGGGGTTTCAGACCAGCCAGATCTATTCCTGGGGAGGAGGGCGGACGCCCTTGCCTTTGCCTCCCTGATCGCCCGCCGTAGAATCCTGTTTGGCTGGCGGTCAGCAGCACCGCCCAGAGCTGCAGACTGGCTGTCCGACCTCTCGGATTCTCTCCAAATGGAGAAAATCAAATTCGCCATCCGAGGGTCGGACGACGGCTTCCACAGAACGTGGGAGCCATTCATGCAATTGTTCCGGGACCTGTTTGTGGCCAACGTAGAAGAGGAAGAATAGTCGGGGGAAGGTAGCCGGCGGGGAGGGGGGGGGGGGGGGGGGGGGGGCTACGGGCTCGTTACGGGGGTTTGATGGCTAGCTAAGGCCCAAAACCAAACTAAATAAATGCCAATAAACATGTTGGGGAATGTAAAATATGTATGCCGGCAAAGAGGGGGAGGCCACAGTTATTACTACGAAGATGCTCACCTGTAAATATATATGTTAATTTTTGCGTGTTTTTTTTTCACTCTCTAACAATTTGTAATTTGTTCAATATAAAACATGAAAACTGAATAAAAAACATTTATAAAAAAAGATATGGGGCCCAACAACTGCTCACACTACTACAACCCTTGTAATACTACAATGGTCTCAGTAACACAAAGTCCCTTTAAACACACAAGTTGGCGATGGTCAAATACACTCTCCACTCTGAACCCAAGTGAATGTCTGTGTATTTGTTTAATGGCTCTGCCATTTCTTTAATTCCATTTATAAATTCTCCTGTCACTGCCTCTAATGGGCTCCCATTTACTTTTGTTAATCTTTCCCCCATTTTCTGACCTGCCGACTGTGACTGACCAAAATGGCGAATGTTTATTCAGGAAGGCACCGGACAAATCGAGAGACTTTGTTGGGAATGTTCAGAGGTGGTTTTGAGACATCGGAGAGAGTGCACAAATCCCTAAACAACCCATCTACCCAATTCTCCAAACATCACCTGGCCCGCATGTGGCAGAGACCACAGATCGCACATCGGACTTATTAGCCACCTCGAAATCCATTGAACTGGGGTGGAAGAAAGTCACACTCGATGCTGAGGGATTGCCTAAGAAGGAAAAGAATACATACCTTCTTGAGCTTGTAAAATTGGTTTTCATCCCTCCTGCCACTTGGTTAATCTCATTTTTTTTTCTCTTTCTTCATCAATTTCTTGGTGGTTTGGTGCTATGATGAAGGTAGGAATTTCAAATACATATTGTATTATATGTATGTGGTGCAATAATGATTGAAAACCTTTGTTTGTGTGTGTATGTAAGGGTGAAGGGTTTTTAAAATCCTGGTTTAAAAGACAGGCAGACATTGGGGCTACAGAAGGAGTAATTAAAGCATCATAACAAAGAGATCATCATTCATTCCAAACATTTACAGTGTTTACCAAAAAGGGCTAATAGAATTATATTTATAGTGGGCAGCATGGTGGTGCAGTGGTTAGCATTGCTGCCTCAGGGCACCGAGGACCCAGGTTCGATCCCGGCTCTGGATCACTGTCCTTGTGGAGTTTGCACATTCTCCCCGTGTTTGCGTGGGTTTCGCCCCCACAACCCTTTGACAAGGTCCCTCATGGTAGACTGGTACAAAAGGTGAAGTCACACGGGATCAGGGGTGAGCTGGCAAGGTGGATACAGAACTGGCTAGGTCATAGAAGGCAGAGAGTAGCAATGGAAGGGTGATTTTCTAATTGGAGGGCAGTGACTACTGGTGTTCCGCAGGGATCAGTGCTGGGACCTTTGCTGTTCGTAGTATGATTTGGAGGAAAATGCAACTGGTCTAATCAGTAAGTTTGCGGACGACACAAAGGTTGGTGGAATTGTGGATGGCGATGAGGACTGTCAGAGGATACAGCAGGATTTAGATCGTTTGGAGACTTGGGCGGCGAGATGGCAGATGGAGTTTAATCCGGACAAATGTGAGGTAATGCATTTTGGAAGGCCTAATGCTGGTTGGGAATATACAGTGAATGGTAAAACACTCAAGAGTATTGACAGTCAGAGAGATATAGGTGTACAGGTCCACAGGTCACTGAAAGGGGCAACACGAGTGGAGAAGGTAGTTAAGAAGGCACACAGCATGCTTGCCTTCATGGGCCGGGGCATTGAGTATAAGAATTGGCAAGTCATGTTGCAGCAGTATAGAACCTTAGTTAGGCCACACTTGGAGTATAGTGTTCAATTCTGGTTGCCAAACTACCAGAAGGATGTGGAGGCTTTGGAGAGGGAGCTGAAGAGATTTGCCAGGATGTTGCCTGGTATGGAGGGCATTAGCTATGATGAAAGGTTGAATAAATGTGGTTTTTTCTCACTGGAACGACGGAGGTTGAAGGGCGACCTGATAGAGGTCTACAAAATTATTAGGGGCATAGACAGAGTGGATAGTCAGAGGCTTTTCCCCAGGGTAGAGGGGTCAATGACTACGGGGCATAGGTTTAAGGTGCGAGGGGCAAGGTTTAGAGGAGATGTGCGAGGCAAGTTTTTTACACAGAGGGTAGTGGGTGCCTGGAACTCGCTGCTGGAGGAGGTGGTGGAAGCAGGGACGATAGTGACATTTAAGGGGCATCTTGACAAATACACGAATAGGATGGGAATAGAGGGATACGGACCCAGGAAGTGTAGAAGATTGCAGTTTAGTTGGGCAGCATTGTCGGCACAGGCTTGGAGGGCCGAAGGACCTGTTCCTGTGCTGTACTTTTCTTTGTTCTTAACCCAAAGATGTGCAGGATAGGTGGATTGGCCATGCTAAATTGTCCCTTAATTGGAAAGAAATGAATCAGGCACTCTTAAAAAAAAAGAATGATGTTTATAGAAAGAAGGTCCCCTGGGGTTTAGATAATTGAGAAGCTGATGTTACTTTTATTAAGATGACCATAATCCAGTTAGTGGGATAGAGATGATGTAGTCAATGAGAGCAGCTAATGGTTGAAGCAGTCAGGTTTTGAGTTTTCAGTTTTAGTTTCTGCTGTGAACAGAACAGGAGTTTTTTGCAAAATGCTGGGACGTTAAACAATAGTTTGATACAGGCAATAATATGCAGGTTATTTCCTGAAGGATCTCTCTCTCTCAAAGCAGCTTCTCCAAGGCATAATTTTCCAGCAAGTATTCCTGTGTTTGCTAACCGTGGATCTTGACCTGCGAGAGGTTTCACTTCATTGGAGATAAAATGATAGCAGTTAAAAGTTAAGTGTTTCATTTTATTGTTTAGCATTGTTTAAATGGCAATTGATACTTTGCATCAGTATTCACCAAAGAGAAGGAATTGGTGGATGTTGAGTCTGGAGAAGGGTATGTAGAATACCTGGGTCACATTGAGATCCATAAAGAAGAGGTGTTGGGCATCTTGAAAAATATTAAGAATGATAAGTCCCCAGGCCCTGATGGGATCTACCCCAGAATACTGAAGGAGGCAAGGGAGGAAATTGCTGAGGCCTTGACAGAAATCTTTGGATCCTGTCTTCAGGTGATGTCCCGGAGGACTGGAGAATAGCCAATGTTGTTCCTTTGTTTAAGAAGGGTAGCAAGGATAATACGGGGAACTACAGGCCAGTGAGCCTTAATTCAGTGGTAGGGAAATTACTGGAGATAATTTTTTTGAACAGGATCTACTCCCATTTGGAAGCAAGTGGACATATTAGTGAGAGGCAGCATGGTTTTGTGAAGGGAAGGACGTGTCTCACTAACTTGATAGAGTTTTTTGAGAAGGTCACAAAGATGGTTGATGCAGGTAGGGCAGTGGATGTTGTTTATATGGACTTCAGTAAGGCCTTTGACAAGGTCCCTCATGGCAGACTGGTACAAAAGCTGAAGTCACACAGGATCAGGGGTGAGCTGGCAAGATGGATACAGAACTGGCTAGGTCATAGAAGGCAGAGATTAGCAATGGAAGGGTGCTTTTCTAATTGGAGGGCTGTGACTAGTGGTGTTCCGCAAGGATCAGTGCTGGGACCTTTGCTGTTCGTAGTATATATAAATGATTTGGAGGAAAATGTAACTGGTCTGATCAGTAAGTTTGCGGACGGCACAAAGGTTGGTGGAATTGTGGATGGCGATGAGGACTGTCAGAGGATACAGCAGGATTTAGATCGTTTGGAGACTTGGGCGGAGAGATGGCAGATGGAGCTTAAGCCAGACAAATGTGAGGTAATGCATTTTGGAAGGTCTAATGCTGGTTGGGAATATACAGTGAATGGTAAAACACTCAAGAGTATTGACAGTCAGAGAGATATAGGTGTACAGGTCCACAGGTCACTGAACGGGGCAACGCGAGTGGAGAAGGTAGTCAAGAAGGCATACGGCATGCTTGCCTTCATGGGCCGGGGCATTGAGTATAAGAATTGGCAAGTCATGTTGCAGCTGTATAGAACCTTAGTTAGGCCACACTTGGAGTATAGTGTTCAATTCTGGTCGCCACACTACCAGAGGATGTGGAGGCTTTGGAGAGGGTGCAGAAGAGATTTACCAGGATGTTGCCTGGCATGGAGGGCAATAGCTCTGATGAAAGGTTGAATAAACTTGGTTTGTTCTCACTGGAACGACGGAGGTTGAAGGGCGACCTGATAGAGGTCTACAAAATTATGAGGGGCATAGACAGAGTGGATAGTCAGAGGCTTTTTCCCAGGGTAGTGGGGTCAATTACTAGGGGGCATAGGTTTAAAGTGACAGGGGCAAGGTTTAGAGGAGATGTATGAGGCAAATTTTTTACACAGAGGGTAGTGGGTGCCTGGAACTCGCTGCTGGAGGAGGTGGTAGAAGCAGGGACGATAGTGACGTTTAAGAGGCATCTTGACAAATAGGTTGGGAATAGAGGGATACAGACCTCGGAAGTGTAGAAGGTTTTAGTTTTGATGGGCAGTATGGTCGGAGCAGGCGTGGAGGGCCGAAGGGCCTGTTCTTGTGCTGTACGTTTCTTTGTTCTTTGGTAAGCGATTCCTTGTATAGAATATAGAACAGTACAGCACAGAACAGACCCTTCGGCCCTCAATGTTGTGCCGAGCCATGATCACCCTACTCAAACCCACGTATCCACTCTATACCCGTAACCCAACAACCCCCCCCTTAACTTTACTTTTATTAGGACACTGCAGGCAATTTAGCATGGCCAATCCACCTAACCCGCACATCTTTGGACTGTGGGAGGAAACCGGAGCACCCGGAGGAAACCCACGCACACACAGGGAGGACGTGCAGACTCCACACAGACAGTGACCCAGCCGGGAATCGAACGTGGGACCCTGGAGCTGTGAAGCATTTATGCTAACCACCATGCTACCCTGCTTCCCATACATGTGTGATGTTAAAGTTAGTTTAATACTGTGTTCGTAACAAAGTTTGTTTTAAAGTACCAACTCCCTATTTGTGTGTGGAGTCACTCCTGGAGTGAAGTATTCTTTCCCTCAGTCTTAAAAATTGAATAAATTATTGGGGTTTCTGATTGGTGCTCTGATGAAGGTCGGAATTTTTGAAATTCCTACCTTTATCATAGTAAATATTGGGGTCTGCTCCAGGATCATAATATTGCTGAATTCTGAAATGTTCCCAATCCTCCAGTTTACTGCTCCATTTAGCAACTTTATAAACCTCTTCCTTTAATCATGTGGGGTTTTTTACCCTTCATCAGAATGTATATTTGTTGTGTATTATGAACTTATTCTTTAAATGCTTGTGATTTGTTGGGCTACTATCTGGAACCAACGCCTTATGAGGAATATTCAACTTCAAAAAGTAGACTGACTTTTGGACCAATTAGATAGTAATGGTTTTTGACAGTCCGGATGTGGGATTGAGGGTTAGCCATAGAAAAGATCAAACCATTTCACCACTTAAACTGGACCTTCATGGGATTCAGTAGCTGCTGTGTAGAATTTAATTTCTGCTTTCAGCCAAGGCTTTCTTTGGAAAGTTTCTCTGGCAGTTTCCTTCTGTGACTTCATTTCTTGAGTTTTTCTTAAGGGAAGAATGTTTCCTTGATTTTTTTCTTCAATTCTTCCAGGGTTTTAATTTTCTTCTGCAGTCTCTGTGATGTTCTGAGTTATTCAATTCACTGCCTCTATGTTTTTTAAAATAAATTTAGAATATCCAATTCATTTTTTCCAATTAAGGAGCAATTTAACTGATGTACCATCAATTGTACGCGAGGCGAGTGATTTACCAAAGTCTGGCTTTAATTGACTAGAACACAGCTCTGCGATCGTCTACAATGGAAAGGGACGATCGTCAGTCGTCTGACCATTTATACCTCGTTAATAGAGGCGTGGTTAACTCAGCCTCTCGGCCAATCGGTCGAGATGCACAAGACCGACCAGGGCCAATGGTAAGCCGACGTTCTGGCCCAATGGCAGACGAGTATGCAGATCATATCACCACATTAACGTGGCCAATCCACCCAACCTGCACATCTTTAGGTTGTGGGGGTGAAACCCACGCAGACACGGGGAGAATGTGCAAACTCCTCACAGACAGTGACCCTGGGCCGGGATTTGAACCCAGGTCCTCAGCGCCGTAGGCAGCAATGCTAACCACTGTGCCACCCTCACTGCCTCTCTGTTGGGCACGATTTAATGGAAAAGTTTCTAAGTGTGGTAGCGAGCGGGAAATGCTGCGAGCTTCCCGACGCTCAGCTCAGCGAGTCCGTCACTGCTGTAAAACGTAATTGGCCCACATGACAAGGCTCCACATGGGCTTCATGCCAGAATGACTGTGCCGCTAGCTGATTCGCCAGGACCGTGCTGGCAGCCCCCTGCTGAGAAGGGAGATCCGCCCCTGCACAGTCAACTCCACACAGCTCGTGGCTATGCAACCAAAGAGACCAGCCTCACGATTCGGGGATGCTGACCTGGCTAGACTGTTGGACGTGGTGGAAATCAGATCCTCGAGGATCCTGGAGGGTCAGCCACAGGGCAGCCATTGCCGCCTGCGAGGAAGCGGCAGCAGCCGTCAGCTTGGGGAGCATCAGCAGGAGGACAAGAACCCAGTGCCGTAAGACGGTCAACGACCTCCACTCGGACGCAAGAATGGGTTGGCACCGGACCCCTAGCAGCGGCCCCGATGATCTGTCACACGCGAGTTGTTAATACCATGCAGAATGACCCATCCCTCCCACTGACCGCATGTCCATTCTCCTGCAGGATCCTCATCCAACGGTGCCGACCCATCCGGGGTGGTCCTCCTGCCTGCCATCCATGATACCAACTTGGTGGGGAGCTCTGAGGAGACCACATGTGCAGCACAGCTGCTGTTCCCCTCCCTCCAGCAGCACAGAGACACACATCACGGTGGACAACAGTAGTGGACAGGCTGCTGGGGCACATTCTGATGAGCACCACATCACATCAAGTAGAGGCAGGAACACCCAGGTGAGACAGCAGTTGGAGATCTGCTGGATCCCAGGACATGGCTCGATCCCAGTCAGATTGTGAGCTCTGGTCCAGGTTTACCGGAGCTGATGCAGATGCTGGGGTGCAGCCGTGATATTCAGAGTGGGATGTCAGTGATGCTCCGGTAGGTTAACAGCCGATTGGAGGAGTCCCAGAGGTTACGGGTGCAGGACATGACGCCGGCAACATGTGGCATCGAGGCCAACACTGCTACGGTGATGACCGCAGTGGAGAGCCTGGTGCACGATGTCGGCAGCATGAATGGAGGTGTCCAAGGCGTGGTTCAGTCGGCGATGGCCTCACGGCATCGAGGACCCGGGTTTGATCCTGGCCTCTGGTCTCTGTCTGAGTGGAGTTTGCACATTCTCCCCATTTCTGTGTGGGTCTTATCCTCACAGTCCAAAAAGCTGTGTAAAGAAGGTGAATTGGTCACGCTAAATTGCCTCGTCGCACTTTTGCAGCCATTAAATCACCTCTGTTGTAAAATATTGGGCATAGTTCAGACAGTCTTATTAAAGTATTTGTAGTCTTTGTTCAACGGTAAATATTTATTAACTGCTAGAAACTATATACATAAGTTCAGTAAAGGTCCACGCTAAGAGCTGTCTCCATGCTTGCTTCTACACCCAGCTCTGTCCAGCATTACACTGATCCCTGTGTGCAGCATCTTACTTCACCGTGTACGCACCACAATCCCAAATTAACTCTTTTCTGACAGGCCCTGATAATACAACCTTGATGCTTTGTGTGCAACACAAGCACCATTTCCTGCGTTAAATTGTCTACTTTTCTGCTGGACATTATATTTCATATACGTCTGACACTGTAGGTGTAAACTGTGTAATCATTCTTTATAAATTAGCATTCCCAGAAACAGCTTGCACTCTCCTGCAGACACTGGAGCATTGTTTCATCATTTTCAACACAAAAGTAAAATCCAGCTGCAGATTGGTCAGACTGAAGTAGAGCATCATACAAGTGAACAGACAAGAGGTGGCTGGACAATACATCAGAGGAGATTTATGTGGATTAAGGATTTCAGTACAGGGGAGTCTCTGTAGATTATGCACTGAAGTTTGTTCATCTGTAAATGATTTAAATTTTTTTGCTGTTTTGAAAGATTACATCTTGCTCACAGCACAAAATGCCTTCTGGGAGGCTTTAAATAATTGTAGCAGCTGTAAGATGCATCAGCTGAAATAGTTGAGCTTACTTCAAGTTTCAATTGAAAGTTTTTTAGATTGCAAAAGATAAATGCATTCCTCAACTAAAGTACTGATTGATTTAAATATTTCTCATTTCCTTCTTGGTCAATATTTGTCATAGTTTAAACACCTCAGACTTTCAGAAGTATTTATTTTATTGCAGTCAATCCTAATGATTAAAATCCTGGAAGAACTCTCCTGCCCATTTAACAGTGATTACATTTCAAAAGTAGCTGGTTAGCTGAGAATAACAATAACTTGTATTTATATAGCGCCTTAAACACCGGCGTCCGGGACCTTGCCAGACGCAACCCCGGAAACGTAACCAGCGCCCTGGCCCCCACCAGACGCAACCACTTATCTTCCACAAGATCAGACTTCTCCCATCGGATCCCGGGACCATCCAGCTGCAGCCGCCGACCGAGGAAGCGAGGGAAACGCAGCGGTCTGTAGGTGAGACTGAAGGAACGCGGTTTCAAGACCCCTCTCCCCAGCATACTCCTGTCTAACATCCAAGCGATCGAAAACAAGCTGGATGAACTTAATGCGACACTTACCTCTCAGAGGGAAGTAAGAGACTGCTGTGTGCTCTGTTTCACAGAGACATGGCTCACCCCCGCCTCACCGGACTGTGCCATACAACCTGAAGGCTTCTCTATTCACCGGGCGGACCGCACGGCATCTTCAGGCAAAGCGAAGGGTGGAGGGGTTTGCCTCCTCATTAGCTCCTCCTGGTGCTTGGTTGTGCGAACTTGGCGACCTACTGCGCCCTGGACCCGGAATACGTGACCACGAAGTGCCGCCCATACTATTTTCGACGTGAGTTCATTTCAGCCATTACCACAGCGGTCTACATTGTATCCCAGGCAGAAGTGGAGAAGGCGCTGGATGAACTGTACACAGTTATAAACAACAACAAAACAGAACACCCGGAGGCTTTATTCATCGTGGCCAGGGACTTCAACAAGGCCAACCTCAAGAGTGTACTGCCAAAATTCCACCAGCACATCTCCTGTCCCAACAGGGTGACAACACTCTTGACCACTGCTACTCAAAAATAAAGGGCGCCTACCGTTCCATCCCCCAACCGCACTTTGGGAAATCAGACCATAAGACTGTGCTCCTTCTCCCGGCATACAAACAGAAACTTAAGCGGGAGAATCCGGCTAAGAAGGTTGTGCAGTGCTGGTCCGAGGAATCAGAAGAGCTCTTACGTGACTGCTTAGAGACAGTGGACTGTCCATATTTAAGAACTCAGCGACCAACCTAAATGAGTATGCCACCACCGTCACAGACTTCATCAGCAAATGTGTGGATTACTGCGTGCCAAAGAAAGTAGTACGTACATTCCACAACCAGAAACCCTGGCTCAATCGCGACATTGACTCCCTACTGAAGGACAGATCTGAGGCATTCAAGTCAGGCGACCCTGACCTATACAAGAAATCTAGGTTCGACCTTCGCAAAGCCATCCGAGATGCCAAGAGAGAATATCAAACCAAGCTAGAGTCACAGATTAGCGTTACAGACTCTCAGCGGTTGTGGCAAGGCCTAAACAACATAACGAGTTACAAAGCGAAGCCGAGCAGTATCTCCAGCAGCAACGCACCCTCCCCGATGAACACAATGCATTCTATGCTCGGTTCGAGCAGGAAACCAACAATCCGCTGTCGAGTGCCCCAGCAGCCCCGGACACACCCATACCCACCATCACAGCTTCCGAAGTCAGATCAGCTTTCCTGAAAGAGAACCCTCGGAATGCGACGGGTCCGGACGAGGTCCCTGGTCATGCACTCAGAGCCTGCGCGGACCAGCTGGCAAATGTGAGATGCACCATCAATTGGACAAGAGACGTAGATGAGATCCAACCGATAGGCTTTAATGCACAAGATGTGTGCCCGGCAGCAGACGTACAGAAGAACAGAAGAATGGCCAACTGCCGGGAAGCACAGGTTCTTATATCCCGCCTTGTAAGTGGAGCTACCTACCTCTCAGCCAATCGGCTGAGAGGCACATTACTTACCCGGGCCAATGGGCAGCGAGTCCTCTGCACCAATAGCAGCTCACTTCCAAGGTACCGTAATACCCACTACCACATTCACCCCTTGTTGAAAAAGAAGCGGGGGGGGGGGGGGAGGTGAACACGGGCATGGGGTGGGGGTGGTGTCCCGTGAGTATGTGACACTGGTAATATGACTAGAGATGTTTAGGTCGTACCGTTGCATCGATGGCTGCCCACTGACCCGTAACTTATGTGCAAAAGGAAAAACAACAACTATGTACAGTGGGCACAATTGGGGGGGGGGGGGAAGGGAAATGGGGGAACAGGTAAAGAACAAAAGAAAAATCACAAGAGTCCATCCGCAGGCAGAGGTCCACCAGTAGGTCACATCGATTCAATCAGTCGAATGGGCGCCTTCGATGTCCTGTTCGACCTGCGCAGCTGTGCCGGCGACGTCGGAGCGGTGGTCGTCCGTGACTCCGGGAGCGATGATCCTGTTCCTGTGTCCGTACCCCTGGTCGGAGCTAGCGGGGGCCAGGCCAGGGGAGGGGTGTCCTGTCCGCTGGGCCGTGGGGGTGTCGGTGGGGGAGGGGGGGGGGGTTTCTGGGGGCAGTTGGGGTTGGGGGAGGGGTGCTGGTGTTGGGGGGTGTGGCCGAGATCCGGCGGGTGCCAGGTCCCGGAGGGAGACCGTGTCCTGTCGGCCGTCGGGATACTCCACATACGCGTATTGCGGATTCGCGTGGAGTAGCTGGACTCTTTCGACCAACGGGTCTGACTTGTTCACCCGCACGTGCTTCCGGAGCAGAATGGGCTCGGGGGTGGCCAGCCAGGTCGGGAGCGGGTTCCCTGAGGAAGACTTCCTGGGAAAAACAAGAAGACGTTCGTGAGGCGTTTGGTTAGTAGAGGTACAGAGAAGTGACCGGATTGAGTGGAGGGCGTCAGGGAGGACCTCTTGCCAGTGGGAGACTGGGAGATTTCTGGACCGTAGGGCCAGCAGGACGGTCTTCCAGACCGTACCGTTCTCCCTCTCAACCTGTCCGTTACCCCGGGGGTTGTAACTGGTCGTCCTGCTGGAGGCGATGCCCCTGCTGAGCAGGAATTGACGCAGCTCGTCACTCATAAAGGAGGACCCCCGATCGCTATGGATGTATGCGGGGAAACTGAACAGGGAGAAAATGGTGTGTAGGGCTTTAATGATGGTGGGTGTGGTCATGTCGGGGCAGGGGATGGCGAAGGGGAAGTGGGTGTACTCGTCAATCATGTTGAGGAAGTATGTGTTGCAGTTCTTGGAGGGGACGGGACCTTTGAAGTCCATGCTGAGACGTTCAAAGGGGCGGGAAGCCTTAATCAGATGTGCTTGTTCGGGGCGGTAGAAGGGCGGCTTGCACTCCGCGCAGATGTGGCATTCCCTAGTGACTGTCCTGACCTCCTCGATGGAGTAAGGCAGGTTGCGGGTCTTTATGAAATGGAAAAAGCGGGAGACCCCCGGGTGGCAGAGGTTCGCGTGGAGGGTTCGGAGGCGATCCACTTGTGCATTGGCACAGGTGCCGCGGGACAGGGCATCAGGAGGCTCGTTTAGCTTCCCAGGACGATACAAGATGTCATAGTTGTACGTGGACAACTCGATCCTCCACCGCAAGATCTTATCGTTCTTTATCTTGCCCTTCTGTGCATTATCAAACATGAAAGCCACTGACCGTTGGTCTGTGAGGAGGGTCTATGAGGAGGGTGAGCCGGCCAGATAGTGCCTCCAATGTCGCACAGCTTCGACTATGGCCTGTGCTTCCTTCTCGACCGAGGAATGGCGGATTTCGGAAGCGTGGAGGGTACGGGAGAAGAAGGCCACGGGTCTGCCCGCTTGATTGAGGGTGGCCGCCAGAGCAACATTCGACGCGTCGCTCTCGACTTGAAAGGGGAGGGACTCATCGATAGCGCGCATCGTGGCCTTTGCAATGTCTGCTTTGATGCGGTTAAAGGCCTGGCGGCCCTCCATCAACAGGGGAAAAGTGGCTGATTGGATGAGTGGACGGGCTTTGTCGGCGTAATTGGGGACCCACTGGGCGTAATACAAAAAGAAGCCCAAACAGCGCTTGAGGGCTTTGGGGGAGTGGGGGAGGGGAAGCTCCATCAGTGGGCGCATGCGTTCGGGGTCGGGGCCTATCACTCTGTTACGCACTACGTAGCCGAGGATGGCTAGACGGTCGGTGCTAAACACACATTTATCCTTGTTATAGGCCAGGTTAAGGTGTTTTGCGGTACGGAGGAATTTGTGGATGTTGGTGTCGTGGTCCTGCTGATCGTGGCCGCAAATGGTGACATTGTCGAGATACGGGAAGTTTGCCCGTAAACCGTGTTGGTCGACCATTCGGTCCATCTCCCTTTGGAAGACCAAGACCCCATTTGTGACACCGAAAGGAACCCTTAAAAAGTGGTAGAGTCGCCCATCCGCTTCGAACGCAGTGTACCGTCGGTCACTCGCGCGGATGGGGAGCTGATGGTAGGCGGACTTAAGGTCCACTGTAGAAAAAACCTTGTACTGTGCGATCCTGTTGACCAGGTCGGAGATATTTGGGAGAGGATACACGTCCAGCTGCGTAAACCTGTTGATGGTCTGACTGTAGTCTATGACCATCCGATTTTTCTCCCCGGTCTTAACTACCAGAACTTGTGCTCGCCAGGGGCTGTTGCTAACCTCGACGACCCCTTCCTTCAGAAGCCGCTGGACTTCGGACCTGATGAAGGTCCGGTCCTGGGCGCTGTACCGTCTGCTCCTGGTGGCGACGGGTTTGCAATCCGGGGTGAGGTTTGCAAACAAGGACGGGGGATCGACCTTGAGGGACGCGAGGCTGCAGACAGTAAGGGGGGGGGATAGGGCCGCCGAATTTGAACGTTAAACTCTGGAGGTTGCGCTGGAAATCTAACCCCATGAGTGCTGCCGCGCAGTAATGGGGAAGGACGAAGAGCTTATAGTTTTTAAACTCCCTCCCCTGGACCGTGAGGTCCGCTATGCAGCACCCTGTGATATGGACCGAGTGCGAACCGGAGGCCAGAGCGATTCTTTGTTTACTGGGTAAACGTGAAGTGCGCAGTGTCTTACCGTGGCGGGGTGGACGAAACTTTCTGTGCTCCCGGAGTCCAGCAGGCAGCTCGTCTCGTGGCCGTTGAGAAGGATCTTCGTGGTTGGCGTGGACAGCGTGCGGGGCCGCGACTGGTTCAATGTGACTGAGGCGAGTCGTGGCAGGAACTCCGAGTCGTCATCTGGCAGGGCGCAGTCGCCTGCGGGGTCCTCGGTGCCGATCCAAGATGGCGGCGCCCGTCGGCCGCACGTGGTGGGGGGTGAACAAAATGGCGGCGCCCGGGGATCACTCATGGCGGTGGGGGGTGGGGGCAGCGAGGTCCGCGGGCAGCACGGGGCCCATGAGGAGCGCGGGGGGGAGACCCGCGGTCGCTGCTCGGGACCGCAGCGACTGCCTTGGACTGGCAAACGCCTGCAAAATGGCCCTTCTTGCCGCAGCCTTTACAGTTTGCGGTGCGGGCCGGGCAGCGCTGGCGGGGGTGCTTGGCCTCATGGGTTTATCGGGGCACCCTGCGGTGCAGGCCTGAGGGGGGTCTGAATCTGCGCAGGTGAGGGGGGGGGGGGGGGTCGTGTTCCATGCTGCCCAGGGGGCCGCCGCCCGGTCGGGAGCATACACGCGGGCGTTGCGATTAGCGACATCTAGGGAGGAGGAGAGGGCCCGTGCCTCGGCGAGGCTTAAAGTTTATTTCTCCAAGAGTCTCTGGCGGATCTGGGAAGATTGAATACCCGCAACGAAAGCGTCTCTGATTAAAGGTTCGGTGTGTTCGGCCACAGAAACTTGTGGGCAGGCGCAGTTTCTCCCCAGAGCAAGGTGGGCCTGGTAGAATTCATCTAAAGACTAACCAGGGAATTGCTGTCTTGTGGCAAGCAAGTGCCGTGCGTAGACCTGGTTCACCTGCCAGATGAAATGTCCTTTGAGCAAGTCCATGGCTGCGTCATAGTCTATTGTGTCCTCTATGAGCGTGTACACGGCGGTGCCAATGCACGAGTGGAGAATATGCAGTTTTTGTTCCCTCGTCGAGCGGTTTTCGGCTTTGCTCAAGTAACTATTGAAACACGCCAGCCAGTGTTTAAATGCAGTTGTTGCATTTGCTGCGTGCGGGCTGAGTCGAAGCCACTCCAGCTTGATGCGAAGCTCCATCCTTTAAAAACTTGTGCATTAAATTGATGCACCATCAATTGGACACGAGATGAAGATGAGATCCAAACGATAGGCTTTAATGCACAAGATGTGTGCCCGGCAGCAGACGTACAGAAGAATGGCCAACTGCCGGGAAGCACAGGTTCTTATATACCGCCTGTAGGCAGAGCTACCTACCTCTCAGCCAATCAGCTGAGAGGCACATGACTTACCCGGGCCAATGGGTAGCGAGTCCTCTGCACCAATAGCAGCTCACTTCCAAGGTACCTTAATACCCCTAGTCATACTACCACAATGTGTTCACAGACATCTTCAGCCTGTCCCTACTCCACTCCGAGGTCCCCACCTGCTTCAAGAAGACCACCATCATACCGGTGCCAAAGAAGAACCAGGCAACGTGCCTCAATGACTACTGTCCAGTGACCCTGAAATCAATCGTAATGAAATGCTTCGAGAGGTTAGTCATGAAGTGCATCACCTCCATACTCCCAGGAAGTCTAGATCCACTGCAATTCGCATATCGCCGCAACCGGTCCACAGCAGACGCCATCTCCCCGGCCCTACACTCATCCCAGGAACATCTCGACAACAAGGACTCCTACATCAGACTCCTATTTATTGACGACAACTCCGCCTTCAACACCATAATCCCAGCCACGCTCATATCAAAGCTCCAAAACCTCGGACTTGGCTCCTCACTCTGCAACTGGATCCTCGACTTTCTGACCCACAGACCACCAGTAAGAATAAAGAACAACACCTCCTCCACGATAGTCCTCAATACTGGGGCCCCGCAAGGCTGCGTACTTAGCCCCCCCCCCGACTATACTCCCTGTACACACACGACTGCGTGACAAAATTTGGTTCCAACTCTATCTACAAGTTTGCTGACGTTACGACCATAGTGGGTCAGATCTCAAATAATGACAAGTTAGAATACAGGAGGGAGACAGAGAACCTGGTGGAGTGGTGCAGCGACAACAATCTCTCCCTCAATGCCAGCAAAACTAAAAAGCTGGTCATTGACTTCAGGAAGCAAAGTACTGTACACACCCCTGTCTACATCAATGGTGCCAAGGTGGAGATGGTTAGCAGTTTCAAATTCCTTGGGGTGCACATCTCCAAAAATCTGTCCTGGTCCACCCTCGTCGATGCTACCACCAAGAAAGCACAACAGCGCCTATACTTCCTCAGGAAACTAAGGAAATTCGGCATGTCCACGCTGACTCTTACCAACTTTTATAGATGGACCATAGAAAGCATCCTATCTGGCTGCATCACAGCCTGGTATGGCAACTGCTCGGCCCAGGACCGCAAGAAACTTCAGAGAGTCGTGAACACAGCCCAGTCCATCACACAAACCTGCCTCCCATCCATTGACTCCATCTACACCTCCCACTGCCTGGGGAAAGCAGGCAGCATAATCAAAGAACCCTCCCACCCGCCTTACTCACTCTTCCAACTTCTTCCATCGGGCAGGAGATACAAAATTCTGAGAACACGCACGAACAGACTCAAAAACAGCTTCTTCCCCGCTGTTACCAGATTCCTAAATGACCCTCTTAAGGATTGACCTAATTAATAATACACTCCTGTATGCTTCACCCAAAGCTGGTGTCTACGTATTTACATTGTGTACCTGTGTTTCCCATTATGTATTTTCTTTTCATGTATTAAATGATCTATCAGAGCTGCTCACAGTAACTCGGCACACTGTAACTCGGCTGTGACTAGTGGTGTTCCTCAGAGATCAGTGCTGAGACCTTTGCTGTTTGTAATATATGTAAATGATTTGGAGGAAAATGTAACTGGTCTGATTAGTAAGTTTGCGGACGACACAAAGGTTGGTGGAATTGCGGATAGTGATGAGGACTGTCAGAGGATACAGCAGGATATGGATCAGTTGGAGACTTGGGCGGAGAGATGGCAGATGGAGCTTAATCTGGACAAATGTGAGGTAATGCACTTTGGAAGGTTTAATTCAGGTGGGAAATATACAGTAAATGGCAGAACCCTGAAGAATATTGACAGGCAGAGGGATCTAGGTGCACAGGTCCACAGGTCACTGAAAGGGGCAACACAGGGGAGAAGGTAGTCAAGAAGGCATACGGCATGCTTGCCTTCATTGACCGGGGCATTGAGTATAAGAATTGGCAAGTCATGTTGCAGCTGTATAGAACCTTAGTTAGGCCACACTTGGAGTATAGTGTTCAATTCTGGTCGCCACACTACCAGAAGGATGTGGAGGCTTTAGAGAGGGTGCAGAAGAGATTTACCAGGATGTTGCCTGGTATAGAGGGCATTAGCTATGAGGAGAGGTTGAATAAACTCAGTTTGTTCTCACTGGAACAAGGGAGGTTGAGGGGTGACCTGAATTCTAGATTATGAGGGGCATAGACAGAGTGTATAGTCAGAAGCTTTTTCCCAGGGTGGAAGAGTCAATTACGAGGGGACATAGGTTTAAGGTGCGAGGGGCAAGGTTTAGAGGAGATGTGCGAGGGAGGTTTTTTTACACAGAGGGTAGTGGGTGCCTGGAACTCGCTGCCGGAGGAGGTCATGGAAGCAGGGACGGTAGTGACGTTTAAGGGGACAAATACATGAACAGGTTGGGAATAGAAGTATACGGTCCCCGAAGCCTAGAAGGTTTGAGGTTAGACGGACAGCATGGTCGGCGCAGGCTTGGAGGGCCGAAGGGCCTGTTCCTGTGCTGTATCTCTCTTTGTTCTTTGTTCTTCAATAAATAGATCCAATCCAATCCAGAACCTCGGCAGAGAGGTGGGGTTGATGGATTGTTGGCCACACGGTATCAATCCGTCTTGTGCGGTAAATTCATCTCTGCTGGTAAAGAATGTGTGGAGCTGGTGGGGAAGCTTCCTTGAGGATTCGGGCCAGTCTTTCGTGATGACATGAAAGTTTAATTGTGCTTTTCCACTGTGAAATGAGATAGCATGAGGAACAAGGTTATTGTGACACCTGTGTCCCATTAATCACAGGCTGCACTTTCTGGTTTTGGATTTGGGATTATTACCGAAATGGCACTGTGTCCATAAGGTACTGAAACCATAACATTTGTGAGGCCAGGATCCCACCGTGGCAGGGATCATGCGCAAGAGGTCACAGCGATTTCTCCAGATTTACCTTCTTTTACCTAATGTCGATGAACATTAAAAGCTCCCATTCTTAATAAATTGCTGTTTCCTTTGAGAAAATACTGCACCATTGTTGAGGAATAATATGGTCAGGCATTGGTGTGTTTTTAAAACTTTATTATGAATTGAAGGAGCTGGATGATATTAAGGGCGGCACGGTAGCACAGTGGTTAACACTGTTGTTTCACAGCGCCAGGCCCGCAGGTTCGATTCCCGGCTTGGATCACTGTCTATGCGGGGTCTGCACGTTCTCCCCGTGTCTGCGTGGGCTTCCTCCGGGTGCTCCGGTTTCCTCCCACAAGTCCCGAAAGACGTGCTGTGAGGTGAATTGGACATTCTGAATTCTCCCTCTGTGTACCCGAACAGGCGCCGGAATGTGGCGATGAGGGGCTTTTCACAGTAACTTCCTTGCTGTGTTAATGTAAGCTTGCCTGTGGCAAAAATAATAAAGATAAAGATATCCACCTGCAGGGCATCTTTGAGTTCCTGGATTCTACGAGATGAAAACACCGCTGTGGTCATGATGTTGTGATGTTGATGTCCTTCTCACAATCCACTTGGTCAGTGGTGGGTAGGAAGGCTCTGGAAAGGGCATCAGTCAGGTATAGCTCCATACTGTGTTTGTAAATGACACTGAGATTGTAGCATTGTAGCTTTAGCCATCATGCACTACAGCCATGCAGACGCAATGTGAAGAGGCTTCTTTCAGAATAGTTATGAGTGGGCTGTGGATCAATTTCAACACTTACAGAACGACCAGATGTGAAGCCATGGACTTCCTGACAGACGGAAACTGAGGCACAGAGTTGCTTTTTGATCTCTGCATAATGAGTCTCAATGTCAGGGAGGGCCCTTGATACAAGGGCTATTGGTCTGCCGTCCTGAATACACACTGCACCAAGTTGATATAAATACAGGTGCTCGAACGTCAAAGTATTGTCGCACCAGCGGGATAGGAGCACATGTTTAAGTCTGTTGCATGCAGCTGTGTGGTACTCCTGCCAACACCATTCGGCATCTTGGTGGAAGAGCTGACCTTACTGCACAAGGAATTAACTTGGAGAGATACTTCAGCATACCAGGAAGTGTCGCAAAGTGTGCTTGTCCTCTGGAATGGACATCTGTCATAAAGATGTTGTCTTGTCTGGATCTGGCTTCGCACCATTCTCTGTGATACTGTCGTAACTCCACAGTAGGGTGTTGTTGGAATCTCAGTAGTTTGATTGCTCTAACTAAGCTCCAATTCATTGACCTTGTTCTTGTTCTGAGCCCTGGAGCAGTGATTGGCTGCGATGTGGCTTAAACCTGCAGCATTGCGCACATGGTGATGGTTCCATTTGCCACATTTGTTGCAGCACTTACCAAACACTAAATGCTGCTCTGTTCTTTGAGTGATGGCCGGTGCAGTTGGGGCAGGGTATGCCCTGTACAGTGTGCCAGGGCTCGGGTTTAGCTCAATGGACTACCAGAAGAAGGTCAGCGGCGCGTGTTCAATTCCCGTACCGGCTGAGGTTATTCATGAAGGCCCCACCTTCTCAACCTTACCCTTTGTGGTGAATCACAGTAGCGTAATTCAAACTGTATTACACATGTTGTACTATGTCTCTGTAAGCTCGGCACACGAGCAGTTGCGCTGCTCTGCCACTAGGGGGAGATGCACTGGGAGTGTACGGGAGTTTGTACTGGGCTCCACCCTTGGCTCCACCCACAGCTCCTCCCCCTAACCGGAAGTATAAAGGTTGATGCTGAGAGCCTGCCTGCCAGTTAATCTGGAGTTCATCTTGTCACAGGCAGGCTCTATTGTAAGACGATTAAAACCACTGTTCACTTCTAACCACGTGTTGCGTGAATTGATGGTCTCATCACCCTTCACCTGAGGTGTGGTGGCCCACAAGTTAAACCACCATCAGTCAGCTCTCCCCCTTCAAAGGGGAAAGTAGCCTATGGGTCATCTGGGAAGATGGCGACTTTACCTTTCACAATGAAAACTTCTGTTTCCCGCTTTAACTCTTTGCTGCTTTTTTTTCACTGTTCGTTCGCATACAGATTCTGAAGGCTGATTACAGCATTAGATCTTTTTCATAAAGGAGCTGCTTGTGGAAAAGATCACTGTGGACCTCACACACAATGCAATCTCTGATGAGCTCGTCGGTGAGGGTGGCAAACAGACATTTCCTTTGCTAGGATTTCTAGAGTCGTGGTGTAGGATTGAATTGATTCATCAAATGTTTGATTGGTAGTATTAAACGTATGTCTATTGTGTACGATGTTCTTTGCTGGCATGCAAATGTTCTCAAATTTTTCAACAGTATCTCGGGGTCCTCTTTCTCCTCCTTGATGTACCATCAATTGGACGCGAGGCACATGACCAGCCAGAGCCAATGGGAAACCAATGCTCTGCACCAATAGCAGTGCTCCCATTCATACCACCACACTCCTCCAATTGGAAAACAAAAGATTCAAATTTCTCGTCAGCCTTGCTGCCCACTAAGTTTACTAAAGTGTGTGCCTGTACCTTTTTGGATTTATCTGACAGCCCAGCACTGCAGTAGGTGCTCCACTCTTTCTCAAATTTTTGCCCAAATGTTTTTGTTGAACACGAGCAGGTCGATGCGGCGAAGTCCCTGTGTCATTCTGCCAACTCCTGACACCACGTAGAAGTGCTGCGTTCCAATAAGTGGTGAGCAAGGACTTATAACAACAGCAATTTATTGCACACGCCGAGCAGCTCTTTAATGCTGTGTGTCTGCCCACACTCTGGGGAAAATATCCGCTCGACCAATACGTGACCCCTTAGGCACCCACATGATCACAGGGTCCACATGACCGCCCAGTCTACACCACCCGAGGTATCACTGTGACAGACCTATAAACAACTTCACACAGCAGTGAGAGTCCCAACACATTCTACATGATAGTCTGCACTTTCACCACAAGAAGTGGAAAAGACCTGGAATTTCTGCTGTAATCTCCTAACCATATGAGCAATAATTATTTGGATATATTAGCCTTTAGTGTTACGGCAAGTCCATTGCATTTCAGTGTTACTAATACAAACTGGTCTGTTTTTGAGTATTTGGGTTCAATTTGAAGCGTTTGTTATTTTTGGCATCTGTGGTATTTCTCTAAGCTTCGACAATGCTTACTTTGAGCAAGAAATAATGTTCATATTTATGTTGTTTAAAACTCGTCGGACCATATTTGCAGTTGAACCTCTCAAAGCAGACCCTCGGCTGTAAATCATTTCAGTACCACCAGTTGTAAACAGAGTATTCCAAATATGTGGAGAATGAAAGAACTGTTGTTTCTAAACCACTGTAAGACACAGTAAAAGGATCAGCTTGCTGATTATTAACAGCTATGTACACTCCAACAGACTAAACTCTGGCACAATTACACAATTATTAGGACCAGAAAGCATAGCCCTGAACTCAACTCAATTATATCGCTTCAGCAAGCCCACAGCGGTAAGTACAGGCAGTTACTGAGGCAGAATTGCCTCCCCTATCCCCCCAGAGAAAGAAAGGATGCAGAATAAGAACAAAAATGCAGGCCAGGCAGCATCTGTGCAGAGAATCAAAGTGCAGCCTGTTGTGTTCTGCTGCTTCGGATAACACAGGCTGCTACTTGATGCAGTCTTAACTAAAGGATGCTCCAGACTCTGAAATTAGTTCAACGTGTTTATTGAACTATTAACACAGTTCTCAAATGAGTTTGACTCTCTGCTAATCTAACTGTAGTAACTCAGTCTAACTGTACCAGCTTGCTCTAAGCCACGTGCTGGGGTGTGATGCTGCTGATCAACCCTGTCTAACTCTCTAGATGTCTGTCTGTGGAAAGAGGCAGGGTGTGAGTGCCTCATCTCTTTTATAGTGTTTATGTCATGCCCCCTTGTGGTGATGCCGCCTCTGAGTGTCCTGACTGCCCATTGGTTGTGTCCTATTCTGAGTGTTCATTGGTTGCATGTTTACATATCATGACAGCCTAAGCTCGTTGACCTTGTGCCAGAATCGGCATTTTTTGTTCTTATTTCAGATTTCCAGCATCCGCCATATTTTGCTTTGGATTAAGGAAAGAACTTGCATTTGTAATGGTACTTCCCGTGACCTGATAATGTCCCAAAGCACATTACAACCAATGAAATGTAGTCACTGTTGTAATGCAGGAAACACAGCAGCCAATCTGTGCACAGCAAGCTCCCACAGACAGCAAAGTGACAATGACCAGATCATTTTTCTTCAGTGTTTCTCTCGAGGAATAAATATTTGCCAGGAAAAGTTCACCTGTTCCTCTTCAAAATAGTGTTGTGGCATCTCAGCTTAATATCTCACCTGAGAGGTGATGCGGCCAACAGTGCGGCTCCCTCGCAACCCCACTGGGAATGTCCACCTAAATCTTGTGCTCAAATTCCTAATGTAGTGGAATTTGAACCCACAACTTCCTGACTCAGAGAGTGATACCCACTGAGTCATAACTGCCACACAATGCATTTAAATATTTGGAGCAAGATTGATTTAATTCAGTTATCTACAGTGCCCCCATGCTGACCTTCCTGTCCAACGTCTGTGACAATGTTCCAGTGAAGCTAAACACAAGCTCGAGAGTCCAAACTTATCTTTGACCTTGACCCTGCACGGCCTGGTGGAATCAACATCGAGTTCAACAACTTTAGATCAAAACTTCTGCTTCAATCTTATTCTATGTTTATTGTTAATCTTTTGTTATTTTTCTGGGTCACTCGTGTCTTCTTTTGTTTCTTTATCCCATCATGTTGCATTCAGATGGTTTTTCTGTAGCCTTATTTGGACACGACCTTTGGCTCTTTACTCTTTGCTGCTCTCTTTGGCTGTTCCGCCTTGAAATGTTTCAATCTCCCCCGGCCTCCAGCCTATCACAGGCCTTTGTTCTTCCTGCCCCTCCCCACTTCCACTGCCTTACAAACTCTTACATTCCTTTCTTCAGTTTTGATGACAGGTCATTGGCCTGAAATGTTAACTCTGTTTCCTCTACACAGATGCTGCCTGAACTCTTGAGTTTTTCCAGTAATTTCTGTTCTTATTTCAGATTTCCAACATCCACAGTATTTTGCTTTGGAAAATTTAGACCTCGTTGTTCCTCGCTAGTGTATTGTAAGTAATCGCAACATACAGTATCTATCATTGTTCATGATTCAAAGATATTTACAGCACAGAATGAGGCCAATCGACCCAGCGTGCCCATGCCTGTTAACAAAGATCTGATTACACTAATTCCATTTTTCAGCGCTTGGCTGTAGCTCTGGAGGTTACAGCAGTGCAAGTGAATATTTAAACACTTCTCAAATGTTATGAGTTCCTGACTCAGCTACGCTATTAGGAACTGACCTCCAGACTCCCATCACCCTCTCAGTGAAAATGTTTCTCCTCAACTTCTTTCTTCGCCTCCTACCTCTCACCTTAAATCCTGATTATTGCCCCCCTAATTTTTGACCATTCTACGAATGGAAAAAAGTGCTTTACTATCCATCTTATCCGTGCCCCTCATAATCGTATACACCTCCATCAGGTCCCCCTCAACCTTTGCTGCTTCAAGGGAAACAAATCCAATTCAATAGCTCAGACCCTCCAGCACAGGCAGCAGCCTGGTAAATCTACTCTGCACTCTCTCCAGAGCAATCATATCTTTCCGATAATGTGGTGATCTGAACTGTATGCAGTACTCCAGTTTTGACCTAACCAATGTTTTGTATAATTCCAGCATGACCTCCCTGCTCTTGCATTCCATGCTTCGGCTAATAAAGACAGTTGCCTTCTTAACCACCTTATCTACCTGCCCTGCCTCCTTCAGGGTTGTGCATGTACACTTATAGTTCTTCCCTGAAGGAAAGGGGCAGACACATGCGGTGATATGCATGTGCACAGTAATTTACATAGTTTTCTATTAATGTATATAGTTATCAATACAGGACCCGGGTCCTCAGCGCCGTGAGGCAGCAATGCTAACCAGTGCGCCACCGTTTCCGTCCTTTCTTGTTCCAGTGTTTCCTAAATCCTTTTTTGGTGAGTCAAAAAATTGATCACGTCCTTTAAATGGGCAGGCAGAATGACGAGGATTCAAAGGCAGTCCTTTCGAGGACAGACAGTCGGGGGTTTGGAGTTGCCGAGCCTGATATATTATTATTGGACAGCGATTGCGGATATAAATGTTGGGTTGGTGTAGGGATTATCATAGAATTTACAGTGCAGAAGGAGGCCATTCGGCCCATCGAGTCTGCACCGGCTCTTGGAAAGAGCACCCTACCCAAGGTCAACACCTGCACCCTATCCCCATAACCCAGTAACCCCACCCAACACTAAGGGCAATTTTGGACACTAAGGGCAATTTATCATGGCCAATCCACCTAACCCGCACATCTTTGGACTGTGGGAGGAAACCGGAGCACCCGGAGGAAACCCACGCAGACACGGGGAGGATGTGCAGACTCCGCACAGACAGTGACCCAAGCCGGGAATCGAACCTGGGACCCTGGAGCTGTGAAGCATTTGTGCTATCCACAATGCTACCGTGTATTGGATCTGGATACCGTGGATTGGACCAGATACCGTGGGATCTGGAAGATACTTGGGTGCGGATGAAATCGAAGTCATGTAGAGGGTCTCAGTTGAGGGCATTAGCGACGGCCTCGCTCCCGTTCTCACCGGTGAAATATTCAGCAAATTGGGTGGTTGTCGCCACGTTGAAGATATGGAGACAATATTGGCAGCATTTTAAATTGGGGCCTATATCAAAACTGGCTCCGATTTCTGCAAATCAGTGTCTGAGTCTGCAAGGCTGGATGCCATGGTGGGATGGGAAGGGGTTGGAAATAATAATAATATAATAATCTTAATTGTCACAAGTAGGCTTACATTAACACTGCAATGAAGTTAATGTGAAAAGCCCCTAGTCACCGCATTCCAGCGCCTGTTTGGGTACACAGAGGGAGAATTCAGAATGTCCAACTTACCTAACAAGCACGTCTTTCGGGACTTGTGGGAAAAAACCGGAGCACCCGGAGGAAACCCACGCAGACACAGGGAGAAAATGCAAACTCTGCACAGACAGTGACCCAAGGCGGAAATCAAATCTGGGACGCTGGCACTGTGAAACTACAATGCTTACCACTGTGCTACCGTGCTGCCCATATAATGGGGGGTCTGTTCCTGTCGGGGCAGTTTTGCCAGTTTAGAGGAACTGTCGGAGATGTTTGGGCTCTCGAGATCCGACTCGTTCATGTTTTGTTATGCTCTTGACGTAGCATAAGCTGCTTCCTTGATGTGCAGTTTGACAAAGGAAGGTTCAGACTTGGAGATAACTTCAACACATTTATTAAACTGTTAACAATTTTCCTACTTGGATTCAACTCTCCTGTTAATCCTGCTATAGCTACTCAGACTGATGAACCAGTCTGCTATAATCCACGTGGTGGGTGTGATGTGTTTCAAATCAACCCTGTGTACTCACGAAGTGTCTCCACTGGAAAGCGACTGAGCATGTCTGCTGTGTCCTTTTATATGTGTTGGTGTAATGCCCTCCTGTGGTAGTGTCACCTCTGTGTGTATCGTGAATGCCCATTGGTCGTCTCCTATCTCACTGGCCTATTGGTTGAATGTCTGTGTGTCATGTCTCTGGTGCTCCCTCTAGTGTCTATCTAGTCTACGTGTATTTCCATTAACCCCTTGTGTATTTACAGTGATACATATCACCACAGTTCAGATATTTACAAGTTCACAATTTTGCGACATTCCCCGTGGCGCTTCCAACCTCGCTAATGGAGAGGGTTCTTTCACTCGCAGGGTCCGAGGAAAGGAGAATTTCTGGTACCTTAGGACAGATTGTGTCGGAGAACTCGGTATCTGTGGAGAAGGTTAAGGTGAAGTGGGAGGCGGAGTTGGGGCCTGTGTTGGGTGATGAGGTGAGGAGTGAGGCCCTGCGGAGAGTAACTCCATGTCATAAGGTCATAAGGCCATAAGACATAGGAGCAAATGTAGGCCATCGGCCCATCGAGTCTGCTCTGCCATTCAATCTTGGTTGATATGTTTCTCTTCCCCATTCTCCCACCTTCTCCCCATAACCCCTGTTCCCCTATTAATCATTACCATCGCTGAATCCTGGAAGTTGCCATTGATCAGAAACTGAACTGGACCAGCCACATTAATACTATGGCTACCAGGACAGATCAAAGTCTAAGGGTCCTACATCAAGTTGCCTTCTTGAAGGTTACTGTGTTCTTTTGGAGGGGTGGGACTAGGGTCTGTGGGGGAGGTAGGTGGCATTGGGGTTTGTTGTGCTGACTGGTTATGTTGTTTTGTTTTTGTTTTTGCATTATGTATATAATGAAAATAGTTGACCAGAAATATTTAAAAAAAGAACCTCTGAATATGAATAAAGATGGACAAGCCTAAAGGCAGCAAGCTGCTGACAGAACTGAACCCAGGGTAGTGGGCGGCATGCCAGCACAGTGGTCAGCACTGATGCTTCACAGCTCCAGGGTCACAGGTACACCTCCCGTCTTGGGTCACTGTCTTTGCGGAGTCTCCACGCTCTTCCCTGTCTGCGTGGGTTTCCTCCGGATGCTCCGGTTTGGTGCAGGTTAGGTGGATTGGCCGTGCTAAATTGCCCCTAGTGTCCAAAAAGATTAGGTGGGATCACTGGGTTATGGGGATAGGGTGGAGGTGTGGGCTTAGTGCTCTTTCCAAGGGCCGGTGTGGAGTCGATGGGCCGAATGGCCTCTTCTGCACTGAAAATGCTATGATTGTGTCATTCTTTTTTTTAAAATTTAGAGTACCCAATTGATTTTTTCCAATTAGGGGGCAATTTAGCGTGGCCAATCCACCTACCCTGCACATCTTTGGGTTGTGGGGGTGAGACCCACGCAAACACGGGGAGAATGTTCAAACTCCATGTGGTCAGTGACCCAGAACCAGGATCGAACCTGGGACCTCGACGCCGTGAGGCAGCAGTGCTTTTTTAAAATATATATTTAGAGTACCCAATTCATATTTTACAATTAAGGGGCAATTTAGCGTGGCCAATCCACCTAGCCTGCACATCTTTGGGTTGTGGGGGTGAAACCCACGCAGACACGGGGAGAATGTGCAAACTCCACACGGACAGTGACCCAGAGCCAGGATCGAACCTGGGACCGCGGCGCCGTGAGGCTGCAGTGCTAACCACTACGCCACTGTGCTGCCCATGAGGCAGCAGTGCTAACCACTGCACCACCCATGCTGCCCTGAAAGATTCTTTAATTCTTGTGTTCCAATAGGCTGCGTCAGTTACATCGATGACACCACAATGCATCACGAAAGGTTATCTCCCAATGTAAAAAATGCCTCTTGATTAAAAATTCAATAGGAATGGTTTCATTGTAGAAGTATTGTTTGAAAGCTGTTTTTTCTGGGAAAACTTGGTCCTTGAGAAAAGGTGCCTTACCTGTGGATAGATCCACAGGAATACAAATCACTCTAAAAATCCACTTGTCCATACACATGAAATGAAAATGAAAATGGTCCACTCATGTCGACGCTATCACCAAGAAAGCACAACAGCGCCTTTACTTCCTCAGGAAACTAAGGAAATTTGGCATGTCCACATTAACCCTTACCAACTTTTACAGATGCAATATAGAGAGCATCCGATCGGGCTGCATCACAGCCTGGTATGGCAACTGCTCGGCCCAGGACCGCAAGGAACTTCAGAGAGTCGTGAATACCGCCCAGTCCATCACACGAACCTGCCTCCCATCCATTGATTCCATCTACACCTCCCGCTGCCGGGGGAAAGCGGGCAGCATAATCAAGGATCCCTCCCACCCGGCTTACTCACTTTTCCAACTTCTTCCATCGGGCAGGAGATTCAGAAGTCTGAGAACACGGACGAACAGATTCAAAAACAGCTTCTTCCCCACTGTCACCAGACTCCTAAATGACCCTCTTATGGACTGTCCTCATTAACTCTACACCCTGTATGCTTCATCCGATGCCAATGCTTATGTAGTTACATTGTATATATTGTGTTGCCCTATTATGTATTCTCATGTATTTTCTTGAATTCTGTTCAATTCCCTTTTCTTCCCATGTATTGAATGATCTGTTGAGCTGCTTGCAGAAAAATACTTTTCACTGTACCTCGGTACACGTGACAATAAACAAATCCAATCCAATCCAATCCAATCCAAAATGAAAATCGCTTATTGTCACACGTAGGCTTCAATGAAGTTACTGTGAAAAGCCCCTAGTCGCCACATTCCGGCGCCTGTCCGGGGAGGCTGGTACATGGATTGAGGTATTGCACTCCTAATGTGTCGAGACTGCCCATTTCATAATAGTCGGTTCCTCTTTTGAAACAAAGAAAAGGGCTCAGGTGAGGAACATTTCATAGTTCAAAGTGTTAAAACCTTTGGACTTCTCTACCCCAGGCAACTGTGAATGCTCAGTTGTTGAGTATGTACAAGACTGCGGTCAACAGACTTTTTGATACTAAAGGAATCAAAGTGTATGGGTGTCGTGCGAGAAGGTGGACACAGGTTGGAGATCAGCCATGGTCTTACTGAATGGCAGAGCAGATTCATGGGGTTGAATGGCCTCTAGAACATAGAACATAGAACATACAGTGCAGAAGGAGGCCATTCGGCCCATCGAGTCTGCACCGACCCACTTAAGCCCTCACTTCAACCCTATCCCCTTAACCCAATAACCCTTCCTAGCCTTTTTGGACACTAAGGGCAATTTGGCATGGCCAATCCACCTGACCTGCATGTCTTTGGACTGTGGGAGGAAACCGGAGCACCCGGAGGAAACCCACGCAGGCACGGGGAGAACATGCAGACTCCCCACAGACAGTGACCCAGCAGCTCTACCTGCTCCTATTTGTTATACTCGGGATCTGGTTGCTTACCAGAAAACCCCTGAGGGTACTTTCATCTGTTGATCTGAGCCATACCAAACACATTTGACATGGATTTAAAGTTGGTAAAGAATTGCTTCTATATAAACAAAAAGAATTGCACCGAGATACATTATGACTGCACCCATTCATGTTGCCTCCAGGCCCGTGAGAGCCAGACTTTGAAAACGGATTGAATTCAGTATTTCAGGGAGACAGACTTCCCACGTTATTCAAGTAGACCACATTTTCCCAGCCCCAGCCAGGTAGAAGAGCCAAGCTGATGCACCACTGCCAAGTATAGCGACTAGCAAGACATTTACAATTGGCCACAGCTTGGATTATCTTTGAGAAGATGAAAAAAAAGCCTTAAGCCACTGAGTAACACACATTCCATTTAATTTAACAATTCAACATTTAACTGTATAAACATTGTATTTAATTTGCAAAAATAGTATGCAAAATAGAAAATGGAAGAATTGTATATCACTCAACATCTGAAAAGGGAGAATATATAATTTAATGTTTCAGCCTGAGAATCTTTATCAGGAAATTATAATGTGCCCACGAAAATCTCTATGGAGGCACATTAACCCGATGACTACAGATGCTGGAATATAGGATGAGAATAGATTGGCAGACACAATGGGCCAATGGGTTGTAAAACTCTGTCACTCCAAGACACTAAATTTATATGGTTACATTTATGATGTAAACACTCAACATCATCACCTCCAATTCATAAAATGTTTTCATTGAATCATTGACAATAGCCCCAATCCAGCAGCCAACGCAGATCAGGTGCTTAAATTGCAAACTATGCCCAAAAGGTAAACTAAGAGCAGAGCTGAACTGGGAACGTTCCCATTTTTAAGGCTGGAGGCTGTAGTTTAATCCCCATTCAACTCTTCAACATGTGGAGCCGAATCTCTCTGATGAGCTGAAGCTTTCACTATTGGAACCGAAAGTGGGAAGATTAGAGCCGAAAGGATTCATGAGAATGGTTTCACGGATGAGGGGCGCAATTCTCCGACCCCCATGCCGGGATGGAGGATTGTGGGAGTGCCGGGCGATTCCCGCCATGCCGCCCTGGAACCCGCACGCGATTCTCCGCGTTTCACGACAGGCCACTCGGAGAATCGCCGCTCGCCGTTTGTAGCAGGCGAGCGCCGATTCTCCAGCCCGGATGGGCCGAGTGGCCTGCCCAATCCGACAGGTTCACGCCAGCGCCACCCACACCTGGTCACTGCCGGCGTGAACAGCGCGCGAATGCTGCGTGTGCGGCCTGTGGGGAGGGGAGGGATGATTGAGCTCCAGGGGGGCGCTCAGTAGGGGTCTGGCCCGCCGACGCCCGCGGGAAGGACGGCATGGGTGATGTCATTTACGCGATGCCGGCCGCGTAATTTTCGCGGCGCCGCTCCTAGCCCCCTGGGGGTGGGAGAATAGGGGGCGAGGAGCGGCCTCCGACGCCGGAGTGAAACACTCCGGTTTTCACTTAGTCTCCCGATGGGAGAATTTCGCCCGAGGAGCCTCAGTTAGTTGCATTGATTGGAAAAGTTGGGAGTGCTTTTCCTTGGAAAAGAGAACTTTGAAAGGATATTTATTGGAAGTGTTCAAAATCATGAGAGGTCTGGACAGAGTAAATAGGGAGAAACTGTTCCCATTGGATTGAGAATGAGAGGGTGCCGATTTAAGGTGATTGTCAAAAGAAGCAATGGGTACATGAGGAGAAACGTTTTCACGCAGCGAGTGGTTAGGGTCGAGAATGTGTTGCCTGAGACTGTGGTGACATCAGATTTAATTGAGGCATTCAAGAGAGAATCAGACTGTTATCTGGAAAGGAAGAATGTGCAGGGTTACAGGCTTGTGAATGGCATGAAGGAATTACTTGTTCAGAGAGCCAGTACAGTCCCAAATGGCCAGGTGGTCTCCTGCACAGTAACAATTTAGTGATTCTGATAGACCCTGCTCCAGCAAGGGAAAGGACCCTGGGGCAACAATTTCCTGTGCCAACTGACAGACTGCCTCGAGGGTGGCAGCCCACTCTGCAGAGCTGCCAACCTCATCGGGGACTTCATTCTGTGCTGTAGCCATTCTCTGATATCAGGTAGGATAGAAATAACATAATCCATAGCAAGTAGATCTACTGCAACATCAACGTAAAGGTGTCTCAATGACCAGATTTCCTCAAAGAGATGTGAGCTTTTATAGGGCGACGTTGGCACCAGGCAAACAGGCCCTGGCAATTGAGAAGAGGTTTTATTTACAACTGGGGATCCCACCATCAGCCACTGAGGATTACTTCCTTCAGGAGCCCACTGGAGGCTGCCAAGGGTTACCTAACAGCCTCCCCATGGGGCAGCGTGCCCTTCCGACATGGGCAAAATGCCTTCTGGGGCAATATGGGAGGAGGCCCTTATTTGGGCCCTTAGTTGCCTCAATTGACTGCTTGAAGGCAGCCTTACCACTAAGATATCCTCTGCTGGCAACAGTGCAGCACTCTCTCAGTACTAGGCAGCACAGTGGCACAGTGGTTAGCACTGCTGCATCGCAGCTCCAGGGACCTGGGTTCAATTCCAGCCTTGGGTGACTGTGTAGCGTCTGACAGTGCGGCACTCCCTCAGTACTGACTGTGACAGTGCGGCACTCCCTCAGTACTGACTGTGACAGTGCGGCACTCCCTCCTTACTGCACTGGAAAATAAGCGTAGGTTTACTACACCAATCCTCTGAGGATTACTCAAACCCTCGAATCTCTGACTCAGTGGCAACAGTGAATCAACTTGTCAAGTATTCTGCAATCTCTTTGTGTGGCAGTATCTTCACCTCAGCTATTGTCTCTAAACTGAGAGCGACAGACGGCCTCGAGCGATGTCCACACAAATCTCAGATTAGTTAGATCATGTGCAGATCAAATATCCTACTTGTGTCAGCTTCTCAAAAGATGTCTGAAATTCCAGCCATCAGTCATTACATGCTGCACAGATTTACAATCAGCCTTTGTTGGTGTCCATAAGTCCTTTGAGTGGGAAATCTTAAATCATTACAGATTTCCACTAAAAACTCCTGCTGTGAGTAAAAGGTTCATGACAAGATACAACACATCTCTCAAAAGTAAATGTTAACGTTTGCATCAGATATATCGATTGTGCTCATTTCATTTTTCTCTTTGAACTTGTTAATGTGCGTCTGGGTATAAATATTTCAGTCATATTTTTAAGTGAAAAATTAAAATCAGGGACATTTTTACGTATTGAGGATGAGCTGAAATATATTTGTTGAAAGGCTGCCAATAAAATCAGGCAGTTGTTGGCTTATTCTACTGCCATTTGGGCAGCACGGTAGCACAAGTAGATAGCACTGTGGCTTCACAGCTCCAGGGTCCCAGGTTCGATTCCCTGCTTGGGTCACTGTCTGTGTGGAGTCTGCACGTTCTCCCCGTGTCTGCGTGGGTTTCCTCCGGGTGCTCCGGTTTCTTCCCACAGTCCAAAGACGTGTAGGTTAGGTGGATTGGCCATGATAAATTGCCCTTTGTGTCCAAAAAGGTTAGGAGGGGTTATTGGGTTACGGGGATAGGATGGAAGTGAGGGCTAAAGTGGGTCGGTGCAGACTCGATTGGCCGCCTTCTGCACTGTATGTTCTATGTTCTAAAGGCCAGATGTATGACTGCTTTGAGAGGGTCAGGAAACAATATTCCCTTTGCAGGTCTTCGAGATTTTAAATTATTTTCCGTTATGGGATCAGATTATCAATTTCAGAAAATGGAGCACAACGGAACTTCACTTCTGAAGTCTTACTTCTGGGGAGTGGGAGCAATGGTTTATTTTGGAGATACAGTAATCAAGAATTATAGAATCAAAAAATGGTATCGGGATACGTAACACTCAGACAATATTGGCACTAGAATTTCAACAAAATCAATGGCGGGAGAATATTTTTATTTCTGTTATAATGAAATAACGACTTGCATTTGGGGAGGTCATGGCATCATGGTAACGTCGCTGACTTAGTATAATCCGGCACGGTAGCATAGTGGCTAGCACTGCCGCTTCACAGCGCCAGGGTCCCAGGTTCGATTCCCGGCTTGGGTCACTGTCTGTGTGGAGTCTGCACGTTCTCCCCGTGTCTGCGTGTGTTTCCTCCGGGTGCTCCGGTTTCCTCTCACAAGTCCCAAAAGATGTGCTGTTAGGTGAATTGGACATTCTGAATTCTCCCTCAGTGTACCCGAACAGGCGCCGGAATGTGGCGACGAGGGGCTTTTCACAGTAACTTCATTGCAGTGTTAATGTCAGCCTACTAGTGACGGCCAACGTTCAAATGTGAAAGTCTAATGACGTCCATGAAACCATTGTCGATTATCGTAAAAATCCATCTGGATTACTCATGTCCTAAAGGGAAGAAAATCTGCCATCCTTACCTGGTCTGGCCTACATGTGACTCCAGATTCACAGCAATGTGGTTGACTATTTAATGCCCTCTGAAATGGCCTAGTGAGATACTCAGTTCAAGCGCAAGTTGGGGTGGACCAGCCAGCCACACCCACATATCGTGAATAAGTTTTAAAAATTCACCTTCATCATAATAACATTTCCCAAGGCACTTTACTGAATTGATTATCAAACAGAATTTGGCACCATCATTTTACCAGTTCAAAGATGTGCAGGTTAGGCGGATTGGCCACCCTAAATTGCCCTTTGTGTCCAAAAAGGTGTGGTGGGGTTACGGGGTTATGGGGATTGGGTGGAGGTGTGAGCTTGGGTGACATGCTCTTTCCAAGGGCCGGTGCAGACTCGATGGGCTGAGTGGCCTCCTTCTGCACTGTAAATTCTATAATTCCATGAACCAAACGCAGAGGCGCAGGGAGGAGGAAGGGAGATAAAATAGCCATTGGAAAGGAGGTTTCTGCCACCAGGGGATATTCCTACCAATGGGACAACAGCAACTCGGGCAACTCAAATTCATCAAGTTCATAGTCCAGTTGATGGGCATTGTACTGGGCTACCAGGATTATACAAACATCCGAATGGCCCCTGCCATTTGTGGGGAGACTACCAGTTAAATCGAGGCAGCCTACCAGCAGTCCCTGGGAACTGAGGGTCGCGGGAAGACGTCCTTTCTGACCAGAGGCTCCATGTCCCATGGAGAGGCTCCTATGGAGCTTCCACAGGGAGGGCTCACCGTTCCAATCACCGGGGCCTTGGACATTCATACTTCCCGCCCCTTTGAGGGTATCTCAATATGGAGGAGGCCTTTCCTTCTTCCCGCAGGCTCAGCCCCGACCACCTCAATCAGTGGCGTTGACAAGTCTGCAGAGCTGCCAGGTCAGTTCTCCCAGGTGCAATCTCTTAATTGGCCAGCACTGGTAAAATGGCTGCCATTTGTTCTCATGGGCCCAGAACTCTCAGCGGGAAGCACAGTGTGCTGACAAAGGCCTAATTCACTGGGAAATATTAGGAGAGGAGACCAAAAGCTAGGTCAAAGAGGTAGGTTGTTATCAGTGTCTTAAAGGAGGAGAGAGAGATATGGGGCAAAAAGATTTAGGAAGGGACTTAGCACTTGGGGCCCAGACAGCTGAAGTCGCAGCCGCCAATTGTGAAGTGATTCAAATCAGTGATGCACAAGAAGCCAGACTGGGAAGAGCTCAGATATCTTGGAAGGCTGCAGAGCTGAAGGAGGTTACAAAGATCAAGCGGATTGCTATGAGGAATTTGAAGACAAGGATGAGAATTTTAAAATCAAGGCAATGTCAATGATGTAGGTCACAAGAAGGTGGAAGGAACGTCGGTCTGGACCTCGATATGTAACGACAGGCTTGTCCCGGGTAGGATGGGTGGTGGGTTCCAGAGCTGGCAGAGGGCAGGCATCAGAAGGATGGGAGATCTGTTCACAGACGGAAGCTTTCCCAGTTTGAAGGCGCTAGAAGACAAATTTAATCTGCAAGTACGAGCCTTCCTGAAAAAACAGACAGTGGCCTTTCCGACGTTGCCGCCACTGAGGATACAGGACAGGGTGGTCTCCGGCACCTGGGTGGGGGAGGGGAAGGGGGTTGGATATCTACCAGGAACTACAAGAGGCGGAGGAAAGCCCGGTGGAGGGGCTCAAGGGCAAGTGGGAGGAGGAGCTAGGTGAGGAGTTGGAAGCGGGTCTGTGGGCAGAGGTCCTGGACAGGGTTAATTCCTCCTCATCATGTGCCAGGCTCAGTCTAATTCAATTTAAGGTGGCCCACCGGGCACACATGACGGCAGCAAGAATGAGCAAGTTTTTGGGGGTAGAAGACAGTTGTATGGGGTGCAAGGGCAGCCCTGCAAACCATGTCCACATGTTTTGGGCATGCCCGGAGCTTAGAGTGTTCTGGCAAGGGTTCGCGAGGGCAATGTCCAAGGTGCTTAACACACGGGTGGTGCCGAGTCCAGAGATAGCGATCTTTGGAGTGTCAGAAGACCCGGGAGTTCAGGGGGCGACAGAGGCCGATGTCTTGGCCTTTGCCTCCCTAGTAGCCCGGAGACGGATCTTGTTAATGTGGAGGGACTCGAAGCCCCTGAGTGTAGAGACTTGGGTTACCGACATGGCTGAGTTTCTCAGCCTTGAGAAAATAAAGTTTGCCTTAAGAGGGTCTACACTAAGGATCTCTCGGATGTGGCAGCTGTTTGTCGACTTTCTCGGGGAAAATTAAAATGTCAGCAGCAGCAATCCGTGGGGGGGGGGGGGGGGGGGGGGGGGGGTTGGGGGAAGGGGTGGGGGAGGTGGATGAGCGTTTCATTGGTATGGTGTGGGAAGACTGGGTAGCGTGGGGTAATGTCTATTTAAGACTGCAAATTATTGTGTGTTAGTGAGTTGCATAACCTGGCCATTTAATAAGAAAAATTCAGGGTCGAGAAATAGTTGAATTGCTGTATTTGTCTGAATTCCATATTTGTCTGCAGAGGAATATGGATTAGTTTTATCATTCATAATAAATTTCAGAAATATTAATGTGTAGGCAGAAAGATCCACATCCCAAGAACAATAAATTTATGATGGCTTGTATTTGATTTGTTATCTTGAATGCAGAGCAGGTGGATTATAAATTTAAGGTTGTTACTGAAATCAGCAACTCGTGAATATTGACTCGTATTTCACACCGATTGATCACAATGGCGATCTATGCCATCTCAGAGGCAATCAACTGAAAGCAATTTCCTCTGAAGATTGATTATTACAATGCACACATTTCAGAACCAGATAGCAACTGCAGAAAGGTGTAATCTCCAATCAGTGATTTTACATAACGCTTGGTTTATGATTGAAAATCTATTGACTTCAATACGAGCCACCCACATATTACTTTCACGATGAAACAATATTGGATTGCATGTGACTGGTGTTGCAACACCAGAAAGTATTGTTTGTGCCACATGTTTGTTTTTGCAGCAAGTAAACATGTGTGTCCGATTCTTTCTTCCTGCACCGCCTCCCCCCCACCCCCAATGTTACTAACTCATTACATGTGGAAGCAGGATCAGCAATAATGTAACATAATATAATAATAATCTTTATTGTCATAAGTAGGCTTACATTGACACTGCAATGAAGTTACTGTGAAAAGCCCCTAGTCGCCACATTCCGGCGCCTGTTCGGGTACACAGAGGGAGAATTCAGAATGGCCAAATTACCTAATAACTCGTCTTTGGGGACTTGTGGGAGGAAACCGGAGCACCCGGAGGAAACTCACGCAGACACGGGGAGAACGTGCAGACTCCGCACAGACACTGACCCAAGCTGAGAATTGAACCTGGGACCCTGGCGCTGTGAAACAACAGTGCTAACCACTGTACTACCGTGCCGCCCAAGAGGCAACATCATCATTCTGTCCTTCTGTCCTTCAGGGAGTTTAGGTCGTAAACCCCAATGCACTCTTCCAAAAGTAGGGTATCATACTGACTAAAATGTATTAATTAAATATTTGGGAACTCAAAGATTTAAACTTTATTACGTTAAAGAATAATTTATTATAGATTTGGAAACTAGGACTGCAAAAATAAACATCTGTGGGCACATATAAATTCTCATGCCTTTAAAAAATGTTTGAGCTGCGCTGACCGTTGTGATGAAATCACAATATCCTGCACCAGGAAAGTGTCACACAAAGTAAAAAGGTTTATTGGAAGACGGGCTGTTCCCAAATGTGAATATCCCAGGGAGAATATTAGCTAGGACAGCAGCACAATTTTCCTGCACTTACTTGACCTTTATTCAATAGCACATCCAAAGACAGCACCCATGACAATGGGTGCTGCCCCTCACTGCTTGTATATCAGTTTTATGAGTCATGTTGGGGTCTAAAACTCACATCGGCAATGCGCTGCAGTCTGTCCCAAACTGACATGATGGCATAATAACAATAATCTTTATTAATGCCACAAGTAGGTTTACATTAACATTATTGTGAAAGTCCCCTCAATATTGTCCTGCTGACAGACAACAACAACAGCATTATAAAACAAAGGATGACATCGAGCCACATCAGGAGATATTAAGTCAGGTGGCCAAAATGACCAATGTTTTAAGGAGTGCCTTTGAGGAAGAAAGTGAGATAGAGAGGTGGAAAATTTTAGGGAGAGAATTCCAGAGATTGCGGAATGGGAAACTGAGAGCACAGCTGCCAATGGTAGCGATTAAAATTGGGAATGCCCTGGAGGCAATTAGAGGGTTGTTGGGACGGAGGAGATTACAAAGACGGAGAGAGGAGAGCCCACGGATGGGTCTCAACACGAGGCTGGACAGAAATACCTCTGCCACATTACATACCTCTAGCAAACAAGACATAAAGAAAAGGGGCAGGTATTCTTAAAACCCAGGTTAGTTCAAGTTTGAGATTTCCCCCAATTTTAACATATTTCCTGCATTTTATTTTTCTCATTGCAACCCTATTAATTGGTGTAAGTCATGGAGGATGTAATTGGCATTGCAGAACAGGAGACTACTCAGTTCATTGTGTGTGTGCTGGCTCTTTGAATGTGTGATCCAATTAGTCCCATTGCCCTCCTCTTATTCCATTCACCTGTACATTTTTCCTTTTCAAGTATTTACCCAATTCCCTTTTGCGAGTTATTCTTAAATCTGTTTCCACGGTCATTTCAGGCAGTGCATCCCAGATCAGCACAATTCACTGACTAAAGTAAAATCTCCTCATCTGTCCTCTCACTCTTTTGTCAATTATCGTAAATCTATGTTCTCTCGTACTGACCCTCGAACGAGTATAAACAATTTCTCCCTCTCTTTCCAAAGTCTTCATAGCTCTGAACACTTCTATTAAATCTCTCCTTAACCTTCTCTGTGGCAAAGAGAATATTCCCAACTTCTCCAATCTAAATGAACAGGACTACTGGGGAGGAGTAGGGGAGTGGGCCTAACTGGGTAGTTCTTTCAGCGATCCAACACAATATCCAAAAGTCCTCTTCTTGTATTCCATGTTGAGGAGGCATTATTGGGAAACGGGGATGGGATGGAAATGAGGGCTTAATGTGGGTTGGTGCAACTCGATGGGCCGAGTGGCTTCCTTCTGCACTGTATGTTCTACATTCTATGTTTCTTTGCTTCCAAGAATGCTTACTTCAAACAGATGCAAATTCCCACACATTTCCCTGATTAAGATGTTAGTTTTTGACCAAATTGGAATTGAGTTTTAGATGGTGTAAAGATAGGCATTGGCAAGGTGTACAAGCAGCTGCTTTAGATCTGATTCTGATGGCTGTTGACCAAATAGTCAGAATTTCTGGGGTATATTTGATGATTTCTTGAAAGAGTTGCCAACTCTACTTGGATTTATTCCAGGAGAGTTCATCACATGATGTCCCATCGTCCTGCCTGTGAATGATGATGCAACCCCTGGAATTCTTTGACTCATGTTTCCAAAACTGATCCTGCATTGTGCTGTTGACACCTTCCTAATTGAAATCTGATGATTAACAATAGTGAATTCATACTTATAATTTGTTACTCAAGTTTCTCTTTGAGAGCCAAAGTTGTTGCACCAACAGAAGAAAGGACCAGAGGCGACGAGGACAACAGGATCTTGTGTTTCATTTCCTCATTCGATCTGAATAACATTCTATCTGATGAACATACCAAAGGAGCTTTCTTCGCTTGAGCCAGTTTGTAAATTCTCCACATTGTAATGAAAAAGACCATTGCTTGAAAAAATATTTATTACAATATAATTAGCAGATTAGAATTATACCCAAAGTAATTTGTTTCTTCAACAAAGAGAAATACAATAGACTGCCTAATTTCAGAATTGTTGGCTCCTTTAAGCATTTGTAAATCGGGTTTGGAGGAGGACTTGTCATAGCGTGCCCACCTCTGAGCCAGAAGCTCGAGTCCCATTCCACCACTTGATGGCCAAAGAAGATGAAAATGAAAATCGCTTATTGTCACGAGTAGGCTTCAATGAAGTTACTGTGAAAAGCCCCCAGTCGCCACATTCCGGCACCTGTCCGGGGAAGCTGGTACGGGAACCGAACCGTGCTGCTGGCCTGCTTGGTCTGCTTTAAAAGCCAGCGATTTAGCTGAGTGAGCTAAACCAGCCCCTTGATTGTGGTCGTAATGCGACCAAACAGGTTGAGTATCAACTCCTAAATCCTTCCAACACACACCAATGTCAGGTGGTAAGAGTGGGAAAGTTTCTGAGCCAGCCATGCGATGATAAGAAATTGGAGTCTCTATCATCACCATCCATAGCTCCACATTAGCAAATGGATATAAAAGTGCACTTTGTCATAACAACTCAGATACCATGGTGGGGGGCGGGGGCTGCGATGACTTGTTGGCTCAGTTGATTGCATCAGATTGGTGTCAGCAGCATAATAATAATAATCGCTTATTGCCACAAGTAGGCTTCAATGAAGTTACTGTGAAAAGCTCCCCGTCGCCATATTCCGGCGCCTGTTTGGGGAGGCCGGTACAGGAATTGAACCCGCGCTGCCGGTATTGTTCTGCTTTGCAAGTAGGCTATTTAGCCCACTGTGCTAAACCAGAGGTAGGCTCCCTGTCCTGGCTGAGGTGGATTTGAGACCTACCTCCTTGCCCTGTCCTGTAATTTACCTTTGATTCTTGGGACCTCAGCATTGACCAACCAACTCCTCCACCCCCCCCCCCCCCCCCCCCCCCGCCCCCCATCTTCCCTGGGGCTTTGTAAGGCTGTCACCTCCTCTGGATCCACAAACTGATTTCTGGGATGGCAAGATTGAGCTATGAGGAGAGGTTCAGGGACTGGGCCTCAGAATGAGAGATGATCTCATTGAAAAATGCAAAATTCTTACAGCATGCAATAGGGTAGATGCTGGCGGGATGAAAGTTCAATCATAGAATTATAGAATCCCTACAGTGCGGAAGGAGGTCGTTCCGTCAAGGATAATAGAAGCAGGGCAGAGGATGATGGATGGCAGGTTGAGGGTAATGGGGGAGAGGTGCAGTTCCAGAGATCCGGGCGGTGACTGGTCCAAGGTTAGGCGGGGGGGGGGGGGGGGGGGGGAGACAGGGGGGGGGGGGGTATCATGGTGGCAGCAGATCCAGGGATTTCAAGTTACTCACAAACAGCCAAACTGATGCTGCTGGATGGCAAGGATAGGATTCCTGATGTGCACTGACTTTGAACTCTGTGAGGTAATGGTGGGGCGGGTGATTTCCTGTCCACCCTGCTCCATAATCTGCACATCTAATTGGCCGGCCACATGATGGCCACACACTTCTGGTTGGGTTCACTATTGGGAGCCTAAATGTGAGAAGGGGATTTTGCCCATGAATACTGTTTTTCTCTCCACTTTAAATTAACCTATTTATAAATGTGTAGAATTAGCATTTGATTTCATCTCACATGATTATTTTTTATTTTTTTTAGCTATTTTTTAGCTAGAACCAATGAAATGTTTTTGGTTTTTTTAATATAAATTTGAAGTGCCCAATTTTGTTTTCCAATTACGTGCCAATTTTAGCATGGCCAATCCATCTACCCCGCACATCTTTGAGAATTGGGGGTGAGGCCCACGCAGACACGGGAAGAATGTGCAAACTCCAGAAGGACAGTGACCCGAGGTCAAAGAACAAAGAAGAACAAAGAAAAATTACAGAACAGGAACAGGCCCTTCGGCCCTCCAAGCCTGCGCCGATCCAGATCCTCTATCTCAAACTGTTGCCTATTTTCTAAGGATCTGTACCCTCTGCTCCCTGCCCATTCATGTATCTGTCTAGATACATCTTAAATGATGCTATCGTGCCCGCCTCTACCACCTCCGCCGGCAATGCGTTCCAGGCACCCACCACCCTCTGCGTAAAGAACTTTCCACGCATATCTCCCTTAAACTTTTCCCCTCTCACCTTGAACTCGTGACCCATAGTAACTGAGTTCCTCACTCTGGGAAAAAGCTTCTTGCTATCCACCCTGTCTATACCTCTCATGATTTTGTAAAGTAATCCTGATCTACTCAACCTCTCTTCATAGCCAGCGCCCTCCATACCAGGCAACATCCTGGTGAACCTCCTCTGCATCTTCTCCAATGCATCCACATCCTTCTGGTAATGTGGCGACCAGAACTGTACGCAGTATTCCAAATGTGGCCGAACCAAAGTCTTATACAGCTGTAACATGACCAGCCAACTCTTGTACTCAATACCCCTTCCGATGAAGGAAAGCATGCCGTATGCCTTCTTGACCACTCTATCGACCTGCGGTCGTGATTGAACTCGCTGAAATGGTTACATTTGTTTATTCCCAGGTTGCTTTCAGCATTTAAAATGATAGGCTTGATACAGCTGACTGTTATCTTCCACTGATGGATGTGCGATTCATGCCTGTTCACTTATCTCTGTCGACGCATTATGAAACATTGAGATAGGAATTGTTGTAAATTGTATAAATGATGAGTAAATGCACACAGGTACTGGGGAGCACTTATTAGATAATTCCTTGTGCATGAAAAAGAGAATTTAATGACTCACAGGAAGTTGGCAGTAAATGAACATAACTTTATTGAACTATTTACAAAGTTCTGCTGAAGGCAGCATGTCACTCCCAATACAGTCACTCCCGATACAGTCCTCCCAATACAGTCCTCCCAATACAGTCACTCCCAATACAGTCACTCCCAATACAGTCACTCCCAATACAGTCCTCCCAATACAGTCCTCCCAATACAGTCACTCCCAATACAGTCCTCCCAATACAGTCACTCCCAATACAGTCACTCCCAATACAGTCCTCCCAATACAGTCACTCCCAATACAGTCCTCCCAATACAGTCACTCCCAATACAGTCACTCCCAATACAGTCTCTCCCAATACAGTCACTCCCAATACAGTCACTCCCAATACAGTCCTCCCAATACAGTCACTCCCAATACAGTCCTCCCAATACAGTCACTCCCAATACAGTCCTCCCAATACAGTCACTCCCAATACAGTCCTCCCAATACAGTCACTCCCAATACAGTCCTCCCAATACAGTCACTCCCAATACAGTCCTCCCAATACAGTCCTCCCAATACAGTCACTCCCAATACAGTCCTCCCAATACAGTCACTCCCAATACAGTCCTCCCAATACAGTCACTCCCAATACAGTCCCCAATACAGTCACTCCCAATACAGTCACTCCCAATACAGTCCTCCCAATACAATCCTCCCAATACAGTCACTCCCAATACAGTCCTCCCAATACAGTCCTCCCAATACAGTCACTCCCAATACAGTCCTCCCAATACAGTCACTCCCAATACAGTCCCCAATACAGTCACTCCCAATACAGTCACTCCCAATACAGTCCTCCCAATACAATCCTCCCAATACAGTCACTCCCAATACAGTCCCCAATACAGTCACTCCCAATACAGTCACTCCCAATACAGTCCTCCCAATACAATCCTCCCAATACAGTCACTCCCAATACAGTCCTCCCAATACAATCCTCCCAATACAGTCACTCCCAATACAGTCACTCCCAATACAGTCCCCAATACAGTCACTCCCAATACAGTCACTCCCAATACAGTCCTCCCAATACAGTCACTCCCAATACAGTCACTCCCAATACAGTCCTCCCAATACAGTCACTCCCAATACAGTCACTCCCAATACAGTCCTCCCAATACAGTCCTCCCAATACAGTCCTCCCAATACAGTCCTCCCAATACAGTCCTCCCAATACAGTCCTCCCAATACAGTCCTCCCAATACAGTCACTCCCAATACAGTCCTCCAATACAGTCCTCCCAATACAGTCACTCCCAATACAGTCACTCCTAATACAGTCCTCCCAATACAGTCACTCCTAATACAGTCCTCCCAATACTGTCCTCCCAATACAGTCACTCCCAATACTGTCACTCCCAATACAGTCCTCCCAATACAGTCACTCCCAATACAGTCCTCCCAATACAGTCACTCCCAATACAGTCCCCAATACAGTCACTCCCAATACAGTCACTCCCAATACAGTCACTCCCAATACAGTCACTCCCAATACAGTCCTCCCAATACAGTCCTCCCAATACAGTCCTCCCAATACAGTCCTCCCAATACAGTCCTCCCAATACAGTCACTCCCAATACAGTCACTCCCAATACAGTCCTCCCAATACAGTCACTCCTAATACAGTCCTCCCAATACAGTCACTCCTAATACAGTCCTCCCAATACAGTCCTCCCAATACAGTCACTCCCAATACAGTCACTCCCAATACAGTCACTCCCAATACAGTCCTCCCAATACAGTCCTCCCAATACAGTCCTCCCAATACAGTCCACCCAATACAGTCCTCCCAATACAGTCACTCCCAATACAGTCACTCCCAATACAGTCCTCCCAATACAATCCTCCCAATACAGTCACTCCCAATACAGTCCTCCCAATACAGTCCTCCCAATACAGTCACTCCCAATACAGTCACTCCCAATACAGTCCTCCCAATACAGTCACTCCCAATACAGTCACTCCCAATACAGTCCTCCCAATACAGTCCTCCCAATACAGTCACTCCCAATACAGTCCTCCCAATACAGTCACTCCCAATACAGTCCTCTCAATACAGTCACTCCCAATACAGTCACTCCCAATACAGTCCTCCCAATACAGTCACTCCCAATACAGTCACTCCCAATACAGTCACTCCCAATACAGTCCTCCCAATACAGTCCTCCCAATACAGTCACTCCCAATACAGTCCTCCCAATACAGTCCTCCCAATACAGTCCTCCCAATACAGTCCTCCCAATACAGTCCTCCCAATACAATCCTCCCAATACAGTCACTCCCAATACAGTCACTCCCAATACAGTCACTCCCAATACAGTCACTCCCAATACAGTCACTCCCAATACAGTCACTCCCAATACAGTCACTCCCAATACAGTCCTCCCAATACAGTCCTCCCAATACAGTCACTCCCAATACAGTCACTCCCAATACAGTCACTCCCAATACAGTCCTCCCAATACAGTCACTCCCAATACAGTCCTCCCAATACAGTCACTCCTAATACAGTCCTCCCAATACAGTCCTCCCAATACAGTCACTCCCAATACAGTCACTCCCAATACAGTCACTCCCAATACAGTCACTCCCAATACAGTCCTCCCAATACAGTCACTCCCAATACAGTCACTCCCAATACAGTCACTCCCAATACAGTCCTCCCAATACAGTCCTCCCAATACAGTCACTCCCAATACAGTCACTCCCAATACAGTCACTCCCAATACAGTCCTCCCAATACAGTCCTCCCAATACAGTCCTCCCAATACAGTCACTCCCAATACAGTCACTCCCAATACAGTCCTCCCAATACAGTCCTCCCAATACAGTCACTCCCAATACAGTCACTCCCAATACAGTCACTCCCAATACAGTCCTCCCAATACAGTCACTCCCAATACAGTCACTCCCAATACAGTCCTCCCAATACGGCTGGGGGGACCAAAACTTACCAGTTCCTACTTTGGGCCTACTTCTATCTTAGTTCATAAAGAGCCCCAGATGGGTGGCCTCTGTCCCCTATCTGGGAAGCTGGTACTCCACAAGTCCCACAGGGAGATCAATGATGGTTTCCTCATGGTTCTCCTCGGGTTTGTGATAAAGACACTTATTGTTTTTTGTTACATTGTCCCTTTAAAGGCAAATCATTAGTTAACTGGGTTAATTGTTCTAAGTTTGCTCAAAAGAGTATATAACGAGACACCTATTGACAATGGTGGAGTTAGGAGCGAGACATTTATTTCACTTTGTAAATAAATCTAAAAGTGAATAAAGATTGACTTCGGGGATGAGATTCTCTAGTCTCTCCATGGCTTGTTTCTCGGGAGCGGGAGGCGGCCTGCCATTGGGCAGCTGTTGATGGGATTTCCCATTGAATCCACCCCCATGCCGCTGGGAAACCCATGGCGAGGATGTACTGTCCAAAGGAGTAGAAGATCTCGCCGGTGTGAATAGCTGGAAGATCACGTCCGTGGTTTCTTCCTTCACCAACTGGTTGTGAGGAGTTTAACAATTGTGGCAGTGCACGGTGAATCTTTGGGATTCTTGTTAACAGTAAGTTGTGGATGCACAGTCCTTGAGTATGTGCAAGAACAGGAGTGATAGATCTTTGAACTCCAGGAGAATCAAAGGCAAGGGGGATTAGGAAGGAAAGTGGACTTGAGTCCAAGGTCAGTCATGATATTGAATGGCAGAATTGTTTCAAGGGGCCGAATGGCCTTCGCCTGCCTCTGACTTATCATGTTCGTTTGTTCTTATGGGGAGCTTGGAATGATTAGTGACATCCTAAATATAAACAAGCTAGCAGCTACTGAAATATATCTGTTACAACCCCCGCGGAGATCACGAGGTATGGGCCATCCAGTTCCCCGTGATCTCTACAGAGTACAAACTTCCCCTTTAACAAGGGGAGCCCACCGAGTATAAAAGCCCCGGTCTGAGTGTAGGTCAGGGCGGGAGACCCTTTGGGATGTGCAGTGGTTAATGTACGTATCAATAAACCTTTATTTTTGCATCCTACCCTTCATGCCATGTAATCTCTCTGCAGATTTTGCAACATCCCATCTGGGGATCTTGATCACAATAACACTTGCCTTGCCGTGGCGAATCAGCAATGACGATGCTCATGAAAGATGGCCTATGGCGTTCATAAGATTTCCTTGACAATTCATCGAGGGTGTCAGATGTGAATGGATCACGGCTGTCTACTTGGGGAACATGGATAATCTTGTTTATTTCTCCGTCTGTCTATTGTGGAATAACATTGATCCGATTTTTAACCCTGTGAAGTGACTGCGTTTCAAGTGAGTGAAACATTTGCCCAGGTTGTGTGTGTTTGAATTTGGTCAAATATAAGGAGTAAGTTGCAAATCATATTTGGTGATGCATTCTGATGCTGCCAACCAGGCCTGTTGAGTGTTTCTTGGCATTTTTTAACATTTTTATTTCGGTATCTTTCTTAAGTGTTTTTCAGAAATCAACTTCCAATGCTTCAATTAACCTTTTGATGGGAATATTCTCTAAAAAAAAATGGCAAACTGAGGTAAGAGATTATCATTTTTGTGGAGTCATCTAGATTTGCAATCATCTAAGTGCAGGTCAAAGCCCGCAAGGCTGGAGAAGATAGCTTAGCCTATCAGTTTTATAATCCTGCAAGACCAGTTTTACAGCGGCACTCAGGGTCTGTTGCAGCTTGCAAAGTTCAAGAAAAAATGATATCTTGCATTCTTGTCACTCAAACCTGCATGAATCAATCTCTGTTCATTTCTTCCGAACAAATGATATCCTGGCTGTAAGCCCTGTTCAGACTACATCTACAGGACTCCTTACAGTCCTGGGCATGCACTTTAGAAAGGACAGATTGGACTCAGAGGAATGTAGTGCAGACGTTAACAGAAGGAATTGATAATGAGGCGAGATTACATTGAGTAGGCTAGTATTCCCTGAAAGTTTTCAGGGATGGTGCGAGTGAGTTTTCAGGAATTTGAAAGATACTGTGATGTGGAGATGCCAGCGTTGGACTGGGGCGGGCACAGTAAGAAGTCTGACAACACCAGGTTAAAGTCCAACAGGTTTGTTTCAAACACGAGCTTTCGGAGCGCTGCTCCTTCCTCAGGTGAGGAATTCCTCATTCACCTGAGGAAGGAGCTGCGCTCCGAAAGCTCGTGTTTGAAACAAACCTGTTGGACTTTAACCTGGTGTTGTCAGACTTCTTATTGAAAGACACTGCGAGGGGAAATAGAAAGAAAGCTTTTCTACTGGTGGAGCAATCTAGCGAGGATATCAAATCCAAACCAGACAATTCATAATCTTTATTATTGTCACAAGTGGGCTTACATTAACACAGCAATGAAGTAACTGTGAAAATCCCACATTCCGGCGCCTGCTCAGGTACACTGAGGGAGAATTCAGAATGTCCAATTCACCTAACAAGCACATCTTCTAGGACTTGTGGGAGGAAACCGGAGCACCCGGAGGAAACCCACGCAGACACGGGGAGAACGTGTAGACTCCGCACAGACAGTGACCCAAGCCGGGAATCGAACCTGGGACCCTGACGCTGTGATGCAACAGTGCTAACCACTGTGCTACCTTGCCGCCCATAAGGGAAGTTTGGAAACAGTTAATCACACAAAGGGTGGTAGAAGTGCAAAACAAAAAGTAGTAGATTTTAGTTCAAATAACAGTTTAAAATCTGAGATCGATTCAATTTGCCAGACAAAGATATAAAGGATATTGCGACAAGGCAGGTGGATGAAGTTATGATCCAGATCAGTTAGGATTTCAGAGGGGTCTTGACAGGGTGGTTGCTGAAATGATGTTTTCCTTTGTGGAAGAGACCCAAGCTAAGGAACAGTGTTTAAAAATAAGGAGTCTCCCATTTAAGACTGAGATGAAGAAAAGTATTTTCTCTGAGGGTCAAGAGGTGGAGCTCTTTTCCCCAGAGAGCGGTTGAGACAGGATCAATTAATGTTTTTAAGGCAAAAGTAGATCCTTGACTACAGGGAGTCACAAGGGGTAGGCAGGATTGTGGGGTTGAAGCCACAATCAGATCAACCATGATTTCATTGAATGGTGGAGCATGCTTGAAGGGCGAAATGGCCATCTCCTGCTCTGAATTTGTATGTTTGTATGAATGTTGGAACAGACTGAATGGACTCAATGGCCTTGTGCTGGACCATTTTTGGATCCTATGATTCTAAAGATGTTGATTACTTCATTGGAAATGTTTTGATTGGACCATTTTATCCTCCAGTTTACTCGAAGTGCTCTAAGCATGAACTTAGACCATGTGCCAGGAGAGATGCCAAGTATGGAAGCCATCACAACCAATCTATGATAGTCCTGTTTCACACATTCCCACACATGGGCACTCCACGAAGGGCTAATATATAGGGGTCTGGAAGAGAGTATTGTCCAATATTCCAAACCAGAGATTGGAGATTTTTAAAAAACTTGCATTTATTTATCACCTTTGGTGACACCTGTTTGTCCCAAGATGGTTTTGAGCTAATGAAGGATGCTTGAAGTGTAGTCACTGTTGTAGTGTGGGAAACACAGCAGCTACTAGGCACAGCAAGCTCCCAAAAGCAGCAATGTGGTCATGATCAGCTCATCTCTTTTAGTGATCTTGGTTCTAACATGAATAGTGGCCCCTGGACACTGGGGAGAAGTCCCCGACTGTTGTTCAAGACAGAGGCCATGGGATATTTTACACCCAGCTGAGGGGCAGGAAGAGATTTGGTATAAAGTCTTGCCTGAAAGGTGGTACCTCCAACAGCACAGCTGTCCCTCGATGCCACGCTGAGAGACTCAGTTTGGATTTTGTGCCTAAGTTTTGGAGTGGGACTTGAATCCATAAACCTTTGGCTCAGAGGCAAGAGTGCAACCCACTGAGCCTGGTTTGTAAATGGAGATGATGAGGGAGCGTCAAGGGTTTTGAAGAAGAGGTGTAAAGGAAGCCAACATCATCGATTAATAGTGAGGTAAGAAAAAGTATTTGAGTGCTGAGACATTGGATGGGGGTGTGCGGAGAATGAGGGACCAAGAGATAGAGTTCAAGGAAGTGATGAGGTCGGAGGTGAGGAAGAAATTACAGCCAATAAGAACGATAGTGTGAAGGTGATGATTTGGGGAAAACTGTGTGGCTAGTTTCAATCCTTGACATGAGGAAGTTCAGAAATTCCTCCATCTTGTCACTGGAGGAAAAGGGGGAGGGTTCACAATACAGAACGCACTATAATGTACAATTACCCAAGTCAACATGGAACTACAAAATATATTTTCAAATAATGATTTTACTCTGGTGGTTAAAAAAAACCCTCAGGAATATTCATCAATACTTTATCCATTAAGGGGAGATGATGGTGTCGTGGATTCTGTTTGAATTGTTCATAGGATGACTGTGCCAGCATTTATTGCCCATCCCGAATTGACCTTGAGGGGGCAGTTTAGAGTCAACCACGTTGCTGTGGGTCTGGAGTCACATGTAGGCCAGACCAGGTAAGGACGGCAGATTTCCTTCCCTAAAAGATATTAGTGAACCAGATGGGTTTTTAACGACAATCGACAATGGTTTGATGGACGTCGAAAAACAAAGAACAAAGAAAGCTACAGGAACAGGCCCTTCAACCCTCCAAGCCTGCACCGACCATGCTGCTCGTCTGAACTAAAACCCATACCCTTCCGGGGACCATAGCCCTCTATTCCCATCGTATTCATGTATTTCTCAAGATGCCACTTAAAAGTCGTATCTGCTTCCACTACCTGCCCCAGTGAGTTCCAGGCTCCCACCACCCTCTGTGTGAAAAAGTCGCCTCGTACATCTCCTTTAAACCTTGACCCAAGCTGGAATCGAACCTGAGACCCTGGAGCTGTGAAGCAATTGTGCTATCCACAATGCTACCGTGCTGCCCTAATCTTTTCTGCACCCTCTCCAAAGCCTCCACATCCTTCTGGTAGTGTGGCGGCCAGAATTGAACACTATGGGCGCCATGATCTTCCGGCCTTGTTACATATGCACATCATCACACCCCCAATCTACTCCTTCAGTTCCTGCCTAATATTGTTGTATTAGCCTTCCCCCAATTTAGCACCTTCACCTGAAGACTACAATTATTTTTATCCACCAGTAGCTTAAAGCTTACTGAATTGTGGTCACTGTTCCCGAACTGCTCCCCTACTGAAACGTCAACCACCTGACCGGGCTCATTCCCCAATATCAGGTCCAGTATGGACCCTTCCCTAGTTGGACTATCTACATACTGTTTCAAGAAGCCCTCCAGGATCCTCCTTACAAACTCTGCCCCATCCACGGTCCTAGCACTAAGTGAGTTCCAGTCAATATTGGGGAAGTTAAAATCACCCACCACAACAACCCTGTTACTTTTACACCTTTCCAAAATCTGCCTACATATCTGTTCCTCTCTCTCCCGCTGGCTGTTGGGAGGCCCATAGTAAACCCCCAACATTGTGACTACACCCTTCCTATTCCTGACCTCTACCCCATATTGGCTCACTGTATGAGCCCTCCGAGACATCCTCCGCAGTACAGCTGTGATATTCTCCTTCACCAGTAGTGCAACTCCTCCAACCCCTTTTATATCCCCTCAATCTTGCCTGAAACATCTGTATCCTGGAACGGTTAAGCTGCCAATCCTGTCCTGCCCTTAACCAAGTCTCTGTAATGGCAGCAACATCATAGTTCCAAGTACTAATCCAAGCTCTAAGTTTACCTGCCTTACCTGTTACACTGCTCGCAATGAAACAAATGCTTCAATCCACCAGACCCTCTCTGATCAGCAACCACACCCTGCCTGCTCTTCTTCTGAGTCTCACTGGCCCTACTCTCTAGTTCCCCTTCAGTTAATTCACCTTTGCTCTGGTTCCAACCCTACTGCCAAACTCATTTAAATCCTCCCATGTGACACGAGCAAACCTCCCGGCCAGAATATTTATGCCTCTCCAGTTTAGGTGCAACCCGTCCTGAGACTTTTAATTCCAGATTTTTAGTGAATTCAAATTTCACCATCTGCCGTGGAGGGATTTGACCCTGGGTCCCCAGAGCGTTACTCTGGGTCTCCGGTTTACTGGTCCATTGACAAGACCACTGTGCCACTGCTGGACTAGTAATCAAGCGGCCCAGGCTAATATTCTGAGGAGATGGATTCAAATCCAACCATGGCAGCTGGTGGAACTTAAATTCAATTAATAAAATCTGGAATTGGAAACAAGTCTAGCGACCATGAAATCATTGTTGTAAAAATTCTACCTGGTTTAGAAATATAATTTAAAGAAACAAATGAAAATGAAAATGAAATGAAAATTGCTTATTGTCATCAAATGAAGTTACTGTGAAAAGCCCCTAGTCGCCACATTCCGGCACCTGTTCGGGGAGGCTGTTACAGGAATTGAACCATGCTGCTGGCCTGCCTTGAACACTATGAGCAGAATTTCTGCTTTCAAAGCCAGCTATTTAGCCCTGTGCTAAACAGCCCCTAATCTGCCATCCTTACCTCTTCTGTCTTATGCTTGATTTCAGAACCACAGCAATTTGGTTGGCACTTAACTGCCCTCTGAAATAGCCGGCCAAACCACTGGGTTCAACAGCAATTAGGTATGGACAACAAATGCTGACCTAGCCAACAACTACCATGAAAGAATAAAGAAAGAAAAATCCATCTTTGTCCAATGTTGTCGGGTTTTGAGCACACAATGATATTACTGATGTGTTCCTTTAGTACATTCCATGAATATATTTGATGCTATACCTGGAATCTTCAGATGCAAGAGCAGTTCAAGCATGTGGATTGAACTGGTCCAATGAGTTCCCACACTGTCCTTTTGTATTTAGGATGCGAGTTTAAATCGATCCTCCGCTGATAGGATGAATGTGGAATTAGAGCTTTGCCAAAATATGTTTATTTTGTGAAAAGAAAACCTTTAATATTTTGGGACCAGTAAAGGAATCACTCTGGTTGTGCTTTTTAACAGTAGCTCCCACAGGAAATCATTCAGCAATTTGCTGTTTTGAAATTAAACAGCATGTCACATGCCCACATTCCAAAATGTATCGATGAAAGAAATTACAAGAAGTGAGAAAGAGATGTTCATTGAGGTATATATACTAGGACAGTGCTACTCAAAGTGTGGTATGCGTACCGGTGCCGGTACGCGAGCCTTCGTCTGCCGGTACGTGGAGTGTTTCCAGAAAAGAAAGAGACAGTAGTGATATTCAACGCCACGGGAAACTGCCGGTCCCTGGCACATTGAAAAGAAAAATGCCGGTCCGCCACATCAGATAGTTTGAGAGTCACTGTACTAGGAGAAATAACGATGGAAGTGATGAACCATCAATCGAACGCGAGACGAGTTGCTGTACAAAAGTTACGCTTTAATAAGCTAGAAGTTAGCCCTGCGGTCGACTACAGTAAATGGCCGACCGCCAGGCGTTCTGGGTATTTATACCTCGCTCTGAGGCGGGGTTAACTCAGCCTCTCGACCAATCGGGGAGCCGTCACATGACTGGTCTCAACCAATCGGTCGAGAGGCACATGACCGACCAGGGCCAATGGTAAGCCAGTGTTCTGCACCAATGGCAGACAGCTATGCAAATCATACCATCACAGGAAGCTTTCTGTCTTGAAAGACGGTAGTTTGTGCTGTGATGATACCTCTGTGTTGAACATGGCTGGTGTGACTAAGAACCCCACTCTGGCATGGCATCTCTGCTGTACTTGCTGCAGGGGAGGATAGTGGCTGAGAAGGTGCACGATTCACCCACCTGTTTCCTCTGAGTTCTCTTCCCGATTGGCTGAGCCTTTTGTTTCTGCAAACCTCCTCCAATGCTCTTCCAGTCAACCTCCAGAGGTCGCGGCCATCAGCGACTCTCTCCCAGTTGTCAGTGTTAATGGCCACCGTCTTCACATGCAGCATCCTTGCCACGGAGACATGGACAGCTAGGAGGACATGACCCAGTCGTTAGTTCACTGTACAGATGGTCTTTGGGTATATGGCCATCATCCACCGTGATGAACGTGGCTGAGCCAGCGCGGACCTCATTAGCAATGAGTTTATGCTGATGGAATTAACATGCTCCAGGATCTCTGGGTTGGTGACCCTGTCATAGATCATAGAATTAACAATGCAGAAGGAGGCCATTCGGCCCATTGAGTCTGCACCGGCCCTTGAAAAGAACACCCTACCTAAGCCCACACCTCCACCCTATCACCGTAACCCCATCTAACCTTTTTTGGACACTAAGGGCAATTTATCATGGCCAATCCACCTAACCTGTACATCTTTGGACTGTGGGAGGAAACCGGAGCACCCGGAGGAAACCCACGCAAACACGGGGAGAACGTGCAGACTCTGCACAGAGAGTGACCCAAGCCGGGAATCGAACCCGGGATCCTGGAGCTGTGAAGCAACTGTGCTAACCACTGTGCTACCCTCCTGTCCTGTCCAGAGACGCTCGAGATTCATCTGTGACAGAGAAGATGGAAACTGCTCAGCGTTTTCTCCTGTCTGGCATATGTTGCCCAGGTCTCAGCATTGTAAAGGAGTGTTAGTGCGCTGAGGACACAGGCTTGGTAAACCCACTGTGTGGTATTCTCAAGTCAAGTTGCTGCCGTTCCACACTCTCTCACACAGCTTACAGAGCAGTTGTCATTCTGGTGCTGATAAAACCAAACTCTTTGGAGAGGAAATCTGTCCATTTGCAGCTGAATGTGTTCCTTGATCTGGAATGTTAGTGCGCAATGTCAGTGTAAAACGACTCTTATGGCGTACCTTTTGTCTTGGATCTCAGGCAAACAAGACTGAAAGCTATTTAGCAGTAAGAACAGCTTTCATTTATATAGTGCTTATTCAGTAAAGACCACAAGGTGCTTCACAGGAATGTAATCAGATAAAACGCTGACACAGGTTTCATCTGCATTTTGTTCCAAACTAACTGGTTTAAGATGCTAACAGTTTGGGCAATGGCATTAATGCTCTTACATTTGGAAGTGAAAAATCAACGAGGGTTCCAGTTCCCAACTGCTATCCAGTGACGTCTGATGGTAATCCAGGAGGGCAGGCATTGTAACAGTGCCCTCCCTGTCCATCCACACCCTTGCCAATAGCCTGCTAACATTCGATGCCCAGTTTGACAAATGAAGGACTACCCTTGGACGAGATGGTAGATGCCTCTTGTCCTTTGGAAATGAGGAAAGATATTTATTGAAACAGATGAAAATATTTATGGAAACAAAGTATGCCAGATCACAATATTGTGCTTTGAAAAAAAAACAGTGGATAAATGCTTAAAATTAATTGAAAACTTCTGATAATACACAACATTCAATGCACAAATAAGGCACAGAAGGAGGCCATTCAGCCCAAACCTTCTACCACTTAGAAATTTTACTTGTGTGAACCCACTTCCAGATCTATTTGCTGACCTCATAACGCTATCAGGATATAGATTTGATATTTTAACTCCTTTCAACGATCAAACATTGTGCAAAATATTCAAGTTATAATATGCCCATACCAATTATCATTAATATACCAATTATAGAACATGGGGCAGCTGGTTAGCATAAATGCTTCACAGCTCCAGGGTCCTAGGTTCGATTCCCGGCTGGGTCACTGTCTGTGTGGAGTCTGCACGTCCTCCCCGTGTGCGTGGGTTTCCTCCGGGTGCTCCGGTTTCCTCCCACAGTCCAAAAGATGTGCGGGTTAGGTGGATTGGCCATGCTAAATTGCCCGTAGTGTCCTAATAAAAGTAAGGTTAAGGTTAAGGGGGGGGTTGTTGGGTTACGGGTATAGGGTGGATACGTGGGTTTGAGTAGGGTGATCATGGCTCGGCACAACATTGAGGGCCGATGGGCCTGTTCTGTGCTGTACTGTTCTATGTGTTCTATGTCTTTTAATGGTCATCCTCATTGTTCACATCCATCCATCTGCATAAGATGATAGCCATGCTGCAGCTCAAACCCACTGGGATGGGGTAGCTTCATATTGTTCACTTCTGCTGGCATCCTACAGAGGCAGATTCTGCCACACGTGCCCTACATGAAGTAATTATTGGATGCCGTTGTGGGCTGTTGTTTTTCATGTGGGGGCCAGTTGCCAAATCACTGTGCCAACTGCTCACCATTGAGGAGCATACCAGCCCAGGTGACGTTGACATTTCTCTCTGCCATCAGATAGTGACCCAGGTGCGAGAATTAAAGTGGTTAGCACACTGCTACAAAGGGCCAGGGTCCCAGGTTCGATTCCCGGCTTGGGTCACTGTCTGTGCGGAGTCTGCACGTTCTCCCCGTGTCTGCGTGGGTTGCCTCCGGGTGCTCCGGTTTCCTCCCACAAGCCCCAAAAGACGTGCTTGTTCAGTAATTTGGACATTCTGAATTCTCCATCAGTGTACCCGAACAGGTGCCACAATGTGGCGACTAGGGGCTTTCACAATAACTTCATCGCACTGTTAATGTAAGCCTACTTGTGACAATAATAAAGATTATTATTTTAAGAGTGAGAAAGATAATTGTGCAGTGTATGCATCGGAGGATGCAGCAGTGTGAAATGTGGTTTAATGATGGTAGGGGAGTGTACGGAGAGGGGAACATTGCGAGTAACGAGGCTGGAGGTAGAATAGGTATGAGGAGAAGGTAGCTCAGCTGAAAGGTAAGATTTTTACCTGGGTAACTCTGCTGAGTTTATTGATTTTATTTTCCACATTGCAATGATATCCTGGGAGCTTAATCCTTGGCATTGACCCCCTTTATGGAACTGTTGCCTGCATGGCCCAGGGCCCTGGTGTCCTGCCTGAACCTCCCCAGCCATTTCTTCTCCAGCATGGTTTTCCTGGTGTCTGCAGCCAGAATACATCTCCACTCCCGTAACAGCCTCCCCGAACAGGCGGCGGAATGTGGCGACTAGGGGCTTTTCACAGTAACTTCATTGAAGCCTACTCGTGACAATAAGCGATTTTCATTCTTTTTTTAGGAGGTGCCTGGTGCCTTTCAGGGTCGGCAGTGCTCCCAATTTTCAAACCATACCAACAGCCCCCTCCAAAAAAAAACATGCAAAAAATTAAAATTACTTGCCGAGCTCATAATAATAAGCTGACAACCAATTTCATTCTCATTTCTGTGAATAGCCCTCTGCAAGCTCAATTTTGGGTTTGAATCAAATATCCAGGCCAATGTGTCTTATCTACGTCTCTGATCGTTGACATGGTTACAGGTACCATGGCTTGGTTGACATAGCTGCCTGGCACGTGTGGAGGTTAATTTGGTCTCCTGTCTACATATTTAATCAGGCTATTGTGACATATTGGGTAAACATGAAACCTGCAGCTGTTGAAAGTTAGAGACCTGCTATCACTATTTAATGAATTCCAGACAGACATGTCTAATCTGAAAACAAGTGCATTTGTTTACTTGGCAACTGCCAACTCCTCCAAACTGCAGCTTTGAACTGTTCCTTTAAATCCTGGAGTTGAGATTTCACCTGCTGTCGCACATTGGATGGCAAACTCAGGAAGTAAAACGCTAATGAGCTACCTTAGTTACAGCGCTGAACTTACTTCCAGGTTCCCCACCCATCACGTAACACACCTCCACCCTCTCTCCCCACAGCTACTCCCTCTGGTCCATTGCACTCGCCCCCAGTGTATCTCCACATTCATACCACACACGTGTCAGGCAATGGCCATCTCCACCTAGAGAGAATTTATCCATCTCCCTTTGATATTTAATGATATTACCATCGCTAAATCCCCCATTATCACATCCTGGGCGTAACTATTAATGACAAATTGAAATTAACCTTTTTTCCATTCATTGACTGGATGTAGGCATCGCTGGTTAGGCCAGCATTTATTGCCCATTCCTAGTTGCCCTTCAGAAGGTGGTGGTGAGCTGCTTTCTTGAACAGCTACAGTCCCTGAGATGTAGGTACACCCACTGTGCTGTTGGGGAGGGCATTCCAGGATTTTGACCCAGCGACAGTGAAGGAATGAAGATATATTTCCAAGTCAGGGTGGTGAGTGACTTGGAGGGGAACCTCCAGGTGGTGGCGTTCCCATGTATCTGCTCCTCTCGTCCTTCTAGATAGTAGTGGTCGTGGGTTTGGAAGGTGCTGCGTAAGGAATCTTGGCAAGTTATTGCAATGTATCTTGTAGATGGTACACAGGGCTGCCACTGTTCATCGGTGGTGGAGGGATTGGGTGTTTATGGAAGGGGGAGCAATCAAGCGGGCTGCTTTGTACTGGATAGCGTCGAGCTTCTTGAGTAATGTTGGAGCTGCACTCATCCAGGCAAGTGGAGAGTATTCCATTACACTCCTGTCTTGTGCTTGTAGATGATGGACAGGCTTTGGGGAGTCAGGAGGTGAGTTACTCGCCGTAGGATTACTAGCTTTTGTCTTGCTCTGGTAGCAACAGTATTAATATGGCTAGTCTAGTTCAGTTTCTGATCAATGGTAACCCCAGGATGTTGATTGTGGGGGTTTCAGCTATGGTAATGCTATTGAATGTCAAGGGCGATGGTTAGATCCTCTCTTGTAGGAGATGGTCATTGCCTGCCACTTGTGTGGTATGAATGTAACTTGCCCCTTGTCAGCCCCAAGCCTGGATATTGTCCAGGTCTTGCTGCATTTGGACACGGGCTGCTTCATTATCTGAGGAATCACGAATGGTGCTGAACATTGTGCAGACATCCGCAAACATCCCCACTTCTGACCTTATGATGGAAGAGATGTCATTGTTGAAGCAGCTGAAGATGGTTGGGCCTGGGACACTCCCCTGAGGAACTCCTGCAGTGATGTCCTGGAGCTGAGATGATTGACCTCCAACCACCACAACCATCTTCCTTTGTGCCGGGAATGACTCCAACCAGCAGAGAGTTTTCCCCCTGATTCCCATTGATTCCAGTTTAGCTCGGGCTCCTTGATGCCACACTCGGTCAAATGCTACTTTGATGTCAAGGACAGTCACTCTCACCTCTCCTCTGACATTCAGCTCTTTTATCTATTGTTTGAACCAAGGTGGTAATGAGGTCAGGAGCTAAGTGACCCTGGCAGAACCCATGAGCAGGTTATTGCTGAGTAAGTGCCGCGTGATAACACTGATGATGACACCTTCCATCACTTTGCTGATGATGGAGAGTAGACTGATCGGGCAGCAATTGGCTGGGTTTGGATTTGTCCTGATTCTTGTGTACAGGAAACACCTGGACAATTTTCCACATTGCCGGGTAGATGCCAGCGTTTTAGTGTTCTGGAACAGCTTGACTCGGGGTGCGGCATGTTCTGGAGCACAAGGCTTCAGTACTATTGCTGGAATATTGTCAAGGTCCATTGCCTTTGCAGTATCTAGTGCCTCAACCAATTCTTGATATCACGTGGAGTTAATCGAATTGGCTGAAGACTGACATCTGTGATGCTGGGACCTCCGGAGGAGACTGAGATGGATCATCCACTCGGTACTTCTGGCTGAAGGTTGTTGTGAATGCTTCAGCCGTGTCTTTTGCACAGTGGGCTGGGTTCCTCCATCATTGAGGATGGGGATATTTGTGGAGCCTCCTCCTCCGGTGAGTTGTTTAATTGTCCACCACCATTCACAGCTGGACATGGCAGGACTGCAGAGCTTAGATCTGATGCGTTGGTTGTGGAATCGCTGAGCTCTGTCTATTACTTGCTGCTTATGCTGTTTGGCACACAAGTAGTTGTGTGTTGTAGCTTCACCTGGTTGACACCTCATTTTTCGGTCTGCCTGATGTTGCTCCTGACATGCCCTCCTGCACTCTTCATTGAACAGGGTTGATCCCCCGGCTGGGTGGTAATGGTAGAGTGGGGGATATGCTGGGCCATGAGGTTGCAGATTGTGGTTGAATACAATTATGCTGCTGCTGATGGCCCACAGCACCTCATGGATGCTCAGTCTTGAGTTGCTAAATCAGTTCGAAGTCTATCCCAGTTAGCACGGTGGTAGTGCCACACAACATGATGGACGGTATCCTCAATGTGAAGACGGGGCTTTGTCTCCACAAGGACTGTGTAGTGGTCACTTCTACCGATACTGTCATGGACAGATGCATCTGCAGCAGGCAGGTTGGTGAGGATGAGGTCAAGTGTGTTTTTCCCTCTTGTTGGTTCCCTCAATACCTACCACGATCCCAATCTGGCAGCTATTGTCCTTTCGGACCCGGCCAGCTCGGTCTGTGGTGGTGCTACCGAGCCACTCTTGGTGATGGACATTGAGGTCCCCCATCCAGATTATATTCTGCGCCCTTGCCGCCCTTAGTGCTTCTCCAAGTGGTGTTCAACATGGAGGAGTAACTGATTCATCAGCTGATGGTGGCCGGAACTTGGTAATCAGCAGGAGGTTTCCTTGTCCATGTTTAGCCTTGAGACTTCATGGGGTCCAGAGTCAACTAGCCAACTGAATACTGTGGCTGAAAGAGTTGGTTCGAGGCTGGGAATTCTGTGGTGAGTAACTCACCTCCTGACATCCCAACGTTTGTTCACCATCTACAAGGCACAAGTCTATGGATTCTATCTCTTGACACAACAGCTCAGATTGAGGGAGGTTCACAGAAACCAAGGACTATCCTAGATAGCTACTTTTAGGTGGATTAGCCATGCTAAATGTCGTCGCACCCACCAGCGTAAACATTCACTCCCTCCATCACTGTCACACAGTAGCATCAGTCTGCACCATTTACAAGATGCACTGTAGCAACTCACAGAGGTTCTTTCGACAGCACGTTCCAAACCCCCAAGGTCTGCCACCTAAAAGGACCAGGGCAGCAGGGGCATGGGGAACACCATCACCTGCAAGTTACCCCTCCAAGCCGCACTCCATCCTGACTTGGAAGTATATCAGCATTCCTTATAGGGGCTGGTTTAGCACAGCGGGCTAAACAGCTGGCTTGTAAAACAGACCAAGGCCAGCAGCGCGGTTCAATTCCCGTACCAGCTTCCCCGAACAGGCGCCGGAATGTGGCGACTAGGGGCTTTTCACAGTAACTTCATTTGAAGCCTACTTGTGACAATAAGCCATTTTAACTTTTTAATTTCTTCACAGTTGCCGGGTGAAAACCCTGGAGCTCCCTCTCTGACAGCACTGTGGGTGTACGTACCTCACATGGACTGCAACAGTTCCAGAAGGCATCTCAGCACCACCTTCTGAAGGGCAATTTTGATTGGCAATAAATGCTGTCCTACCCAGTGATGCCCACAATCCAGGAACGATTTCAAAGTAATTTAACGTCATGGCCATTCTGAGTTGTTGCTCAGCCCCTATCTGGCATCAGACCCGAGGAAGCATCTCAAAGCTTTGGGGAGGGTACAGAAGAGAATTATGAGGATGGTAACAGTGATGAGGTACTTCAAGAGATTGGAGAAGCTGCAATCATTCCCCTGAGAGCAGAGAAGTTTAAGGGGGATATTTAATAGAAGTGTTCAAAATTATGAGAGGTTTCGATCAAGTAAATGAGGAGAAAGTGTTTCTCGTGGTAGGAAGATCAGTAACCAGTGGAACACAGATTGAAGACAATCAGTAAAAGAACCAGAGCGAGAGCTGAGACCATTTATTTACTGCAATGAGTTGGTGGGATCTGGAATGCCCTGCCTGAGAAAGGAAGAGGATGCTACCCAGGCCGAGGTGAGAGGAGAGGTAACTGGCACACTTGTGGAATTTACAGTTGAGATGTTAGATGGAGGTGTTAGAAAGCTTTCTTTACTTAAAATTGATATGGTACCAGGATTGGATGAGATGCGTCCTGGGATAGTGAGGGAGGTGAGAGCGGGATTTGCAATGTCACTGGTGATAATCTGCCGGTCGTCCTTAGACACAGGGGTGGTGGCAGAGGACTGGAGAATTGTGAATGTTACACCCTTGTTCAAAAAGGAATGCAAGCGTAAAGTTGGCAACTACAGACCAGTCAGTTTGATTTCAGTGGGAGGGAAACTTCTGGAAGCTGTAGTTTGGGGGGAAATCAATAGTCACTTAGACAAGTGCAGGATAACTAAGGAGAGCCAACTTGGATTCATTAAGGGAAAGTCATGTTTAACTAACTTGCTGGAGCTTTTAGAGATGGTATCAGAGAAGGTGCAGGATTTTCTCGTACCCCATAAGACTATAAGACATAGGAGCAGAATTAGGCCACTCGAGTCTGTTCCACCATTCAATCATGGCTGATATTTTCTCATCCCCATTCTCCTGCCTTCTCCCCATAACCCTGATCCCCTTATTAGTCAAGAACCTAGGGCAGGATTCTCCGACCCACTGCCGGGTGGAAGAATCGCCAGGGGTCGGCGTGAATCCCGCCCCCGCCGTCCTCCCAATTCTCCCGCCCCCAAAATCCGTCCCGGCATGAGTCGCGCCGCCCGCCTCGGAGAATGGCGGGTACCGGTGCGACTCACTGGGTGCCGGGGCCGCCCAAATTCTCCGGCCCTCAATGGGATTTCCTATTGAAACCACCGCACATCACCGGGAAACACGCAGGCGGGGATGCGTTGCTGGCCGGAACAGAGAATTCCAAAGCCGGAGAATTCCAGCCAAAGTTGAGAAGGGCAATGATGTTGATGTGATGTACATGGATTTACAAAGGGCATTTGAAACAGTGCCACACGCCAGACTTGTTAGCAAAATTCTAGCTCTTGGAATAAAAGGGAAAGTGGGAACTTGGATAAGAAATTGGCTGCGTGACAGGAAACAGGGGTAGTGACAAATAAGTTGTTTTTCAGATTGGAGGAAGGTTTGTCGTGGTGTTCCTCAGGGATCAGTGATGCTCTTCCTGATACATATATTAGTGACTTAGACTGTAGTGTGCAAGGTACGATTTCAGCATTTGAGGATGGTTCGAAGATTGGAAGCATTGTCAGCTGTGGTAAAGATACAGTGAGATTGGGGGGGTTGCCATTTCGATTGTTTTTCGATATTCAGGGGTCCAAGATGAACATCTTGCCGAGATTTTTGTTTTTAATTCAGTGTCTCCCGGTACCGGTTCCAGCCTCAGTCTTCTTTCCGAATGGTCGAGTGGCTTATTTCTGGCTTTATTTGGGCAGGTGAGGTCCCGAGGATTTGAGAGGGTGGGGGGGGGGGGGGGGTCCTCAAGAGGGCCAGACAGTCAAGGGGTCTGGCACTGCCAAACTTGCTGTAATGTTACTGGGCGGCCAATACAGAGAGGGGGTAGGGGTGGTGCAGGGACCCAGGGGCTCTCTGGGATTAGGTGGAGTCAGGGACATGCAGAGGAACAAATTTGGTGGCATTGGTAATGGAACCACTTCTGTTGGCACCGGCAAAATACTCGGCAAACCCAGTGATGGTGTCCATGTTAAAGATATGGAGGCAACTCCACCAGCATTACGTTGGGGCAGCCTGTAGTCTGGCTCCCATTCGTGCCAACCACCTGTTTGAGCCAGCAAGGCTGGACACCACATTTGATGCATGGAAGGAGGAAGGGCTGGGAAGAGTGAGTGATTTATTCCTGGAAGGGCTTTATTCCAGCCTGAAGGAATTGAAGAGAAAATACAGTTCGGCAGGCTGAGACGTCTTTGAGTACCTCCAGGTATGGAGCTTTGGGAAGAGAATATTCTCGGATTTTCCCGGGGTACCACCATCATCCTTACGAGAGAGGATTCTCTCCTGTTTGGGATCGGTGGAGGAAAGCACATCCGTTAAGCACCTGTTAGTATCGTTCCCGCACCACCTCGACATCTGTCCAAGAGCCTCCTTTATCGTGATCAACGTGCTGTCCACCAATTGTTTGAGCGTTCTCATCATCTCCTTTCCATCCAGCTCAAAATGCTTTGCAAACTGCTGCTCAAACTCCCCCGCCGTCACCTTGGTCAGCATGTGATGGAACCACCAATTCTACGGACACGTGCTTGTAGGATTAGAATAGCGGTTTTAATATACTTACAACAGAACCAGCCTGTTCGCCGTTGAACTTTCGATGAACTGGCCGGCTGGCTCTGTGGCACAGTTCTTTATACAACAGCTCCAGGGGGAGGAGTTCTGGGCGGAGCCAAGGGGGGAGCCCAGTACAAACTCTCGAGTACTCCCAGAGCTACTCCCCCTGGTGGTCAGGTAGTGCAACTGCACTTACAATATCGGTACATATATATACTGGGAACAGAGTGACATTGGTAACTTATCACACCGTGTGATTTTCATTCACCACAGCATGTCCATTGTAATCGGTGCAGCCCCACCCAGAGAACTTGCTCCCGCCATCTTTCATCCCACAGAACTCCGCAACGAACCCGAGCTCTCAGGCGGACAAATGCTCATTCCTTTTCATCCCATATTCTTCTGACATCCTCCAATTACCACAACTTTTCTGACGACTGATAATATAAATCTCCCCCCCCCCCAAATCTGGGTGAAAAGGGGCAAAAAATGAAAGCTCTAGGAGGAGCCATCTCTATGTGACCTCCACCTATATATCGCCACCAGACGTCCCGGGTTAGGGGACTTGATGGAATTTTTGAACCTTGAGAAGATCAAATAAACCGTGAGATTCTGGGGGGTGTGGGGTCGATTGAAGGGTTCTACCGCAGATCACAGCCGTTTATATTGTATTTCAGAGAGTTGGTCACTGTTAGATGTTAAGGCGGTGTGGGGGGAGGGTTACAAAAAACGGGGAGAAGGGGTGAACACGCGGGGAGGTCTTACCTTGGGTTGATGGGTCGTTTCTGGGTTTCTGGTTGTTTGCGTCTAGCTCAGGGTTATTGTTTATATTTTTGTAATTATGTATGAAAAGTTAAAACTTTAATAAAAACGTATTTTTTAGAACTGTACCGAAGATAGTCTTGATCTTCAAAAGGATGAAGCCATATTGGTGGATTGGGCAGACAAGTGGCAGATGAAGTTCAATACAGAGAAATGTGAGGCGATACATTTTGGCAGGAAGACTATGGAGAGACAGAATAAAGTAAAGGGAGACACTCAAAGGGAAGTACAGGAACAGAGGGACCTTAGTGTACATGTACATAAGTCATTGAAGGTGGCAGAGCGTGTTAAGAGAGAAGTTCGCAAAGCATATCGTATCCTTGGTTTTATTAATAGGGCCATTGAATACAAGAGTAAGGAGGTGACATTAAACTTGTACAAGACACTAGTTAGGATTCATCTGGAGCCTGTGTCCAGTTCCGGGCACCATACTTGAGGAAGGATGTGAAGGTATTAGAGAGAGTACAGAGGAGATTCACAAGAGTGATTCCAGGGATAAAGAGTTGTAACTATGAGGATAGATTGGAGAAGTTGGGACTGTTTTCCTTGGAGAAAAGAAGGCTGAGATGAGACTTGATGGAGGTAGTTGAGATCCTGAGGGATATGAACAGGGTAACTGTTGAGAAACTGTTCCCTCTCAAGAGAGTGTGAAGGACTAGAGGGCACAGATTCAAAATGACTGACAAAAGGAGTAGAAGGGATGTGAGGAATTTTGTTTTCACTCAGAGAGTGGTTGGAGTCTGGAATGAACTTTCTGAGAGAGTGGTGGAGGCAGATTTAATCGAGATATTCGAAAGGGAATTGGATTGCTATCTGAAAAGAGAGAATGTGCAAGCATGGTAGCACAGTGGTTAGCACTGTTGCTTCACAGCTCCAGGGTCCCAGGTTCGATTCCCGGCTTGGGTCACTGTCTGTGTGGAGTCTGCACGTTCTCCCCATGTGTGCGTGGGTTTCCTCCGGGTGCTTTGGTTTCCTCCCACAGTCCAAAGATGTGCAGGTTAGGTGGATTGGCCATGCTAAATTGCCCTCAAGTGTCCAAAAAAGATTAGGTGGGGTTACTGGGTTACGGGGATGGGGTGAGGGTGTGGGCTTGGATGGGGTGACCTTTTCAGGGGCCGCTGCAGACACAATATGGCGAATGACTTCCTCCTGCACTGTACACTCTATGTTACAGGGGATAAGGCAAGGACGTGGGATTAAGTACAATGCTCTTTCAGAGAGCCAGTCCTGACTCGATAGGCTGAATGGCCTCCTTCTGCGCTGGAAAGACTGTCCATTTTCACAGTGAATGGGATAATTACTTGAGGAAGGAAGATTTACAGCATATGAAGATTGGGGTGCGGGTCTAAGTGGACAGTCTTTCAAGAGTTAGCATACACATGATGGACTAAACGTCCTCCTGTGCTGGAATCATTCTTTGATTCTATGATAACTGTTGTTGTATAATTTGTAAAGAAATATTCAACAGAATATTAGTGAAACATTCACACAACACTGAAGATGTTTCATTACATTTAGTTGTGTTGCTACTTAAATCCTTAGCAGCTGATTTGTTTAATATCATCTGTTTAAACATCACGGGTTGGTGCACATGGACAGCTTCCTCAATGCCTCTGTCCAGCCTCACTATTTACTCAATCAGGTGACTTCATGGGTCCTTCTCAGTTTGTGCATTGTCTATCTGGCAATATTCAATATCTGATGCTTGTTTTGTTTTGTTGAGTGGCAGGCTATAAATGAACAGACTGCGGTTAATGTAAACAGTAGTGGATTAAGTATATGCATGAGGACGGTGATAAGGCTGGTCGAGCAGTTAATCCATAACAGGTTTAGATGAAGTAGATGGGAGGACGTTTGTGTGGAGTATAAACACTGGCACAGATTAATTGGATGGCATGGTCCGGTTCAAGATTTCATTGTCATTCTATGTAGCTCTCCTGCCCTCCCTCTATCCTATCTTGCACCAAGTCCCATTCACCAGTCACCCACATGCTCACCCTACTCTGCATCCAAGTCCGACAATGTTTCAATTTTCAAACTTTCATCGTCTCCTTCACCCACCTCCATGGCCTTACTTCTGCCTATCCCTGTCCTCTCCTCCAGCCCCAACTCTATCTGCACCCCTCCAATTTGGGTCTCTTGTTCATCCCCAATTTTCATCATTCAATTGTTGGAGGTTGTGCTTTCAGCTGCCTGAGCCCCAACCTCTGGAATTCCCTCCTTTAACCCCCCCCCCCCCCCCCACCCCCCACCCCCCCTCCCCCCCCCTGTCTCTCGGCTCTCTTTTCTCTGTTAAGACACATCTTAAAACCTACCTCTTTGACCAAGTTACCATCCAGATATCTCCTTATGTGGCTGTGTCAAATTCTATTTGATGATGGTTTCTGTGAAGCACCTGGAGACATTTTGCGAACTGAAAAGTGCTATATAAATGCAATTTGATGTTGTTGCTGGTGCCTGTGAAGTCATTGACAGTCTGCAGGAGTGGGGGAAAGGAAATGGAAGGAAATCACGTTGATTTGAATGGGCAGACAATTTGTCAGGCTTCTTTACAAGCCTTCCCTCCTCCCTGCCCTAATTGTCTCATGTTTCTTGTAGTTGGGCAATGCAATAGACACAGGCACATCGACAGGTAACTCTGCCCCAGAGTTTAGAAAAGAAGCTGAAAATTGATTTCTGCAGAGATTAGAAATTATTCTTATTTCAGAATCAGAATAACATGAATGAACTGGAAAGCAAAACAGAACTGATATGCATGCGAGATGTGATAAAGGGTACTAAATGTGCGGGAAATTACTAAGCACTTTGGAATTCTATGACAATTACTATGGAATATAAAATAGCATGAAAAATCTACCCCGATAATACTTTACAGAATTATATTCGAATACTGTTAATATTTCAAGTACATTTAATGTTAAACTGAACTGTACTAGCCATTGAAATACTGTGGCTACAAGAGCAGTTCAGGGGCTGGTAATTCTCTGGAGAGTAACTCACCTCCTGTCCATCATCTACAAGGCACAAGTCAGGAGTGAGATGGAATACTCTCCACTTGCCTGGCTGAGTGCATCTCCAACAACATTCAAGAAGCTCGACACCATCCAGGAGAAAGCAGCCCTGCTTGATTGACACCCCATCCGCCATCTTATACATTCACTCCCTCCACCACCGACACAGTGACAGCAGCGTGTTCCGTCTGCGAGGAGACGGCGGCATAAGGGTACCGTCACTGGACTAGTAATTCAGAGACTCTTGAAATGCTCTGGGGACCCGGCTTCGAATCCCACCATGATACTTGGTGAAGTGTGGGTGGAAGACTGGGAATTGCTACACAGGTCCCCGGTCAAGCTGAGGAATGACCTGGTGGAATAGATGTTGAGGCTGTGGTAGCCTTCACAGCCACCAGGAGCGGGTGACCTCCTCCACGGGATGCCATGGGCTGGATTCTCCGATTTGCAGCCGGGGTGGGAACAGTGGCGTTTTACGCCAGAAAAAAATGGCACAAAAGCTGCACCGATCCTCCGCCTGGTCGGGGGGGGGGGGGGGCTAGCAGGCACGCAGCATCAAGCCCACGGCTTTACCTGCAGATACGGCTGGAGAATTGCCGGGTCTGTGGTCGCACCGTGCAACATGCAGCCAGCCGCACGCGGACATGGCCTGCCACATACTGTCCCACAGTAACCCCCGGACCACCTCTCACCAGTGCGCCCAGACCCCACCAAAGGCCCCCCCAGCCCACAGAACAGCCCCCCCCCCCCACTCCCCAACCCGACTGTGGCGGCGCTAGACTCAGTCCGCAGCCGCCACAGTCGGGTTCATGAAGAAAGTAGCCTGAGTGACCCATGCCGTCGGGAACCCGGCCCACCGGGGGCGGAGCAAGGGGGAAGGGCCTCAGGTGACATCCTGCGGCCATTCCTGAGGCATGCGGCGTACTCTGTGGTTCCATGCATAACTTCCCTCCAAAAACAGTGCTGATTGTATCCATTGCTTGCAACAGGACCTTTAACAATCACTGAAAAAAACATAACAGCAGGATTTAATCGTCTGAATAGACGAGGGTGAAATGCAGGTTCACCAGAATGATAACAGACCCTAAACTATTTCAACGATGATGATTGGTAACACAGAATAGGCTTCTGCAATGTTTCACGTTACCCGCAGTCCAACCTCTCTAACAGTGAAGAAATATCTTTGGGCTAATGGCATCCAGTGAGAGATTAAAACTGAGCAATTAGTGCAATCTGTCCAGAATTCTCCGGCCATTGGGATTCTCCCTTCCCGCAGGCAGCGCACCCCAGGCCGTAGGTTTCCCAGGGGCGTGGGGTAGTTTCAATGGGAAAACTCATTGACAGGCAGTGGGAATAGGGAATCTACCCTCCTGCAAAGCAAGCGATGCCAAGACACAGGTGGCTGGAAAACCCAGCCTCATGTTTTTATTTAAATGGTGGTTGCATTGAAATCATGGGCTGGATTCTCCCACCCCGCCCACCCACCCACAGCAAGAAGGCCACGGGCGAGAAGCGGACAATGGAGAACTCCATTGACCTCGGGTGGGACGCAGCCAGTAGATCGCGCCCCATGGTACAACTGTAGAGAATTCAGGTCCAACCCCACCTGCAGTAACTATTCAGGTCTTGGCATCGCAGCTCAGGAAAGAGCAATCTTGGAGGGAAGGGGCGGGGGAGGCAGTGCAGATTCGGCAGCACGGTAGCACAGTGGTTAGCACTGCTGCCTCACCAAGGACCCGGGTTCAATTCCATCCTTGGGTCACTGTCTATGTGGGGTCTGCATGTTCTCCCTGTGTCTGCGTGGGTTTCCTCCGGGTGCTCCGGTTTCCTCCCATAAATCCCTAAAGACGTGCTGTTAGGTGAATTGGACATTCTGAATTCTCTCTCCGTGTACCCAAACAGGCACTGGAGTGTGGAGACTAGGGGCTTTTCACAGCAACTTCGTTGCAGTGTTAATGTAAGCCTACTTGTGACAATAAAGATTATTATTATTGTGAAGACAAATTGCATATATTCAGCTGTATTCCCTTGAATATAGAATTTTAAGAAGGTGTTTTAGGTGATTAAAGGAAGTCATTAGGGTAGCTATAGAGAGGAATTATTTCCTCTCGTGGGGAAGTGGAGAACAATGGGAAATAACCGGAAAATGAGAGTCCGGCTGTTTGGGAATAATGTCAGGAAGCACTTCTTCACGCGGAGCAATGGGAATCTGGAACTCTGTCATCCAAAAAACTGTAGAACAGATTTCCCCTGGATATCTTTGCAGAATATTTCCTTTTCGGAAACTGTTAATGGGAAACGGCTTCCCTCTTGGGATAAACAATTGAGCGGACAGTCAAACATTCTATACTCACCAAGACTCTTTATCTGTTGCAGGCCCAAGTATGGGTGAGTTAAAGGGGCCCTAATTTCCAAGCTCCCCAGTGTCGAATTTGGGACATACACCAAAAATGGGCTGAGGATTCCTTCTTGGACTTTCTCAGTTAAAGGTTTGAATAGCAATTGCCCAGAAGCACAAGCTTCCTCTGGGAAATTGCCTTATGCTGGGAACCATCTGAAAATCTGAATTAAGTTGCTCACTTGGGACGGTTCTGGCTGTGTTAGACAAATAGTTCCCCAGAAAATGTTAGAACGATTAAAACCTCTTCTAACTTCTGAATAACTATTTCTAAGACATAGATTGATTCCCCCACCCACCCTGGGGCCTCCCAATCTCACCCCTGACCTCCCAGGAGATTCCTCTCACCCCTGATGCCTTCCCAGGGTATTCCCCATCCGCCCACCCTCCCTCATAGGTTTCCTCCAGATTGACACCCCAGACCCCACGCAGCCATGAGCCCACCCCCCCCCCCCCTCGGACTTAACCAGACCTTTCCAACATCTGACCCACATCACCCTGCTGTCTGACCCCCGCCCCTCCATAACCGCCTCCCTGCCCCCCAATGTCCAGCCCACAATGGCCGATGACTCCACCATCCACCCCCTGATGTCTGACCCCCCCCCCAAAGTCCGACACTCGCCCAATGCTCAACAATCCTCCCCACCCTCCGCCTGATATCTGACGCCCCCGATACCCAATCCCCGATATCTTCCCCCCTCCTCCAATAACCGACAGCAGCCTCACCCCCTCCAATGTCTGACCTCACCCCACCTGACCTCCCATCACCCCCAACCCCTCACATCCGACCCACTTACCTTAGACACTGAACTTAACTTCTCGCTGGCCTGTCAATTTCACTGCACCTTGAAACCTACCTGCTGTGAGGCAGCTAGTGCTGTAAAAATGGTGCGTGCCCTTCAGTGACCTCTCCTGCACTTTGAGGCTCGACCTTGGAGGCTGGGGCATGATCCCGAAAACTAGATTTGGGTCATTCGGGGATAAGGGCAGGAGGCATTTCTTCACACAAAGGGCATCTGGAATTCTCTCCATTAAAAAGCAGTTGAGTCTGGGATAAACAGGAAATTTCGAAACCGAGATTGCTAGATTCTTGTTAGCTGAGGATATTAAAGGTTCCTGAGCCAAGGCTGGTAAATGGAATGAAGATACAGATCAGCCATGATCTAACTGTATGTTGGGACATGTTTGAGGAGTTGAATGACCTGCTCCTGTTTTGTTAAGCCTTTTAGAAAGAGCGAGTTGGCGAAGCGTCTGTAATCTCTCTGCGCTACAACATTACACATTCTTTTGGCAGCATGACAAGAAAACATGGTCAATCTATCATATCTCATGGTCTCTGGTAATTATCTAAACACTTTGATCTTACCACTGACACAATTACAGTTCACAAAGTCCGAATATGGACTTTATCTGCATCGTTAGAGTTACCGCCAAAGTCGAAAGAAAAACTATTGGAGAAAAGGAAAAACACAAAATGACTGTTAGGAGACCGACATTTTAGCATTAGCTTGGTTTGGTTTGTAGCAGCCTAGTAGGTCAGAAGGTTAAGGGGTTCGTGTCCCAACCCAGTAGCTGAGTAAATAACCTTGGCTGGCATTTCCATGCTGTACTGAGAGAGTGCCACACTGCTGGAGCTGCTGCGCTCCCAATGGGATAAAGCTTTATCTCTTCTCTCTGGTGGACGTGAAAGATCCCATTGCACTTCCTTTTTGGAAAAAGTGAATCACCTGAGGAAAGGAGCAGTGCTCTGAAAGCTAGTAATTCCAAAGGAACCTGTTGGACTTTAACCTTGGATTGGATTGGATTGGATTTGTTTACTGTCACATGTACCGAGATACAGTGAAAAGTATTTTTCTGCGAGCAGCTCAACAGATCATTAAGTACATGAAATGAAAAAGAAATAAAAGAAAATACAAAATAGGGCAACAGAAGGTACACAATGTAACTACATAAACACCGGTATCGGATGAAGCATACAGGGTGTAGTGTTAATGAGGTCAGTCCATAAGAGGGTCGTTTAGGAGTCTGGTAACAGCGGGGAAGAAGCTGTTTTTGAGTCTGTTCGTGAGTGTTCTCAGCCTTCTGTATCTCCTGCCCGATGGAAGAAGTTAGAAGAGTGAGTAAGCCGGGTGGGAGGGATCCTTGATTATGCTGCCCGCTTTCCCCAGGCAGCGGGAGGTGTAGATGGAGTCAATGGATGGGAGGTAGGTTTGTGCGATGGACTGGGCGGTGTTCACAACTCTCTGAAGTTTCTTGCGGTCCTGGGCCAAGCAGTTGCCATATTAGGCTGTGATGCAGCCAGATAGGATGCTTTCTGTGGTGCATCTGTAAAAGTTCGTAAGAGTTTATGTAGACGTGCCGAATTTCCTTAGTTTCCTGAGGAAGTATAGGCACTGTTGTGCTTTCTTGGCGATAGCGTCGACGTGAGTGGACCAGGACAGATTTTTGGAGATGTGTACCCCTGGGAATTTGAAACTGCCAACCATCTCCACCTCGGCCCCGTTGATGCTGACAGGGGTGTGTACAGTACTTTGCTTCCTGAAGTCAATGACTTTAGTTTTGCTGGCATTGAGGGAGAGATTGTTGTCGTTACACCACTCCACTAGGTTCTCTATCTCCCTCCTGTATTCGGACTCGTCGTTATTCAAGATCCGGCCCATTATGGCCATATCGCCAGCAAACGTGTAGATGGAGTGATGCACCATCGATTGCACGCGAGGCGAGTGATTTACCAATGTCAGGCTTTAATTAACTAGAACACAGCCTGGCGATCGTCTACAGTGGAAAGGGACGATCGTCAGGCTTCTGAGCATTTATACCTCGTTGATAGAGGCGTGGTTAACTCAGCCTCTCGGCCAATCCGTCGAGAGGCACATGACCGACCAGGGCCAATGGTAAGCCGACGTTCTGGCCCAATGGCAGACGAGTATGCAGATCATATCATCACATGGAGTTGGAACCAAATTTTGCCATGCAGTCGGATGTGTACCGGGAGTAGAGTAGGGGGCTAAGTACACAGCCTTGTGGGCCCCTGGAATTGAGGACTATTGTGGAGGAGGTGTTGCTGTTTATTCTTACTGATTGTAGTCTGTGAGTTAGAAAGTCGAGAATCCAGTTGCAGAGTGAAGAGCCAAGTCCTGAGTTTTGGAGCTTTGAGATGAGCTTGGCTGGGATTATGGTGTTAAAGGCGGAGCTGTAGTCAATAAATAGGAGTCTGATGTAGGAGTCCTTGTTGTCGAGATGCTCCAGGGATGTGTGTAGGGCCGGGGAGATGGCGTCTGCTGTGGACCGGTTGCGGCGGTATGCGAATTACAGTGGATCAAGGCATTCTGGGAGTATGGGGCTGATGTGCTTCATGACCAACCTCTCGAAACTCTTCATTATGACTGAAGTCAGGGCCACTGGACGGTAGTCATTGAGGCACGTTGCCTGGTTCTTCTTTGGTACCGGTATGATGGTGGTCTTCTTGAAGCAGGTGGGGACCTTGGAGCGGAGTAGGGACAGGTTAAAGATGTCCACGAAGACATCTGCCAGCTGGTCCACGCAGGCTATGAGTGCACGACCAGGGATCCCGTCCGGACTCGTCGCCTTCTGAGGGTTCACTTTCAGGAAGGCCGATCTGATTTTGGAAGCTGTGATGGTGGGTATGGGTGAGTTATGGGCTGCTGGGGCACTCGACAGCAGATCGTTGGTTTCCTGCTCGAACCGAGCATAGAATGCATTAAGCTCCTCGGGGAGGGGTGCAAAAGGGGTGGGGAAGTTGCATTATTGGTTAAGGAGAATATCACAGCTGTGCTGAGGGAGGGCACCTTGGAGGGTTCAGGTAGCGAGACAATCTGGGTAGAGCTCAGGAATAGGATGGGTGCTGTCACAATGTTGGGGACCTCCTCACACCCAGCGGGAGATAGAGGAGCAGATATGGAGAAAGATCTTGGAAAGATGCATAAACAATAGGGATGTTGTGGTGGGTGACTTTAACTTTCCCTATATTGACTGGGACACACTTACTGCTGGAGGCATGGATGGAGCAGGATTTGTAAGGAGCGTCCAGGGAGGTTTCTTGAAACAATATCGAAATAGCCCAACTCGGGAAAGGGCCATATTAGATCTGGTGCTGGGAAATGAGCCTGGCCAGGTGATCAAAGTTTCAGCAAGAGATAATTTCGGGAACAGTGATCATAATTCTATACGTTTTAAGCTGCTTATGGAAAAGGACACGTGTGGCCCTCAGGTGAAGGTGTTAGACTGGGGGAGGGCTAATTACAGCAGCATGAGGCTGGATCTGGAGAGTGTTGACTGGGGGGGGCTGCTTGACGGAAAATCAACATCCGGCATATGGGAGGCTTTCAAATGTCAGTCGATTAGACTTCAGGACCGGCATGTGCCAGTGAGGACGAAAGATAAGGGTGGCAAGTTTTGGGAACCCTGGATAACGAGGGATATTATGAACCATGTCAAAACGAAAAAGGAAGCATTCGTAAGGTCTAAAAGGCTTAGGACAGATGGAGCCCTTGAAGAATATAAAGCAAGTAGGAAGGAACTTAAGGTAGGAGTTAGAAAGGCTAAAAGGGATCATGAAATGCCGTTGACAAACAGGGTTAAGGAAAATCCTGCGGTGTTTTATACATATGTAAAGAGAAAAAGGGTAGCCAGAGAAAGGGTTGATCCATTCAAGGATATTGGAGGGAATCTATGTATGGAACCAGAGGGAATGGGAGAGATACTAAATGAATAATTTGCCTCAGTATTCACCAAAGGGAAGGACTTGGTGGATGAGGAGTATAGGGTAGAGTGTGTAGATATTCTGAGTCATATTAATAAAGAGGAGGTGTTGGGTAAAGTAGATAGATCCCCAGGGCCTGATGGGATTATCCCAAAATATGAGAGAGAAAGGGGAAGAAATTGCTGGGGCCTTGACAGTAATCTTTGTATCCTCATTGGCTACATGTGATGTTCCAGAGGACTGGAGAGTAGCCAATGTCGTTCCATTGTTTAAGAAGGACAGCAGGGATAATCCAGGAAATTATAGGCCGGTGAGCCTTATGTCAGTGGTAGGGAAACTATTGGAAAAGATTCTTCGAGGTAAGATTTACTCACATTTGGAAACAAATGGACTTATTAGTGATGGGCAGCATGGTTTTGTGAAGAGGACGTTGTGCCTCACTAATTTGATCAAGTTTTTTGAGGCAGTGACAAAGATGATAGATGAGGGAAAGGCAGTAGATGTTGTATACATGGACTTCAGTAAAGCCTTTTGACAAGGTACCTCGTAGTAGACTGGTACAAAAGGTGAAGTCACGTGGGAGCAGAGGAAAGCTAGCAGGATGGAGAACTGGCTTGGGTACAGAAGGGAGAGGGCAGCAGTAGAAGGATGCTTATCTGAATGTAAGGCTGTGACTAGCGGCATTCCACAGGGATCAGTTCTGGGGCCTTTGTTGTTCGTGGTTATACAAATTATTTGGAAGAAAATGTAGCTGGTCTGATTAGTAAGTTCACAGATGACATACAAATTGGTGGAGTTGCGGATAGTGAAGAGGATTGTCAGAGGATACAGCAGGACATAAACTGGTTGGAGTCTTGGGCAGCGAAATGGCAGATGGAGTTTAATAATAATAAGAATAATAATCTTTATTGTCACAAGTAGGCTTACACTGCAATTAAGTTACTGTAAAAAGCCCCTAGTCGCCACATTCCTGCGCCTGTTCGGGTACACCAAGGGAGAATTCAGAATGTCCAAATTATCTAACAGTACTTCTTTCGGGACTTGTGGGAGGGAAACTGGAGCACCCGGAGGAAACCCACACAGACACGGGGAGAACGTGCAGACTCCACACAGACAGTGACCCAAGCCGGGAATCGAACCTGGGACCCTGGAGCTGTGAAGCAACAGTGCTTCACTGTGCCACTGTGCTGCACATAATCCGTAAAAGTGTGAGGTAATGTACTTTGGAAGGTCCAATGCATGTAGAAATTACACAATAAATGGTAGAACTCTTGTGAGTACTGACAGGCAGAGAGATCTGGGCGTGCATGTCCGCCGATCCCTGAAAGTGGCAACGCCTGTGGATAAGGTGGTCAAGGCGGCATACGGCACGCTGGCCCTCATCGGTCGGGGCATTGAATATAAAAATTGACAAGTCTTGTTGCAGCTGTACAGGACCTTAGTTAGGCCTCATTTGGACTATTGTGTACAATTCTGGTTGCCACACTACGGGAAGGATGTGGATGCTTTGGAGAGGGTACAGAAGAGGTTTACTGTTGCCTGGTATGGAGGGCATTAGCTACAGGGAGAGGTTGGATAAACTCGGTCTGTTCTCACTGGAACGATGGAGGTTGAGAGGCGACCTGATGGTGGTCTACAAGATTATGAATGGCACGGACAGAGTGGATGGTCAGATGCTCTTTCCTAGGGTAGGAGAGTCAAGTACTAGGGGACATAGGTTTAAAGTGTGTGGGGAAAAGTTTAGAACTGCTGTGCAAAGCAGGTGTTTTACACAGAGGGTGGTAAATATATGGAACGCGCTGCCTGGGGAGGTTGTGGGAGCCGGTACGATAGCGGCATTTAAGGGGCATCTAGACAAATATTTGAATAGGGTGGGAGTGGAAGGACACGGACTCCGTAAGTGTAGACGGTTTTAGTTTAGGCAGGTACCATGGTCGGCACAGGCTTGGAGGGCCGAAGGGCCCGTTCCTGTGCTGTATTGTTCTTTGTTCATACCATCTGGATATCTTCTCCAAAATGAAGAGAAGAAGACCAAACACCAACAATGTAATGAGAATCAAAAGCCTGCCCTGCAATATAAACCCACGCACGGAGACCTGTATCCACCACCCTGCCCCTCTCGACAATGGTGCCTCACTAGGTTCAGTCATGATTAAAACTCAGATCACAGAAGAAAAAAGACAGATAACAAGCACCCAGCCTATCTATAATGACTAAGATGCGACAATATGATCATACAATAGGAATAATACTCGGAATACTGATATAAGTCCCTGAAACATTCCCGGAGAAGCTGGGGACAATCAATCAGCACACAGTCCCTTTCACAGGATAAAATATTAACCCATAACTTCCGGGTTCCCCAGCATCATTTTTAGGGGATAGTCCTATGATGCACTGGGAATCCGCCTAGGAAGTTCTCACATAAGGGTTTACCCGGCAACTGCTCAGGAGTGCTGACTACCTCTGGAACAATCCGACAGAGTTACCGAGTTATATTGCTAACTTTGAATGGTTCTCCCAGTTTTACCCTGAGAGTTATTCTGAGTTAGAAAGAAAAAGAACCTTTAAACTCCAGAGTAATTATTTAAATAACCTGACCCAGCCTTGCATGGACACCCCGCACAAACATGACCCGCTAGGGTACCCATCACGCCCATACCCATGACAACACCACCCCCCCCAACTCTCTCCCCCCCACCCCCGCCGCTGACCCAACCGCCCCCAAACCCAAACGACCTGATCCTCCCCCCCACTCCCTTGCCCGACCCCCTGCCTACCCGGACTACCACACCCGCTCCCAGTCCGACCCCCTCCCAGAATGATCCCCCGCCTGGACTGTCTCCCTCACACGCTGAGCCCCCGCTCTCTCCTTCCCTCCCAAACTGCCCCCCTTCGCTACTTTCCGGACTGATGACCCTCCTGGACTGACCCACTCCCTCCTTCTCGGACTGACCACCCCCTTCCTTTCCTGCCTCCCTCACGGACTAATCCCCCTCCCTTCCTCCTGGACTGACCCACTCCCTCCTTCTCGGACTGACCACCCCCTTCCTTTCCTCCCTCCCCCACGGACTAATCCCCCTCCCTTCCTCCTGGACTGACCCACTCCCTCCTTCTCGGACTGACCACCCCCTTCCTTTCCTCCCTCCCCCACGGACTAATCCCCCTCCCTTCCTCCTGGACTGACCCCCACTCCCTCCCTCTGCTTCCTGGATTGACATCCCTCCCTTCCTCTCGATTGACCCTCCTCCCAGACAGACCCCCCCCCCCTCCCTACCTCCCTCCCGGACTGACTCCCCTCCCTGACCCCTGCAGTGACCCCCTCCCTCCCCCCTTGCCTTCCAGACTCAATCCACCCTTCCCTCCCTGACTGTCCCACCTACCGGACTGAGCACTCTCTCCCCCAGAATGATGCCCCCCAGACGGTCCACCCCCGCCTCCAACCACTACCACCCCCACCCCCATTCCCTAAACTTTATAGCTTACCTGCTCCCTGAGAGGTTGAGAGGTGGTAGATTTAGAACTGAGATGAGGAGGAACTACTTCTTGCAGAGGGTGGTGAATTTGTGGAACTCGATGCCCCACAGTGAGGTGGAGTCTGAGTCATTAGGTGTTTCAATAAGGAGATAGAAATATTTCTGATTTTAAAAACAGGTTAAAGAAATATGGGGAACAGGTAGGGAGGTGGATTTGAGACCAGGAAGAGATCAGCCATGATCTGATTGAGGGGCCAAATTGTCTACTTCTGTTCCTAATTCCTATGTTCCTCCCTGTAAATTTTGCCTTTAAACCTCCTCTCTATGTCAGGGGGAGTGACTTACCTCCCTGTGTCCCAGTTACTCCATCCTGATCCTGTCGGAGGTGAGCTTCACTGCTTCTGTCTCACCCAGTCTGAGTTGAGAAGGTTGGGCAAGACAGGGGATTTGGAATCCCAACGTGGGTACGTCGTGGGAGAGCGGCGAACTGCCAGAGGTTACCACTCTGCAGAAGTTCTGGGCCAATAAAATCAAACAACGCCACAATACCAGCCTCCCCGAACAGGCGCCGGAATGTGGCGACTAGGGGCTTTTCACAGTAATTCCATTTGAAGCCTACTTGTGACAATAAGCAATTTACATTTCATTAATTTCACAATAGAGAAAGAGCCCAGATTAGAGCTTGAGTTAGTCTGCGCAGCAAACCATCAACCCATTTCCTTGCGTCTCATGGATTGAACGAAGGCTGAAGCAGTAGTCGGATTAGCGAATGACTTGGCAGAGCTGTTGGATACAATTTTAAGGGTCGCAGCATAAAGCATAAATCATCCCACAACCTTGTGCTGCCTTCAAACTTCATCAAAGTCTGTGTCACCGCCGAGAAGTCCTGGAAGAAAGAAATCGTCACTCCCTCATGGAGTCAGGGCCCAGCACACTGCCCTGTCTCCATGACCTTCTGCCAATCTTTCAGGTCGTGGAAGCAAATGATTAGAGGCTTGGGGTGTGATGCACAATCAATGGACACGAAACGTAGGTGTAGTCCGAAACGAAAGGCTTTAATCAGCAAGAAGTGTGCCCAGCAGCAGGAGTACAGAAATGGCCTGGCTGCTGGGGAACACGGGTTCTTATACCCCGCCTCATAGGCGGAGCTACCTTCCTCTTGACCAATGAGAATACAGAGGACACGATACGTGGGCCAATGGGCAGCGAGCCCACTGCACCAATGGCAGCTCACACTCCCAGGTACCGTAATACCCCTAGTCATACTACCACAGGGTGAAAACCATCTCTTGGCCTCAAAGATAGGATATGATGCGCCCTTTCTAATTTGATGCTTTTCAGGATATTCTTACCAATAATAATCCCCAAATCTTCCAGGGACATAACAGCAAAGATTAACTCAAGAACTAGGCCGGTAAACATCGGTAATCAGAATAAATGACTGATTATAAGCAGGTGGTGCCAGAACCCATACAAAAGCAGCTATTCCCGCATTCGCATTACATGATCCCCCCCCCCCCCCCCCCGGTCCTCCGGCAGAGCAAGCTTGAAGGACAGAGTGACCTCCTATTTTATATTTTCTATGTTCATAATGTGCTCTCGAAGCTGCATGGCCAACACAGCAGGCTGGAAGTTCCCACACAGGCCAAGTGGCCCCTTTAAGTTAATGTCCGCTCGTGACTGGGATCCATGAAGATAAAGGAATTGGCGGTACATTATATAAAATAGATTAGATGGTTCAAAAACAGAAAATGCTGGATAAACTCAGCAGGTCTGGCAGCTTCTGCGCAAAGAGAAACAGAGCGAGCATTTTGAGTCCATATGGCCCCTCCAGAGAAGGGAAGGGAGGTAGAAATGTTGATGAGAGGGTTTGTTGGTGAAATGCAGTGCTGTCCATACCAGTTACCTACCCTTCAAAAATACTTCGTTGGCTCTGATCCACTCTCAAAATGTGTACAGGGCTATATAAATGCATCCCCTCATCTTTCTCAATATCTTAAAGATAGATTTCTCATTCTGATATTTTCGCTGTAGTGTTAAAAGACAAAGCCAGTGGATTAAATTAGAACAAAAGGCAAAGGAGTGTCAGAGCATTGCAATTAGTGTTCATCCTGTAAATCGGCAATAATCGTTTCCAACCTACGGTTAGTAATAGATTGCGGGATTGTTCTCCTGTAATCATTTGAAACAACTATTTTAGTGCCTTTAATTAAGCTAATTGACTTGCAGAGCCCGGGGTAGAAACCAAATTCCCAGTCAAAGGTCACATTACATTTTGAACATTATCGCCAGCCTTTCTCATCTGAAACTGATCCGAATGAAATGAGGACAAGGTCATTCTGGGGTCACAGTATTGTCAATTCACGTTAACGCAGTGCGTCCCTCTAATGCTTCACAACTGTAGCATCAAGAAAGTTGACAGAGCAATTTTCACTTTATGCAATGTTTTTATCTGATTCATGTCATACTGTCAATTTGTGGCAGTTGCTAAAACGTAAAGTATTTCAAAGTGCAGCGGCAGATAATTAGGCAGGAACTCTCGGTTAAAGATTTTTAATCACGAAAAACAGAAAGGGGCCTTTGACCCAGCATTTGGCTCTCAACCAGGGCCTTGCGGGTGTTTTTTGATCCTTTGGTTTCTCACTCACTCAGTTAGCCGGTCCTCAGGCATTGGGGAATTACAGCTTCAGAAATGGGACCAAATGAAAAGGAAACTTTTATCTAAATTATCTGACTCAAACTGGAATAGTTTTGCTGGCTGATTGTTGATTGGAATGATGGTGATGTCCATCGACCGGAGTTCAGGGATTGAGGTTCTGTTCCAACATTGGAACGCGACACACAGACTGACATTCCAGGGTCAACACTGAGGGAGCTCTGCACAGCACGGCATGGTCAGTACTGAGGCAGCTCTGCACAGCGGTGCAGGGACAGCACTGAGGGAGCTCTGCACAGCACTGCATGGTCAGTACTGAGGCAGCTCTGCACAGCACTGCATGGTCAGCACCTAGGGAGCTCTGCACAGCACAGCATGGTCAGTACTGAGGGAGCTCTGCACAGCACCGCATGGTCAGTACTGAGGGAGCTCTGCACAGCACTGCATGGTCAGTACTGAGGCAGCTCTGCACAGCGGTGCAGGGTCAGTACTGAGGGAGCTCTGCACAGCGGTGCATGGTCAGTACTGAGGGAGCTCTGCACAGCACGGCATGGTCAGCACTGAGGGAGCTCTGCACAGCACTGCATGGTCAGTACTGAGGCAGCTCTGCACAGCACGGCATGGTCAGCACTGAGGGAGCTCTGCACAGCACGGCATGGTCAGTACTGAGGCAGCTCTGCATAGCGGTGCATGGTCAGCACTGAGGCAGCTCTGCACAGCACGGCATGGTCAGCACTGAGGGAGCTCTGCACAGCACAGCATGGTCAGTACTGAGGCAGCTCTGCACAGCACAGCATGGTCAGTACTGAGGCAGCTCTGCACAGCGGTGCATGGTCAGTACTGAGGCAGCTCTGCACAGCACGGCATGGTCAGTACTGAGGGAGCTCTGCACAGCACAGCATGGTCAGTACTGAGGCAGCTCTGCACAGCACAGCATGGTCAGCACTGAGGGAGCTCTGCACAGCACCGCATGGTCAGCACTGAGGGAGCTCTGCACAGCGGTGCATGGTCAGCACTGAGGCAGCTCTGCATAGCACTGCATGGTCAGTACTGAGGGAGCTCTGCACAGCACAGCATGGTCAGTACTGAGGCAGCTCTGCACAGCACAGCATGGTCAGCACTGAGGGAGCTCTGCACAGCACGGCATGGTCAGTACTGAGGCAGCTCTGCACAGCGGTGCATGGTCAGCACTGAGGCAGCTCTGCACAGCACTGCATGGTCAGTACTGAGGCAGCTCTGCACAGCACAGCATGGTCAGCACTGAGGGAGCTCTGCACAGCACCGCATGGTCAGCACTGAGGGAGCTCTGCACAGCGGTGCATGGTCAGCACTGAGGCAGCTCTGCACAGCACTGCATGGTCAGTACTGAGGCAGCTCTGCACAGCACAGCATGGTCAGTACTGAGGCAGCTCTGCACAGCACAGCATGGTCAGTACTGAGGGAGCTCTGCACAGCACGGCATGGTCAGCACTGAGGCAGCTCTGCACAGCACTGCATGGTCAGTACTGAGGGAGCTCTGCACAGCACAGCATGGTCAGTACTGAGGTAGCACCACACTTTGCCACAGGGTCAGGACCAAGAGAGCATCACGCTACGCCAGGTGACCAGAACAGAGGGAGGGTCGCGCAACGCCGCGGGGTCAGGAGTGAGGGAATGTAACCCAGATTTGTAGCACCCTCTTGTGACCATTTATATATGTATGTATATAAAACTCAAGCCGGAATAAACCAGTTTAGTTGAGTATCAGAACTCCATGAGGGTGAGTTTAAACCCGCAATTGCCATCAGAGAGTACGGTGAAGCGAGCAGAAAATCTGGAGAGAATCGGGAAACGTGATTCTATCTGGAGAGATCCCAATTTTCCCGTACCCTCGCCAGCGATGTCATGAAGTTCATGCCCACAAAAGGCAGGAACCCTATTTTCATGGATTATCATAAATTTTAATATTATTATCGGTAGGTCTAACATAAAGGTGAAATATACCGTAAATGGCGAAACTCTTACAACATGTAGAAAGTCATGGCGATCTGGGCGTGCAGGTCCACAGATCTTTGAAGGTGGCAACAACAGTGGACAAGTTAGTCAAGAAAGCAGACGGAATGCTTGCCTTCATTGGACGGGGCATCGAGTATAAAAAATGGCAAGTCATGCTGCAGTTGTATAGAACCTTGGTAAGGCTGCATTTGGAATATTGCGCACAATTCTGGTCACCACACTGCAGAAGGATGTGGAGGCTTTGGAGAGGGTACAGAGGAGGTTTACCAGGATGTTGCCTGGTCTGGAGGGTGTTAGCTATGTGGAGACACTGAATAGACTTGGTGTGTTTCCATTAGAAAGACAGAGATTGAGGGCTGACCAGATAGAGGTCTACAAGATTATGAGGGGCATGGATAGAGTGGATGGGCAGGCACTCTTTCCCAGGGTGGAGGGGTCAGTCACCAGAGAGCATAGGTTTAAGGGCAAAGCTTAAAGGAAATGTGTGAGGCAGGTTTTTTATGCAGAGGGTGGTGAGTGCCTGGAACACGTTGTCAGAGGAGGTTGTGGAAGCAGATACATTAACGGCGTTCAAAAGGCATTTGACAACCACATGGACAGGATGGGGATAGAGGGACACGGCACAAGGAAGTGCTGAGGGCTTTGGCAAAGGTTGGTATCATGATTGGTACAGGCTTGGAGGGAGGAAGGGTCTGTTCCTGTGCTGTATTGTTCTTTATTCTTGTTCTAATGGCCACTCACTAAATATTAATATTCACAAGGTTTACAACAGGTTTTAAGATGGGATTCAGTTGAGGAAGTCCGTCCAGGGGCACAAAGTAAGTATAACGCTCAGGGGAGAGAGGGACGTACCCGGCACTGCTCCTGGCACAGGCAGGCACAGCCAGGTTGACCCATGGGGAGAGTTCCATTTATGTGTGGTAGGGAGGAGGGGGAGAGTGGACAGTGAGTGTTGCCTCTCTCAGGATCCTCCACGACAGAGTGACGACGTCAATCCCGTCCACTCTTTCGTTTTTCTTTAAAGGGTCTCAAGACCGAGCATGAAAACCGATCTGTGCAACTGGAGAGTTCCACGTCAGTTTTCAATCTGGGCCTGACAAGTTGATTGTTTTTTAAATTTAGAGTATCCAATTAATGTTTTTCAATTAAGGGGCAATTTAGCCTGGCCTCCTACCTACCAGGGTAGCCCACCTACCCTGCACATCTTTGGGTTGTGGGGGCAAAACCCATGCAAACACGGTGAGAAAGTGCAAACTCCACACGGACAGTGACCCAGAGCCGGGATCGAACCTGGGACCTCGGCGTCGTGAAGCAACAGGGCTAACCCACTGCGCCACCGTGCTGCCCTGGCCTGACACATTGATAAAAATGCGGTAACATTCTGCCCCATGTGTGTGCTCCAGCGATTCTTGCCTGCAAAGATAATAACAGTCTTGTGACGAGGATTTGATTACAGATTCCCTAGCTGAACAAATTTGGTTTGAGAAGATTCCAGAAAACCAGCAGTGGAGCTGTGCGGTTTGTTTTGCTGAGAAATGAGCTTAAAAATCTGGTCTCAATGAAAAGCTGCTTGTACACGTGGGTGGGTTAAACGTTAAAAATGGCTGCTGCAGCAGGAATTATTCAGCGATTGGGAGATTATAGTCACGAAGAAGGATCTTTTGTTGCCTGTGTGGAGCAGCTCAAGATGCGTTTTAGCGCTCATAATATCTTCAAAGGTTCTGATAATCCAGATGTTGATCAGGCAGTAGGAGAAAGGAAAAGGGTGATATTTCTGGGAAGTGGGCCCAGAGTGTATAACATGCTGAAGAATGTTTTTGCGTGTGCTAAGCCAAAAGACACACTGCGGTCGGACATCTTGTGTAAGATTGAGCAACACTACAGTTCCACGCCATTGGAGATTGCAGAAAGCGATTGGTTTTTAACGAGAAATCAGCGGTCCGGTGAGGACATTGGAGAGTTTATCGTGACTTTGAAAAAGCTGTGCATCCGTTGTCATTTTGGAGAATTTCAAGAGAGAGCATTGTGGGTCAGATTGGTGCGCTGTTTAAAAAGTGAGTCATTGACAAAGTTAACTTTGGGCAAAACGTGCCAGACGGCATTGTCCATGGACATGGCGGAAAGTGACTCCAGAGAAGCGGGAGTTAACAACCGTCAATCCTCCAATGACGTAAATAGACCGCAGCTGAGTAAGCAGAAAGCCCTAACGGCAGCAGTTATTCGCAGCAGAGGTCCCATTACTGGCATAGGAGGAGGAGGAGGAGGAGGGAGGAGCATGAATGGATATTGGACAAGATAGTCGAGGTGGACAGGAGGTACACGGGGCTCCCATTGAAGGGTTGCTGGCGGAGAGGAAGAGGTTGCAGGGAGAGTTCGGTTAGTTGACAACAGGAGGGGCAGTGGGGCAGCTATGGAGGGTTAGTGGGGTACAATATGAATATGGGGAGAAGGAGAGCCATATGCTGGCCCGCCAGTTGAAGAGGCAGGCTGGGCCCAGGGAAATTTTAAGGGTGCGAAAAGAGAAGTACAAACAAAGAACAATAAAATACAGGAACAGGTACCTGCCTAAACTACAACCATCTGCCTTTATGGAGTCCGTATTCTTCCATTCCCACCCTATTCATATATTTAACTAGATGCCCCTTAAATGCCGCTATCGTAGCCACTCCCACCACCTCCCCAGGCACGCGTTCCATATATTTACCACCCTCTGTGTAAAAAACTTGTCTCGTACATCTGTTCTAAACTTTTCCTCACGCTCTTTAAACCTATGTCCCCTAGTACTTGACTCTCCTACCCTAGGAAAGAGCATCTGACCATCCACTCTGTCCGTGCCACTCATAATCGTGTAGACCTCTATCAGATCACCTCTCAACCTCCATCGTTCCAGTGAGAACAGACTGAGTTTACCCACCCTCTCCTCATAGCTAATGCCCTCCATACCAGGCAACATCCTAATAAACCGCTTCTGTACCTCTCCAAAGCCTCCATATCCTTCCCGTAGTGTGACGACCAGAATTATACACAATATTCCAAATGAGGCCTAACTAAGGTCCTGCATAGCTGCAACATGACTTGTCAATTTTTATATTTAATGCCCCGATTGATGAAGGCCAGCATGCCGTATGCCTTCTTGACCACCTTATCCACACGTGTTTCCACTTTCAGTGATCAGTGGGCATGCACGCCCAGATCTCTCTGCCTGTCAGTACTCGCAAGAGTTCTACCATTTACTGTGTAAATCCTACATGCATTGGACCTTCCAAAGTGCATTACCTCACACTTGTCCAGATTAAACTCCGTCTGCCATTTCTCCGCCCAAGACTCCAACCAGTTTATATCCTGCTGTATCTCTGACAATCCTCTTCACTATCCACAACTCCACCAATTTTTGTGTCGTCTGTGAACTTACTTATCAGACCAGCTATATTTTCTTCCAAATCATTTATGTACACTACAAACAACAAAGGTCCCAGAACTGATCCCTGTGGAACGCCACTAGTCGCAGCCTTCCATTCAGAAAAGCACCCTTCTACTGCCACCCTCTGTCTTCTGTGCCCAAGCTAGTTCTGCATCCATCTTGCCAGCTCTCCTCTGATCCCATGTGATTTCATCTTCTGTACCAGTCTACCATGAGGAATCTTGACAAGAGACCTCAAGAAGGGGGAGGTAGTGTCAGGGTGGGGAGGATAAATGAGGTGTTCAGGGGGTATTATGAGAATCTGTACAGGGCCGAGCTGGGTGGAGTGTAAGGGGATATGGGATGGTTTCCGGATGGGTTGGAGTTTCCAAGGTTGGAAGACGACAGGAGGCAGGCATTGGAGGAGCTGCTGGAGCTAAGGGGGGTGATCGATAGCATTAGGGGGATGAAGGCGGGGAAGGCTCCAGGACCGGGCGGCTTTCCAGCAAAGTTTTATAAGGTGTTCGCGACAGAGTTGGCACCACATTTGTTGGGGATGTTTAGTGAGGCGTTGGATGAGAAGTAGCTTCTGGAGACACTGACATAGGCATCGATCACGCTAACCCCAAAGAAGGGAAAGAATCCGTTGGAGTGTGGGTCGTATCGGCCCATTTCATTGTTAAACACAGGCGTGAAAATGCTGGTTAAGTTGCTGGCAGGGAGGATGGAGGAATGCGTGGTTGTGAGGATCAAATGGGTTTTGTAAAGGGCGGGCAGCTCTCCAATAACATCAGGAGGCTGTTAAATGTGGTTATGACTCCGTCAGTGAGGCATAAAGATCTTCTATTTTGAGGCTAGTGTACCTATCATGGAATCTCTACAGTGCAGAAGGGGGCCATTTGCCCCATTGTTTCTGCACCAACCCTTGGGAAGAGCACCCTACCTAGGTCCACGCCATGACCCAACCCTATCCCCGTAACCCAGTAACTCCACCAAGCCTTTTGGACACTAAGGTACAATTTGGCATGGCCAAGCCACCTAACCTGCACATCTTTGGACTATGGGTGGAAACCAAAGGAAACCCACGCAGACATGGAAAGAAAGTGCAAACTCCACAAAGTCACCCGAGGCTGGAATGGAACCAGGGTCCAGGCACTGTGAGACAGCAGTGCTAACCACTGTGCCACCATACCGCCCTGTCTAGTTACGTGGCCTGATTTACTGTCAGCCTGTAATCGCCGCATATGAGGGTGGCCTTGTCTGGTTTGGCTACTGGCACCAGGGTTTCTGCCCACTCCGTAAATTGTACAGGCTTTAATGATACCCAAATCTTCTTGTTGTTTTAATTTCTACCTTCCCTCCCAATGTTTAGGGCATAGATCTCCCTCTAAAAAATCTATAGATCCATGTGGATTTTTACTTGCAGTCCATTGATCTTTCCCAATTCCTCCTGGAACACATCTTGACTTTTTATAATGACTTTGTGCAGGGCCCTTTCTTCAACTGAAAAATGTCCAGCAAATTCAACTTGATTTCTTGGAGGCTTTTGCGCCCCAATAAACTCAGTCCATGGCCCAATACCACGATCAATGATAGCTGCAAAGACTGCTGTCTTGGACTCACTGAGGCCATGGCCACCCATACTATTTTTATGGTTTCTCCGGCAGAGGTAGTCAGTCCAGCTGCAGTACCCTCCAACACAAGGGGTTGAATCCTCTCTTGGAGATACCGCTAAATCTATTCTCTCAGAACAGTAGCTAATGCCCCTGTATCTACTTCCATCTTCAGCAGCTGGCCATTCACTAACAACACACTGCGATACCACTTTCACATTATTCAACATCATTTAGCAAACGTGCCGTTCACCCATTGGGCAATCCTCCATACTACAGACTGGGGCTGGAACATTTATTCTGCTCGTACTGGGTAGTCCCTGCTTTTTTTACACTTGTGTCTCAAATGTTTTTTTCTTCCACCAGCGAAACACTCAGCTCCTCAAAATCTAAACGTTTCTGCGAGTGTCTCTCTCTGTCCACATGTCCCTCTGTCCACGTGTCCCTCTCTGTCCACATGTCCCTCTCTGTCCACATGTCTCTGTCCACACGTCTCTCTCTGTCCACATGTCCCTCTCTGTCCACATGTCCCTCTCTGTCCACATGTCCCTCTCTGTCCACACGTCTCTCCCTGTCCACACGTCTCTCCCTGTCCACATGTCCCTCTCTGTCCACATGTCCCTCTCTGTCCACATGTCCCTCTCTGTCCACACGTCTCTCTCTGTCCACACGTCCCACTCTGTTCACATGTCCCTCCCTGTCCACATGTCTCTCTCTGTCCACATGTCTCTCTCTGTCCACATGTCCCTCTCCGTCCACATGTCCCTCTCTCTGTCCACATGTCCCTCTCTGTCCACATGTCTCTCTGCCCACATGTCCCTCTGTCCACATGTCCCTCTCTGTCCACATGTCCCTCTGTCCACATGTCCCTCTCTGTCCACATGTCTCTCTCTGTCCACATGTCCCTCTCTGTCCACATGTCCCTCTCTGTCCACACGTCTCTCTCTGTCCACATGTCCCTCTGTCCACATGTCCCTCTCTGCCCACATGTCCCTCTCTCTGTCCACATGTCTCTGTCCACATGTCTCTGTCTGCCCACATGTCCCTCTCTCTGTCCACATGTCTCTGTCTGTCCACATGTCTCTGTCTGTCCACATGTCCCTCTCTGTCCACATGTCCCTCTCTGTCCACATGTCCCTCTCTGTCCACATGTCTCTGTCTGTCCACATGTCCCTGTCTGTCCACATGTCTCTGTCTGTCCACATGTCCCTCTCTGTCCACATGTCCCTCTCTGTCCACATGTCCCTCTCTGTCCACATGTCTCTGTCTGTCCACATGTCCCTCTCTGTCCACATGTCCCTCTCTGTCCACATGTCCCTCTCTGTCCACATGTCTCTGTCTGTCCACATGTCCCTCTCTGTCCACATGTCCCTCTCTGTCCACATGTCCCTCTCTGTCCACATGTCTCTGTCCACACGTCCCTCTCTGGCCACATGTCTCTCTTTGTCTACATGTCTCTCTGTCCACATGTCCCTCTGTCCACATGTCTCTCTGCCCACATGTCCCTCTCTGTCCACATGTCCCTCTGTCCACATGTCCCTCTGTCCGCATGTCTCTCTCTGCCCACATGTCCCTCTCTGTCCACATGTCTCTCTGCCCACATGTCCCTCTCTGTCCACATGTCCCTCTGCCCACATGTCCCTCTGTCCACATGTTCCTCTGTCCACATGTCTCTCTCTGCCCACATGTCCCTCTCTGTCCACATGTCCCTCTCTGTCCACACGTCCCTCTCTGTCCACATGTCCCTCTCTGTCCACATGTCCCTCTTTGTCCACATGTCTCTCTCTGTCCACACGTCCCTCTCTGTCCACATGTCCCTCTCTGTCCACATGTCCCTCTCTGTCCACATGTCTCTCTCTGTCCACATGTCTCTCTCTGTCCACATGTCCCTCTCTGTCCACATGTCCCTCTCTGTCCACATGTCCCTCTGTCCACATGTCCCTCTCTGCCCACATGTCCCCGGTTCCCGTACCAGCCGTTCCGGTCCCCGGTTCCTGTACCAGCCTCCCCGGACAGGCGCCGGAATGTGGCGACTAGGGGCTTTTCACAGTAACTTCATTGAAGCCTACTCGTGACAATAAGCGGTTTTCATTTTTTCATTTTCATGTCCCTCTCTGTCCACATGTCTCTCTTTGTCCACTTGTCCCTCTCTGTCCACACGTCCCTCTCTGTCCACATGTCCCTCTCTGTCCACATGTCCCTCTCTGTCCACATGTCCCTCTCTGTCCACATGTCTCTCTCTGTCCACATGCCCCTCTCTGTCCACATGTCTCTCTGCCCACATGTCCCTCTCTCTGCCCACATGTCTCTCTCTGTCCACATGTCTCTCCCTGTCCACTGTTGCTGCATGTTGGCATGTATCCGTCTGCTTGCCCATGTGTCCTTATCTGAGTGACTGGGCTCTGTTTATACTCTCAATGTGGACACCTATCTGATAAGTGAACTTGTTTAATGAGAGGTGTCTTTCCTGAGTGAATCGTTCCTATTGTCTCATTACAATTAGCTATTGTTCCAAATTTGCGCACTCTGAGATTTCAAATATTTGGTTTAAGTTTTATCCTCGCATATTACAAAGTAGAAACCTGCAGACACAACTATTTGAGACTTGGATGTCGAGTTGCGTGATTGGATGATAGGTACGAGTAGAGCACAAAAGGAAACAGGGATTTTAAGAGGTGAGAAATTATCACATATAAATCATTTACGAGCACAGCTTTCGAAAGGAATGCATAATTGTGAAATCTAGATGCTAACCTATCTGACAGATTTTATCTCAATTTGAGGGTTGCAAAACCTTCAAGAGGGAGCGGTATGCACATTCCCAAACCGTCAGAACAGAAAGCTTTTTAGACAATTCACCAGGCAGCACATTGCACCATTTTCACCTCTCATCGATTCTGCATTTCCCTCGGCAGAAACATTCCGATTTTGTGGATATAGGATGCAGGAAGGGCTTTGAATGAAGCTGCAATTCTGATTCTGGTTGATTTGAAATTTCCAGAATAAAGCTAGCAATACTGGACAGGTGGACATCCCTAATGGCCTGAAACTCCAGCACTCTTCTACTCCCTTAATCAGCTTGTGCAATTAACAAGATGAGACAAAGACTGATAGTTTATCATCTCATTACACAATAATATATTGCATGAATCACAAAACGTTAGTCTGCAGGTACAGCAAATGATGTGGAAGGCAAATGGAATGTTGTTGTTTATGGTAAGGGGAATGGATGTCATGGAGGTTACCATTGATCAGAAACTAAACATATAAATACTGTGTCTACAAGAGCCGGTCAGATGCTGGGAATCCTGTTGAGAGCAACTCACATCCTGACTTAACAAAGCCTTTCTACATTTCAAGTTACAAATCAGGAGTGTGATGGAACACTCTCCACTTACCTGGATGAGTGCAGCTCCAACTAAACTCGAGAAGCACAACGTGATCCAGGGCAAAGCAGTCCCTTGAATGGCATCTCATCCACCATCTTAAATATTCACTCTCTCCCCCACAGATGCATAGTAGCAGCTGGGTGTACCATCTACAAGATGCACTGCAACCACTCACCAAGGCTCCTTTGGCAGCACCTTTCAAACCGATTATCTCGACCGCCAAAGACAGCAGATACCTGGGAACCACCTGCAAGTTCCCCTCCCACGTCACTCACCACCCTGACTTGGAAATATATCGCCGTTCCTTCACTGTCGCTGGGGCAACATCCTGGAACTCCCTCCCTAACAGCACTGTGGGTGTACCTACACCCCATGGACTGCAGCCATTCAAGAAGGCAGCACACCACCTCAAGGGCAGTCAGGGATGGACAATAAATGCTGGCCTATCCAGTGACACCCACATCCCATACACAAAGAATGGGTTCACACCAGTCCTGGTGAGAGCACATCTGGACTACTTTGTGCAACTTTGGTCTCTTTATCAGAAAAAGAACAGAATTGCATTATCAGCAGTTCAAAGAAAGTTCACATGAATCATTCCTGGGATGAAGGTGTTATCTTACGGGAGAGGTTGGAACCACAGGAATTTGAAGAATGAGAGGTGATCTTATTGAAACACATAAGATCCTGAGGGAAATTGATATGATGTTTCCTCTTGTGGGGTAATCTCAAACTAAAGGGCGTAGTTCAAAAATAAGATAGAGATGTGGAGAATTTCTTTCTTTCAGAAGGTCATTTGATGTATTCAAGGCTGGGTTAGACAGATTTTCTGTAAGACATGGGGTTGTGGCAAAGGTTATGGGGGGCAGACAAGAAAGTGGAATTGAGACCACGACCAGATCAGCAATGATTTTATCAAATAACGTGGCAGGCTCTAAAGGCCGAATGACCCATTCCTGCTCCAAAGTCCTCCGTTCCTTGAATTGTCCTCTGACGATTTATGAGCTCTTCAAATCGCAGCCCAATTTTGTCCTTTTCCTCAAGTTCTGAGGATTTATTCTCCAATTATTGAATTACCATTTTAAAGCCTTGAGCACTTAACTGGAGTCTCCTCTCCTCTCTCCTCCTCTATTCCTGCCAGTCTAGTTTCCACACACACTGTACAGCATAGAACCAAGCCAGTTCGGCCCTCGGAGTCCATGCCGGGTTTTGTGCTCCTGTGGGGACCCTTCCTGTGATTTCCTTATTTCCCATCCCATTCCACAAATGTGAGGTTATCCATTTTGGTAGGAATAACAGCAAACGGGATTATTATTTAAACAATAAAATATTAAAGCATGCCGCTGTTCAGAGAGACTTGGGTGTGCTAGTGCATGAGTCACAGAAGGTTGGTTTACAAGTGCAACAGGTGATTAAGAAGGCAAATGGAATTTTGTCCTTCATTGCTAGAGGGATGGAGTTTAAGACTAGGGAGGTTATGTTGCAATTGTATAAGGTGTTAGTGCGGCCACACCTGGAGTATTGTGTTCAGTTTTGGTCTCCTTACTTGAGAAAGGACGTGATGAGGGGGGATCTTATAGAAACATTTAAAGTTATGAAAGGAATAGATAGGATAGATGCGGGCAGGTTGTTTCCACTGGCGGGTGACAGCAGAACTAGGGGACATAGCCTCAAAATAAGGGGAAGTAGATTTAGGACTGAGTTTAGGAGGAACTTCTTCACCCAAAGGGTTGTGAATCTATGGAATTCCTTGCCCAGTGAAGCAGTTGAGGCTCCTTCATTACATGTTTTTAAGGTAAAGATAGATAGTTTTTTGAAGAATAAAGGGATTAAGGGTTATGGTGTTCGGGCCGGAAAGTGGAGCTGAGTCCACAAAAGATCAGCCATGATCTAATTGAATGGCGGAGCAGGCTCGTGGGGCCAGATGGCCTACTCCTGCTCCTAGTTCTTATGTTCTTATGTTCTTATGTTCTTACTTTGCCCTTACCGTTTTTTCATCAATGGATATTTAATGGACAGATACCTTTAAGTCGAGCCGAAGAAGTGAGTAAGTCAAAAGTTACAAAATAGTACAATGTGCTATGAAGATTTAGATTTTTAACAGAAGAACTCAGACTTTCTGGCACCTTACAGATTCGGTTTGATTGGTTGGCTGGTGGCCAATGGATTTGCCAAAGGCAAGAGACAGTGATTGTCTTCAGTCAGGTGGGACGCTTTCAGAGGACCTAGGAAAGAAACAGAACTCTCCTCGACGTTGAGGGAAGAAGCTGTATGTTGCTCTCTCTCTCTTTCTCTAAAAAAGGTTTCTTGCCTGCTGTTTCTGAATTTGCAGAGAAGTCTTGAGATCCTGATGAATCTACAGTGAAAATCATCACAGATTTAAAGCAAAATCCTCACCCAACTAAAGGCCGAGACAAAAAATAATCAAACTTGAAGACATCAACCTGAAGCAAAGACTCTTATCATTTCATGTGTATTATTTTTCTTCCCACCCCTCTTTCCCCTCTGTGTTTGTCTATCTTGTGTGTGTGGGTAGAGGCTGGGGGCGAATTAAAGAGTGGGGGGATGTGAGGGATTAGATAATAGTTAATCAGTTGTACTTGCTGCCTATTTAATTATAGTTATTGTTAGTAATAAAAATTAATTGTGTTCAAATTTACAAACCTGGTGACTGTAATTATTGGGCAGCCAATGACCAAAGACTTTGGGTAATTTCTAAAAACTAATAGTTAATTTCAATTGTGTTGTGACTCCAGGTCAAGTGAGGTTGGAATTGACCATGCACTGGCCCAGGGGATCAAAGAACAAAAAAGAACAAAGAAAAGTAGAGCACAGGAAAAGGCCCTTCGGCCCTCCAAGCCTGTACCAACCATGCTGCCCGTCTAAACTAAAATCCTCTACACTTCCTGCGTCCATATCGCTCTATTCCCATCCTATTCATGTATTTGTCAAGATTCCCCTTAAATATCACTATCGTCCCGGCTTCCACCACCTCCTCCGGCAGCGAGTTCCAGGCACCCACTACCCTCTGTGTAAAAAACTTGCCTCGTATATCCCCTCTAAACCTTGCCCCTCGTGCCTTAAACCTATGCCTCCTAGAAATTGACCCCTCTACCCTGGGGAAAAGCCTCTGACGATCCACTCTGTCTATGCCCCTCAGAATTTTGTAGACCTCTATCAGGTCGTAGCGCTCCGCACAAAACTCCTCCCACTGCCCACTACATCTCATCACTGTTGAAGGCACGTGTTAAGAAAATGCAATACCTATATTATTGTGTCTTTATTGTTTGTTGGATCTCTTTGTTTAAAATGTTGAAATTATAAATGCCTTAAAATATTTTCTAAAAAAAAAGAAATTAGCTTGACCCCACAGGTTACATTTGGCCAGGCAATATATATAGGGGTCAGTAAAAGGGCCGGGGCTTTTCCTGTTAGGGGAAATGAGTGGTCATGAGGAACATGTTTTTCACATGGAGAGTGGTGAGAGTCTGGAATGCACTCAGTATGTGAGGGAGTCAGGGTCAATCGAGGCTTTCAAAATGGAATTTGACAATTATCAAGGGGCGGCACAGTGGTTGGCACTGCTGCCTCACGATGCCCGGGTTCAATTCCGGCCTTGGGTCACTGCCTGTGTGGAGTCTGCACGTTCTCACCGTGTGTGCGTGGGTTTCCTCCGGGTGCTCCGGTTTAGAACATAGAACATAGAACGATACAGCGCAGTACAGGCCCTTCGGCCCTCGATGTTGCACCGACATGGAAAAAAAAACTAAAGGCCATCTAACCTACACTATGCCCTTATCATCCATATGCTTATCCAATAAATTTTTTAATGCCCTCAATGTTGGCGAGTTCACTACTGTTGCAGGTAGGGCATTCCACGGCCTCACCACTCTTTGCGTAAAAAACCTACCTCTGACCTCTGTCCTATATCTATTACCCCTCAATTTAAGGCTATGTCCCCTCGTGCTAGCCACCTCCATCCGCGGGAGAAGGCTCTCGCTGTCCACCCTATCTAACCCTCTGATCATTTTGTATGCTAAATGATCCTCCCACAGTCCAAAGATGTGCAGGTTAGGTGGATTGGCCGTGCTAAATTGCCCCGAGGTGTGGTTACGGGGATAGGGTCAGGGATTGGGCTTGGGTGGGATGCTCTTTTGGAAACTCAGAGTGGACTTGATGGGCCAAATGGCCTCCTTCTGCACTGTAGGGATTCTATGATCTTAACAAAAAGAAATTTGCAGGGCTACAGAGACAAGGAGGAGTAGTGGGATTCAGTAAATTGCTCTGGCAGAGGGTTGGCACAGATATGACAGCCTGAATGGAGTCCTTCCCTACTGTAATCAATCAAATAGAACATAAAGCATAGAGCATACAGTGCAGAAGGAGGCCATTTGGCCCATCGGGTCTGCACCGGCCCACTTAAGCCCTCACTTCCACCCTATCCCCCCAAACCCCAATAACCCCTCCTAACATTTTTTGGACACTAAGGACAATTTTAGCATGGCCAATCCACCTAACCTGCACATCTTTGGACTGTGGGAGGAAACCGGAGCACCCGGAGGAAACCAACGCAGACACAGGGAGGACGTGCAGACTCTGCACAGACAGTGACCCAGCGGGGAATCGAACTTGGGACCCCTGCACCGTGAAACCACAGTGCGAACCACTGTGCTACCGTGCTGCCCAATCTGTGATTCTATATCAGGCTCCAACATGACCTCACAAAGTTCCAGAATGCTTTACAGGAAATAAAATGTAAATGTGGCTCCAGTCCCAGAGGCTGCTCTTTACGAATAGCCTCAGCTGGTGTGGGAATTGAACCTGGGCTGTTAGTCTCATTCTGCATCAAACCACTGTCCAACCATTTAAACAAACAAACCCCTTCACAGATAATACAATTGGACAATATACAAACAACCTGAATTAGCTGCTTAAAAGGTGAAGTTTGTTGAATTTGATCTGATTAAGCTTTGACAAAAAGTCATCCGGACATGAAACATTAGCCCTCTTCTCTCTCCACAGACGCTGTCAGATCGGCTGAGATTTTCCAGTGTTTTCTGTTTTTGTTTCTGATTCCAGCGTCCGCAGTAATTTGCTTTTATCTTGGAGATTAAGAGTGTGCAGCGAGCATCATCTCACTGGATCTTGTCACAATGGCAAGCAGCCTTGGCTGGAGCTGCTGAAATAACCTTCCTGTATCTCAATAAACTCTTTTGTGCTTTTATATCCAGTTGTGTCCAGCACTTCATTCGAAATTGACAGCAAGAAGATGTCCACAAGCTATCTTCAGCCCATCGCACCCCCATCCCATCACTCCCACCCCATCACCCCCACCCCATCACCCCCACCCCATCACTCCCACCCCACCACTCCCACCCCATCACTCCCACCCCATCACTCCCACCCCATCACCCCCACTCCCACCCCATCACCCCCACCCCATCACCCCCACCCCATCACCCCCCCACCCCAACCCATCACCCACAAACCCATCACCCACACCCCAACCCATCACCCCCACACCCATCACCCCAACCCATCACCCCACCCCATCACTCCCACCCCATCACCCCCACCCCATCACCTCACCCCATCCCCCCCACCCCATCACACCCCCAACCCCATCACCCCCCACCCCATCACCCCCACCCCATCACTCCCACCCCATCACTCCCACCCCATCACCCCCCCCATTACCCCCACCCCATCGCCCCCACCCCATCACCCCCCACCCCATCACCCCCACCCCATCCCCCAACCCCATCCCCACCCCATCACCCCCACCCCATCCCCTCACCTCATCACCCCCACCCCATCACCCCCACCCCATCACCCCCACCCCATCACCCCCACCCCATCACCCCACCCCATCACTTCCACCCAATCACCCCCACCCCATCACTCCAACCTCATCACTCCCACCCCATCACCCCCACCCCACCCCATCACCCCACCCCATCACCCCCCCCCCCATCACCCCCACCCCATCACTCCCACCCCATCACTCCCACCCCATCACCCCCACTCCCACCCCATCACTCCCACCCTATCACCCCCAACCCATCACCCCCACCCCATCACCCCCACCCCCCACTCCCATCCCATCACCCCCACCCCATCACCCCCACCCCATCACCCTCACCCCATCACTCCCACCCTATCACCCCCACCCCATCACCCCCACCCCATCACTCCCACCCCATCACTCCCACCCCATCACCCCCACTCCCACCCCATCACCCCCACCCCATCACCCCCACCCCATCACCCCCACCCCATCACCCCCACCCCATCACCCCCACCCATCACCCCCACCCCATCACCCCCACCCCATCACCCTCCAGCAAATCCCCACCCCATCACCCCCACCCCATCACCCCCACCCCATCACCCCCACCCCATCACCCCCACCCCATTACCCTCCAGCAAATCCCCACCCCATCACCCCCACCCCATCACCCCCACCCCATCATCCTCCAGCAAATCCCCACCCCATCACCCCCACCCCATCACCCTCCAGCAAATCCCCACCCCATCACCCCCACCCCATCACCCCCACCCCATCACCCCCACCCCATCACCCCCACCCCATCACCCTCCAGCAAATCCCCACCCCATCACCCCCACCCCATCACCCCCACCCCATCACCCCCACCCCATCACCCCCACCCCATCACTCCCACCCCATCACCCCCACCCCATCACCCCCACCCCATCACCCCCCACACCCCCACCCCATCACCCCCACCCCATCACCCCCACCCCATTACCCCCACACCATGATTGAGAGTACAACATACTGCGACTTCCATACAATCGTGCAGCAAAGGTGGAGGCTATTCAGCTCATCAAGCTTGAGCTGACCAATTAATCCCACTCCCCTGCCCTGCACTTTATTCTAACCCTTTTTAATAATGACCTAATTCTCTTATAATAAAAATCTTTATTAGTGTCACAAGTAGGCTTACATTGACACCGCAATGAAGTTACTGTGAAAAGCCCCTAGTCGCCACACTCCGGCGCCTGTTCGGGTACACAAAGGGAGAATTCAGAATGTCCAATTCACCTAATAGCACGTCTTTCAGGACTTGTGGGAGGAAACCGGAGCGCCCGGAGGAAACCCACACAGACAGGGGACACCGCGCATACTCTGCACAGACAGTGACCCAAGCCGGAAATCGAACCTGGGATCCTGCTCCTGTGAAGCAACAGTGCTAACCACTTCTGAAAGGTATTAAGGATCTTTATTCACCGCCCTTTCTGGCAGCACCTTCCAGCTCACAGCAACTCACTGCATAAAGCAAACAAATTCTTCTCATTTCAGCTTGTGCATCATTTACCTGAAATGTTAAAAGCTGCAATGTTTTCTGACAGTATTCTGAAAGGTTAAAAGGTTGCTTTTCACATCACGCAATTCTTATCGTCAGCAGGGGACATATTGCTGGATTGTGTCACACGCTCAGAATCATGTAAAGAAAATAGATTGTGAATTCAAAGGATTTCTTTTTTTGCAAACTAGCCGCTGAAATAACATGTATTGTAATTTTTGAATCGCCCACACTGACGTCGCATAAACGGACAAAGACATTTCTATGATTTACAACATCTGTTTTGCATGGTGCCCGCTAAGCATTCCACTCTTGGCTTGTTCCTCGTGGTTACAGACTCCCATAGAGAGAGAGAGAGAGATGTCCTAAACAACATCTGCCGCACAAGGAAAGGGAGTGAGAGCAGACACGGTCTCTGGCAAGCCGTCACCTCAGTAATTTACAGCAGAGGGTGGGAGCAATCCCTAAACTCACACCGGGTTGAGACCCATGGTAACAGCCCGATCAATGGCAGCAATGCCAACAGCAATAAAACCAGCGACTGAAAAAGGAACTCTGGAAAAAAAAATGACCCAAAACTGCTGGAAGTGCACACAGCAAGTGCCAGATACCAAGCCCCGTGATTCTAATCAGGGCAGGAAAAGGACTGTTGGCTTCACAGCTACCGTTAGCTAAACGTTATTTGTGTTGCTGTATATCCTTTGCATATAGTTCAACTGTTCAGATAACTTCATTTCACTGCCAGAGGCTTTTGGAGACTTTGGAATCCAGTGAGAGATTAAAGTAGGATTGCAGTTTTCCATCAATGCAAGTTCTCCCATTGCTGTCAGGAGTTCTGGTGATACCCACGCCGACAGCAGTCGTCGGTTCTGGGTCCCACACCTCAGAAGGAGATATTGGCCATGGAGAGAGGTGCAGCATCAAATCACCAGGATTAAACTGGGGTTATAAGGGTCTAATTGGACAGCACGATGGCGTAGTGGTTAGCACTGCAGCCTCACGGCGCCGAGGTCCCAGGTTCGATCCCGGCCCTGGGTCATTGTCCGTGTGGAGTTTGCACATTCTCCCCGAGTTTGTGTGGGTTTTGCCCCCACAACCCAAAGATGTGCAAGCTAGGTGGATTGGCCACGCTAAACTGCCCCTTAATTGGAAAAACATGAATTGGATACTCTAAATATATAAACAAATAAATAAATTAAAAGGTTTAATTATAAGGACAAACTGCAGAGACTAGAATTGTTTTCCCTTAAATTAAATTATTATTAAATTCCCTTATATTTTCAGATTGCTTATCTGACATCCAGTACTGGATGAGCAGAAATTTTCTCCAATTAAATGTCGGGAAGACTGAAACCATTGTTTTCAGTCCCCAATTCAAACTCCCGAAAGACCAGCTCCATCTCTCTCTCTGCCAACAGCCTGAGATGAAGCCAATCTGTTTGTAACTTTGCTGTCTCGTTTCCATTGAGATTAACTTCCACCCACATGTTCACGCCATTGCAGGTCTGCCTATTTCCACCTGCATAACGTTGGTTAACTTCACCCCTGGCACAGCTCATATCCTGCTGAAACCCTCATTCACGCCTTTGCCACCTCTCATCTCGACTCTCCCAATGCTCTTCCGCCCTAACGTAAATTTGAGCTTGTAATGAACTCCAATTGGCTTTATTGGTTGGCCAATTGGAGTATGAGCTCCCTCAATGATAGCTCATTGAGGGGGCCCATATAATCACCTGTGCAGGCTTTGTGAGCCAGTCTTAAGTTGAGTGGACTGCTAGCAGCACTGTTTGTAGCTGCTCCTGTAATATCGTTATTGTAAATAAATATTGGTGTGGTGACGGAACTCCTGCCTCCCGTGGATTACTACAGTGCTCATCCTCTTCTCTCTGTAGTGCATCTTCCAAATCTCATTCACCTATCACCGCTTACCTCCCCCTGGCTCTCAGTCCAACATCACTATATTTTTGAGATTCACATTCCTGTTTTCAAATCCCTCTGTGTCCTCACACCTCCCTGTAACCTCCTCTAGCCCCACAATCCTCTCAGATCTCCGCGCTCCTCTGATTCCAATCATTTGCTCATCACTGATACACATCGCTCCACCATTGGTGTCCATGCCTTCATCTGACTGGACCCTAACCTGTTTAATGGCTGGCGCAGACATGATGGGCCGAACATAGATCTGGACAGCACAGAACAGGCCCTTCGGCCCACCATGTTGTGCCGAAGGGCTTTTTCTGTGCTGCAAAACTCTATGACTAAACAATCCCCCCCCCCTCAAAACCTCGTCACCTCACTACCTGTGTCTCCTCCTTTAAGCTGTGCTTTAAAACTTACAGCCTTGAATCACACTTTTAGTCTTCTTTCCTTTTATGGCTTGGTGTCAAAAAATTTCAAAAATGCTTTTATCATTCCTGTTAAGCATCTTGGGACATTTTACTATGTTAAATGTACGTCATTCATTTACATTTTTGTTGGCAATCATTCCCTTGTTTGAAGTTCACTGTAGTCACAGTGAGTCTTTCTGTCTCATTTGATCTGTATTTCTGCTGGGTCCTTGACATTTTCATCATCAGTGACTGCGGTTCAGCCAAGAATTTTTGACAGCAATTAACAAGATGTAGAAAATTGTGTTTCCAACATCATTCGCAGTGCAAAGATAAATCTGAGAAATGTGCAGGTATGTACCCTTTGATGGAATCTCAGTCTCAACTCACCGGGAATGCAGATGGGGGGGGGGGGGGGGGGGGGGGTGTCTGGGGCCCATTCCGAGCTGCTTGCTGGAGATCCTCTGGTTCATCTAGTTCCTGTGAAAGGACCAAAATCGAGACGTCAGGCTCCTCGTTTTGCTTATCGAAGGAGCCTAAAGCCTATTTTAAGTGGCCGCCAGGATTTTGGCTCCAATGTATTCCAGGTGTCCCTGGGAGAGGCAAAGCTTGACACTCTGAAACTTAATTGCACCCACTTTTTGCAGCAGGAAGTCCCGTTTCAATCCCATTCGTTTTTCTGATGTGATGTGCACATCACTCACCACGGAGTTACAGCCCTTCTAGCAAACAGTTTCCCATGGGTTCCTGTGTCCCCCGTTCGCCGAGTAGCAACTTTGTGTGACCACCTTTAAATGCTTTCCCCAGTTTGCAGAGAGTTTCTTAAATCCACCACCAGCAGTAAAGCTTGTTCCAATGGCTCTTCTTCCCCCTTGCCAAGCCAGAACAAATCTGCTGGAATCAGAAGGTGGCTGTTGGATGTGTCTCTTTGACCATCTCCCTCCCAATGTGGCTGTGGAAGCTCACAGAGACAAAAAGCTCCACAAAGTCTTTTGACTACATAAATCTGCTGTCTGCCTGGGATATGCACTGATTTGTAGGTTTAATGATCAGGAAGCCAATGGTTAGGAAGAACATAGATGTTAATTAAGTTAAAATAAAGTCTGCCCAAGGCAGCGAACAATTAACACTACACAGTGCCATTGGGACAACCAACATGTCGGTCCCTGTTTGGGCCGGTTTACTGCTCTATCTTACGAGTCCAGCTGGGTGGGACTCGGCCCACCAGTGGGGGAGCTCACATTCCATGAGTCCCATGGGGAGATGAATTACAGTTTTCCGGTGGGCCTCATGGGGCTCATTACAATAGGGAAGCCTGTGACCTGATATCAAAATGGCTTCCTCCACCTCTTCCCAATGGCAATGTGAAGCACATTAATCTTGCATTCAGGTAGAACTGCTGGGTATCTATCCTTGACCTCAACTCTCTTTTATCTTTGTAGTAAATGGATGGTTTATAGCACAACTGTTTACAACCCAATACCTTACATCACCTTTCAGGGACATTGAGAGACTCACAGCATACTCATTGTAAATTCAGAGACTTCTGCCATTGTCCCAAGCATAAATACCTTGCGCCTTCTTCCCAATAAACCAATCTAAGCCTTCCCTTAGTCTCTAACATACTGTCAGGAAAACATGAGAGCTAGTCACATGACCCCCTTCATTTGCCCTAAATTTTAAACTACAGTCCAAAAATATAATAATGATATAAACCTCAGAATTGTAGCACCTCTCAGTTCTGGTGTTACCCTAGTAATGCTTTTACCATCCTCTTCACTGTGCTCCTCGTCCACTTTTTCATTTACACTGCTCACAGACGCTCAGTTTGGGTTCCGCCCAGGGTCACTCAGCTCCTGACCTCATTACAGCCTTGGTTCAAACATGGACAAAAGAGCTGAATGCCAGAGGTGAGGTGAGAGTGACTGCCCTCGACATCACGGCAGCATTTGACTGAGTATGGCATCAAGGGGCCCTAAGGGCAGCACGGTGGCGCAGTGAGTAGCATTGCTGCCTCACGGCGCCGAGGTCCCAGGTTCGATCCCGGCTCTGGGTCACTGTGCGTGTGGAGTTTGCACATTCTCCCCGTGTTTGCGTGGGTTTTGCCCCCACATCCCAAAGATGTGCAGGGTAGGTGGATTGGCCATGCTAAATTGCCCCTTAATTGGAAAACAAGTGGATTGGGTACTCTAAATTTTTTTTTTAAATCAAGGAGCCCTAGCTAAACTGGAGTCAATGGGTGTCAGGGGGAAAACTCTCCACTGGTTGGAGTCATACCTGGCAGAAAGGAAGATGGTTGTGGTTGTTGAAGATTTGGAGATTAGTCATCTGAGCTCCGGCACATCACTGCAGGAGTTCCACTCACACAAGAGGCAGGGAATGGCCATTTCCAACAAGAGGAAATCAAATCATCACCCCCTTTACATTTAATGGGATTACTGTTGCTGAATCTCCCACTATCAACATCCTGGGGGTTACCATTGAAACATAAAAAAGCAGGAGGAGGCCATTCAGCCCTTCCAGCCTGCTCCGCCATTCATTATGATCATGGCTGATCATTAAGTTCGATTACCCTGATCCTGCCTTTCCCCCAAATCACTTGATCCCTTTAGCCCCAAGAGCTATATCTAATTCCTTCTTGAAATTACACGTTTCGCCTCAACTACTTTTTTGTGGTAGCAAATTCCACAGATTCACCACTCTCTGGTGAAGAGGTTTCTCCTCATTGACCAGAAATTGAACTGGACTAGCTATATAAATACTGTGGCAATAAGAGCAGCTCAGAGGCTGGGAAGAATCCTGTGGCGAGTAACTCACCTCCTGACTCCCCAAAGCCTGTCCACCATCTACAAGGCACAGGAGTGTAATAGAATACTCTCCACTTGCCTGGATGAATGCGGCTCCAACAACACATCAAGAAGCTCGACACCATCCAGGACAAAGCAGCCCCGCTTGATCCATCACTTCATCCATCACTTTCAAAATGAATTCCCTTCGATACGAACACACAGTGACAGCCCTATGCAACACCTCCAAGGCGCACTGTAGCAAATCAGCATGGGTCCTTTGACAGCACCTTCCAAACCCGCAATCTCTACTATCTAGTAGAAGAGCAGATACCCCACCACCTGAAAGTTACCCTCCAGGTCACCCACCATCCTGACTTGGAAATATAATCGCCGCTCCTTCACTGTTGCTGGTTCCTGGACTTCCCTCCCTAACAGCACTGTGGGTGTATCATAGAATCCCTACGGCGCAGAAGGAGGCCATTCGGCCCATCAAATCTGCACCGACCCTCCAAAACTGTACCCTAGACCCACTCTCCCGCCCTATCCTCATAACTCCACCTAACCTTTGGATACACTAAGGAGCAATTTATCATGGCCAATCCACCTAACAGCACATCTTTGGACTGTGGGAGGAAACCGGAGCACCCGGAGGGAACCCACGCAGACGCCGGGGGGGGGGGGGGGAGAGTGCAGACTCCGCACAGTGACCCAAGCCGGGAATCGAACCTGGGACCCTGGAGTTGTGAGGCAGCAGTGCCAATCACCATGCCACCCATTACCAACATCACACGGACTGCATCGGTTCCAGAAGGCAGCTCACGCCCACCTCCCACCTTCTCAAGGGGTGATTAAGAATGGGTAAAAAAAATGCCGGCCTGGCCAAGGATACCCATGTCTCACAAAAATAGTAAAACACAGCTTGGTTATGAGGTTGCTTGACCCGGCAGAATAAATACTTCAGGTGGGAGAGTGTACAGCTCCGGCAGCTAAGCCTCCAAACTACCTCCACGTGTCAGCCAAGGTTGACCTCTCTGACCTTCTTATAGCTTTGGGGTTATCACCAATGAGCAGTTGGTCTGGGCTGGTGATAAGTGACATGTTCACTCACTCAATTCCTTGTTTGCAGCAACTCACCGCACTCCCTTGTTTCTGACTGCCACCTGGTGGGTGAAGAAATCTTTGGCTCGAAATCCAACAGCTCCATTCAACCTGAGAATGTCCTTTTTAAAAAGGCATGCAGAATTCACGTTGAAAGCTAAATATCTCAATCACAGAAAGAGATCTGAAGGGCCGATAGCTGTGCTAAGAGAATGCACCTTTCTCACGATAGTCTCCAGTCTGGCAGGCTGTAGCCTGGAGGGACTTAAACACTTGTTGCAACAAAGACCACAGCTTGTGTGTGTAGGCTGTCTCTGGCACACATGAAAATTGCTAATAATATATTACCTCAAGCAAGAGGTCACGTTTTAATGAAACAACGTTGGAGCTGGAGGGGATGGCCCAGTGTAGGGTGACTCTGCCACATGTGAGTGATATGTCAAAGCTGCTGAGATTTGTCACGAAACCTGCAGCGAAAGGCTATCTCCAGTCGTGCAAGGTGCCTGGAGTGTTGAAGGATTATTTTTCCTGAGTGCCGTCGACCTGACCTCAGAGACAGGTTTTTGTGGGCGATCGCGGTCTCAATCTGTTCAGAAGTATTCCTCGCCATGTCAGGACTTGCTATCGTCTCCCTATCACACCGTCTGAAAACATGCCTGCAGCTTAAAGAAAGACTTGCCTTTCTTTGCCGCCGTTGACAACAACAGAATGCCGTCAAGTGTAATTACTGGGTGGTTATTTGTGTGGTCGCTGTTGTAATGTGGCAGCCAATGTGTGCCCAGCAAGATCCCAGAATCAGCACCAAGATAAATGATGGGGCAATTTGTTTTTGTGAGACTGATTGAGGGACACATATTGGTCAGGGGTATTCTTCCTTCAAATGCGTTTTTTAAATTTGTTCTTGGGACACGAGCTTCACGGGCAAGATGTTCATCCATGGCCACCCTTGAACTGAACTCCTTGCCCGAGCCTGGAGTCAAATGTAGGCCAGGCCTGGTAAGGAGCAGATTTTCTCTCCAGCAGGATGTTAGTGAGGTGGTTCGAGCTCTTACCACAATCTGCTGGTTTGATAATCAATGTAAATGAGTCTAGCTTTTTGTTCCAGATTAATTCATTAATTGAATTTAAATTCCCTGGCTGCTGACGCTCCGTTGTTCGAGTATCTGCAACCTGTGAGCGACTTCAACATCTTCTGTGGGTTCTGCCATAACTGGAGTCTGATGTGTGACCAACTTGGGCATCCACAGAACTAGCAGCTCACGTTGGTGTTTGGGGGAAATTCTGCACCTTGGCGGAAACACTGAGCTGAAATGAAAAAATGAAATGAAAATCGCTTATTGACACGAGTAGGCTTCAATGAAGTTACTGTGAAAAGCCCCTAGTCGCCATATTCCGGCGCCTGTTCGGGGAGGCTGGTACGGGAATTGAACCGTGCTGCAGACATGCCCATCCTGCTTGGTCTGCTTTAAAAGCCAGCGATTTAGCCCAGTGTGCTAAACCAGCTGTGACTCAGATTCAGGGAACGGGAAGGGCTGCAAGGATATTCTGTAAATACTCAACTACTGAAACACCTCATACAACCTGACGAGGTGTTATATACTGCACACTACACACCTGGAAGTATTTTATTCATCCGTCTTAGATATCTTTCTATCCCAGTTCTGCATTTTTTGCTCTCTTTCCTTTAGACTTTCCCGTGCCATTCCCTGATTGGATTGCCCGCAGATAGCTTCTTCCTATACCTCTGACAATGCAGGGATACGGTAAGAAGTCTTACAACACCAGGTTAAAGTCCAACAGGTTTGTTTCAAACACTAGCTTTCGGAGCACTGAGGAAGGAGCTGTGCCCCGAAAGCTAGTGTTTGAAACAAACATGTTGGACTTTAACCTGGTGTTGTAAGACTTCTTACTGTGATAAAAGGATACCTAAGGTAGAAGAATGAAATACTTCCAGGTGTGTACAGTACACGATATGGGGCAGTATGGTAGCACAGTGGTTAGCACTGTTGCTTCGCAGCGCCAGGGTCCCAGGTTCGATTCCCGGCTTGGGTCACTGTCTGTGCAGAATCTGCACGTTCTCCCCGTGTCTGCGTGGGTTTCCTCCGGGTGCTCCGGTTTCCTCCCACAAGTCCCGAAAGATGTGATATTAGGTAATTTGGACATTCTGAATTCTCCCTCTGTGTACCCGAACAGGCGCCGGAATGTGGCGACTCGGGGCTTTTCACAGTAACTTCATTGCAGTGCAAACGTAAGCCTACTTGTGACAATAATACGAAATGTATAACTAGTTATGTTGACTATTTAAGTTATTACGTTGACTATTTACTCTGTGATACAGAAGATATCCTTCCAGCTCTTTTGCCGCACACAACACAACTGGTTAAACTGACTGGCTTGTAGTGTTGGATATAATTTGAACAAGGGTGCAACATTTGCAATTCTCTGGCTCCCTGGCTGAATCCCAGGTGAAGTGGAATATTATGGACAGTGACACCAGCGTTTCCACTATCTAATATCGCATGATCAATTCCAGCCTATTGAGTATCTGAATTATCCCCCCTTTCACAATGACTTGCCATTTCTCCATCCTTGGCAAACTATTCGTTTGTACCTCGGCCGTGCCCCCTGCCTCCCCGCATAAATCCCCTCTCAGGTTGCGATATAAAATAAGGATATGGAGGAACTGGAGAGGGCGCAGAAAACATTTACAAGGATACCTCAAATGTCTGGGTTTCCATATCAGTAAAGGATTGACAGACTGGGTCTATTTCCTATTGTAAAAAAGGATGAGGGATAATCTAATATCTAATATCTAAATTTGAAAAATGTTGACAGCGTGAATACCGAATATGATCCTTTAGTGAGGAAGATATGGCAAATGGTATTTGTCAAATTACAAAGAGAAACTTGGGCAAGCTGTCACAACTATTTGCAATTTGTATTTCATTAAGACTTCCAGTGGTGGCCATGGAGTGAGTGGTCACACACAGAGTGGCTCCTGCTTGAAGGCATTGGTTTTGGCCCCTTTAACCCAAACTTTGGGGAATTTCAGCAGAAATGCTGTGCGGAGAGTGGAGGGGGATATGTTCTCCCTCGGATGGGCATGTCTGCAGGTTACCAAACTCGACAGAAGACGTGTATGAATGGGTTCTTCCCGGAGGTGGACGGCAGGGGGGGGCTGCGAATCACTCACACATGTTCTGGTCCTGCCCCAAGCTAGTTGGGTTCTGGGTCTCATTTTTTGAGATCATAAGACCATAAGACATAGGAGTGGAAGTAAGGCCATTCGGCCCATCGAGTTCACTCCGCCATTCAATCATGGCTGATGGGTATTTCAACTCCACCTACCAGCATTCTCCCCGTAGCCCTTAATTCATCGCGACATCAAGAATTTATCTATCTCTGCCTTGAAGCCATTTAGCGTCCCGGCCTCCACTGCACTCCGCGGCAATGAATTCCACAGGCCCACCACTCTCTGGCTGAAGAAATGTCTCCGCATTTCTGTTCTGAATTTACCCCCTCTAATTCTAAGGCTGTGCCCACGGGTCCTCGTCTACTCGCCTAACGGAAACAGTTTATTTGCGTCCACCCTTTCTAAGCCATGTATTATCTTGTAAGTTTCTATTAGATCTCCCCTTAACCTTCTAAACTCCAATGAATACAATCCCAGGATCCTCAGCTGTTCATCATATGTTAGACCCGCCATTCCAGGGATCATCCGTGTGAATCTCCGCTGGACACGCTCCAGTGCCAGTATGTCCTTCCTGAGATGGGGGGCCCAAAACTGGACACAGTACTCCAAATGGGGCCTAACCAGAGCCTTATAAAGGCTCAGTAGCACATCGCTGCTTTTATATTCCAACCCTCTTGAGATAAATGACAACATTGCATTCGCTTTCTTAATCACAGATTCAACCTGCATGTTTACCTTTAGGGAATCCTCGACTAGCACTCCCAGATCCTTTTGTACTTTGGCATTATGAATTTTCTCACCGTTTAGAAAGTAGTCTATGCTTGGATTCTTTTTTCCAAAGTGCAAGACCTCACATTTTCTCACGTTGAATTGCATCAGCCATTTCCTGCACCACTCTCCCAAACTGTCTAGATCCTTCTGCAGCCTCCCCACTTCCTCAGCACTACCTGCCTGACCACCTAACTTTGTATCATCGGCAAACTTCGCTAGAATGCCCCCAGTCCCTTCATCCAGATCATTAATATATATGGTGAACAGCTGCAGCCCCAACACTGAACCCTGTGGGACACTGCTGGTCACCGGCTGCCATTCCGAAAAAGAACCTTTTATCCCAACTCTCTGCCTTCTGTCAGATAGCCAATCCTCAACCCATGCCAGTAGCTCACCTCGAACACCATGGGCCCTCACCTTACTCAGCAGCCTCCTGTGTGGCACCTTATCAACGGCCTTTTGGAAATCCAGATAGACCACATCCACTGGGTTTCCCTGGTCTAACCTACTTGTCACCTCCTCAAAGAATTCTAACAGGTTCGTCAGGCACGACCTCCCCTTACTAAATCCATGTTGACTTGTTCTAATCCGACCCTGCTCTTCCAAGAATTTAGAAATCTCATCCTTAACGATCGATTCTAGAATTTTACCATGTCAGAGATTGTTGGGGTCAAACTTGAGCCATGTCCGCTGGTGGTGATCGTTGGGGCGACGGACTTCCTGGAGCTCCTTGAAGCGGAGGGAAGGCTGACGTCTTGGCCTTTGCCTCCTTAGTGGCTCGGAGGCAAATCTTGCTTGGGTGGAAAAGATTAAATATACCCTGAGAGGGTCATTAGAAAGGTCCAAGGGGATATCATTCATCACTTTCTTCAAGGACCTGTTTGTGGCCAGCAGTTAGGGGAATAGGACAGAGGGGTTAGGAGGGGAAGGGATAAGGGAGGGAGGATGGTGGGGCTGAGGGGGATAGGGGATTTAGTGTTGTTGCTATTATTTTGTTAAAATAAAAATGACAAACTGTTTATTTAATATAGTTAAGCCTTTGTATGTAAGAATTTGATAATGTTTGGAATAAAATATACATTTTTTAAATGTTTTGTTTTACATTACTAAATTCTTATTTCGTCATGTAATCACGCCTGGGGCAAAGTATTCTTTCCACACCACCTTACAAAATAAACTAAAATATTGGGTTTTCGATACAGTATCCTCCACTTTTGGGGTCTAGTCTACGATTGCAATAGTTTCCTTAAATATTTTTCTTCTCTTTCATTGTTAAAACCATTTGGAATTTAGCTTTCCTGGAATATAAAAATCATTCATTTTTTTTCCCAATGGCTAGTATTTTCAGGTAAAATAAATATAATATTTTTGCTTTATTCAATTATGATCTTGGCCAGTCGTAAATCTTTTTAAAATCCAACAGCTAAAATCCAAATCCTCACTTATATCCTGATGCAAATTTCTACTCGAGTTGTATTTAACTTGGTCATCTCCACTTCAAATGCCTGAGTTTACACCTCGCCCTTTTGATGATCTAAACCTCGTAACACATGCACACAAATACACACCATCCCTAATTGCCCTTGAACTGAATCCCTTGCTGGGCAATTTCAGATGCAATTAAGAGTCAACCATATTGACGTGAATCTGGAGTTACTTGTAGGCCAGACCGGGTAAGGACGGCAGATTTCCTTCCCGAAAGGACATTAGTGAGCCAGATGTTTTTTTCAACAATCGACATTGGTGATCAAGGGGACAAGTCATCATTAAACTAATTCCAGATTTTTAAATGAATTCACATTTCACCATCTGCCGTGATGGGATTTGCACCCGGGACCCCAGGGCATTATCCTGGGTCTCTATTTACTAGTCCAGTGGCAATATGCCAATCCCACCTGCCTCCCCTGTGATAATAATCTTTATTGTCACAAGTAGGCTTACATTAACACTGCAATGAAGTTACTGTGAAAAGCCCCTAGTCACCACATTGCGACACCTGTTCAGGTACACAGAATTCAGAATGCCCAATTCACCTAACAGCATGGCTTTCGGGACTTGTGGGAGGACACCTACGCAGACACAGGGAGAACAGGCAGACAGTGACCCAAGCTGGAATTGAACCTGCAGCTGTGAAGAAACAGTGCTAACCACTGTGCTACCATGCCACATATAACTAGTCCTTTATTTTGGGATAGTCACCAAGAAGTACAAAAAGAAATGCAGAAGAAACCTCTTTATCCAAAGAGTGGTAGGAATATGGAGCAGATGGCCAATGTGAATCAGATTGGTACTAACAGCACAGGGTTGGTCGCAGTACCATGGGTCTTTCAGCAAAAAAAAACTAAAGAAAGTGGAGGTGGAGGATTTGTGGGTCGGGGTGGTTAGTTCCATTGGCTCAAGTGTGCTTCAGAACATCCCCAACAGGGCTGGTTTGATCCCATTGAGACCTGCTTCCTCACCCTGGTCCTGAGAAGGCAGTGGCAAACTACCACTGACAAAAACTGCCAAGAAATCCACTCAGGATGAAGCATCAGCAGACAATGAGCCAAGGACTTGCCCTTAGGCAGAGCACACGAATGAATGATTTTTATGAAGGGCAAATCAGCACAAAAGGGAGGAAGATATAGGTTCAGTCGACTGCTGTCTGGGATCAGGAAATAGAGTAGGCTAGAAATACGTTCCCTGGAGTTTAGAAGAATGAAAAATCTAATTGAAACATAAAATTCTTGAGGGGCTTAACTGTGTAGGTGCTGAGAAAATGTTTCAGTTGGCTGGTAAATCTAGAACATGACCACAATAACAAAATAAGAAGTCAGCTTTTTAGGAGAGATGAGCCGGAATTTCTCCACTGAGTTGTAAACCTTTGGAATTCTCTATTCCCCTATCCGTCCCGAGCTGTGAATGCTCAATCATTGAGTCTATTCGTGACAGAGCGATGGACTTTTGGGAATTTAGGAATGTGGAAACAGTGCAAGAATGTGGGTGCTCAGTCATGATCTTATTGAACAGCAGTGGTGACTCAAAGCCAATGGCCAACTCCTGCTCCTATTGCTAATGCTATGAACTTGGCTGACAATATCCAAGATAAAAGCAAATTACTGCGGATGCTGGAATCTGAAACAAAAACAGAAAATGCTGGACAATCGCAGGTCTGACAGCATCCATAGAGAGAAGTGAGCTCGTGTTTCGTGTCTGGATGACTCTCCAGGTAGAATCGAGGTGTTAGATTTTATTTCTCCCACTAACCTTATTAATAAGTCCAAGAATTTAGCAATTTGAATACTTTATTAAGAAATACAAGATTGAGTCTCTGCCTTGTCTTATATTGATATACCGAGCATAGTAAATATACAAGACCCCCACACGTCCACAATAACTTAAATTAGGCCACCTCACTTCTCTGCCTCGTCTTATATTGATATACCGAGCATAGTAAATATACAAGACCCCCACACGTCCACAATAACTTAAATTAGGCCACCTCACTTCTTGTCATCGCAGAATTTGACCCCTGGCACCTAGAGCCCAAAACACAGCTACAGGAGTACACCAACCTTCAAACCCCTCTTCCAATTCTGTCACAGCCATTATCAGCTCGTTTGAAATATGGTGCAAACTGGTTTTGATCCAGTATCTTAATTCAGTTTGTAAACCGCAACCCCTCAAAGTTTCTCTTCGGCACTTTCTCCTTCTGTATCCATGGGAACCTCACTTAACTATTTGACCCATTCCTAAAGTCATGTGATAACAATTTCCATCCCAGGATCTATTGTGAACACAAACAGTTAATTCCTTGTCCAGCTGCCTGATGCCAGCTGAGCTGTTTTGTTCCGTCGAGAGGTTTCAAACACAATGCTGTAACCCGTGATGTATTTCCGCTGCTCATGTCAAAGTTATTTGACATCAATTTTTCTCTTTCTTCCTAAAGTCTACACCTTGCAATCAGCAGAGACGTATCTGAGCTACTGCCCAACCCTTTCTCAACTGAAACCACAATGGTTAGTAAGCAAATGACAAGTTAATGAGTCATGTACATCTTAAAGGACATTTTCATGTAGAAAGAAGTGTTTAATTAAGATCAGCATGTCCACATGTGTACGAAAAGCATCCCAAACTGTATTCACCGAAAAAGCACTAAATCTTAACTTCAACTAAACATACGAGGTTGTTATTTTAGAAAGTACTTACAGCCATTCGGCCCCACCGTCCATGCTGGCATTTCTGCTTCACATAAGCCTCCCCCCTGCCCCTCTTCATCTCACTTTATTAGAATATTCTCCTGTTTCTTTCTCCGTTGTGTTTCTCCAATTTTCCCTGCACCATATCCACACTATTCACTTCAACCACAAGGTGTGGAAGAGTTCCACATACTCACCACTCTCTGGGTAAAGAGTTCCCTAATGGATTTATTTGTGATTAAACAGCTTATAATTGTGGACCCTGGTTCCAGTCCATATTAACTGTATACTTCATACACCCTGGCCACATTGTTTCATACAGGATATAACTCATACATAACTAGACATGATACTCTCAATGCTTCAGGTGATAGAACAATTAAAAATTCAACAGGTTACCGGAACACATGGTCAGAACAATAGATGACAAATCTGAGCAGGCTGTGTTAAGACGTTGGGCTCGTGTTCAGTAAATTAGCAGTGGTGTAACAACTCCTCTAATAAGAGACAAATTAAGCCTGTTTTTCCATACTTGAGCCAGCTGTACACGTCATTTTGATTGTTCCCGAAGTAAAACTGGAACACGGGTGAAGTGCCCTCTGAATCAAATTGGCTGCATCACATCAAAATGTCAACTTAAGGGGAAAAAATATCACGTCCACACTAAGAAGGAGTCAGAACCAGCCGATACATTTCTCGCCGCTTTCTTTTAGCATCCTGTAAAAAGGTTTCACTCGTTAATTTGAAAAGAACGAGTGAACAATATATACAGCTTTATTTCACACTGTCTCTTACTACAGCTTCCACACGGCCTTCACAAGCAGTTTTATCCCAAACACCAAGTGTGTGATTCAACCTTCTGAAGCTGTGAGCCGCTCATCTTCAGGTGGAGTAGGGCAAACTCGACGGGGGAGGGGGTTTATCTCGTTAACGTTCTCATCAATCTTTTAAGCAAAACTCCTGTCTGAGAATTCGCTTTTCTTCTTCAACAAAACTTTTCTCCCTGTTGGCTTGTCCCTGATTTCTCTTTCTTTTTTCCTTCTGTTGAAACGTTTCAATCTTGCGTTTCTTCGCCGACGGGTCCTCCGCATCCTCTTCATCTGAAAGGAAAGAAAGTATCCAGCAGTAAGTAACTCAGTTAGACATCTAGTGATTGTGTTGATACCAATTAGAATAGGTTCGTTACGCAGCAAGAAGTGCCCCAACTAGCCCTGAGCAGCAGTCCAGAGGGGAACAGAACAGCCTGTACAATGTTTTATTGCACCTCCATCTTTGATCTAGGCAAGGGAAAGAACATTAAACAAGTAGGAGAATGTTGGTGAGAAAGGTTTTTTTTGGTTTCAATGTTTTATTATAGACTGGTTTCATGTTTTAGAAAACGTATTGTAGGATTTTTCCTCCCGTATGTTTTTGCTTGACCTCTGCATGGTCCATGTGGGCAGCACAGTGGTTAGCACTGTTGCTTCACAGCTCCAGGGCGCCAGGTTCGATCCCTGGTTTAGGTCACTGTCTGTACGGAGTCGGCACGTTCTCCCCGTGTCTGCGTGGGTTTCCTCCGGGTGCTCCGGTTTCCTCCCACAAGTCCCGAAAGACGTGCTGTTAGGTGAATTGATCATTCTGAATTCTCCCTCAGTGTACCTGAACAGACGCCGGAGTGTGGAGACTAGGGGCTTTTCACAGTAACTTCATTGCAGTGTTAATGTCAGCCCACTTGTGACAATTAAGATTATTATGCCAGCTGAGTTCGTTGGAACAAGATACCTAAACTGCCGGGAAGGCAGTCGTCCATTTTGCCACCTTTCTAGCTCCTTTACTTGAACATTGAATCTCGAGCTAATGACACTGCACTTGTTCAGTCTGCCTGTGAGATTGACAACTATTTTCTCACCCCTGTGGTAATCAATAATATCAAACTCTCTAATGTAGCCATGCTTCAGCATTGCAGTCAGGAGTCTTACAATTACTTTGCACATGGCTGGCTGAGAACCTGCTGTTTTCCACATTTCTCTGCATTGTTGATGCTGGTCAGGGTATTGGCGAGAACATTAATGCACATCATGATGCTGCTTTGGAGAATATGGCGGAAACAGAGATGGTGGGAATGTTAAATTCAAGACAAGCTTCTGAATTATTTCCATTGAAACGAACCAGTAAGTGACCCAGAGACAGGTTTTGGAATGGGTTGTCAGAAATCTTTCTACCGGACCTCCGGTGGCGGCCATGGTGTGAGTGGTCGCACATTTGGTGGCTCCCGCTCGTGGTGATATTTTTGGACCTTTCCCCGGCTAACGGGCGGATGTGTTAATCAAAAAAGGTGCAGATGGGGTGGAAGGAGAGAGTGTCCCACCGGTGGATGGATTAGTGGACCAGCAAAGAAAGGAGCAGTTGGAGAGAGTAAGAATTGTACCTGCAACACAGGAGAAGATGGCGGAGGGTCAGGGACCGGCCCTACCCTCTCAATGGTCGACGGAGCAGCTGGTGGGCTTCCTGAACGAGAGGTTAACCCAGCAGAGGAAAGAGAATGTGGAAGGCCTGGCCAGGGTGGTGGACCTGATAAAAGCGGGATCGACCGACCGCCTGGAAACTAGGCTGGAGGCCCAGAGTCAGGCGATGCAGAAGGTGGAGGAAACGGTAGGGGAGCACGAGGAACAGCTTGCCTCGATGATGGCCAAGCTGGCGGTGATGCGGGATAATCAGGGGGATAATAGGGGCTGGTTTAGCACAGTGGGCTAAATAGCTGGCTTTTAAAGCAGCCCAAGGCAGGCCAGCAGCACGGGTTCAATTCCCGTACCAGCCTCCCCGAACAGGCGCCGGAATGTGGCGACTAGGGGCTTTTCACAGTAACTTCATTTGAAGCCTACTTGTGACAATAAGCGATTTTCATTTTTCATTTCATCAGAGGCGACTGCAGGAGAAGGTGGAGGAAACGGTAGGGGAGCAGGAGCAGCAGCTTGCCAAGATGGCGGCTGAGCTGGGGGTTAGATGGGATAATCAGAGGTGACTGCAGGAGAAGGTGGAGGACTTGGAGAACTGGTCTCTCAGGCAGAATTTGAGGATCGTGGGTCTGCTGGAGGGCAGCGGGGGAGCGGACACTGGCACGTATGTGGCTCGGGTGTTTGAGAAGCTGCTGGGTGAAGGGGCATTTGAATGACCTTTGGAAGTGGATCGGGCACACAGGACGCTGATGAGGAACCCGCAGGGGAACGAGCCGTAAGGGCGATGGTGGTGAGCCTGCACTGGTCCTGGACAAGGTGCGGATCCAGAGGTGGGCCAGACAGACAGGGCGCTGCACCTGGAAGGGCAGTGAGTTACGTGTGTATCAGGATCTAGGTGCACAGCTGGCCAAGAGGAGAGTGAGCTTCAACAAGGTGAACCTCTTCAAGAAGGGGTAAAATTCGGTATGCTGTACCTAGCGTGCCTGTGGGTGACCTATAAAGGTTGTCAGCTGTACTTTGGGACACTGGAGGAGGCAATGGAATTTGTCAGAGACAATGTACTGGCAGGAGAAGGGGGACATTGAAATTTGGAGGAGATGTTCGCTTTCAGTTCATAGAACACACAGTGCAGAAGGAGGCCCATCGAGTCTGCACCGACCCACTTAAGCCCTCACATCCACCCTATCCCCGTAACTCAATAACCCCACTTAACCTTTTTGGTCAATAAGGGCAATTTATCGGGCAGCATGGTGGCACAGTGGTTAGCACAGCTGCCTCACGGCGCTGATGTCCCAGGGTCAATCATGGCTCTGGGTCACTGTCCTTGCGGAGTTTCCACATTCTCCCCGTGTCTGCGTGGGTTTCGTCCCCACAACCAAAAAATGTGCAGAGTAGGTGGGATTGGCCACGCTAAATTGCCCCTTAATTGGAAAAAATAATTGGATAGTCTAATTTTTTTAAAAATAAGGCAATTTAGCCTGGCCAATCCACCTAACCTGCACGTCTTTGGAATGTGGGAGGAAACCGGAGCACCCGGAGGAAACCCACGCAGACACGGAGAGAACGTGCAGACTCCGCACAGACAGTGACCCAAGCCGGGAATCGAACCTGGGACCCTGGCACTGTGAAGCCACAGTGCTATCCACTTGTGCTACCGTGCTGCCCAAACCAGTTCCTTCAGGCTTGTTTTGTATTCTTTTGCGGCCATTGCCCTGAGTTTTTTCTTTATGGGGGATGGTGGGTTTCTCTTTTCTTTGTGTTTGGGTTGGTGTTGTCATGTTTGCACCGGGATGTTTTGGGAGGGGGAGGGGGGATCAGTGGGGGGTAGGATGCTAGGCGCCATTGGGGGGGGCTACCAGGCTTGCTGGGCAGGCTAGTTCACAGAAGCGCAGTGGGGGGTTAGCAGGTGGTTAGTGTTGATGAGGGGTTGGGGCGGTTATTTTGAGGGTGGGGTGGAGGGGAGGGGGAAGAGAACTGCTGACAGGGGAAGAGTTTTTAAAATGTGGTATGGGGAGGGTCGATGACGGTGAACGCCCGAGGGCGGGCCTGAGGAGGTGCTGGATGCGGGCTTGAGACTGGCCCATGAGGGGTTATGGTTGTAGGTACAACATTTCTAGTTGGTGGGGAGAGTGAAAGCTGACCTGGCAAGGTGGGATGGTCTTCGTCTGTCACTGGCGGGTCGGGTACAGGCAGTTAAAATGAACGTGTTGCCACGATTTCTGTTTATTTTTCAGTGCCTGCCGATTTTCCTGCCAAAGGCTTTTTTCAGAGATTGAGGGAAGGATTACTTTGTTCATATGAGGGGGGAAAGTGGCCAAAGTTAGAAAGGTGCTGCTACAGAGGGGAAGGCAGGCAGGGGGTTTGGGTCTTGGGAATCTAATGTATTATTACTGGACGGCGAATGTAGAGAAGGTGCGGAGCTGAGTCAGAGGGGTTGATTCCCAGTGGATCTGAATGGAGGACAGTTTGTGCAGGGGTTCAGGGATTGAAAGCACTAGCAACAGCGCCGCTCCCAATGGCCCCGGGGAAATACTCAGTGAGTCCAGTAGTACTTCGGGTTGGGAGCAGGGTCAAGGGGAATGCCGATTCAGGGGAACCATAGATTTGAGACAGGGAAGTGGGATGGAAATCTTCGGAGATGGGAGGAGAAAGGCATTAGAACACTAAGAGATTTGTTTCTTGGGGGTGGGTTGGCAGGACTGAAGGTGCTGGAAGCGAAGTATGGGCTGGAGCAGGGGGAAATGTTTAGATACATGCATGTTTGAGATTTTGCCAGAAAGGTGATACAGAGCCTCCCAGTAGAGCCAGCTTCCACATTGCTGGAGGAGGTGCTGACAACAGGGGGACTGGAGAAGGGGGTATTGTCGGCGGTTTACGGAGCTATTTTGGAAGAGGAGAAGGCCCTGCTGGAAGGAATCAAAGCAAAGTGGGAGGAAGAGGATATGGAGGAGGGGTTCTGGTGTGGGGTGCTCCGGAGAGTGAATGCCTCCACCTCGTGTGCGAGGTTAGGGCTGATACAGCTGAAGGTGGTATTTAGAGCACACCTCACGAGGGTGAGGATGAGCCGATTCTTTGAAGGAGTTGAAGGTGTGTGTGAACGCTGCGGCGCGAGGGGAGGGGGGGGGGGCTAATCACGTTCATATGTTTTGGTCCTGTCCACAGCTAGAGGGTTACTGGAAGGAAGTTTTTAGGATAATCTCTAAAGTGGTGCACGTGAAACTTGACCCGGGCCCCCGGGAGACCAGATTCAGGGTGTCGGACCAGCCAGGGTTGGAACCGGTGCGGAGGCAGATGTTGTAGCCTTCGCCTCATTGATCGCCCGAAGGCGGATCCCGATAGGTTGGAGAGCAGCCTCTCCACCCTGTGCCCTGGCGTGGGGGACCTGTTGGAATTCTTGACTCTTGAGAAGGTTAAGTTTGAACTGAGGGGAAGGATGGAGGGGTTCGACAATTCATGGGCATTATTCATTATGCACTTTCAAGAACTGAATAACATCGAACATTAGTTGGGGGGGCGTGTGGGTGGGAGGGTTGGGGGGGGCTGTGCGTGTTAAGGGCGACTATGGGTGATCCCTAATTCCTTTTTGTCACTTGTTTGTGTGAACACGCAGGCTAATGTTTGGGGTTTGGTGGGAGGATGGGATCACTGTTATTGATATGGGGATTGACATATTTGTTACTGATTATTGTTTATTCTTGGTGGGTGTAAATTTGGGAGAAAATGTGAAAAAGGAGAATAAAAAATATTTCAAAAAAATATACAGTAGGCAATAACTAGAATAAGATATTGTCCTGAGAAAGCTTTGGGAGACAATTAATTGAAATGCAGATTATACTGTATTCACTTCATAGTTTTTTAAAAATATACAAGCGACTACAAATAAACTATTTTCAGACTTACTTTTGAATTGAGAGACCACAGGAGACTGGCTGTCTGGGGAGTTGAGTGCAAGATAGCATTAGAAATGAACAGAGAGCTCATGTTCAATCAGTAATTGGTAGCTGGGAATCAAAAAGGTAAATTTGAGAGGTACAGTCAGAAGAGGGACAGATGTGCAGCGCCACCAAGCAGGGTTACTGCATTGAATGAGGCCGTTTGGCCCATTGTGCGTAAACTGACTATTCTTAACCCCATTCCTCTAATCTTGGGAGATGAGAAGGTCATGGGGAGATTTGATAGAGGTGTTCAAAATCATGAGGGGTCTGGACAGAGTACACGGAAAGAACTGTTCCCACTCGTAAAAGGATGGAGAACAAAGGGACTTGGGAGTCCTTGTTCATGATTCACTTAAGGTTAACTTGCAGGTTCAGTCAGCAGTTAGGAAGGCAAATGCAATGTTAACATTCATGTCAAGAGGGCTAGAATACAAGACCAGGGATGTACTTCTGAGGCTGTATAAGGCTCTGGTCAGACCCCATTTGGAGTATTATGAGCTGTTTTGAGCTCCGAATCTAAGGAAGGATGTGCTGGCCTTGGAAAGGGTCCAGAGGAGGTTCACAAAAATGATCCCTGGAATGAGGAACTTGTCGTATGAGGAACGGTTGAGGACTCGGAGTCTGTACTCGTTGGAGTTTAGAAGGATGAGGGGGATCATATTGAAACTTACAGGATACTGCGAGGCCTGGATAGAGTGGACGTGGAAAGGATGTTTGCAATTGTAGGAAAAACTAGAACCAGAGGACACCATCTCAGACGAAAGGGACGATCCTTTAAAACAGAGATGAGGAGGAATTTCTTCAGCCAGAGAGTGGTGAATCTGTGGAACTCTTTGCCGCAGAAGGCTGTGGAGGCCAATTCATTGAGTGTCTTTAAGACAGAGATAGATAGGTTCTTGATTAATAAGGGGATCAGGGGTTACGGGGAGAAGGCAGGAGAATGGGGATGAGAAAAATATCAGCCATGATTGAATTGCAGAGCAGACCCGATGGGCCGAGTGGCCTAATTCTGCTCCTATGTCTTATGGTCTTATAAGAGAGCACAAATTTGAAGTAATTAGCAAAAGAAAAAAAGTAATATAAACTTTGTCACGTAGCAAGTGGATAACTTCTGGGATATTCTGTCTGAGAGTGTGGTGGAGTCAGGTTCAATTGAAGCATTCAAAAGGGAATTAAACTGTTAACTGAATGTGCAGGGTTACGGGAAGAAGTTGGGGGATGGAACAAAGTGATTTGCTCATTCAGAGGGCCAGTGCAGACATGGTGGGCTGAATGGCCTCTTTGTGGGCTATAACAATTCTGTGACTGTTTCCTATTTGGTCACTTTAGAAAGCTATTATGTGATTCTTCTTTCACCCCTATCTGGGGTTGAGTGTTCCAGGTTCAAACATACACCTGGATAAAAAGTATATTCTTGTAACCTTTCCTAATTTTGCTGGTTTAAGACAACCTGGAAGGCCAGGGACAGCTGTGATGGAGTTATATGGTAACCCTTTGAGATCTGCAGTGACATCAAAGCAGGTTGTGTTCTGGCACAGACACACTTTGGCGTATTCTTCTCCATGTTGCTGGAGAAATGGCTGAACAGTTTCCACCTTCGCTGTCTCAGACAATCCTTGGCAAGAACAAGATGTCAATGCTGGTCCTGTGGGGCATGCTAACTCCATCAGCATACATGCACTGCTAACCCTATGACCTCTGTACTGCTTCGGTCATGTTCATTGGATGGATGACGGCTATACGCCCAGAGAACATCCGTATGATGAATTGGCTCCAAGGTCATGACCCCTGCTCTATTACTCTAGGCTTTGGCCAATAAAGGAAAACATCCCACTGCCTGAAATTGCTTTCAAAATCCATCATGCCCTGTGACTAAGTTAACAAAATTGCTACAGAGGGAAATGGTTCATAATGTTACACACAACTTGCTGCTTCAGGGATAAGTGAGCTACCAGCTGAGAGAAAATGGCATTTAACGTTTGCGTGAACTCCATTTGGGACTGAGCAACGGCGTGTTGTGTTTTCCAAGGGACTGGAATCCTACCTGATTCAGAGATTTCAGGCTCTTCAGGAAGCAAGGCAGCTTTACGTTGTGGAGCATCATCGCCATTGTCCTGGTACATGCTGGACCATTTGACTGCCATGTCCACACCCAATGGTGGCTTTTGCTCCTCCACTGCATACGTCTCTGGTGGAGGCACAGCATTCATTTTCCAAACTTTGAATTCTTTTGGTGGCTGTTGAATTAGCAGACACGGAGATCAGTGCAAAGCCAAGCATTAGCCCAAGAAGCAATTATTTAAAAAGGTCTTCTCTTTTATTGTTACTAATTCCTAGATATTAATGAAACAAACTTGAAGACGAAATAAATTCTTGAAATTTTGTTGGGACGATGGAGACCAGCAGTCTGGTCACTGTAAACTCAGATGCTGATGCGCCTATCTTTCCAGCAAAAGAACCCAGGCTTCTCTTTAATCATTAACACGGCTGCCTTCATTTTTTCCTTAAATTAGAAACACCATTTTGTAACCCTCATATTTGCATTATGTTGACGGTTTAATTGTTACAGTGTCACCTAACCCTGGTGGGTAACTCCTCTCATTTGGTGACTGATTTCTTCACGCAGACACGGGGAGAACGTGCAGACTCCGCACAGACAGTGACCCAGCGGGGAATCGAACCTGGGACCCTGGCGCTGTGAAGCCACAATGCTAACCACTGTGCTACCATGCTGCCATTTTCTGGCCTGCAGCCCCCCCACCCCGTGTCAGTGCCTCTGCCCCCCCCAACCGTGTCAGTGCCTCTGCCCCCCCCACCCCCCCGTGTCAGTGCCTCTGCCCCCCCACCCCCCCGTGTCAGTGCCTCTGCCCCCCCGCCCCCCCACCCCCCCGTGTCAGTGCCTCTGCCCCCCCACCCCCCCGTGTCAGTGCCTCTGCCCCCCCACCGTGTCAGTGCCTCTGCCCCCCACCCCCCCCGTGTCAGTGCCTCTGCCCCCCCCACCCCCCCCGTGTCAGTGCCTCTGCCCCCCCACCCCACCCCCGTGTCAGTGCCTCTGCCCCCCCCCCCCCCCGTGTCAGTGCCTCTGCCCCCCCACCCCACCCCCATGTCAGTGCCTCTGCCCCCCCACCCCCCCGTGTCAGTGCCTCTGCCCCCCCTGTCAGTGCCTCTGCCCCCCCCCCCCCCCCCGTGTCAGTGCCTCTGCCCCCCCACCCCCCCGTGTCAGTGCCTCTGCCCCCCCGTGTCAGTGCCTCTGCTCCCCCCACCCCCCGTGTCAGTGCCTCTGCCCCCCCACCCCCCCCCGTGTCAGTGCCTCTGCCCCCCCCACCCCCCCGTGTCAGTGCCTCTGCCCCCCCCACCCCCCGTGTCAGTGCCTCTGCCCCCCCCACCCCCCCCGTGTCAGTGCCTCTGCCCCCCCCACCCCCCCCGTGTCAGTGCCTCTGCCCCCCCCTGCCCCCCCCCCACCCCCCCGTGTCAGTGCCTCTGCCCCCCCCCCCCCCCCCCGTGTCAGTGCCTCTGCCCCCCACCCCCCCCGTGTCAGTGCCTCTGCCCCCCACCCCCCCCGTGTCAGTGCCTCTGCCCCCCAACCCCCCCCGTGTCAGTGCCTCTGCCCCCCCCACCCCCCCGTGTCAGTGCCTCTGCCCCCCCCACCCCCCGTGTCAGTGCGTCTGCCCCCCCCACCCCCCCCGTGTCAGTGCCTCTGCCCCCCACCCCCCCGTGTCAGTGCCTCTGCCCCCCACCCCCCCGTGTCAGTGCCTCTGCCCCCCCCCCCCCCCCCCGTGTCAGTGCCTCTGCCCCCCACCCCCCCGTGTCAGTGCCTCTGCCCCCCACCCCCCCGTGTCAGTGCCTCTGCCCCCCACCCCCCCCGTGTCAGTGCCTCTGCCCCCCCCCACCCCCCCGTGTCAGTGCCTCTGCCCCACCCCCCCCGTGTCAGTGCCTCTGCCCCCTACCCCCCCCCCCCCGTGTCAGTGCCTCTGCCCCCCCTCCCCACCCCCTCCGTGTCAGTGCCTCTGCCCCCCCCACCCCCCCCGTGTCAGTGCCTCTGCCCCCCCCGTCAGTGCCTCTGCCCCCCCACCCCCCCCCCGTGTCAGTGCCTCTGCCCCCCCCCACCCCCCCGTGTCAGTGCCTCTGCCCCCTGCCCCCCCGTGTCAGTGCCTCTGCCCCCCTGCCCCCCACCCCCCGTGTCAGTGCCTCTGCCCCCCTGCCCCCCACCCCCCCCGTGTCAGTGCCTCTGCCCCCCTGCCCCCCACCCCCCCCGTGTCAGTGCCTCTGCCCCCCTGCCCCACCCCCTCCGTGTCAGTGCCTCTGCCCCCCCACCCCCCCCGTGTCAGTGCCTCTGCCCCCCCGTCAGTGCCTCTGCCCCCCCCCCCCCCCCCCCCCGTGTCAGTGCCTCTGCCCCCCCCCACCCCCCCGTGTCAGTGCCTCTGCCCCCCTGCCCCCCCGTGTCAGTGCCTCTGCCCCCCTGCCCCCCACCCCCCGTGTCAGTGCCTCTGCCCCCCTGCCCCCCACCCCCCCCGTGTCAGTGCCTCTGCCCCCCTGCCCCCCACCCCCCCCGTGTCAGTGCCTCTGCCCCCCACCCCCCGTGTCAGTGCCTCTGCCCCCCTGCCCCCCACCCCCCCGTGTCAGTGCCTCTGACCCCCCCCCCCCCCCGTGTCAGTGCCTCTGCCCCCCCCCCCACCCCCCCGGGCCCCACTCTCACCTCCTCCGGGGCCCGCACCAGCCGCCGCTCCCAGTCGATGAGGCCGCTCCTCGGGCTGCCCAGGAAGCTGGGCCTGGAGACGCTGCCGAACAGCTCGTCGGGCCGGGGCAGAGCGGCGCGGGAGCCCGGGGCGGAGAGCGGGCCTCCGGCCGCTCGGCCCTCCCTTCCCGGGGAGACCGCCGCCGCCGGCCCAGAGTCCGAGTCGCTGTCCGACCCCGAGCTCCCGTAGGCGGCGAAATAGGAGAGCGGGTCGCTAGGCCCCTCCGCCATAGCAACCCCCACCGGCCGCCAAGGACACAGCCAGCGGCAAAGGTGAACCCGGTTCCGCAAAGCTCCGACCTCCCAAGCAGCGCGCCCCCCGCAGGTCACCAGGGGAAAGAACTCCGACCTCCCATACAGCGCGCCCCACACAGGTCGCCAGGGGAAAGAGCTGCAACCTCCTAAACAGGGCGCCCCACACAGGTCGCCAGGGGAAAGATCTCCGACCTCCGAAACAATGCAGGTTGCCAGGGGCAAGAACTCCGACCTCCTAAATATCTCGCCCCCCACAGGTCGCCAGGGGAAAGAGCTCCGACCTCCGAAACAATGCAGGTTGCCAGGGGAAAGAACTCCGACCTCCCAAACAGCGCGCCCCCCGCAGGTCGCTAGGGGAAAGAGTCCCGACCTCCCAAACGCCGCACCCTCTGCCGGTCGCCAGGGGAAAGAACTGTGACGTCCCAAACACCGCGCAGGTCGCCAGGGGAAAGAACTCCGACCTCCCAAACACCGCGCCACCCGCAGGTGGCGGAGCTCCGACCTCCCAAACATCCCGCCCCCCACAGGTCGCCAGGGGAAAGAGCTCCGACCTCCGAAACATCGCGCCCCCGCAGGTCGCCAGGGGAAGGAGGTCCGACCTCCCAAACGCCGCACCCTCTGCCGGTGGCCAGAGGAAAGAGCTCCGACCTCCGAAACAATGCAGGTTGCCTGGGGAAAGAACTCCGACCTCCCAATCAGCGCGCCCCCCGCAGGTCGCCAGGGAAAGACTCCGACCTCCCAAACCGCGCGCCCTCTGCCGGTCGCCAGGGATAGAGCTCCGATCTCCCAAACCGCTCGCCCTCTGCCGGTCGCCAGGGAAACCTCCCAAACCGCGCGCCCTCTGCCGGTCGCCAGGGAAACCTCCCAAACCGCGCGCCCTCTGCCGGTTGCCAGAGAAAGAGCTCCGACCTCCCAAACCGCGCGCCCTCTGCCGGTCGCCAGAGAAATAGCTCCGACCTCCCAAACCACGCGCCCTCTGCCGGTCGCCAAGGAAAGAGCTCCGACCTCCCAAACCGCGGGCCCTCTGCCGGTCGCCAGGGAAAGAGCTCCGACCTCCCAAACCGAGCGCCCTCTGCCGGCCGCCAGGGAAAGAGCTCCGACCTCCTAAACCGCGCGCCCTCTGCCGGTCGCCAGGGAAAGAGCTCCGACCTCCCAAACCGAGCGCCCTCTGCCGGCCGCCACCTCAACCTGTCAATGGGACAAAATGGAAAAGGTTTGGTCAGCAGAGGGAGTGGATACTGAATACAGAGAATAACAATTATAGTTTGGAGAGTTTTCAATGTTTGGTCATAATGTGGAACTTGTTGCTGGTCCCCCATTAAAATGGGAGTAATTTGTAACTGGAGATACTTTTTTTGCAATAAATGAAATGAAATAAGAAAAGTGCGGCGTGATTTAGCAAGTTATTTTTGGGAGACGAAGATAAAGGACAAACACGTCCCGTTCTCCCAGCTCCTCCGCCTCCATCGCATCTGTTCCAACAACACCACCTTCCAAAATGGCGCCTTGGACATGTCTGCCTTTTCCTCAATTGTGTTCCCCCCCCTCCCCACTTGGTCGACAGGGGGTCCCGACCCATCTCCCTCACCTCTGCCCTCACCCCTTCCCTTCCGGGACCAGGATAGTGTCCCTCTTGACCTCACGTTTCACTTCACCAGCCTCTGCACTCAAAGGGTCATCCACCGCCTGTTCCTCCAACCCTGGTACGATGCCACCACAACCTCGCTTCCCACCTCCCCCTCCCTCCCCACCACTCATGTCAGCATCCCGCAGGGAACATTCAATCTGTAACATTCTGGTCCACTTCTCCTCCCAAAATCCTCACCCCCTTCCCTCCGCACCTTCCCTTGCAAATGCAGAAGGTGCAATATCTGCCCTTTTAACCTTTTACCTCCTCACTGTCCAAGAGCCCAAATCCATTCAGGTGAAACAACGTTTCACTTGCACCTCCTTCAAATTTGGTTGACTGTATTCTCTGCTCCCAATGAGGTCTCCTCTACATTGGGGAGACTAAACACAGACTGGTTGACTGCTTTAATAATAATAATCTTTATTAGGCTTACATTAACTGCAATAAAGTTACTGTGAAAATCCCCGAGTCGCCACACTCCGGCACCTGTTCGGGTACACAGAGGGAGAATTCAGAATGTCCAATTCACCTAACAGCACATCTTTCAGGTCATTCAGAATGTAGGTCATTCAGATTCAGAATTGTATATTCTGTTACAAATTTTAAGTGTCTTGGATTAATTTGAAAATCAGAAAAAAAGGGGAGAAAGTACAAACTCCACACAAACAGTGACCCAAGCCGGGAATCGAACCTGGGACCCTGGAGCTGTGAAGCAACTGTGCTAACCACTGTGCTACCGTACCACCCAGAAGGAAGACCCATTGAGTCTGCGCCGACCCTTGGAAAGAGCATCCGACACCTCCACCCTATCCCCGTACCGAATAACCCCACCTAATCTTTTGGACACGAAGTTTATCATGGACAATCCACCTAACCTGCAAATCTTTTTAAAAATAAATTTAGAGTACCCAATTAATTTTTTCCAATTGAGGGGCAATTTAGCGTGGCCAATCCACCTACCCTGCACTTTTTTGGGTTGTGGGGGTGAAACCCACGCAAACACAGGGAGAATGTGCAAACTCCACACAGACAGTGGCCCAGAGCCGGGATTGAACCTGGGACCTCGGCGCCGTGAGGCCGCAGTGCTAACCCACTGCGCCACCATGCTGCCCTTAACCTGCACATCTTTGGACTGTGGGAGGAAACCAGAGCACCCGGAGGAAACCCACACACACACGGGGAGAACGTGCAGACTCCGCACAGACAGTGACCCGAGCCAGGAATCGAACCTGGGAACCTGGAGCTGTGAAGCAATAGTGCTAACCACTGTGCTACAATACCGTGAGGAGTTCAAAAGTAAAAACGAAACAGTTTTTTGCATTGGGTGGTCAGTATGTCAGGACATCTTTGATTTGAAGCTACGATCTGCAAGAGGGGTTAACGTCTCTGGACTGGACCTCTTAGAAAGAATAAAGAGGTGCTGTCCCCTGCAAAAAAACATGAACATCGAAAACCTAGAGCTCACCTGGAGGCTGAAAAGATCCCCTCGGAAATAGTGATCATAACATGATCGAAAGAAACTTGGGTTAGAAAGAACTGTGCGAAACGTCAATGATGGGCTGGGAAAGGAGTTGAGCAGAAAAGATGAGCAAGGGCAGCTGTTTATGAAAATAGTTCATGACTCACAACAAAGATATATCCCAGTGAAGAGGAAGGATTTTAGGAAGGGGATACGTTAACCAAGGAAGTTTCAGGATAATATTAAACTGAAAGAAAAAAACACACACAATGTGGCAAACTTTATCGGTAAACTAGAGGATTGGGAAAGTTTTAAAAGCCAACAAAATACGAGGGAGAAGATCAACTATGAGAGCAAACGAGCAAGTAATATAAACATGGGTTGTAACAGCTTCTTTAAATATATAAAAGGAAGAGAGAGGCCAAAATAAACATAGGCCCTTAGAGAATGAAACAGGGGAAATGACAGAGAAGTTAAATAAATATCTTGCGTCAGTCTTCATGGTGGAAGACACTAATAACATTCCAAAAACGCGAAATAATCTAAGGGCAAGGAGGGGGGGGGTGGGGGGGGGCAATAAATACAATAATTATCACCAGAGATGAAGTTCTCGGGAAACTAATGGGGCTAAAGACAGTGAAGTCCCATGGGTCTCATGAGTTCCATCCTCGGATATGAAGGGAAGTAGCTACAGAGAGAATTGACGCACTGATAGTAATCTTCCAACAATCCTTAAATTCTGGAAAAGTCCCAGAAGATTGGAAAACTGTCAATGTGAGATCCTTATTCAAAAAGGAAACAAAAAAAAAAACAGGCAACTATAGGTCAGATAGATTAACATCTGTCATTGGAAAAATGTTGGAGTCTATTTTAAAAGATGTGAAGCCGAGTATTAATAAATGCATAATATAATCAAGCAGAGCCAGCATGGCCTCACGAAAGGGGAAATCATGGCTGACCAATTTATTAAAATTCTTTCAGCTGGTAACAAGCACAATAGATAAAGGGGTTGGTTTAGTTCAGTTGACTGGACGACTGGTTTGTGATGCAGAGCGAGGCCGGCAGTGTGGGTTCAATTCTCATACCGAGGTTATTCAAGAAAGTCTCGCCATCTCAACCTTGCCCCTCACCTGAGGTGTGGTGACCCGCAGGTTAAATCATCACCAGCCAACTCTCCCCATCAAACAGGAAAGCAGCCTATGGTCATCTGGGACTAGGGCGACTTTACCTTTACCTCGATAAAGGGGAACTCAGTATATGTAATATATTTGGATTTCCAGAAGACATTCGCTAAGGCAACTTAAGAAGAGTCCATGGTGTTGGGGGCGAGACACAAGCATGGATAAAGGATTGGCTAACTGATAGAAGACAGTTTGGGGAGAAGAGGGACATTTTCAGGATGACAGCCTGTAACTACAGGGGTCAGTGCTGGGGTCACAATCATTCCCAATACATATGAATGACTTGGATGAGGAATGTCAAAGTTTGCGGATGACACAACGATAGGGGGGAAGAAAAGTGGTGAGGATGGCTCAAAGAGTCTATAGAGGGATATAGACAGGGCAAAACCTTGGCAGATGAATATAATGTGGGAAAATGTGAAGATAGACACCTTGGTAGGAAGAATAAAAAATGAGCGGAATACTATTTGAATGGAGAAATACTGAAGGAACCTGCAACACACAGGGATGTGGGGGTCCCCATGCATCAATCAAAACAGCTAGAAAGTTCAGCAAGTCATAGAGAAGGCAAATTGAATTTATTTATTCATTTCAAAGGGAACGGGGTACAAAAATAGGGAAATGGTGCTAAACCTCTACAAGGCACTGGTTAGACCACACCTTGAATACTGTAAATAAACAGTTTTAGTTGGCATATCTTAGCAAATATATACTGGCATTGGAGACAGTCCAGAGAAGGTTTGCCAGGTTAATTCCAGGTGTGGAGGGATGTTCTCATGAGGAGATGTTGAGTAACCAAAGCGAAAATGCTGGAAAATCTCAGCAGGTCTGGCAGCATCTGTAGGGAGAGAAAAGAGCGAACGTTTCGAGTCCAGATGACCCTTTCTCAAAGCTGTTGTCAAAGATGTTGAGTAGGTCGGGCCTGTACTCATTGGAGTTTAGAATAATGAGAGGCCACCTTATTGAGACATATCGGATTCTCAGGGGGTTTGACAGGGCCGATGCTGGGAGGCTGTTTTACCATGTGGGAGAATCTTGGACCAGAGGGCATAACGTCAGAAGAAGGGGTTGTCTATTTAAGACAGAGATGAGGAGGAATTTCTTCCCTCATAGGGTAGTGAATTCTTTACCGCAGAGAGCTGTGGAGGCTGGGTCATTAGGTATGTTCAAGGCTGAGAGGGACAAATTTTCAATCAGTGAGAGAATCGAGGGTTATAGGGATCAGGTGAGAAAGTGAAGCTGAGATTATATCAGATCTATCATGATCACATTGAATGGCGGAGCAGACTCAATGGGCCAAATGGCCAACTTCTGGCCTACAGGGGCTGGCTTAGCTCACTGGGCTAAATCGCTGCCTTTTAAAGCAGACCAAGCAGGCCAGCAGCACGGTTCGATTCCCATACCGGCCTCCCCGAACAGGCACCGGAATGTGGCGACTAGGGGCTTTTCACAGTAACTTCATTGAAGCCTACTCGTGACAATAAGCGATTTTCATTTTGATTTTTGATTTTTTTTCTGCCCCTGCATCTTATGGTCAATTTACAGTGCAACATTCACAGTACTGTAGTAACAACAGCAACAGGGGAGAAAGAAATTGCTGAGCAACTAAACACATACTTTGGTTCTGTCTTCACAAAGGAGGATACAAATCAGATACCAGAAAGGTTGGGGAATGCTGGGTTGAGTGAGGGGGAGGGACTGAGGAAATCGATATCAGGATTGAAATGGTGTTGGGAAAACTGACAGGATTGAAGGCTGATAAATCCCCAGGTCTTGAAAATCTACATCCAGAGTACCTAAGTGGTTCTAGAAATAGTGGATACATTGGTGGTCATCTTCCAGGATTCGATAGGCTCTGGAACGGTTCCTGCAGATTGGAGGGCGGCTAACGTAATTCCTTTATTTAAAAGGGAGGTAGGAGGTAGACAGAAAATAGGGAATTATAGAGCAGTCAGCCTGACGTCAGTAGTGGGGAGAATTGTCAAAGGTTTTATAGCAGAGCACTTAGAAAACAATGGCAGGATCGGACAGTCATGTTAGGGGAGCAGCCTTTTCAGAACCCCAAAATGTACCATGGAGTTCAACTAACCTCTCCCTTTAATGTATTGTTGCTTTTGAAGCACACGGCTTGTTCCCCAGGTGTGGTATTACAATTATGGACACGTGGGTTTTTAAACACAAAACAATGTTTATTCCATGAATTCAACTTAACCTTTTAAATAAACCTTGGATCCCTTAACATCCCTTACTTCAAAGATAACCCCGAAAATAATACAACACTAAATAATCCCTCAAAATGTTCCTTCAAACCTCCAAAAGACTTAACACCTTTAAACAGAAACACATCAGGTTAAAGACATTACTATTATGAGTTTAAATCACCCAAATGATTCAGAGATATTCTTTCCTGGCAGAGATCACAGCAGATCCAGCTCACTGCAAAACACAGACACACCCAAGCTCTTTTCCTCAAAACTGAAACCAAAACTCCCAAAAAGCAGAAGTGATCTCAGATCAGCTCCCCCCTCTGACATCACTTCAGTAATATGAGCTGCTCCATTTTTTAAAGGTACATCGCTTAAACATCCATTTCTTAAAGGTACTCTCACATGACAGTCAGCATGGATTTATGAAGGGGAAATCATGCTTGACAAATCTGCTGGGATTCTTCGAGAATGTAACTCATAGAGTTGATGAGGGGGAGCCAGAGGATGTGGTATATTTGGACTTTCAGAAGGGTTTTGATAAAGACCAGAATAAGAGATTAGTGTGTAAAATTAAAGTGCATGGGATTAGAGGCAGTGTATTGAGATGGATAGAAAACTGGTTGGCAGACATGAAACAAAGAGTAGGAATTAACGGGTCTTTTTAAAATTGGCAGGCAGTGAGTGACTAGTGGGGTACCACAGGGATCGGTGCTGGGACCCCAGGAATTCACAAAATATATTAATGCTATAGATGAGAGAACAAAATGTAATATCTCCAAATTTGCAGATGACACCAAGTTGGGTGGGAGGGTGAGCTGTGAGGAGGATGCAGAGATGTTTCAGTGTGATTTGGACAGGCTGAGTGAGTGGGCAAATGAATGGCAGATACAGTGTAGTTTGGAGAAATGCGAGGTAGCAAAAATGAGAAGGTATATTATTATCTGAATGGTGATAAATTAGGAGAGGGAAGTGTGCAATGAGACCTGGGCGTCCTCGTACACCAGTCGCTGAAGGTAAGCATGCAGGTACAGCAGGCGGTAAAGAAGGCAAATGGTATGTTGACCTTCATTGTGAGAGGAGCAGGGATGTCTTGCTGCAATTATACAGGGCCTTGGTGAGGTCACACCTGGAGTATTGGGTGCAGTTTTGGGCTCCTTCTCTGAGGAAGGATGTTCTTGCTCTGGAGGGAGAGAGGCGGAGGTTTACCAGACTGATTCCTGGGTTGGCAAGACTGACGTATGGGGAGAGATTGAGTCGGTTAGGATGGTATACGCTGGAGTTCAGAAGAATGAGGGGGGATCTCATTGAAACCTATAAAATTCCAACAGAACTAGGACAGGGTAGATGCAGGAAGGATGTTCCCGATGGTGGGGGTGTCCAGAACCAGGGGTCACAGTCTGAGGATACGGGGTAGACCATTTAGGACGGAGATGGGAAATGTTCACATCCAGAGAGGGGTGAGCCTGTGGAATTCGTTACCACCATAAGTAGTTGAGGCCAAAACATTGTGAACGGGATTCTGTGTTGGCTGACGCCGAATTTGGGGAAGGCGATGGGGCAGAGAATCGATCTTGGTCATGGTGTGTGCCGGGTCGATGCTAAATCGCAATTGTCTGTCGCCTCGACAGCGGCGTCAATGCATTCCACTCCGTTCATACGGGAATCGCCGTTTACATATTAGTAGCGGGCCTGACCCGCTATTTCCCGGGGCCTCTGCGATCCGCCGCCTATTCGGGGGGAATTCCCGATGGCGAGGTTCACTCGTGCTTTTAAAAATCGGGAAACAGGCGCCGTGGCCGATGAGGGGGAGTGAGGAGGTAGGAAACAGGCACCGTGGCCGATGAGGGGGAGTGAGGAGGTAGGAAACAGGCGCCGTGGCCGATGAGGGGGAGTGAGGAGGTAGGAAACAGAGGGAGGGTGGGGCTGGGGGCCAGGGGATGGGCCGTGGGAGATCCCCCACAGGACTGGGGCATTCAGGCACGGGCAAACATCTTGCTGTGAGCCCACTGACTGCCCTTCGTGACCCGTGGTACTGCTGAGTAACACCGGCCTCATGGGTGCCCCCACAACACCATCCCGCACCCCACCCTCCGCCATACCACCCGTCCTCCTCCAAACTGGCCGCCACCCACCAGCGGGGCAGCATGCGGCCCATCCAAGGGTAACGCTCACAGTAGCCCCGACAGGGAGTGCCAAATGGGGGCCACAAGCCTCCCACTGGCATGGATAATGCCAGCTGATGGTACCCTTGGCAGCAGGGACCGGCACCAGGGCAAGAGGCCCCCACGGTGCCGGGCAATGACGGGGCCAGGAGTGCAGAGATTGGGACATGCGGGGGCAGGGTCCGCACTGCAAACCGGGGCCACCGTGTAGCCTGTTTGACCTGGTTGGGCATGGGGGTACGTACCGTGCTAACATGTTAGCCTTCCACCCCCTACAGACAATGGATATTGGAATGCATCCTACTGCTCGCCGCAGCCCTGGGAGATGTACCTCGGCTGAATGAGCTGGTGCTGTTTGAGCCGGATATTGCAGCAGTGGAGTCAGCCCCAGAGGAACAGGAGGCAGCCGGTGAGGATAGAGAAAGGGCTGAGGATGAGAAGGTGCCGTTTGAGGCCTCATGTGTACCGGCTGCACCTGTCATTCGAGGAGCTCCGGCTGAGCAGGGGACGGTGCGCCATGTCTGCCAGATGATGGCACACCTGGCACTGCGAGGGTATGGGGGGAGGACACCCACTCCTGGTGACAGTCAAGGTGACGGTCGCCCTGAACGTTTACGCCACGGGGTCCATACAGGCGCCGAGTGGGGACCTGTCTGGGATTTTACAGACCTCGGTGCACAGGTGCACCCCCGCCATCACGGAGGCCCTATATGCCCAGGCACCTCAATACATCCAGTTCCATGTGGACCGAGCCCACCAGGATGCCCGGATTGTGGGGTTCGCCACCATCGCCGAGATGCCCCGAACCAGGTGGTAATCGGCTGGACGCCTGTCCCCTACGGGCACCTGCAGATCTCAGGCCGGTCTTCACAAACTGAATGGAGTTCCACTCGATTAATGTGCAACTGGTGTGTGACCAACTAGTGTGTGACCATCAGATGCGCATCCTGCACGTCTGTGCCCACTACCTGGGCTGTGTGCACGTTGCCTTTTCCTGGCACACTCAATGGTTTCTGACCTCTTCGAGGCAAACACCCCGCTATGGACGACATGGTTGTCTCCTGCGGCGGTGGCTGATGACACCTATCCACAGACCGACTCAGAGACCCTCTACAACAGCGCCCATGCCATGACCAGGAGCGTTATTGAGCAGTGCTTTGGTCTCCTCAAGGTGCGGTTCAGGTACCTGGACCTCGTCTGGAGGGGCCCTCCAGTATGACTCTGAGAGGGTCGCCCACATTGTGGCGGCCTGCTGCATCCTCCACAATGTCGGGCAAGAAAAGGGGCGACGTGCTGGAAGAGGAGATTGAACCTCTGCACTCGTCCGATGAGGAGGACGCAGGGGATGGCGCGGATGGGTAGGACATGGGGTCCGGGCAGACACAGGAGGCCGAACAACATGCGCACCAGGACCGACATGCACAGGATGTTCTAATCGCCGCCAGGTTCACCGGCTAAGGAGCCCGGCCAGCAGCATGGACAGCCCATCCCATCCCCACCAGCCAAATACCCCTTCCATGAACACCCCCCCCCCCCCCGCCCCCGCCCCCCCCCCCGCCCCCCCACCCCCCCCCCCCCGCCCCCCCCCCCCCCCCCCCCCCCCGCCCCCCCACCCCCAACCTCCCACAGGCTCTGGTTTGGCAGTAATAATAATATTTATTAGTGTCCTCTTATGGGCTGACCTGATTAATACTACACTCGTGTATGCACATCCAGGCATAGGAACAGCTTCTTCCCCACAGCTACTGGACTCCTCAACGACTCCCCCTCGGACTGATCTGTTCCCTGTAAGAACATTATTCACGACGCCCTATGCTGCTCTTGCTCATGTATTTGCTTTGTTTGGCCCCTTTTTCCACACTGTAACCAATCACTGTTTGTCGATGTACCATTTGTCAATGTACTCTGTTGATTATTCTTGTGTCCACTATGTACGTACTGTGTACGTTCCTCGGCCACAGAAAAATACTTTTCACTGTACTTTGGTTGACAATAAATATCAATCAGTCAATCAGCCATTGCCGGCGTCCATGTATTTACAATGTGTACCTTGTGTTGCCCTATTATGTATTTTCTTATTATTTTATTTTACATTCATGTACCAAATGATCTGTTGAGCTGCTCGCAGAAAAATATTTTTCACTGTACCTCGGTACACGTGACAATAAACAAATCCAAATCCAATCCAAGTAGGCTGACATTAACACTGCAGTGAAGTTAGTGTGAAAAGCCCCTAGTCGCCACATTCCGGCGCCTGTTCGGGTATACTGAGGGAGAATTCAGAATGTCCAATTCACCTAACAGCACGTATTGAATCTGAATTCCTACCAGATCATTCTCTTACCTCTCTCCCCTCTCTCCACAACTTCTCTCAACTCTGCAAATAACTGAAGTCCCTATCCACTCTGACAAGGGCAGCAACCCATTCCGTTCACAGTGGGTCTGGTCCATGGGGCGGAGGATGATGCCAACCCGCTCTGCGATGAGCTCTGGTGCTCCGCATCGTATGACAACATCTGACCCATGCCCCTGGTAGCGCCTTCCGCCTGGGCAATCCCTGCATGCGAGCTGGCCATTCCCTCACACGGTCCCATCGATCCCCTGGGATGGCGGACAGGAGGGCAGGGGTGGGGTGGGGCACGTACCGGTCCACATACACAGGTTAGTGTCCTCGTCCCTATATCGCTATCTTATGTGCCAACCAAACTGGTGTCTGCCTATTACTGAGTGGAGGTAGATTCCCAGGTGGTATATCAGGAGTGGGGGCGATTCCCGCCCGGAGACCTGGGTCCCCTCTGGCGGCCATCGTCTGGGGCGACCAGGCCTGGACGGGCACAGTTGCTGCTCGGGTCTCCCAGGTGATGTGTTGCCGCCCTGTTCTGCCCGCTGCCCATATAATGTGCCAGGGACAGGAGGGGAGCCAGAGGTTCTGCAGTGTTCCGGCACCTCTCCTGTGGGAGTCACCGACACGGGACCCACCATGGGACCGGGGTGTGAGCGGAGCCATCCCCTGAGGTTCCCCACCATCTGGTGCTGCCAGTCCTGGAGGCCCGCTCTCGTCTCGACCGGGGCTTCCATGCTCGTGGCCATGGAGCACAGGGAGGGACCAACTCCAGCTGGGACTAATCGCCACATCAGCCAGTGACTGTGCCACCACCTGTGCCACGTCAGCCAGCGCCCAGGCAATGCCACCGCGCTCTCAGTCATGACCCGCTGTGACTGGGCCACGCTCTGCAGCACTGCTGTAAGGTCCAGATGGCTCTGGGACACGATGGCCTGCGGTAGGGCAGCCTGTCCTGGGCATCAGTCTTGGGCATCTTGACCCATGGCCAAAACTTTCACTCCCAGTGCCTCCACCATGGATGCCACCTGTGCGGTGTTGGCCTGGATGGCATGCATGGCCGGCACCCCCTCCTGCTGCTCCATGCGGTTGGACTCCTCCAATTGCACCTACAGGTGCTGGATGGTCACCACCAACCCCTGGCTCTGCGTCTGCATCTCCACAATCGATGGGACTGTCTGTTCCAGAAACCTGAAACCCGTCTGGCCGGCAGCTAGTCCTTGGGGTCGGCCTGCCCTCCGACCATTCCCCCCCTCGGGAGTTCCTACCTCCACTTGCTGTACCGGGTCAAGTTGTGGTGAGCACCAGAGAACGTCCCAGGAGCCTCTTCACTCACATGGCCAACCGAGGTGATAGTCTCTGGGATGGTGGAGGGTGTTGGAGACAGTGTGACGGGAAGTCAGTGTCATCCTCTAGCCCGAGCTCCGGAGTGTTACGGGATGCGGGACGAGGGCTCCCGTCGCTGTCCATGTCCTAATCGTAGCTGCCGGGGGACGCCCAAAGGGCCCGTGGCATCGCCAGGACCTCCTGCAAGGACAAGACAGGATGCATGATTGGACTGTGTGCCCGGGGGCTGTAGGGATGGAGGGGGTGTGTGCGGAGGGGGGAGGGGAGGGGGTGTGTGTGGAGGGGGGAGGGGAGGGGGTAATTTGTGCCATGGGGAACTGCAACTCAGCAGGTATCTCAGCAGGTATCTCAGCAGGGTCTCAGCAGGGTCTCAGCAGGGTCTCAGCAGGTATCTCAGCAGGGTCTCAGCAGGGTCTCAGCAGGGTCTCAGCAGGTATCTCAGCTGGTATCTCAGCAGGTATCTCAGCAGGTATCTCAGCAGGGTCTCAGCAGGGTCTCAGCAGGGTCTCAGCAGGGTCTCAGCAGGTATCTCAGCAGGTATCTCAGCAGGTATCTCAGCAGGTATCTCAGCAGGTACCTCAGCAGGTATCTCAGCAGGGTCTCAGCAGGGTCTCAGCAGGGTCTCAGCAGGTATCTCAGCAGGTATCTCAGCAGGGTCTCAGCAGGTATCTCAGCAGGTATCTCAGCAGGGTCTCAGCAGGTATCTCAGCAGGTACCTCAGCAGGTATCTCAGCAGGGTCTCAGCAGGTATCTCAGCAGGTATCTCAGCAGGGTCTCAGCAGGTATCTCAGCAGGTATCTCAGCAGGATCTCAGCAGGTATCTCAGCAGGTATCTCAGCAGGTATCTCAGCAGGTATCTCAGCAGGGTCTCAGCAGGTATCTCAGCAGGTACCTCAGCAGGTATCTCAGCAGGGTCTCAGCAGGGTCTCAGCAGGGTCTCAGCAGGGCCTCAGCAGGTATCTCAGCAGGTATCTCAGCAGGGTCTCAGCAGGGTCTCAGCAGTGTCTCAGCAGGTATCTCAGCAGGTATCTCAGCAGGTATCTCAGCAGGTATCTCAGCAGGTATCTCAGCAGGGTCTCAGCAGGGTCTCAGCAGGTATCGCAGCAGGGTCTCAGCAGTGTCTCAGCAGGTATCTCAGCAGGTATCTCAGCAGGGTCTCAGCAGGTATCTCAGCAGGTATCTCAGCAGGGTCTCAGCAGGTATCTCAGCAGGTATCTCAGCAGGGTCTCAGCAGGTATCTCAGCAGGTATCTCAGCAGGTATCTCAGCAGGGTCTCAGCAGGTATCTCAGCAGGGTCTCAGCAGGTATCTCAGCAGGGTCTCAGCAGGTATCTCAGCAGGTATCTCAGCAGGGTCTCAGCAGGGTCTCAGCAGGGTCTCAGCAGGATCTCAGCAGGATCTCAGCAGGTATCTCAGCAGGGTCTCAGCAGGTATCTCAGCAGAGTCTCAGCAGGTATCTCAGCAGGTATCTCAGCAGGTATCTCAGCAGGTATCTCAGCAGGTATCTCAGCAGGGTCTCAGCAGGGTCTCAGCAGGTATCTCAGCAGGGTCTCAGCAGTGTCTCAGCAGGTATCTCAGCAGGTATCTCAGCAGGTATCTCAGCAGGGTCTCAGCAGGGTCTCAGCAGGGCCTCAGCAGGTATCTCAGCAGGTATCTCAGCAGGTATCTCAGCAGGTATCTCAGCAGGTATCTCAGCAGGTATCTCAGCAGGTATCTCAGCAGGTATCTCAGCAGGGTCTCAGCAGGGTGTCAGCAGGTATCTCAGCAGGGCCTCAGCAGGTATCTCAGCAGGTATCTCAGCAGGTATCTCAGCAGGGTCTCAGCAGGTATCTCAGCAGGGTCTCAGCAGGTATCTCAGCAGGGTCTCAGCAGGTATCTCAGCAGGTATCTCAGCAGGGTCTCAGCAGGTATCTCAGCAGGGTCTCAGCAGGTATCTCAGCAGGTATCTCAGCAGGGTCTCAGCTGCGTCTCAGCAGGGTCTCAGCAGGGTCTCAGCAGGTATCTCAGCAGGGTCTCAGCAGGGTCTCAGCAGGATCTCAGCAGGTATCTCAGCAGGGTCTCAGCAGGTATCTCAGCAGGTATCTCAGCAGGTATCTCAGCAGGTATCTCAGCAGGGTCTCAGCAGGGTCTCAGCAGGGTCTCAGCAGGTATCTCAGCAGGGTCTCAGCAGGTATCTCAGCAGAGTCTCAGCAGGTGTCTCAGCAGGTATCTCAGCAGGTATGTCAGCAGGTATCTCAGCAGGGTCTCTGCAGGGTCTCAGCAGGGTCTCAGCAGGGTCTCAGCAGATATCTCAGCAGGTATCTCAGCAGGTATCTCAGCAGGGTCTCAGCAGGTATCTCAGCAGGTGTCTCAGCAGGGTCTCAGCAGGTATCTCAGCAGGTATCTCAGCAGGTATCTCAGCAGGTATCTCAGCAGGGTCTCAGCAGGGTCTCAGCAGGTATCTCAGCAGATATCTCAGCAGATATCTCAGCAGGTATCTCAGCAGGGTCTCAGCAGGGTCTCAGCAGGGTCTCAGCAGGGTCTCAGCAGGTATCTCAGCAGGGTCTCAGCAGGGTCTCAGCAGGGTCTCAGCAGGATCTCAGCAGGTATCTCAGCAGGGTCTCAGCAGGTATCTCAGCAGAGTCTCAGCAGGTATCTCAGCAGGTATCTCAGCAGGTATCTCAGCAGGGTCTCAGCAGGGTCTCAGCAGGGTCTCAGCAGGTATCTCAGCAGGGTCTCAGCAGGGTCTCAGCAGGGTCTCAGCAGGGTCTCAGCAGTGTCTCAGCAGGTATCTCAGCAGGTATCTCAGCAGATATCTCAGCAGGGACTCAGCAGGTATCTCAGCAGGTATCTCAGCAAGGTCTCAGCAGGGTCTCAGCAGGTATCTCAGCAGGGTCTCAGCAGGGTCTCAGCAGTGTCTCAGCAGGTATCTCAGCAGGGCCTCAGCAGGTATCTCAGCAGGTATCTCAGCAGGTATCTCAGCAGGGTCTCAGCAGGTATCTCAGCAGGTATCTCAGCAGGGTCTCAGCTGCGTCTCAGCAGGGTCTCAGCAGGTATCTCAGCAGGGTCTCAGCAGGGTCACAGCAGGATCTCAGCAGGTATCTCAGCAGGGTCTCAGCAGGTATCTCAGCAGGTATCTCAGCAGGTATCTCAGCAGGGTCTCAGCAGGGTCTCAGCAAGGTCTCAGCAGGTATCTCAGCAGGTATCTCAGCAGGTATCTCAGCAGGTATCTCAGCAGGGTCTCAGCAGGTATCTCAGCAGGCATCTCAGCAGGGTCTCAGCAGGTATCTCAGCAGGGTCTCAGCAGGTATCTCAGCAGGGTCTCAGCAGGTATCTCAGCAGGGTCTCAGCAGGTATCTCAGCAGGGTCTCAGCAGGTATCTCAGCAGGTATCTCAGCAGGTATCTCAGCAGGTATCTCAGCAGGGATCTCAGCAGGGTCTCAGCAGGGTCTCAGCAGGTATCTCAGCAGGGTCTCAGCAGGTATCTCAGCAGAGTCTCAGCAGGTATCTCAGCAGGTATCTCAGCAGGTATCTCAGCAGGTATCTCAGCAGGGTCTCAGCAGGGTCTCAGCAGGGTCTCAGCAGGGTCTCAGCAGGTATCTCAGCAGGTATCTCAGCAGGTATCTCAGCAGGTATCTCAGCAGGTATCTCAGCAGGGTCTCAGCAGGTATCTCAGCAGGTATCTCAGCAGGGTCTCAGCAGGGTCTCAGCAGGTATCTCAGCAGGGTCTCAGCAGGGTCTCAGCAGGTATCTCAGCAGGTATCTCAGCATATATCTCAGCAGGTCTCAGCAGGGTCTCAGCAGGGTCTCAGCAGGGTCTCAGCAGGTATCTCAGCAGATATCTCAGCAGATATCTCAGCAGGTATCTCAGCAGGGTCTCAGCAGGGTCTCAGCAGGGTCTCAGCAGGGTCTCAGCAGGGTCTCAGCAGGGTCTCAGCAGGGTCTCAGCAGGTATCTCAGCAGGGTCTCAGCAGGTATCTCAGCAGAGTCTCAGCAGGTATCTCAGCAGGTATCTCAGCAGGTATCTCAGCAGGGTCTCAGCAGGGTCTCAGCAGGGTCTCAGCAGGGTCTCAGCAGGTATCTCAGCAGGGTCTTAGCAGGGTCTCAGCAGTGTCTCAGCAGGTATCTCAGCAGGGCCTCAGCAGGTATCTCAGCAGGTATCTCAGCAGGTATCTCAGCAGGTATCTCAGCAGGGTCTCAGCAGTGTCTCAGCAGGTATCTCAGCAGGTATCTCAGCAGGGCCTCAGCAGGTATCTCAGCAGGTATCTCAGCAGGGTCTCAGCAGGTATCTCAGCAGGTATCTCAGCAGGGTCTCAGCTGCGTCTCAGCAGGGTCTCAGCAGGTATCTCAGCAGGGTCTCAGCAGGGTCTCAGCAGGGTCTCAGCAGGTATCTCAGCAGGTATCTCAGCAGGGTCTCAGCAGGGTCTCAGCAGGTATCTCAGCAGGTATCTCAGCAGGTATCTCAGCAGGTATCTCAGCAGGTATCTCAGCAGGGTCTCAGCAGGGTCTCAGCAGGTATCTCAGCAGGTATCTCAGCAGGTATCTCAGCAGGTATCTCAGCAGGTATCTCAGCAGGGTCTCAGCAGGTATCTCAGCAGGTATCTCAGCAGGGTCTCAGCAGGTATCTCAGCAGGTATCTCAGCAGGGTCTCAGCAGGTATCTCAGCAGGTATCTCAGCAGGGTCTCAGCAGGTATCTCAGCAGGGTCTCTGCAGGTATCTCAGTAGGGTCTCAGCAGGTATCTCAGCAGGTATCTCAGCAGGGGCTCAGCAGGTATCTCAGCAGGGTCTCAGCAGGTATCTCAGCAGGGTCTCAGCAGGTATCTCAGCAGGGTCTCAGCAGGTATCTCAGCAGGTATCTCTGCAGGGTCTCAGCAGGGTCTCAGCAGGGTCTCAGCAGGTATCTCAGCCGGTATCTCAGCAGGGTCTCAGCAGGTATCTCAGCAGGGTCTCAGCAGGTATCTCAGCAGGTATCTCAGCAGGGTCTCAGCAGGTATCTCAGCAGGTATCTCAGCAGGGTCTCAGCAGGTATCTCAGCAGGTATCTCAGCAGGGTCTCAGCAGGGTCTCAGCAGGGTCTCAGCAGGGTCTCAGCAGGTATCTCAGCCGGTATCTCAGCAGGGTCTCAGCAGGTATCTCAGCAGGGTCTCAGCAGGTATCTCAGCAGTTATCTCAGCAGGTATCTCAGCATGGATCTCAGCAGGGATCTCAGCAGGTATCTCAGCAGGGTCTCAGCAGGTATCTCAGCAGGTATCTCAGCAGGTATCTCAGCAGGTATCTCAGCAGGTATCTCAGCAGGTATCTCAGCAGGGTCTCAGCAGGTATCTCAGCAGGTATCTCAGCAGGGTCTCAGCAGGTATCTCAGCAGGGTCTCAGCAGGTATCTCAGCAGGTATCTCAGCAGGGTCTCAGCAGGTATCTCAGCAGGTATCTCAGCAGGGTCTCAGCAGGGTCTCAGCAGGGTCTCAGCAGGTATCTCAGCCGGTATCTCAGCAGGGTCTCAGCAGGTATCTCAGCAGGGTCTCAGCAGGTATCTCAGCAGGGTCTCAGCAGGTATCTCAGCAGGGTCTCAGCAGGTATCTCAGCAGGTATCTCAGCAGGTATCTCAGCAGGGTCTCAGCAGGGTCTCAGCAGGTATCTCAGCAGGGTCTCAGCAGGTATCTCAGCAGGGTCTCAACAGGTCTCAGCAGGTATCTCAGCAGGTATCTCAGCAGGGTCTCAGCAGGTATCTCAGCAGGTATCTCAGCAGGGTCTCAGCAGGGTCTCAGCAGGTATCTCAGCAGGGTCTCAGCAGGTATCTCAGCAGGGTCTCAACAGGGTCTCAGCAGGTATCTCAGCAGGTATCTCAGCAGGTATCTCAGCAGGGCCTCAGCAGGGTCTCAGCAGGGTCTCAGCAGGGATCTCAGCAGGTATCTCAGCAGGTATCTCAGCAGGTATCTCAGCAGGTATCGCAGCAGGTATCTCAGCAGGGTCTCAGCAGGGTCTCAGCAGGGTCTCAGCAGGTATCTCAGCAGGGTCTCAGCAGGGTCTCAGCAGGGTTTCAGCAGGGTCTCAGCAGGGTCTCAGCAGGTATCTCAGCAGGTTGCTCAGCAGGTATCTCAGCAGGTATCTCAGCAGGGTCTCAGCAGGGTTTCAGCAGGTATCTCAGCAGGTATCTCAGCAGGTATCTCAGCCGGTATCTCAGCAGGGTCTCAGCAGGTATCTCAGCAGGGTCTCAGCAGGTTTCTCAGCAGGGTCTCAGCAGTTATCTCAGCAGGGTCTCAGCAGGTATCTCAGCAGGTATCTCAGCAGGTATCTCAGCAGGGTCTCAGCAGGTATCTCAGCAGGTATCTCAGCAGGTATCTCAGCAGGTATCTCAGCAGGGTCTCAGCAGGTACTCAGCAGGGCCTCAGCAGTATCTCAGCAGGTATCTCAGCAGGTATCTCAGCAGTATCTCAGCAGGGTCTCAGCAGGGTCTCAGCAGGTATCTCAGCAGTTCTCAGCAGGGATCTCAGCAGGGATCTCAGCAGGGATCTCAGCAGGATCTCAGCAGGGTCTCAGCAGGGATCTCAGCAGGTATCCAGGGTCCTCAGCAGGATCTCAGCAGGTATCTCAGCAGGTATCTCAGCAGGTATCTCATCAGGGTCTCAGCAGTATCCAGGAGGTATCTCAGCAGGGTCTCAGCAGGTATCTCAGCAGGGTCTCAGCAGTATCTCAGCAGTATCTCAGCAGGGTCTCAGCAGTATCTCAGCAGGTATCTCAGCAGG